>NC_135657.1:86004552-86643406 GCF_964188315.1 Podarcis muralis | reverse complement strand
GTGTTTGCCTTAGTCCACCTCATGGGTGGGCCGGCCCTTTTCTGACATGAGCACTCCCAAGGGAATGCAGACCTCAACAAAAACAAAATTTCACAACCCCAGCTATACACACTAATACGAGAAATTCAGACTAAATTGCCAATAAATTTTCATGAGGACTAACAAAAATGCAAACTGATGTGAAAATGTGGAGATGCAAACTTCTGAGTGGAAAAATTGGGAAACTGGGGAAAACCAAGTTACAGACTTCCTCATTCTTAGTTGCTTCACTTCTCCCCAGCTTATTCATGTGTATAAAAATTAGTTCATTTATTATCCATGTCCCAACGAAGATATGATCATTAGCAAGTGTGTAAGTGCATGATTGTTCAACATGTAGAGTGAGAGAATATAAACTAAGGGCATTTGCAGATGACCTAGTTTTGACTTTGCAGCAGCCAAACACTAGTACAAAAAGAGTTTTAGAACTGATCGAGATATTTGGTCAAGTTGCAGGATTTAAATTGAACAAACAAAAAACTAAAGTCTTGGAGAAAAATCTAACAAATGAAGAAAAAGAGACATTCCAGAATGAAACAGGTTTGGAGATAGCAAAAAAAGTGAAGTACTTGGGGGTGAATTTGACAGCGAAAAATGTGAATCTTTTTAAAGACAATTATGATAAATGTTGGACAGAAGTTAAGAAAGATTTAGATATATGGTCAAGGCTGAAACTTTCCTTGTTAGGCAGAATTGCTGTTATCAAAATGAATGTATTGCCTAGAATGTTATTTTTGTTTCAGACATTACAAATAATAGACAAGATGGACTGTTTCAAGAGGTGGCAGAAAGACATATCGAAATTTGTTTGGCAGGGCAAAAAGCCAAGAATAAAATTTAAGACATTAACAGATGCAAAAGATAGAGGGGGTTTTGCCCTGCCGGACTTAAGACTTTACTATGAATCAGCAGCGTTTTGCTGGTTGAAAGATTGGCTGCTCCTCGAGAATACAGACATTTTGGATCTTGAAGGATTTGATAATAGATTTGGTTGGCATGCATATATATGGTATGACAAGGTAAAATTGCATAAAGGTTTTAAGAACCATATGGTGAGGAAAGCTTTGTATAATGTTTGGATAAGGTATAAAGATCTGTTTGAAAGTAGAACCCCCAGGTGGCTGTCACCAATGGAAGCAAAAGAGGTGAAAAAATTGAATATGGGTTCTAATTGGCCTAAATATTTTGAAATTATAGAACAAGATGGTGAAAATGTAAAATTGCAGAGTTTTGAGAAACTGAAGTTTAAGGTGAGAGATTGGTTACATTATCGACAGATAAATGAAGTATTCAAACAGGACAGAAAGAAAGGCTTCCAAGTGGAGAAGTCAAAACTAGAAACAGAACTGTTAGAACCCAATACTAAAAACTTGTCAAGAATGTACAACTTGCTGTTGAAATGGAATACTCAAGATGAAATGGTGAAATCCAGTATGATTAAATGGGCACAGGATATTGGGCATGACATTGAGCTTGCTGACTGGGAGCAGTTATGGACCACTGGTGTTAAATTTACGGCATGTAATGCCTTAAGAGAAAACATTATGAAAATGATCTACAGGTGGTACATGACTCCTGCTAAGTTAGCAAAGATCTATCATTTGCCCAACAACAAGTGTTGGAAGTGCAATGAAACGGAGGGAACTTTCTATCACCTTTGGTGGACCTGCCCGAAGATTAAGGCTTTCTGGGAAATGATCTATAATGAAATAAAAAAAGTTCTGAAGAGAACCTTTGTTAAAAAACCAGAAGCCTTTCTCTTGGGCATGGTGGGCCAAATGGTGCCAAAGAAGGATAGGACATTTTTTATGTATGCCACCACAGCAGCAAGAATTCTTCTAGCAAAGTATTGGAAGACGCAAGAATTACCCACGTTGGAAGAATGGCAGACGAAGGTGATTGATTATATGGGACTGGCAGAGATGACTGGCAGAATCCGAGACCGGGGGAAAGAGGCGGTGGATGAAGATTGGAACAAATTTAAAATTTATCTCAAAAACTGTTGTAATTTGGAAAATTAGGGGCTCAGAGTTATAAGAGATAAAGAACTACAGTTGTATTAATAACTAATAGAAGTTAAATTTATGAAATATAATCAAGTTTATTATCAGAGGGTTGCTGAAAAATCTTGAAACAAGAATGCAGAAAAGGGGTGGTATGGGGAAGTCGATTTTGTGTTTGTTTATGTTCATGTTTTTGCTTTGTTTTTTCTTTACTTATGGAAAACCAATAAAAATTTATTAAAAAAAAAATGATTGTTCAACATGTAAAGCATAATGTTGACATTTGCAGCTATGCATGTCAGCACCAAGCGGGCACTTTTGCCACAATATTTTGATATTTAATCTTGAGTTGGTGGAAGGAAAGAAATCTAGGTGTTACAAAAACATGCTGGTAATCCTAATAAGGATTTAAACTGCAGCTTTATATTCTCCTACCTGGGAGTAAATCCCCCTGAACTCTGCAGGGCTGAGCAGATATGCATGTATAGGATGGTGTTCAGGAATTTGATAACAGTTACTGCACTGTTATTACGGTTTGATCAAAGTTATCTTAATGCATTGCTTGTATATTTATATGTTGAAATTCAGTTTTTGCTAACACGTCTACACTCAATACATGGTGCTAAGTTCATAAAAACATAATTCCTAGAAGAGTTGCTACTTTATATTAAGAACCTAGCTTATTTGAATCGTTCTCTGGACCCTTGTGGATGAGTTACGCTTCTCTGAGCACGAGGTATCAATAAAGCCACATGAAATTCACAGTACATACTTACAGGAAAAGGAGAGAGAATGAAGGAGAGATGGATTGAACACTAATCCCATTGCACTTATACTGCAATTGCCCACAGGAGCGGATATTTTAGTGTTTTCTGATGCACTGATAAACGGCATGTGCTCTAAGTCCAGCAGCTGAGCAAAATACGTCTGCGTCGGCTCTTCATGCATACACAGCTATATAGATGCAATCACTTTAAACACTGCACAGAAATTACTGTCTTCTATAGAAAGGTGTTTTAACTCTGTACATAAACAGACCTTGAAATTATAAATCACGCAGTGTGAATACCTGCAGGCTTAAAGGTTGGAATAAAAAATTACCAAGCACAGAGGCCAGCTTTGAGCAACATCAGCCAGCAAATCATCCACCCAGGCTACAGTGGAAGGGACATTATTTCAAGCTACACTGAGTATTACAAGCTGCAAAACAAACCATCCTGAAAAAGATAATTAGATGCATAATTTCCTATACTGACTGCATGCAAAGTCCAATCAACCTAAACGTGTCATTCTACTGACACATTTTTGCTATCCTTAATGTCAACTTGCTACAGCTTGCTTCTACCCACTGTGCTGATATTTAGGGTGAGGAAGAGTGCCAGAGTGCCTTCAGGTATACTTTGCACAAACCAGGATATTAGAACGACGACTTTAAAGTTCATCTGCACAGCAGATTGCAACATTTGTACAGAAAAGATCATGGTTTGTTGGCAAAATCAACGTGCAGCTTTTGACACCATGAAAATGCTTCTATGCTTTGCATCAGAAAAATGTGGTTATTTATACATTTAGATCTCTTCATATATATTTATAAGTAATATGTGAAGAGATCTAGAAATCTAACAAAATTCATTTAGTGTAACAAACTATATGTTTGCAAATTGAATACTGGTGAAGATTTCAATACATTTTAAGAATGACCCAGAATGTTACTTTCATTCTCTCAATTCTAGTCATTAGTATTTTTTATCAATGCTTGAATAATTTTTTTGACTCTGTGACATCTTCATCTCCACATCCTTATCCTGGTTATAATTCTAGTCCTTAGATCCAGGGATAAATTGAGCTGCATACAATTTTGCTTGAGCTCTGGCCTTGTTGGAATAAGTCGGAACCTTTTGTTTCATCTTTGCTTTTTCAATATATAAGAAATATATGGTCAGGTATGATTGAGCAAAAGTTAAGCACTCCTAAAACCATTTAATATAAGAGGGATATATGTGGACCATCTCCCTGGAATGAATGGAACTCAAAAGTACTTCAATCTTTTTTTTTTATTCATTCAGGCAGTTTATTCCTTTTTCATGACATTTTCCTATTAACTCCTGCATTATATTTTTGAGCTTTCATGCAATGTAAAAGCCATTTTTTAAAAATATAGGGAAATATTGTGCAAGATGATGATGATTGTTGCTGTTATTGTTATTATTACTATTATTTATTGAATTTCACAGGATAAATCACAACATAAAAACACAAAATACACAATCAAAATACAAACAAAACAACCCAATAACCCACTCCCAATACATTTTAAAAGGGCATCTGGGGAGATCATTCCAGAAATGGGGGGCCACTGCAGAAAAGGCCCATTCTTGTGTTGCCACCCTCCAAACCTCTTGTGGAGGAGGCACACAAAGAAAGTTTATCGCTGATTTCTGTTTTATTTGCAACAGATTTTTTTTCCCTGGAAGCCTTTCTGGAAGTGGTTCAAATAGAACATGAAGATTAACAGTTAGGTAAATGTTGGAGAAACAGAATAAACTGCTGTGTGAATGCAGCCTGAATGTGTTGCCCACTTAGGCTCAATTGATGAGAAACTAACCCTATTGGTTTGCAACTCATGAAACCTAACTTCTTTGCATGGTTTTGCTTATTGGGACAGCAGGGTCATTGTGCCTTAGCAGTTGTGTGGCTGGAAGAAGTTCAACCGCTCACCCATTCTCTTGAACATTCCTCACATACCAGTTGACCTATTGCATATATTACATCTGCTGCTTTTGCTTCGCTTCAGCAGACCTCAATGGTTTCTGTGCAGCCACACTTAAAATTGGCCCTTTCAGGCAACAGATTTCTATTATACCTGGATCTCTGGGGACTCAGACTCTTGTTCACAAAGTGCTCCCTGCAGTGTATGCATATTCTTCTTCTATTCTTCAGGGCAGTTCTCCTTATGGAGAACTTTCACTGGATGATCAGGTTCTCTACTTTCAGGGACCAAATTTTGAAAGGGCAATATGTATATTTATTCTCCTTACACTTGAGATAACCAGAGGTCAAACCAAAGGAAGAAACCATGAGGCACCCTTCTGAGTCCTTGTCATGACATTGGGATCCACTGCAAAAACAGAACAAGAAGGTGTATCAGGGAAAGGAACTAGGAACCTAGACAGGTACCTGGCAGGAGTTTGAGAATAATTCTATTAAAGAAATGTTTTCCACCCACAAGCTTAGAATCACAGAATTGTAGCATTGGAAGGGACACTGAGGGTCATCTAGTCCAACCCCCTGCAATGCAGGAATTTCCATTAAAGCATCCATGGCAGATAGCCATCCAACCTTGGCTTAAAAATCTGCAAGGAAGGAGAGTCCACCACCCACCAAGGGAATTTCTGGCAGCTCCTACCATCAGAAAGTTCTTTCTGCTGTTTAGTCAGAATTTCATTTCTTGTAATGTAAAGCCATTTATAAAGTCATTGAACAACAGGCAAAATCCTGAGGCACCCCACTTGCCACTTTTTCCAGGATGATGAGGAACCATTAGTGAGAACTCTTTTGGTTTGGTCAGTCAACCAGCTACAAATCCACCTAACGGTTACCTCCTCCAGCCCACATTTTGCCAGCTTCTTCACAAAAATATAATGGGGGACTTTTGTCAAAAGCCTTATTAAAATCAAACTACACTACATCCACAGCATCTCCCTGATCCACCAAGCTTGTAGCTCTATCAAAAGGAAAAAAAGAAATGAGATTTCTCTAGCATGACTTGTTTTTGAGAAACCCATGCTGGATCTTAGTCACCTTCTAAGCACTCACAGATCCATTGTTTAATTATCTATCCAAGGACCTTTCCTGGTATCAACATCAAGCTGACTAATCGGTAGACTTGCACAACCTGCTCTAATGCTTCTCTTTTCTTGCTCCAGCTGAGTCTTTATGAAATATACAATACCACATAATAATTAAAAGATTATTTTTAATCGTGGTTCCTTCCCCTTGCCCCGAATTGAACACAATTCAGCAATTCCTTTCACATCACTCTGCAGACCTAACCCTCTTCTCAGGCTGGCAACACCTGTTGTTTTTAACCACTCTTCATCTTTGTTCTTCACGTACCGCTTTTGTGTATGTCACATTGCAGCCAGGAAGCCTTTATTACACTGGAGGCAGACTCCTCCTCCTTAATCTAAGGCATTTGTGTCATTCCTGTGCTGCATATTGTGTTAAAAGAACAGCCATTTATCTGTTTCTTTGTCTTCAGTTTCTATTACCTACACTGTGTCTTAATTAAAACCCATCAAGCAGCCATGACTTCTTATCACGGCACATACAGATGCAGAATATTTTTGTCCTCCCATTATTTATGGATATCCTTGCTGTTATGTTTGACTAAAAATATTAACTCTCCCGACAATCCAGCAAGATACTTCTCTCTCTCTCCTCTCTTTGTAATTTGAAATTAAAGAAGATTGCCAAGATGCTGATGAAAACTGTCCAGAGGTTTGTCCTAGTTCCTGGTTAGTTATCAAGCAGAATACAAATTTCTGCTTATTTCACTGTGCAGTTGCTTGATTTTTAAATAGCACACAATTCCCATTAATTACATAGCTCTCCTGATTATCAAAGTCCACTTTCTGTGTTGCATTGGCTCATGCCAGCGTAAGTCAAAATTACTAGAAGCCAATTTATTTCTTTGACCTTTTGATTGCTGAAACACCGATAAACTGTAAGTGAATTGTGGGTAAAGAGGGGGGCAACTGCAGAAACTGGCCAGGATTCAGAATCCTAAGAATTTTATTTAGATCAAAAGAGAAGCTTGAGATAAATAAGAGTTTTTCTCTCTCCCTCTTTTAATCCTAGAATTTGGGGTTCACACAAATCAATTTATAGTAGGTTGAAGACCAAGGAAGGAAAACACTCCACACACTGCATAAATTCAAAGATTAAAAAAACAATTGCCAGTTCATGTCCAGAGTTAAGATTTATATGGGCTCGAGCTCCAAAAAATTGGGAAACTGACAGATATGGCTCATGCCTTAAGAGATGTTCCTCATGATTGGCATTGTGCAAAAGCGTAACTTGTGCTTGCTTACAGCTTACCCTCCATGCACCCATACTTTTCATTGGTCATTCAGAACTAAGCCTACATGGGGAGGGTGGAGTGCCTGCAAAGAGCCTCCATCCACACCCAAGTCATTCCAGAATCATAGCTGCTGCGAGCTGCCCCAGGCAGGAAGCTAGTAACAGCAGCCATGTAGAGGCAACTGGAGGCTCCCTTGCAACCACAACTTCCTCTGCTCAGGACAAGCACTAGCTCACCCTCCTCCCTGATCTCTGTGGCAGCAGCACCAGTGAGAGAATCTTCCAGAGGGACCACACACCACTGCTTCTTTCAAGACAGTGGGAATAAGTCCCTCCATAGAGAGGCATTAACTACTACCTGGGTCCATCCAGTCAATCCCCTCCTCCTAGATTTTTCCAGCCACGGTGGGCAGGGACCAATAGGGCATGCAGTCAGTCTCAAGTATCCTTTCCACAGCTTCAGGAGGCTACAACCACAGAAACTGCCACACACTGCAAGTTGATGGTGCCCCAGGGACCTCCAGTGGGCCTGTACCATTTGTTTGGCACAAATCCAAGGAATGTTGGCATCAAAGTACTTCACAGATATCTCACAGCAGGCTGCAGTATGGCTGGTTTTTAATGATACAACATTGGTCTGCACCAGCTGATTTAACACTCTGTACAGCTGCGGGTGGCGCTGTGGGTTAAACCAAGGGCTTGCCAATCAGAAGGTCGGAGGTTTGAATCCCCGCAACGGGGTGAGCTCCCATTGCTCGGTCCCAGCTCCTGCCAACCTAGTAGTTCGAAAGCAAGTCAAAGTGCAAGTAGATAATTAGGTACCGTTCCGGTGGGAAGGTAAATGGCGTTTCCGTGCGCTGCTCTGCTTTGCCAGACGCGGCTTAGTCATGCTGGCCACATGACCCGGAAGCTGTACGCCAGCTCCCTCGGCTAAAAAAGCGAGATGAAGCGCCGAAACCCCAGAGTCGGCTGTGACTGGACCTAATGGTCAGGGGTCCCTTTACCTTTGCAGCTCTGGAAAGTGATTTACTGAGTGAGGACGCAATAGAGGTTGAGAGGTATGATCTCTTTGCTGCCGCAACTGCCATACGATCAACACTGCTGTATACTCATAACTCTGTTTGGAGAGATTTGGATACACTGTCTGGCCTACTTCATTGTCCAGCGTTCCTCAGAAAACCAAGCAGCCTCCCAGACACTCTGGCTAGGGAGGGTGCTTATGCGTGAATGTGTTGGTGGTCCTCAGCACCTCATCACTTCTCAGTGAAACTAGGGCCTTGACAGGAGCACCAGCCATGCTGCCTTGAAGATCCCCAGAGCATTCAGACCAGCAGCGTAAGAAGCTATGTAGGGTTCGCATAACAAGTTATGTGGGGAGCTCGGTTAATGATGAAAGATATGCAGCTCTGAACTGGGAGCTGATGCAGAATCTAAAGAGATCTCCCCCCCCCCCATTTCACTTTTGCAGAGTGTATAATGTCTCAAAGGGTCTATTAAACTGCCTTCTGTTTGTATGTCTGTGTTCTTAAGCAGCACAATGGCCTTTCCTCTAGATTATTAGGTCCCATACTATTAAACCAATTTGCATTTAGCAGTTTGGATTAGGGGATTTTGTAATCAGCCCAATTATTCTTCCGAGTGTGACTAAATTCTGTAAGGTGGCAATTGTTTCTTTTTTTGTGGGTTCATTAACAAATATTGGACTATGAGAAAAATGAAATGAAAAAGCAACATAATAAGATTAGGAGGGCTGATCCTTCCCAAAAGAAAAGAAAAGCTGACCACTGTGCATTAGCATACACTACCTAATTTGTTTAAACAAATGCAGATTTGAAACAGCTCATTTGCAATACAGGAGATTTAGCTTTGGAAACATAGAAGGGGGAATACAAGAAAAAGGTGAAAAGTCACACTAAAGGCCAGTAGATAGGAGGACTGACAATGGTCAACTGCTTTCCTGTTGGCAGGCATTTGTAGCTCTAACAGCTTTGATTTTCCATAAGAGGTTTCAGAAGTGAGTCTGTTTAAAATAGATTGCTGCTTGACAGAGTCAGACTGCATTACATTGCTGCGTTTGTCACATGGCATTGTTTGGCTGTGAAAATGACCACCACAGCTAACAATCACAGATAGAGGGTTTGTGTTTTCTTTTTTATGTATGCAAGCAAGCTGTCCTTCAACAGAGGCAGGCTGGTTTAGCTTCTCACCTCGGATGAGTT
Organism: Podarcis muralis; assembly: GCF_964188315.1. Lineage (NCBI taxonomy): Eukaryota > Metazoa > Chordata > Lepidosauria > Squamata > Lacertidae > Podarcis > Podarcis muralis. Next base: position 86,634,063 of record NC_135657.1, on the reverse strand, counting down.
TCTCTCTCTACCCCAACATTTCAACATGTTACAGAGCAGAAAGATGCAGAGATGAGCCACTTCCGTGAAGTGTTTCCAAGGGCTGTGCAGTCAACATACCAAGAAAACCGACCACCCTCAAAGCTCCAATTACCGTATTTTTCGCTCTATAACACGCACCTGACTATAACACGCACATCGTTTTTAGAGGAGGAAAACAAGGAAACAAATTCTGAATGAAACAGTGGATGTATCATTTTTGTGCTTCATGCTGTGGCCACAGACATGTGATCTGATGGTGAATTTGGGGTAGCTCAATGCAAAGATCCTGAGGATCCATGTGGATCCATGCTTTTTAACCATGTTTTTGCACCATTGCAGCCCCAGGCAACAGTGGGTGTGTGATTTGGGGGGGGGGGCAGGCTGCTATGTGATCTGATGGTGAATTTGGGGTGGCCCAATCCAAAGATCCTGAGGATCCATGTGGATCCATGCTTTTTAACCACGTTTTTGCACCATTGCAGCCCCAGGCAACAGTGGGTGTGTGATTTTTGGGGGGCAGGCTGCTATGTGATCTGATGGTGAATTTGGGGTGGCCCAATCCAAAGATCCTGAGGATCCATGTGGATCCATGCTTTTTAACTACATTTTAAGTGGGGAGGGAAGGAAAAACACAGAAGGGAAAAGGAGCACGCGAGCGGTGTGCAGAGAAGCAGCTGGCTAAGAATGCAGGAGAGGGATTTAACTGGAGGGAGGAAAGAAAGGCAAAAGTTTCCCCAAACCGAAGCCAGCTCTCTCTCTCCTGCATGTTTTCTGGCTGCCTGCGAGGAGCACGGAGAGGAATTAGAAGGAAAGACCTCTGCTTTCCCCTCTGCTTGCCTGGAGGGGAGGGGATTTGCCTGCTCTTTGTTCCGTTTGAGCAAACACAGCAATGAAACACAAGCGAGTGGGCAGTAAGACCCTGAGGCAGAATGCAGGAAAGCAGCAACTTCCTCTTTTCAGGTTTCCCTCTCCGACGCAACGCACGATTTGATTTTTGCTGATTTTTGTTCCTGCGCTCCCCTAATCGGCTCCAGGGACCCCCCCCACATTCGCTCAATAACATGCACAGACATTTCTCCTTCCTTTTTAGGAGAAAAAATCTGCGTGTAATAGAGAGAAAAATACGGTACTTTGTTTAATGTACAGTGGTACCTCTGGTTACATATGCTTCAGGTTACAGACTCCGCCAACCCAGAAATAGTGTTTCAGGGTTGCTGAACTTTGCTTCAGGATGGGAACACAAATCGTGCTCCGATGGCACGGCAGCAGCAGGAGGCCCCATTAGCTAAAGTGGTGCTTCAGGTTAAGAACAGTTTCAGGTTAAGAACGGACCTCCGGAACGAATTAAGTACTTAACCCGAGGTACCACTGTACATGAAAGTAAGAAATGGCTATGTATATACTGTCATTTTATTGGTGGTGCACTTTGTCAATCTCCACAACAGAATATTATGTGCTCATTTATGCAGAAAGACTGAACAGCATATTGTGACTGCTTATTCTTGTGCAATGTGATACAGGATATGAGAATGAAACTTGAACATGACTGGGATGAGATGCAGCTTTATAATTAAGATTACACTGTAACAGCTAAATTCTGTCATGACAAAACCTTATGTACAGAAATGGATGAAGGAAAATATTGTGTGATGTGTTCTTTAATTTGCTAAGTTCTCTTGCTTCTGGAAACTCACATAGAATCAAAGAATTGTAGGGTTGGGAGGTCCCTCAAAAGTAATCCTGTGGGTCGTCTAGTTCAAACCCATGAAATGCAGGAATTGCAAGTAAAACGTCCATGGCAAACATCCAACCTCTGCCTAAAAACCTCCAGTGAAGCAGAGTCCACAATCTCCTGGAACTGGGACCAGAAACAAACTGGCAACCAATGCAGCTGTTTTAAAACAGGGGTTATATAAGTTCTAAAGCAATCTAGATGCTGCATTTTGGATCAGCTGGAGTTTCCGAGTCGTCTTAGTAAGAACTACTGATGAAGACAATTAAAAGTTAATAGAAATTTATTGTATGTGGCAAGGGAGCCAATGTAGAAAGCAATAACTTTATTGTAGTGACAAGTGGAATTGATCAAGCAACCTGAAGAATTAAAGATGATGAAATGTCCTATTGTAACTTAACCTAAGCATGCGCAGCTAAAAACAACCTCATATTGCTTCCTTGTTTGTGGCTGCCTCCACTGAGCTGCTCCTTCCTCTGTTGTTTGTCCTGTGCTGAATGTTAGTTTGTAAGGCGCAGACCTATCCTTAAGAGGTCTGAGAGAAGAGGCAGGAAGGACAAATAAAACAGTATTAAGTAAACAATGCAGGACATAATGAGAGTGGACCAATAATTTTAGTGGGTGAGATCAATGGATTTCTTAACTGCACATTTTGAGGGTCACGCTGATTCTATATAATCTATGAGTCTAATGAAAGAGGGATGTGTTCTTAAAAGAAAATAATAATAATAATGGTTTTGTGTTGCAGATTGGCTAAGAAAACGAAAAGTTCAATTCTCAGTGTGAAATTTGTTATATGTTGCCAAGGAAAGATGCTCTAATCACTGAACACATACAAGTTCCCGTAGATACTGCTGTTAACATTTCTGAACTTGCTGATTACAAAACAAACACACAACAATATGCAGGCAATAATGCCATTTGCATCTGTCTCTTCAGGCAGTCTGATTTTATTCTGGCACTTCTAGCATATTAATTTAGTTTCATGTAGAGATGGGAAGGCCTGGAAAAAAACCAGAAAAATTGGGGGGGGGGACACCAGGTTTCCCCCCATTTTTTTCCAAAGCCATTTTTTCCCCAGAAAAAATGAAAAAAATTAGTTTGATATAATTTGAATATTCCACACACTATCCCCCGCCCCCATTTTTCCTGAAAATAATGGCTTTGGAAAAACTGTTTCCTCCCCAATTTTTTCCATTTCCCCCAGGCCTTCCAGCACCACACTTTGGAGCTCCCTGCTGACTGACTCCAGGCAGGTGCTCTCACTGTACTCTTTCCAGCAACTGCTCAAAACATTTTTGTTAGGGCCAGCCCATCTGAACACGTTGAAGCTGCATGCGATTTACTTCCTTTTAACCACTGCTGACTTTAACCATCTTTTGAATACTCTGAACTACCTGCTTTTAACTGTGTTTTATCAGTCATTTTAATGTTCTGTTGTATATTTTTGTAAACTGTTTAGAAAGCTCTCTTACCATCATGCAGTTTATAATATATAATAACAAATTCAATTTAAAAAAACACACACACTCCTTTTCCTTTCAATCAGAGTTTGAGCCTTAGTGCAACATACTATTCAGTAACTGGATGTTGGTTACTTCTGGGCCTGGCTTGCAAAAAATTACCTTGTGCTTTGCCCTGGCTGTCCTCAAGGAGAGATGAGAAGGCCTGGAAAAAAAACCAGAAAAATTGGGGGGGGGGGACAGGTTCCCCCCCGTTTCTTTCTGTTTTTTAGAAGTCCATGAGAAAAATGACAAAGAGTAAGAGGAAGAGGAAGAAGAAATGGAAAATGATAGCAGTAGTTCAGAAAATGAGATAGAACCAACTGCATGTATATGTTGTGTCTTCTGGTTGTTGTTGTTTAAGCACTAATCAAAGGGTAGACCTTCTATGGAGCTTAAATATTGAGGTGGACCTTAACTTTATTTGCTGTTGGTGCTAAGGGGCAAATTTGATTGTTTTTTATGTTGATGGTTTCTTGCTTTTTTTGTTGCTTTTGAGGGAAAGGGGGGGTGGTTACTTGTTTTATTGCAAACATAATGCTTTTATATACACTGCATTTCACACAATTTGTAAAACTATCCCACAATGAACTTTTTTTCAAATTTTTCCAAATTTTTCATTTTTTCCAGAAAAACAATAACAACAGGAGAAAAACCATTTTTTTTTTCTTATGGCTTCAAAATTTCCGGAAATGTTACAACTCTAGTTTCATGCTATCAGCATTCCCTCTATCATAGGTAAGGTGATGTCTTTTTTGAACCAAGATACTGCAATAGAATGTGAATTTCCAAGTTACCTGGAATGCTTTCCCAATCAGCATAAAAGCTGCCAATAAGATAATAACTCAAAAATCTTATATGTCTGCATCAGCAAGTTTCTCAAAATATATTGGCCTATTTTCCGGTGGAAGCAGATACAATTTCCACAAATTCCTGCATTGTGCCACTGCCTATGCTGTTCCAAAGGATCTCCCAACCATTGGAAGCAGATTTTTAGGGGATGCTAAGGTCTCCAGGGGAAGAGGGGCATCAGCAAAAGTCAACCTCCCATCAGGGGGAATATCCCATGAGCAGACTTCATTCACAGATCTCTATAACCTATATCTTCAAGATCTTTGGGCTGCATCCAATACTGTAGTTGCACTCACACAACAGAGTTTGGTATGCACAATGGAATTTGCTTCTCCTCTCTTGACCACGCCAGCCCTTCAAAATCAGCTCCAGAGGATTGGAGGACTCTGGAGCAGATTGTTTTTTGGAGGGAGGGGTGCAGGAGGAAACACAAGTCCCATTGAGTGAGCAGAATTCCACTTGCATAGTGCTGGAGATAATCCTTACTCACTGATATAGCCATAACAACAACTGTCTATATACAGAACTTGCCCATGTGTCATTTCACCACAATCTAGTGCTCAGTTATGGGTAGCGCAGTCCCACTGATATCAATGAAGGTTAAATGTGGCTACTGATAAGCTTGCATGTGGGCTCTTAGCAGAAATAATAAATACATTGAGGTCTATTTAAACCTAGATGTATCAATAATGCCTGAATGTTTTTAAAACATCAGAATATGACCAGGATTGTACTCTGCATAGATAACTGGAATTTCATAGTCTGGCTTCTGATTGCTTATAAATTTGAAATAATAAAAATGTAGAAATATTTACTGTTAATAACTATACATAAGACTGGTGTGTGTGTGTGTGTGTGTGTGTGTGTGTGTGTGAGAGAGAGAGAGAGAGAGAGAGAGAATCACAACATAGAACTGAATCTGCAGATGTCCCTATTTTTCAATGCATCATGTTCTATAGATACTAGTTTTATTCAACATAGTTGTGCTGCCCCATTGGCTTCTCAGTCGTGATCGCCATACCACAGAGCGCTCTCTTGGGAAAGGAGACTTAGTCATAGTCAGCCTTGGGATAGGGAAAACATTTCAGCGTGAACCTTTCTAATTCACACTTCCTGAAGCAATACAACATGTGGTCACCAGAAGGTTGTCGAGAAGAGAATGCAGTTCTCAGGCTGAAAAACGTTCCTCACCATTGGGCTACAGTATATATTCAGCCCCTTGTAGCTTTTCACTAGTCTTTTCTACCAAGTACAACAGAAGGAAATAGGAGTTCAGGCTTAAAAATGTACCTTTCGCCTCCTGTCCAGGGGTACCACAAATCTCTGCTGCTTATGCCACAGGTTGGACACCCATGATCTGGTACCTTCCCAATGATCTGGTACCAGCCCTGTTTGGACAGTAGGAGAACAGATTCTAGGGCAGCTTGCACCCCACTATGTATCATTTTTTTTAAAAAAATAATGCATTTTAATTGGTTGCTCAAAAAAAGAGTCTATACTATATTTGACAGGCTTTACACCTCTTCATCTGTTTCCTTCATATTTCTAATATCTAATATATTGTATCATATTCTAATCTCCTGCATATTTGACATAGTCTCCCAGGAGAGGGGGAATCAATGAATACTTCAAATAAAACAATGGATTTCAAATAAGCTATCTTTATTCATAGGGAGAGGAGAAGCACCCTTTGATTTTTTCAACCGCTGGGCTGAACACACTCTTTAGAGTTTTCTTCTAAAAGGTATGAATGCTTTAAGTTAAAGGCTGATTTTCAATGGCTGGTTTCTAAAAATACCTCCACTACCTTTTTATCTTTAGTAAACAAAGTGATTTCTCTCAGAGGGAAGAAAAACTGAACAGCTGGAATGAGACTTTCATTATCCCTATTATGAGATGAAATCTCACATTTGGGGGGAGGGGGAGGCAGTTCCCACCGGCAACCTGTAAATACAGAACAGTAGAGTGATGAAAACAGAGAGAAGATATATATGTGGGACCACCTAGTGATACACAAGCAAGCAATTTTTTCAGATGGTCATACTATTCTGAAAACATTAGTGAATCCATAGCATGCTTTTCCTCCCTTTTCTCCCTCCTCCCTCAATGCTCAAAGTGAAGTCCTACACATCCTAATCTGGAAGTAAGCCCCAATGACACACAACATATAAACATGAATTATGTCAGGAAGGGATTGACAGATCAAACTGTTTCTGTTCGGTGTCAGTTCAAACTTAAGATTCATGTCATCCTGTGTTTTGTAGATTAAGACACACACAAAAAGAGAAAATTTGCATCTAACCTGTGCACATTTTATATGTGTGCTTCCCCTAAAATATTAAGTTTTGTAAGCTTTTCCATGCATTTCCTTTCAAATTCAAATATCCCCCATAAAATATGGCATTTTTTTAAAAAACAACAACCTGAAACTGCATTGCACAATGTCAAGAAGTCTGTGTTCTAATCCAGCGGTAACTGGGTCCAGCAAATTAGATCAAATGACTTTAAAATGCAGACTAAACACATATCTTTTCCATCCCTACTGTTGGTTTGCATGGTTTTGAAAGGTCCTCTTAATATCTACACAGAAAACCCCTAGTGATAAAGGTGTTCTCGCTGTGGCAAAGCTGTATTTATGCATAGGTGAGAGATATAGTAAATAATGTTTACCTATTGTAATAGGCAAGTGAGCAGAAATAATATATTGGCCTAGTTTGCATATAGCCAAGCTACGATTTTGTGTGAACAAGCAAATGTACCTCTAGTGCCCATTTACAAAATTGTGGCTGCTTCACTCCTGCCCTGGTCTTGCTGTTACTGCACTACCCATAGCTAATCCATAGTTTGGCTTAACATTTAATGGAAGCTCAGGCTGAACAGTAAATCAAGAGCAAACCTTAGTTGTAGATCATGGTTTGTTTGGAGCAAGATAAGCCATGACCAGATGGCGCCAGAGAGTAGGAAATATCTAAACACAATTTTCCATAGGGCCTTTCTTCTTTTCTTATAACAATAAAATTTATGAATTATTTATCGTGTTTCCCCCCCTGTGTTGACTACCCACCCCAAGTTGACTACTGGCTCTGGCCCCAGCAGCTCCTGTTATAGATAGGGATGGGGATAAATCATAATGCCAAATCTACCCAAATCACACATTCTGTACCAAAACCTATCTGTACTTTGAAATTCATACTTCAAATTTTATAATGCAATTCTCCAATGAAATAATGTGTACAAAAATGCACATATTAGGAGAAAGCGTGCATAAAATGCCTACCTTAGTGAAATAGCATCTAAAATGCATTATATTTGGGGAAATTGCTTGTAAAAATGTGTATATCAGGCAAAATATCATGCAGAAATGTATATAAGGATAAATTTGCACTACAATGCTAATATATTTCCATTAAAAAAAATAGCAAACAGATGCAGATATGTGCAGAACAGAACTTAAGATTGAAAAAATGAAAATAAATTGAGAGAAACTCGATCATTTCACCCCTAGTTATAAACAGTTTCCTGTACACTGTTGAGGAGAAATGGCATTCTGCCTCCTAGCTCAATCAAGACCAATAACATATGGGTGTCTTTGAATAATTTGTGCATTCTATGGAAATTGCCTGAGCCTCCTTAGGTAGGGTGCCCCCCCATACTTTTATGATCCATTGCAAAAAGTTGCCACTGCAGAATCTCCATTATTAAAGACTTTCTTCCAGCTTTGGATATGGAAAAACAAGGCCATATGTCTGCCATAGTTCTTCACCTCACTTGGCAGGCCTATGTGTCCAGTCCTCAACTGACAGACTTAATTTGGCAGAAGACATTTTATCCAGGTAAAGTTTTCTTTCTGAAAACATTAAAGGAAGTTGTATTGCCAGACTCAGTCCACTTCTACAGGAGACACTTCTCATAGGGGATTCAGAAAGTACTTAGACTACAGGGCTGGTGATGAATAATAGATGGGACTGCTGTTAGAGAAGAAACAGATTTAAAGCAATAATTCTAAGGCGTATTCAATTCCTGTTGGAAAATTCCAAGCTAATAGTGCTACAGAAAAAACCCAGCTATTAAAAAATGTGAAACATTCAGGCCATAACCAATGAATTATGTACTAATTACCAGAACATTTTGGTGAAATTTGCATTCTTTCAGTTTCCATTGTGACTTGACCCCCCTCCACCCACCAAAAAAATAATCCCACTTATGTTATTAATTCCAGAAACATTTTATTAACTCATGTCATATCACGTTATATGCATGACAGAGAGTTATTCAATGTGACTTAATACATTTGAAAAGATGTAGCGTGTCAGATGTCAGAAGAGATAGCAATATTCTCCACTGAAACCAAATAGCAATTAGTAATATCTATAATGGAAATTACATATCCACTCAAGACTCGATTCAGCCAACCTTATCCCCCCAACCCCCAAATTCCAAAATAATTATTTTAACATCTACATAACTATCTCATGCCACTGGGGCAATACTCATCTTTGCGGCAAAATGCAGACCTTTTCTTTTCTTTTTTTGCATGCTACTGACTTGTTATATATTCAGATTAAAGAAGTATGATTAGGAAGTGCAGAGAGAACAGGGAGGTTAACAGAGAAAAGCAAAACACTGCAATAAAATCATAACACGGATTATCTTCCACTCTTATCATAATGATGCAGTCTTCTCGATTTATAAAAATGTAGAAGTAGCCCCAGAATAATGTGGATGATATACTCCTGATTTATAGGGTTCTGATTTATATGTTCCTTCAGTTTATTCATTCAATTAATGTTTATAGCACCTTTTCATAAACAAAATTCTTCCCAAAGCAGTTGACAGACTACCTCAACAATACAAACAATAAAATACAACAACAATTCAAACCCCCTTATTCTGGCTGGCTGGGCGAAGCGAGTGTTGTGTGAGTGTGGATTAGGTGTCACTCTAGCCAACCCTCCTCAGCTGACCCTCCCCCCCCCCCAAAAAAAAAGCATACTGGCAAGTTCCTAGCCAACAGGAGCCAACAGCACTCTACCCCCAGTCTCAAAGCAATGACAGGACAGCATAACGGTCAAACATCCTGCCCGCCCCCCTCTGGTTGGTGTGAGCACCAGGATTTGGGAGTTAGGGTTGAATTTAAAATAAATCCCACTAATTTAGAACACCGTCTTCATTGCAACATACTTTTCTTATTCAACGTGATTAAAACTTGCAAACCAGTCACTTGTACAAGTCAAGACTCCAAAGTATGCACCACTTGTTGTTTTGCAGAATACTTCCTCTAATTTCAAATTACTTGCTTTGCCTATTAAAGCACAATAATAGATCAACTGACAGTTCACTTGCATGGAAGATCTATACGGGCAGCTAATGCCCATTTCATGAGCGCAGTTCAACACTGATGGTACTGCATATTTGGATAGCACACAACATGACTTTAGCCAGCGCATTTGATTCAGAGATTTGAGATGAGAGATTAAAACCAAAGGAAATCTGTAAAAAGCGGAATGACTGTGATGGAGGCAGGAGATGGCAGAGAAAGAATTTCTTGGGGCAAGTAGAGATGGAAGCAAGAAAACAGCAGGAGGATATTGTGATAAGAGGCCACATTTGTTTCTGTAGGTCTAGCCAAGGGGACAGAGTTCAGGGGCTGATGAAACGCGAAGCAAGTCCATGGGAACAATAGACACAGGCGAGAGAAATATCAATAGCTCTTTTCAAAAAGAGGTAAAGAAAACCAAGTGTGCTGAAAAGTCACAAGGTGCTGTGCTGCTCTCTAGCTAGCAGAATACGCCTTTTGACTTCCATTCATTCCATGTGAGTAATGACTATTCCTGTTGCATTTCCTGCGGTAGGTGTTTCCCCCCCTCATCTATTTACTAAACACCTTCAACACAATACAAACGGGCACACACAGCTTCAAACGCTCCTGTTTAGGTGGAAATATTCTCAAGGTTGATTAAAGTGTTGTACAGTTGCAGGGAGGAGGGGAACTGGCCAGATAGTTGGAAGAAGGAAGGGAAATGGTTTAACACCTCTCTCTCTCTCTCTCTCTCTCTCTCTCTCTCTCTCTCTCCTCCATTGCAACAGTGCAATCCCATGAACACTTATATGGTAGTAAGTTTCACTGAAGACAACAGGGATTATAATGTAAATTGGCTCTTTGCCCTACCACTTGTGCAAAAGGGATTTCCTCCCCCTCATCCCTCAAATTTGATTGTGGGAGGGGGTGTGCTGGGGAACCGGGGAGGGGGGAGGGAAGAGGGGAGATTGTTCCATCTGGCAAGCAGGAGCGTTTGCGCAAACGGAACAAGTGGCAAAGCGTGATGCTGAATTGCGCCCGTAATATGAACACACACAATATGCCTCTGCATAATTAATCCACTCCTCTCCTTCTGAGGATGAAATTACTTCTTACAAGCAGATGTGTGTAACAAACTTTCAGCACTGCAAATTTTCTGTTTTTAAAGAAGAAGAAGCAACAACTCTACAAGGGGTTGACTTGGGAGTGGGAGAAATGGGGTAGCAAGCATTCAACGCTTTTCCTGCCCCCTGATAAGCAATCACAGATAGAGGGTTTGTGTTTTCTTTTTTATGTATGCAAGCATGCTATCCTTCAACAGAGGCAGGGTTGTTTAGCTTCTCACCTCGGATGAGTTTCTTTCTCTACCCCAACATTTCAACATGTTACAGAGCAGAAAGATGCAGAGATGAGCCACTTCCGTGAAGTGTTTCCAAGAGCTGTGCAGTCAACATACTAAGAAAACCAACATACCAAGCATTCAACACTTTTCCTGTCCCCTGATTCTCAGCATCCAATTGCTCCCTCCCTTCCAGCTACTTCCTCCCGGGGTTCCAACTGCAGGTTCAACAAGGAAAAGCAACATGGAAGAGTGAACTGGAACACACCTCTCCCTCTCCCTCTAATCTTTTATGAAGACTCACCTTTGTTGTGATGCCATTACACTGTGAAATTCCTTACCCCAGGTACACATAATTGACTATTCAGGGAAGCACTGTAGGGAGATGTACCTTGACACAGTACTGGAATCATAAAGGGAAAGAACTCTGTTGCACCCTGTTCTCATGTGAGGGCTTCTCATGGGCATCTGATTGGCTATTGTGAGAAGGAGATGCTAGACTAGATGGGCCTTTGGCCTACCCAGCATGACTTTTCTGATGTACATTTGTTGTTTTTGACCCCATGCCAAGTGTCACATCTACGTCCACCCTAAATAAGTGTCTTTAGAAAAATAAGGATTTGTTGCTGGTAATTTTTAGGCACTCAGCATCTTTGGCTATGGCTATTTCTGCTGAATGATAGAAATAGTCCCTACCACACCACTGAACATGCTGCATAAACAACACTTCATAAGAGACAATAGTATAAATATTCTTAAAGGCCACCATTGCATCTCTCCTGAGAACCAGCATCCCTTATATAATGCTGAGCATGTAAGCGCTAAAAGACCTTCCTTTTATTAAGTTTAAAAAACTGCCCCCTCATGCAAGATTGCTTGTGGCTCCAAATACCAATAAAATCTATTTAAATGACATGTCTCATTACCGCATGCAAAATCCCAGCCCTTAAAATTTTACCTTCTAGCCAACAGAATGTTTAGTGTTCTGGGACTTTGTATTTTAACATACAGCCATGTTTTACTGACATTTTCATAGTCCCTGTAGTTCTGCAGGTCATTATTTTTGCTTCCAATTTCTGCATAAGGAGAGAAATTTATCATATAAGCACAGAAGATTATGCTTTCAAGCCTGCTGAGTTTTCCTATTGCTGGTTTTGTTTGGGGTAGATTAATTTCTTGGATTGTGGGTAGGGGGAAAGGGTGGGGGGTTTCCTGTAATGTGTCGATTGTGCAAACTTCATTGTCCATAACCCAAAGCAAACAATCCTTTCTTTAAAAAAAAAATCTGATTAAATTTTAGAAATATGATTATGAAGCCCATTTGAAATACAGATTTCAATTTCATCAAGGGTGAATGCAAACATGATACAGCAAGGAGGCTCCCAGCATATTACTCATCTCCTTGGTGAGCTTGCTTTCGCAAGGGATCAAATGAACATCCTACCACACTGAAATTTGGCTCAAGCCATCAGTCACACTTCCCCTTGCTGTTGCTGCTTCTTCCCCTCCTCCGCCATCACTACTCCTGGATAGAGTTAATGTCCCCATAGTTGACTCCCTGAAACAAAAATGGTACAGCTTTGTCTTGTATCAGGCACCCATTTGTGAAGCACGTTGGTTAAGTTTCTGCAGCTGGAGGAAGAAGAGGCAGCAGTAGTGCTAATGTTGGGGATGGAGAACAACTGATTCATTAAAGCCTTGTTTAATTCATGGCTGATCGTTGGCTTCATTGAGAAGCAAAGAGGAAGCAGCTAGGAGTACTGTTTACCCTGATTTCAGGTCTGCCTTTGGTGTTAATGTGCAGGGAAAGGGTTATAGCGGCATGTTAGGCATGCACAAGATCTTAGCTTCAGTTCCTGGCATCTGCAGTGGGATCATGACTGAAAACCTTGGAAGCGGATCTCAGTCACTGTAGAAAAAGACTCAGCGGTTTTACTGCTTGGACTACTGCAATGCACTCTATGTGGGGCTACCTTTAAAGGTGACCAGGAAACTGCAATTAATCCAGAATGCAGCAGCTAGACTAGTGACTGGGAGTGGCCACCGAGACCACATAACACCGGTCCTGAGAGATCTGCATTGGCTCCCAGTACGTTTCTGAGCACAATTCAAAGTGTTGGTGTTACCATGTAGATCCCTAAATGGCCTCGGTCCTGTATACCTGAAGGAGCATCTCCACCCCCATCGTTCAGTCCGGGCACTGAGATCCAGCGCCGAGGGCCTTCTGGCGGTTCCCTCATTGTGAGAAGTGAGGTTACATGGAACCAGACTGAGGGCCTTCTCGGTAGTGGCACCCACCCTTTGGAACACCCTCCCTTCAGATGTGAAGGAAATAAGAAGCTATCTTATCTTAAAAAGGCATCTGAAGGCAGCCCTGTTTAGGGAAGTTTTTAATATTTAATGCTGTATTGTTTTTAACACTCGATTGGGAGCCGCCCAGAGTGGCTGGGGAAACTCAGCCAGATGGGCGGGGTATAAATAATAAATTATTATTATTATTATTATTATTATAACTGTCATGAGGTATGCATGTATTTAGTGGGAGTGAGTGCTGTATATTGTGAATCAGCCTGTGTCTTGGTAAGGATGAAGAGGGAAGGAATGGTGCTCATATTTTGGTGGTTACAGGTAGGAGATGGTGTAGTAAGCAGTCAGGGGTAAGCTTAAAGAAAGGTGGGGTGTGGATGGCTGCAGACAGTGGGTGGGATTCAGTTCGGTGGAAGCCCTGCACAAGGACTTCTGCTTGTGCAATGGGGCTACCCACCCCTGCACCCCAAAATTGGCTTGAGTTGGGCAAACCCACAAACAACATGCAGGGGTTGGGGAGAGAAGGATCGTTCCACCTGGCTAACTGAAATGCTTTCATAGATGGAACATTAATCATAGCATGATGTTTAATTTCACCCCATACTTCTCTCCAAACTTCACCAACAATTTTACTTGTGTGGATTCAAAGTGCCCTGCCTCATTACTTCTGGAGTCCATGCTGCATATGCAGATACAAAGTCAGTTTTCTTCCTCATATTTTTGTGCAGTTCTTGAATTGTGAAAACAGAAATCTATACCTTTGTTGGAAAATTGTGTGAGGAACAAAAACACAGGGAAATATACAAGCGCAGAAAACCAAACCAAAGAAAGCATGTGTGTGTTTAATGCTTGAATTGATTAGGTTCTAAAAATCAGATTTTTCAAGAAGAGCTGCTCTGTCATCGAAAGACTTCATCCCATTAGACCACATTTTGTTGAATGTTCACGCACATTTAGATAAATTGCAAACTGTGTTATTAGGGTAAAATATTAATAGCATTTGAATTCACTGAAGTATAATATACAGATTATTAACTAGGTTTTGTAATATGTACTCTCACATATAATTGAAAACATTATTATTTTGAACACCAGAGGGCTCCCTTATTCTTCCAGTTAATGAGTTCCTTCTTCATCTCTTGCAACTGTGGGGCTATAATCAACATGAGCTTTCTCCCTCAAGAGTAAGAAATGCTTAAGTAGACATATATTGAAACTTGCAAGGCAAAGCTCCTGTTATTTGGTAGTAGATCTAAACAATCTTATATGTGTTAAACATATTTCCCTTTTTTTTCCTACAACCAGACCAATATGAAGTACTACCACCCACCCGCTGCAAGCCATATATCATTTCGAAGACCATGTTAAAAATCATGCCAGCATAAGTATCACTCCCCAAGTTCAGTTCACAACAAAGAACAATGTGATTCCAGGATTTCAAAATTATTCCACATCCACAGAAACTGAAGCCGGAGACCTGTTCCTCTCCTTTTTCTCCTACATATCACAAAATAAAACAAAAAATCTAACTGATTTTCCAAGAGAATGCTGAATATTGTCATTCTCATCTGTGCATTCCATGATTGATTGTACAGTAAAACCCTATGTGTGTACTTAGAATGAAAACCCCTGCATTCAAAGGCACTTACTCTGAGGTGAGTACAGTGGTACCTCGGGTTACAGATGCTTCAGGTTACAGACTCCGCTAACCCGGAAGTAGTACCTTGGGTTAAGAACTTTGTTTCAGGATGAAAACAGAAATCGCGTGGCGGCGGCGCGGGAGGCCCCATTAGCTAAAGTGGTACCTCAGGTTAAGAACAGTTTCAGGTTAAGAACGGACCTCCAGAACAAATTAAGTTCTTAACCCGAGGTACCACTGTATAGGATTGCAAGTGGGAACTGTGTGTTTTCAATCAGCAAGTGCCATTTGGGTAGCTAACCAAATATGCAACTGACTCACACATTATTTACACACAAATATTCACCAGAATGCATATTTATATTTAAAATTCATCCCTCCTTCCCCACAAATAATATCCACTATGGTAGACACAGTTGCCCAAATTCCCTTTTTTTAGTTAATTTCAAATGCATACAAAGCTGGTTTAAAACAGTTCAAGTCAGCTGGAACTCCCAGATGGCTTTATGTTCATGCCAAACTTCTAAGACAAAATGACAGAGAGGGAAAATGCAATGTGATGCTACAAGAAACCACTAAGTAACTCAAATGGATCCGTGTTTGGAGACGAAAGGCATTCAAGCCCTGTCATTCTCCCACAAAAGCAAAGGGGCAAAAGGGGTCTTGACAAATTGTTGATCTATCATCATCCTGTCAGAAACCTAAAAAAGTATTTGCCTGAACCTTGAGAAAGCAATTCATTCTGGTGCTTGGTTTTTAGGCAAGCAAGCAGGAAAACAATTTGTTTATCACCAATATATTACCCAGTAGAATGAGCAGAGAAGGGAAGAGGGAATGGGAGTACTGAAGAATCAAAGCAAATAAACTCCGTTGGAGTTCTAATCTGTGAAAAGTACAGATACTCTTTTTTTGAGAAGAGGAGCCAAGTGAATCCATTTTTTTTTTTTAAATAGAACGCTATACTATAGACTGGAAAACTTTTTTTTATTTTCCAGACAAGTGAAATGCACAGTGAATACTAGGACCGTGAAGCCGTCTCCAAAATAAATTTGCTAAGTAACCTCTGTCACAACCAGGAATAGTCCTGCTATTCTAGTTCCAGATCCTTCTGAAGAATAGACAGGTAATCTTGTTCAAATGTCCAAAACTGTATAGCTGCCTTTGTGTTAGCTTCTGTTACCGAACTTTTAAAGCAAGTCTATAAAAAACCCCAATTGTAGCTATTTTCTCAGGGATTATAGCTCCATTTTCTCTCTGTCCTTCCCACGAGATTTTATTTCTTGATGTAATGACGTGACTTCCTTATTTTGCCTTCTGCCATTTGTATAGCTGTATAGCTGTTTAGTGCTTTTTTGTTGCCATGATTTTCATTTTTGAATGTGCATTTTATGTAAGGATTGAGTCTGACTTCATTGGCTTTGCTAGAAGGAAACCTAGGGCTCATTCCGTCTTCCTTTGCGCTGCATTTCTAGGCACAGGTCTGGGTTTGAAAGTTGCATCTCTGAGTGGGTTTTGGAAAACCCATGCTTTACCAATGAATCAGAGCAAACAACAATGGGGTTTTCTGCAGATTGTCATTTATTCCAATTCAGTGGTAAAATGTGGGTTTTCCAAGGGAAAGTGCCAACGACAATGGTTGGACACAGAACTTTCAAAATAAGATCTGTTCCTGGAGGGTGTGGCACAAAAGGATGTCTGAATGAACCCATTGTTGATAGAAAGCTAAAGTATAATTTTTGGGGGGCTTCTCCAGTTTTGCTGCATCTGGCTTGATGGAGATCCTGTTGTTTTTGTGCTTTCAGTGCTTGCCACCCAAGCTCTCAGTATTTGTTGCCAGACACTGCTCCCCAACTTATTTCTGTTTCTTTCTAAATGAGATTACATCATGAGCTTCTCCTGCTTCATTACATTATCTGTTTTGCCTCTTCCATTGCCACTGCAAGCAATGAAGTAATGCAACTATAGATCCTTGGACTGCATACATACCATGTACGGTGTGCACTCAGCAGCCAGGGCAGAAGTAGGGAGTGAAAATTGCTGCACCAGTGATGGAACTCAAACATCCAATGTGATTACGTAACAGCATGTGGCTCAGAAACCAATGACAGCCTGTCCTATTCCCAGATCTTCAGCTAGCCATCCCATAGGTGGCACTTTTACATATCTGCACAATTGGCTATGTTACTCCTACAGTGACTACTGAGAAGAACAGCTGAGCTGGCAGAGGTCCACCCAATCCATCACCACTCCAGCCCAGCCCATGGGGTGGGTGAGCTGGATTGCTTGGTTAAGGCTGAAACCTTCCCAGTTGGTCAGGAAAGTATGCTGGAACACAAAGGCTCAGTATTCCAATAAACTGAAGTCAAATCCTGTCTAGGCAGAGCTATGATGGTTCTGTGGAAGTAATGTTCCAGTTGCAAATAGTGAGGTGGCAACACTAATAGTTATAAGCTGGCTTCATCACAAGCTCAGGTCATAGCTCAACATAAACAGAAAACTATCAAATGTGGATTGGTCATCAATTTTGGTTTCCCTCAGTTCCTCAGTTTTCCATATTTAAATTCAATTCTCCATATTTCCACATCATTTGGAGATTTTTATTTTTTAAGTCCTCATTAAAATTTATCAGCATTTTAGCATGAATTTCTCACAACATACACATTTTTTTGTGTATGGAAATTTGCCTATTTAATTGTGTAAAGCAGTTTCCCTCACAGTAATGGATGTTAGCATGCCACTTCCACCAATAAAAGCATTTCAATGCATATGCAATTTTGCACCCATTAATTGGCAGGAGAACTGTCTTGCAATATCCAGAAAAGTACAGATTTCAATGGATGTCTGTTTTGCTCTGCACATTGTTTTGGAAAGGTGCAAATTTCTCCCCTATCCTTAGTATGAATGGAAGTAGCAAGCACATCTGGCGTGAACATGGTAACTCCTATTAACAAGTTGATAAAGCTGACATCTCTATATCCTGGATAAAGCTAGCGCAGTGGAAAATCAGGAGACACATTACAATCCCAAGTCTGATGTGAACTTTGTCTGTGGACTCATGTAACTCACATTCATTGCCTCATCTTTAAGGAACACAACCACAAGACTCAGATTTACACCTATTCACAACATTCGATCTGCTCTACCTTCACTCCTATGATATATCCATTCCTCTCTATATACAACCATGCCTAATGCACCTTCTTATTAGGTACTTTGAGGATAACTGTAAATATCAAGGAGGCACCATCTATTGTGTATGATGAATGTTAATTATGTACAAACGTAGACTAAAGAAAATGAAAAGATGGGATTTTTAAAAATAAGGAGGAAAAGTTGCTATGGAAACACCCTATGTGATATATATATGTAATGTTGCTAGGCTTTTCTGATTTAATAAATTAATCGTCCCTAAAACCTTTCCTAGATTGCATTTTCATTTCATGCCTTCAAACTGAGATAGTCCATTCAGAATCTTGTGGGTTCATGTTCTAAATAAATAACGTATTTTTCCAAGGGCAAATGTACAAAAAACAGCAGCAGCCTTGAAGAAGCGAAGAAACACACACACACACACACACACACACACACACACACACCCCACAGGGCCTCTTACTCTACATTCTCCCAATATCTATATTCACATATCTGCAATGAGAATGAATGAAAAGAAATGGAGATACAGCATGTATTCATTCCACCTGCAGGATGCAGAAGAATTTAAAAGGTCAGTGGGAAAGAACAGCTACAAATACCACGTCAAGTTAGCTTTAAAAGATAAACCTACATTATATGTAACTGCTGAAGGCTAATCATATCAAGCTATATATCTGATATGAGGTCAGACAGCAGGGGGTAGGTGGGTGGAACGAATAGGCAGGATGGCATTAGCAACGGCAAGCAAGTTCCCTTACAAATAATATTTTCCTGATCCATCACTTGTGTGTGTTGTGGCGGGGGTGGGAGGGAAATACAGGATACTTTCTTCTACCAATGGGAGCAGCATAGAAAGGGCAACCATGCCAGTTACATCTTCAGCTAATGGCTTACAGTGATAGACAAAGCAAGAAAGGAAGGAAGGGCTGGCCATGTAAAGGGAAAATGCCCGTCGGTAAGCAACGCTATAGTGAAGAAAGTTATAAACACCCGAGAACTCAGCAGCAGAGCTCAAGATCAGACTGCAGATAAGTAGCAAAATGCACTGGAGAGTGACAAACCAGTGGCATCTATGAGCTAAGGTTTCCTGCGAGTAATCTTCCATGGAGTAGTGCGTTCAGTCTGAAGTGTCAAGAACAGCACAAACGGTCTGACAGGCACCCTCAGAAACAAAGGGATTGAAAAGGAAATGTCAGGAGAAAGGGGAAGGATTCCCCAATATTCATAATCTTGTATAAGAATGTCTGAAAGTCTGTATGCCTGCCATCTCCTCCTGATCCGCTCAGAGAGAGAGAGAGAGAGAGAGAGAGAGAGAGAGAGAGAGAGAGAGAGAGAGGCGCCATAGGAAAGCTGAAAGAGAGATGAAGCAAATAAGATTTTATTTAGGGAATAAACACCCCCTCCTCTCTAGAAACTGTAGCGGAGAAATGCACTTCCCTTTGTAAACACACAAATTCAGCCTGTAAACTTTTCCTGCCTTACATCTATCTGCAGAACACAGCAGACCTGGGGGAAAGCTGGAGTACAATATGGCATCCATCATGCACCCTGGAGGAAACAGGCAATGCAGCGCCACACTGAAATAAAAGATGCTCTGCCCAGTTATGGGTAAACTAGAGAGGAGCAACTACTGAGGTCCATTCACTGACCTGAGATGAGTAGTGATTATAGATGTTGTACTGAACCAGAATGCCTCCATGAAACTCTAGCTTGCTAGTGCTACAGACAAATCACAGTGTGGCTCAATGTGTGTGTGCAGGAGTGAATGAATAAATGGGAGAAAGTAAGAGCTGACTTCAGTGCGACTCAGTTAATGGAAAATCCCAGCAGCCAACAGTTTCTATGTGTGGAGGAAAGATCTATTTGAGGATGCTGTGAGGTGAGAGGTCAAATGCAAGATGTAAAGCTACCCCACACTCATCAAGCTCTCCACTTGGCTTTGTTTGTAGTTTGGAGGCACAGTACTAAGGGAAGTCATCTGATCAGCACACAGCAATGGACATGAGTTTACAATGTGGCCAAGGCACTGGGCTCAGAGGTTCAGTGGGAGATGCTCGTGGGTTGCAGTGCAAACAAGTCAATGTGAAGAGTTTTCCCTATAAGTTGAAGGTAACGCTTTGCTAAAGCTTGGGATGGTGGAGAAATTTGGCTCAGTTCACATTAATATGCAAAATACCAAATACACACTTTCCCAAGCAGCCATCCATTCACAATTCACCCCAAATTTTGCAGTGTACTACTCAGGCCAAGTACACTGTAATGTGTGTGTGTGTGTTTTTTTTTTTAAAAAAGCATATATCAGGATGAAGTGTACATAGAAATCTCTCTATATATCTTGGTTGAAATGGAGTACAAAATGGGAAAATTGCTTTGCAGAACTGCATAAAAACACGTGTGTTAGAAGAAATCTGTGCTGAATTCTCATTAAGCCTTTTTTTAATGCAAACTGTTGTGGAAAGGTGGTGAACTGAAAGGAGTATATAAAGTGAAAGCTGAGAGAAAAGGAAATTGACAGATTTGCCCATCCTTACAGCTCTACCCTCTGCATCTTGTAATAGGTACGGCCACCCACCCAAGGCAAGATAAGGCAACTGCCTCGAGTGGGAGGATCCACAGGGGTACCAGAACCCAGTGTAGCTCTCTATTCCTCACTTATTCTTGTTGTAGAACTTCACTAACTCCTAGCAGGGAGGGGAGCATGATTTTGTGGTTCACCTCAAGTGCCAAAATGTCTTGGGCCGGTACTATGGGATTATACTGATCCTGATATGCAAAATATGAACATTATGTGCTAGAATCTATGAAAGCTATATGCCAGAATCCCATTTCCACCTGCTTTTTCCTGCTCTTACGCTAAGGAAGATGAGAAAATTAATATTAATAGGACTCCTTATCTTCTATGAAGTGTATCACACATTCAATGAAAGATAGATGGCCAAGAGAAACGATTTGAGATGTAATAGCATGTGCAGAAAATCAGAGGGGTGTGAAAAGTAAATGAAGCTTTCAAACAGAAGACTTCAAATGGACATATATATATATATATATATGCTTTCGTAGATTTTCACGGGTACAGGAATGCAGGTTTTGGTGTCCTCGGGTGTCTTCCCGTGTAAAAGTTGGGGTGTCTTGAAGATGACGAGTGAGACCTCGTCGAAACGTCGCCTAGACACCCCAACTTTTACACGGGAAGACACCCGAGGACACCAAAACCTGCATATATATATATATATATATATATATATATATATATATATATATGAAATTGCAACACATCCCAAAAGAAATGCAGATTGAAACACAATGTAAAGCAGATTAATGCTCCCGCCATCGTCTGATATAAAAGGATTCCCAAAGAATCTTAGGAAGGGGCATCACATATTAATAGTTCAAAAGCTAAGGAAGCTGTCCTCCCCCTTCCATCATATTCCCATGAACACTCATTTTAAGCCCTCCAACATGGGCAGTGATTAGGACTGATGGGAGTTGTATTTCAGTAACACCCGGAGAGCCACAGGTTCCCCATCTCCGCCGTGTATCTAACCCTCCTTCTAATGCTGCTTTAATAATAAGCCAGACAGGCAGAAGGATACATTACAGTATCTAATGGGTCAAACACTCTCCCCATTCCAGATACCTAAAGAAAGGACCCTGTCTAGACATTACACTCTCCCTCCCAGCTGCTTGTCAGTACATACTATACATCTCTTGTCACTGAGTTCAATCAGAGATACTACCAAGTAAGAATATATATGATTGCAGCCTAAGTCACATAGAAAACCCAGCTTTGGGCTACAGACATGAGGACTAGGGTTTAGGTCCCCCTCCCCTCCAAAAGTATCACCTGAAATTCACAAGATAACAGAAGGCTTTGGAACACCAATTCTGCACTTAAAAGGAGAAGTAAAAAACAACAACACATTTCTCTCTTCTTTACACAAGCCATCAAACCTCTCAACCACACAAAAATGCACCTTGAAGCCATTTTAATTTATCTCATGCATGCTTGACAAGGCAGAGATACCACTAATTATGCAGAGACTCAAATTGTGCTTTGTAATTTGATATTTAAACTATTTCATGTCAATGCAATTTGTACTAAACTGAATCACTCAAGATGCAGTTCCCCAAACATAAACATGAAAAGACATTTTGCTTGGTGTCTAAATGAGAATGTTTTCTCCAATGTCTCTTCTCTATGTGTGCATTCATCCAGGGGGGTTGTTTTGGGAAGACAGAAAAAGTTGACTGAACCAAACAATAATGCGACTGCTGTTGCTTTGCTGATCATACTTCATCACATCTTGAATGTGGATTTGGGGTGAGCAAGGGATGTTTTAAAAATGTCAATGAAAGACAACTTATTCAGCATGCTGTCTTAAGACTGTATACACTGTTACTGATACTATGGCAAGGTATTAGGATTGCATTATAGTATTGGTGTTATACAAGTGCTACAAGAGTAATATCGAGGCATCTTCACTTTAGGCAAAATATGGCAAGGCCATGGCATAGCGTGGGTTGCCAGTGTCCAGGGCCACACGGAGGGGTTGGTGGAAGAGAAGAAAATGGATGGAGTTCACATGCAGATTCAACTGCCTAATAGCATCTGCGCCCCTCTGGAGATTGCAGTCACAGAGAATGGAAAAGAAGAGCCATTCTGTTGTCTGGAGGGGTCACTTCCTGATTTGTATGGAGTTTTCAATGGAACCCAGTGACGGAAGTCCGTAGCTGTATTCAGGCACCACCCAGTGTTGAAATTTGGTGCCCCCTAACAATTTTGTGCCAGGGGCAACCACACCCCTGCCCCCTCCCACACATTATGCCACTGCGGCAAGGCACTTTTGCTCCAGACAGTTTCAATTCTAATTTTACAAAGCAAAGTAAGAAGGGAAGATGAATAATATGTTATCAGTATGACCAATTTAAGGGTGCTATCCTTTGGTTCCTTGGAAGGTATCCCAAGGACCCAAGAATAGAGCAGATCAACCCCAGGGATGTTGCAGAAGGAGACTGGATGTCTGAGGTTGATGTGGCATTTGGTAATAAGAAAACATTCTGTCATGGCTTATTTGCACATAGAAAACATCATTCTTGCTGACCAGAGCATATCCCACAGCAGCATAAGAAGATATAATGAAAATGTAGCAATCTTTACCAGATGGACAGTTGCATATGAAGCCACTCGTAGCATCTTCACAAGTTCCTCCATTCTTGCAGGGCTTGTCTGTACATCTTTCCACACCCACGGAGCATGTTTCTCCTGGATATATAGGTACAGAAAGGAATATTCATCATATTGAATGGCGGTGTTGGGTTTGTTTGTTTTTAAGTTAAAGAACAATGTTTGCATTACAAAACCACTACTTGGGTGGTTAAAAAAGCTAGCCTTGAGGCATCACACTGAAATTATGAACAATATGAAGAAAATAATATTGGCTATTTTGAAGGAATCAATATGTTGTTTACACAGTGCATTAAAAACCTCAGATTCTTTTTCAAAATTGCTATGTGGCTTTGCATTCTTGCTCATAAGAACATAAGAAGAGCCTGCTGGATCAGGCCATTGACCCATCTAGTTCAGCATCCTGTTCTTACAGTGGCCAACCAGATGCCTGTGGGAAACCTGCAAGTAGGACACACAAGGGCACACTCCCCTCCTGTGGTTCCAGCAAATTATATTCAGAAGCTTTTCTGCTTCCAGTTGTGGCTTAGCTCCACGTACCACTCAGGGCAGAGTAAAGAAGAAAGCAATTACAGTGGTACCTTGGGTTACATACGCTTCAGGTTACATACGCTTCAGGTTACAGACTCCGCTAACCCAGAAATAGTACCTCGGGTTAAGAACTTTGCTTCAGGATGAGAACAGAAATCGTGCTCTGGTGGCGCAGCAGCAGCGGGAGGCCCCATTAGCTAAAGTGGTGCTTCAGGTTAAGAACAGTTTCAGGTTAAGAACGGACCTCCGGAACGAATTAAGTACTTAACCCGAGGTACCACTGTATATTAAAAAAAAACCACTGACACTGCAAACTGATGCACACTTCCTTGCAAGTCCCATTGAACACGGTGGGACTTAATTCCAAGGAAACACAGATAGGAGTGCAATGTTGAGTTGTGTAAGTACATGGATTTCCACAAGCAGCCAGTGTAATGTATGAGCCAAAACTAGATAAGTGACCCAATCTAACATCTCTAGTAAGTGGTGGAATCATCAACTTAAACATGAGGCTCCATGCAGTGAGGACCTGGCCAATTCTTTTGAATGAGTCAAGGGAAGCTAGGTGAGGTTTCATCTTTGGTATTCATAATCTGTTTAGATGCATCAGATATGCAACTTCCAAAGCTAGTAATACAGTGGTACCTCAGGTTACATACGCTTCAGGTTGCATACGCTTCAGGTTACATACTCCTCTAACCCAGAAATAGTGCTTCAGGTTAAGAACTTTGCTTCAGGATGAGAACAGAAATCGTTCTCCGGCGGAACGCTAAAGTGGTGCTTCAGGTTAAGAACAGTTTCAGGTTAAGAATGGACCTCCGGAACGAATTAAGTACTTAACCTAAGGTACCACTGTAAAAGCAGATAATGTTTGACAAATATGGAGCCCTTTCAGAATTCTAAACTGCATTCATATTCACTGTTGTTCTGCCTGTATGTTAGTAGAGTTAGTAAATGATAACAACTAAAGGCTGTTCTTTTCCACTGAAAAGTAGCAAAAATGACTGAAACCACTGTTTTAAAAAGCATCCAATTATTCGTGAGAGCAACTGGCAAAAAGTAATGAAGTTTCAAAATAAAAACATCAGCCAGAGAACAAGTAGATTTCAACTTTTCCAGTAAAACCCTGGACCCAGCACTTCTATGTTTAGAAACAAGCAGTGTGTGTTTTATTTTACTTTAAAGGGATGCACATAATTTCCTTCTTACAAGAGAAAAAGTCACATGGAAAATTACATCCTACTCATGCTTGGCTTTATCACATAATCACAACATTAGGGCAAGCAGGTAGCAGATAGCAAAAAATTTAAATTCAATCTAAAGCGTAGCTGTCCACATGCATAGCTCAGAATAGATTTTCCTTTGACTTCAGCCAAGATTGCATCAAGAGCTACATTCTATTTATATTTATAACATGTGCCAAGTTCCAGTCCTGTCCGTTTTTCCTTTTTAAATGACTTTTCACATTATATCTGCACATTATCTGCTGATACTAACTTGGATCCTAACTTTCCTTCTGTGAACTGAAAAGACCAAAGAATAAGTTCATGAAACTTATGCCTCCCCTTACCCAATGTATCAGTGAAATCTGAGAACCAGGTCTGGGAAATCTTTGAAGTGGTGTGGAATATGTTTCTAAGTGGGCTTCAAATGAAGTGTGGAGTTGGCAGAAAACACCCTCCTGTATGTGGTCAGAGGAGCAATTTAGCATTCAAGCCATTTTCCTTACTTGCATATGTGCAGGGAACGTTTTCCTTCAGGGTGACTGAAATTTACCAACAATTCTAGTTTGGGAAAAGAGAATCACGCTGGTCTGGACTAGAGTCAAACAGCTCACTTGATTTCTTAATGAAGAAGAAGAAGAGTTTGGATTTGATATCCCGCCTTTCACTCCCTTTAAGGAGTCTCAAAGCGGCTAACATTCTCCTTTCCCTTCCTCCCCCACAACAAACACTCTGTGAGGTGAGTGGGGCTGAGAGACTTCAGAGAAGTGTGACTGCCCCAAGGTCACCCAGCAGCTGCATGTGGAGGAGCAGAGACGCAAACCCGGTTCCCCAGATTACGAGACTACCGCTCTTAACCACTACACCACACTGGCTCTCATGACCAGTTAGGTTCTATAATTTGAAGACAGCAATGTAAGTTCAATCTACCATGTCCCCCCAAAAGAAAGAAAAGAAGACAAATGTAGGTTATAATCCTCAAGTACAGGGGAGCAAGGTCTTGACGAAGGTCAAATTTAGCTTAAGAGCACTCACTACTTTATTACCATTGGAATGAAGAAGTTGTATTTGGATCACACTAAAGATCCAGCCTGCTGCATTTCCCTACCCCCACCACAAAACAACAACAGCAGATACTCCAAGTGTCCCTATTTTCCAGGGACAGTCCCAGTTTTAAAGAAGCCGTCCCAGTTTCTGATTTGATCCCGGAATATCTTGCTTTTCCTCAGATCATCCCTGTTTTCATTGGAGAAATGTTGGAGGGTATGGAGTGATACAACCCCCAAGCCAAGGAGATAAGTAAATATACAATTTTTAGTAAACATTTCTATAGGAAAAAATTTTAATGTTTAATTTTTATTATGTTTTTATATATGCTGGAAACCCAGAATGGGCAATCCAGTCAGATGGGTGGGGGTTAGGGTTAAATAATAATAAATAACAATATTATTAAATAATAATAATAATAGAATAGGATGTACCTATTTTCATTGGAGAAATGATAGAGGGTATGTATTAATAATAGTTTGACTTAACCCCCAAAAGTGCACTTCTCCATCATCTCCAGATGGATGCCAACTAATAATAATACAGTGGTACCTCGAGTTGCAAACGCCTCAGCTTACAAACGCTTCAGGTTACAAACTCAGCTAACCTGGAAGAGTTGCCTCGAGTTGAGAACTTTGCCCCAGGATGAGAATGGAAATCGTGTGCCGGCAGCACAGTAGCAGCAAGAGGCCCCATTAGCGAAAGCACGCCTCTAGTTAAGAACAGTTTCAGGTTAAGAACGGACCTCCAGAACGAATTAAGTTCGTAATTAGAGCTGGCTAGATTTTCAAATTATGGCCTTTCACCCTCAGAACTCCTTTTTTATTCATCATTTTATTCATTTAAGGAATTTATACCTGACTTTTCACTATATATTTCAAAGTGGCTTGAGGGACAGGGAATGAAACATAAAATATTTAAAACATCAAAAGATGGAAAACACTAGAACAACAACAATGGTGTAAGGGCCTCTGAAATTTTAGTCTTATGTCTGGAACTTAGAAGGTCAGGTCAGTACCATCACTGCTAAGAGGCCCAAAGAGTGCTCAGTATGTTCAAATAGCACAGGTTAATCAATCTAACAACGGTGGACAACACTCTATTTCTTCTACCTTTTCTGAGCCACCAGAAAAGCAGGAATGAGCTTGCCTTATCTAAAAGAAAGGGCAAATTTGCTTTTCAAAAACTCCATACAGACTAGTCATGTTGAACTAAGAAAGGGGGGGGGGAGAAAATTCTACCATTTGATTCAAGGTATTTTGGTCCCCCCCCCCTCCTGTGGTCATAAAAAGACAGATATAATTGAACTTCAGAAGCCTAGTCATTGGAAAATATCCCAGAATCACAAGCCACACAGGGGGCTGTACCAAAACCGAATTACTTTTGCCACCGAGGCACTAATTAAAATTTTTCAATAAGAGTGTTACTCCTCTGAAACACAATATTTTGTGCATTATCTGACATAATAATAACAAAAGCAGCACTGGTAACTCAATGCAATTTATTTGTATCTTTCAATTTGTTTCATGGGAACTTTGTGCTTCAATGCAGTGCTTGCTGGGTAGTAAAGATACCCCCACAACACACACATGCACTTATATAGCATCTCTATAAAATCCCATCACATTGCAGCCAAGTGTATCAGATCCTGTATTGTTTTAAGTTCCAACTGTGTAATGAAAATGTATTATGTTGGTACTGTTTGTTTGCCATATATCTGAGGTATTATTTTCCCTCTTTAGTTTTGCTCAGCCACTTAACAGCTCCTTCTAAATTTTAGGCGAAATTGGCTAAGCTCTGCGAGTTGTGAAACATGACATTTTGCTTAAGCCCTGTGTATTAATGTTGGGTTGTTGTTTTTCTCCTTTACTGGAAGTCTTCAGTCCAGGTGAGATCCTGTACTCAGGTTGATAACTGCTATTCAGGAACTACTTTGCATCAGAGGCAACCACACAGTGGAAAATTAGTTAAAATCTGCATATTTTGCTCACCTAAGAAAACCATTTCTAGAACTACTGTTTTTAAGCAGTATGAATCAATACCAAAAGGATGGCTGTCTTCCTCGCAACAAAAAATGATGAAGAATCTTGTGAGGCCCTGAATTTCAGAGGAAGTTAAACTTAAAAATTCCATTTATTTCATGAGGATAGAGTGAAGCAGATATACTTAAATGTGCTTCACTTAAGGTGGGTGTGTCCTAACACAAGTTTGGATAGGCATGAATTCACCTCATAAAATGGAATGCAGCTAGACTCTATGATATTCATTCCCTGGAGAAAACAAAGCAAAACCATGTTCACAGTGGCAGAAATGTGTGCTCTGGTAATAGGTTTCAGGATATTTATTTTGAATAATGGAAAGAAAGGAGGGAATGGTAACTTGTCTGAGATATTGTACCAATTTATTAGCCTGATTCACCTCTTCTTATGCTGGCATTTAAAACAGTGTCTGCAGGTTCACCTCTGTTGTTATTGTGCATATTTCCCAATGCCTGAAAATCCAGTCTTCATCTTAATTCTTAAAGTAGAGCCAAAATTTAAAATTTGTGGTGGTAGGAAAAAATATACATGACATTAGAGTGAACATTACATTTTCATAGGTATTGAAAAGCTCACACGGAGGCAAATTAAGAAAAATGCCTAATTAAAAATAATGACAATCTGAGCTTAAGTGAAGAAGAAATGGACTATGAAATGTGCCAAATAAAAGGTGAACATTGAAACTTGCCTTTGAAGCCTGCGGCACACTGACATGAGAAGTGGCCAATTAAATCTAAACAGGTGGCCCCATTTTTGCAGGGTGAACTTGAGCATTCATTAGCCTTCACTTCACAGAATGGTCCTTCATAGCCAAGCATGCAGTGGCAGGTGTAATTATTCAAATTGGCCAGACAAAAGCCATAGTCTGAGCAGCGGTTCTGAATGCAGGGGTCTAAGCCGAGTTCACAAAATGTCCCAGAATAACCTGGAGGACACGCACATCTGAAAAGACACAAAAAGAGAAAAAGAGTCATCAATCCACCTAATTCCACATAGGAACCATAAATGTTTGATCCAGACTGTTCCGAAAAGAAATGCTACCAGTCACAACTTTCTGCCAGCATGGAATCGAGAGAGTAAAGCATGTCTGCTCAGATGTGTGCCGAGTGTGTCTTCCGGGTCTCCACAACACAGAGGCTAACTTTCCAGATCCATCTCTAATCAGCATCTGCTCTCCAGCTAGGCAAGACTAAATTTAAGACACACAGAGACAGTGAGAGAATAGGACCAGCACCATCTAGAATTTAAGAGGGGAAATGGCTTTGTATGGGGCTGACTTTTTATGTCAGCATCTTCCCTCTGTGGATTTGTCGACTCTTGTAGCTGCAAGCGCTTGACTTCTTCGTAGTGGCATTTTTGAATTACATAAACCTGCTTATCAATGGAGGAGAAGAATCCCTGGAGGAAATGTGACATAGAAAAGCAGGGGTCTCAGGAGTCTGCTGTGTCTCTGGAGCTACAAAATTGGTTCCATGTGCTCACCTCAGATACTGATTCTCAGCCAGAGGTTGCAGACCTCAGAAGACACCATGGTGGCAATGGAAGGTACAACGTACAAAGCAATTCCTGCCACTCCCCAGAGAAGGAACTGCTGCCAAGTGGGCAGTTTACCTTTCACCAGAACAAAATATTGAAGAGAAGGCAATTTTCATGGGGACCATGGGTTGTGTGTGTGTGGTGGGAAAAGATTAAATGTTCCCACCCCAACTCTGGATGCCATCACCATAATAATTAGGGGAGGAGAGCCAAGGAACAAATACAAAGGCGATGCTATTTGAAAGTGGAAGGTTTGAAGTGAGAAAAAGACAAAATAGAAGAAAATGCCCAGAGTAGGAATAGAGAAATATCTTCAATGCAAGCACCACAAACCTACGAGCAGCCTGAGATCCCCATTCCCTTCCAACCCAGTCTAGAGCTTAGAAAATGGCTAGAGCAATCTACTCAGCCACCACAGTGCATAGAGGCAGTCAGTTAGGTTGTGTATCCATAGCAGTGACCAGAGGAGGAATGACTGCTGGGAGGAATGCAGAAAGAAGAAACACCATGGTGACCTGCATCAACGCAACTGGGCACCTTCATCTGACCTAGCTGCAACAAAACATGTCTATCCCGTATTGGTCTCCACACTCACACCAAACCAATGGTTTGACTTCACCCCTGAAGGCACATTCTTCCATTGTCTCCCAAGACAGATGGATGGCCAACAGCTGTGTCACTGAATGTAGAAAAATCCAGCGTTTTCTGAGATATTTTTTTTGGGGGGGGGGGCAGGGATGGAGTCTGAAAAGGGCTAACATGTTTTGTTTATAGCTTCATGCAGATAACCCATAAAAAGTGAACAAACAAATGGTGGTTATGCTACAATACATGGCCCTTTTGAAAGTAGCCAAACAGCACATTTTGGAGTTATATTTAATCATGGACCTCTTCCAGCAAGAGCAGCAGACCAAAGATAGGCATTTGTTTTTCTTGCTGAAAATCCCACCCCTCAGTCCCTCCTCATGTCAAGCTCATTCCCAAAGGAGAGCACAGACAAACAAGTTTTTTTTCCTGATACCCTTAATGTATTCTACTGTTTTTGATTGCCTAAGTATTTGATTTTTTTTAATTAATTGCCAGCAGTTCTTAATTATGCCCTTATAATCCCTGGGAGAGTTTATTTAAAGACCACAATGCTTTTTGACATTTGGTTTGCGCTCCCCGGTTGCAAAAGTAAAGAAAAAAACATCAATCCTGTTATAAGTATCATATTTCTAAATTCACGAGTGCTTGCAGAAATCTGGAGGAAAGTCAAGCTGCTATCAGAAATGGATGCCTTTGCTCTCCCCAGAGTTATCATAATAATTGGAAACCTTTCAGCTTACTACAGAAGGTCTACTGCCCTCCTTTCATTTAGCTCAGTTAGTCCCTCCATTTTACAATGTTGGTTTGAAAGAAAGAGCCTTGTTCATCCCCCTTGATTGTTGAACATTTGCTTAGCCAATCTGTTAAATGTAAATGACTGCTTTGTCAAATATGCACTAGCTACTAATTATTTCCTGTATGTAAAACATGATTAGGAGAAAGCATTATAAACAGTAGGTTCTCTGTACCACATGTGACTGAAAATCGCTGATATATGTGTTCCCTCTTGTAATTAACATTTACTGTGTATAATCTGCAATCTAATAGTACTGAAACAGTCTTTGTTCAATGAGTACTTGATCCACACATACAGCAATGCAAACAGTGGAATTTTTAATCCCACTGATGGAAAAGGATGTTTATTTTCTTTTAAGTGACATGCATCTGCAGCTAATGAATTCATGCTACGATACTATCCTGATAATGAAATCTATTCTCTGTGTATTTCACCTGTCAACAACAGAGCAAAATTCTCCAGAGCCAAACCTACCTCAACTGAATATATTCCGTTTTATGGACTAATCAAATATTTATTTTTCTAACTATACAAAAGGCAATAGAGCATATCCTTGGCCTGTTATAGTTACATCAATCCTCAAAAAGCACCCAAAGCCATTTTTTGCTTCTTTGCACTTACAGCTTTCCCCATCCCACAGAATCAGCTTGCTCTTTCCCATATCAAGCCAACAAATCAGCAAAACAGAATAGAATTTCATTTTGTATACTAACATTTACCAGCCATTTTCCCAGATGAGTCCTATGCATGGCCTAATGTAAGGCCAATTTGGTTTAATGTGGCTTACTCCTAGGTAAGTGGGTAAAGGATTGCTGCCTTAATCTC
Organism: Podarcis muralis; assembly: GCF_964188315.1. Classification (NCBI taxonomy): domain Eukaryota; kingdom Metazoa; phylum Chordata; class Lepidosauria; order Squamata; family Lacertidae; genus Podarcis; species Podarcis muralis. The sequence continues at coordinate 86,602,449 of NC_135657.1, read as the reverse complement.
ATGTCTGAAAGTATAATATTTACTCAAATGTCTATAAGAGACATGTCATAATTTGGGGGCAGCCACCAAGGCCGTCTATCTTTGTCTACTTGATGACTTGATTCATGGATGGTATCTTTAAGAAGGCAAGCTGAGTGAGTACCAAGACCACCATCCAGCAAAAGGAGCGGAAGCTACTTAATAATCACCCAAACTCATTTAAAGCTTTATAGGAACACTAGTGGACCTTGGGATCTCAAATTTCAGCAGAGTCCTGTGCTATGTGAAATTCAGTGTCCACTGCCTTTCAAAATCATAGCTGCAGCACCCACAAGGCTTGGTGCCCGGTGTGACCAAACCGGTCATGCTCCCCCAATTCCGCCTCCGATAGGAAGATAGGAAGATGCTCCATCAGCGGTTTTCATTCAAGATTCTGTGAGCATCTCCCACACCGTTCTGTTAATTCTTAAGCACATTCCTTATTGCCAGTTCAACTACTTAGTGTCATTTTTTCTCTTGTTTTCTTTAAAAATAACTTTGTATGTTGTAGTGGTGGTAGTGAAGACCGAGACAGGTAGTAGGAAAAATAGAAGGGGTTGGAAGAGTGCAGGATATTACAGGTGTCCCTGAACCGAAGAAAAGGTTGAAAACCAATGTCCTAGAATACTGATTTGGATATGGCTGAGTGAGCAGCCTCAAAGCGAACTGGGTCATTCAAGTGTTCAATTCAAATGCACAGATACAGAGAGAGAGAGAGAGAGAGAGAAATGCTAGTGTTTGTGTGTTAAAAATTGCTTGAAGGGCCCAGTTCCCTCCACTGCTTGTTACCCTGTCCCTGTCTCCAAGGGGGAAAACATCATCGGGGGAGGGAGGGCGGTCAGCATGAAGTAGCAGGGAATTGATGAAGTGGGTTTCTTAATTCTCCACAAGTTGAAACTTTCAGTTTTCAAGGACAGCCTTGAGTATAGCATTCAAGCCTCTGGCTCACGTAACCTGGGACCAGCTTTCATGCAACATCTTTGGTGAATTTTCCAACCCATTCCCAAATGGCACTCCTCTTCTCCCAAGACCTGGAAAATGAGACATGACCTCGAGGAGCGACCACCCATGTTTGAAAGCCTAAGCTGCTTGCTCCAAAACCTCTTTTCCCTCTCAAAGTAGACCCTCAAGCAAGTCTTTCCTACGTTCAGCTCAAACTTTTGGGATAAACAAGATCCTTACTCAAACTGCCCTGGGCTCACCTCCCTTCACAACAGGACCATAATGCTCATCTTCTAAGTCTTCAACTCACTCTCATCTTAACCAAGGTTTAGTTTGTATCTGTTGGGACTATATACGATTTTCAAAAATTGTTCTATGTTCAACATTTTCAAAGTTCTTTTTGTTATTATCAATACTGTGACTTATCTTCAGTGTTATGTTCCCTTTCCAGCTAGCCAGCCTCTTTGTCTTTACTGTCTTGTGATACAGAATGCATTTATAATAAAGATAAATACGCAATAATAAGTAACACAGTACTGCTTGCAATCTGACTGTGTTTGCCTAAGCAGTGTCCCATCTCCTGGAATGGCCTCTCAAGTGTGTTGACCCACCTTATTTAGCTAGCTACACGTATGTAACTGCCATTGGAGGGGACCCTTGGGGAGGCAAACATATTAATCAGGCTCTACTAAGCCGGGGCCTCATTTCCATTTAGCAAACTGGAATAGAGACCGCTGGTAATAATCTTGGCTGTGAATGAGCTATTTCCTGAGTCCTGAATAGTATCCCTCTATTAAATACTGCTTTGAAGGATGCTGAGCAATTTTTAACTCTATGTAAAAGATGTATATCTATCAAGTGATTAGACGCCTGCTCTTCTAGGGGAAATAATCATGTTGGTCTCTAATGAACATGACCTTGCATTAATGTCCTAAATCTTTCTAGCAGCAGTACACTAAATGCACTATTAAAAGCTTTGAGACACAGGTTAATTTGCTATTCAACTTTGCTGCAAGGTTAAACTAAAAACAGCTCTTCTCACAGATTTTAGAAACACCAGTAGGAGTTTAAAAATAAATAAATTGTAGCTTTTTAAATAAAAAAAACAATGCTTTCTCTAGAAGTGCTAGTTATAGGATATCTGTGCTTTACCTAACAATAGCCAGAGAAGCAGTGTGCTTTAATGAACAGAGTTTGGTGCTTAGGCTGAAGAGATGTGGGCTTAAAGTCCCACTCAGGCAAATAATTAACCAGATGACTTTGGGCCAGCCATTATCTCTTGGAGGGATCTGCCTTAAAGGGTTCTTTAGAATAATATCTTCCTGGAGGAGGGGAGGAATTTATCATTTTGTTAAATAAATATCCCTGTACTATATCCAGAGAGACAGCATTCTGTTATCGGGTCTATGATTCCGGCATTCCACATAGTAATAAGCTTTTGGGGAAGATTTTATAGAGGAGATGAACTTGCCTTTTTCAAAAAGAATCTCCTTTGCAAATATTGATGATGAATATTCTCTGGATATGCTAATATTCTTGGAATATTCCATATTCAACATTGGCATTTGACATCTGGAGACTTCGCAGAAGCAACCAATATCTGACAGTATCTGACAGCTGACATGTAGTAATAGCTATCATTAGCTGACACCTAGCCAGTAACATTTGACAGCTCACTTGCAGTAGTCATCATTATCCAACATGTACCTGTCAACATTTGATGGTACCATACAGCTGGCATTCAGCAGCTATCCATTTCTGACAGTATCAGGCGTACAGCAGTGAATATTTGACAATCATTGACAACTGACTAGTGGCAGGTGTCCTCAGTTGACAGTATCAGATGTGCAGCAAACAGTATCTGACTATCTGACAGCTGACATGCAGTTGCATCTGGAATTTGACAGCAGACTTGCAACAGTGTTTAGTAAATGTTATATTGATTTTGCTCACTCATTTAAGTAAATCATTATACTATTGTAGAATTTCTCAGCAAGAGTGACATATTTCACCTGCCCTTTAGATGGATCTAGAGATTTTGGATGGGAGTTACCCAGTTTTGTTTCTCTACGTGGCAACTTTAACCCATCCAATACTTAGGAGTTACAATGTTATGTATGTGCAACAAGCCTTCTGGAGCAGAAACAGAATTTCCCAACATTTCAATATCTGTCAAATTCAGATTTTGGGATGGGGTGGGGTGGGGGAATAGACTTTGATATCCACTTTTCATTCTAAAACTTGATTGTCACTTTCTTGAGGCCAAATTGTCAAAATCCAAATTTTGAAGTCTGCATAATCATCAGGTTTCAACCCTTTTCAAAAATGCCCTGCCATCATGTTTAAGGATCTAGTAACTTTTTGGTAGCAAATGAACTTTGATAATAATGGGGAACAATGTGGCAAAAAATAGACCTTAGGTATATCTCTTGCAACCTCAAAGTGTTAACCCAAATCCCACTCCTATTTTTTTCAATGGACATGTTGCAATTATCTTAAATAGGACTCCAGATTAACAAGTACTGTACACCCAGCCCCAATGACTTAGAACCAAAGTTCTGGTGTGTGGAAGCCTATCCATAGGCTGTTCCTGCAGAGTGACATTTATGTGGGAGTCTTTTATGATTTCTCCTTCTCCACCAGCCCCCTAGTCCATTAAAATTGGGGTCCAAGTGCCCGTACATTTGAAAGGCAAGACAGCTGATTCTGAACACAATTTATGGCATGTTAATTCGGCTGGCTTCTTCACCCAATCCTAGTCCCACCCCCCTCATTTTGAGAAAACAGCACGTTGCCCTCAATATACAACCATAAGAATCAAGCAGCATCATACTGTTTAAAACCAACTAAGCCATTAAATTAAAACTACCATTTAGATACCCAGGGGATCAGTAAAAAAATCAATAGGACCACAGCACTTATTTTGAAAACGCAACCTGAAATAAATACATCTTTAGTGCCCACCGCAAGGCCTGTAAAGAAATGAAAGGTGGGGAGCTACAGAAGCTGAGGGCACTTGAAACATAGACAATGATTTTTCAATACCTTGGGTACATTCAGAGATGGAGATTATTGTGTTAGTTTTCCTGGTTTCATTTTCAATGATAGTGCTTCTGTCCCGGTGTGGTGTGGTGAGACACAACAGTGGACATCACAGGCCATGTCAGGACCCTTTATGTATCCATTCTCTCATGATTCACCCATGAAAACAGTGGGAAATAACCACATGCCAGAATATCACCCCAGATTTAATCATATGGGTGGCAGTGGCATCATCTTGTGGGAAAAATACAGCGCAAACCTTCCATGATATTCTGGGTTAACAGGGTCACAAACAGGTGGGTTCCTCCCGCCCCCCCCCCCAAATCAATTGACACATAAATGTGTGCTCCACTTCTAGTAGGTCCCACTGTATTTCCAGAAGTGGCCCTTACATTGGGTACACATGAAACACAGAAATTATCAGGTAGGAAAAATCATAAATGACATAAAGTACTATCTGAATGGGACACGGGTGGCGCTGTGGGTAAAACCTCAGTGCCTAGGACTTGCTGATCGTATGGTCAGCGGTTCGAATCCCCGCGGCGGGGTGAGCTCCTGTTGTTCGATCCCAGCTCCTGCCCACCTAGCAGTTCGAAAGCACCCCTAAGTGCAAGTAGATAAATAGGTACCACTTTATAGCGGGAAGGTAAACGGCGTTTCCGTGTGCGGCACTGGTGCTGGCTCACCAGTGCAGCCTCGTCACGCTGGCCACGTGACCTGGAAGTGTCTTCGGACGGTGCCGGCTCCCGGCCTCTTGAGTGAGATGAGCGCACAACCCTAGAGTCGGTCACGACTGGCCCGTACAGGCAGGGGTACCTTTACCTTTACTATCTGAATACAAGGGACACGGGTGGCACTGTGGGTTAAACCACAGAGCCTAGGACTTGCCGATCTGAAGATCGGCAGTTCGAATCCCCGCGATGGGGTGAACTCCCATTACTCGGTCCCTGCTCCTGCCAACCTAGCAGTTCGAAAGCATGTCAAAGTGCAAGTAGATAAATAGGTACTGCTCCTGCGGGAAGGTAAAAGGTGTTTCCGTGTGCTGCTCTGATTTGACAGAAGCAGCTTAGTCATGCTGGCCACATGACCTGGAAGCTGTCTGCGGACAAATGCCGGCTCCCTTGCCCAATAAAGCAAGATGAGTGCTGCAACCCCAGAGTCGGTCACAACTGGACCTAATGGTCAGGGGTCCCTTTACCTTTACTTTTACTATCTGAATGCAGCTCCCTTTTCCCTCTTTCTTTTGAACAATGCCATATATCTAATATGGGGCAGGAACCCTGAATCAGCAGCAGAAGCAGGGGGTGATATGGGGGAGAATCTGTGCATCGAAAGTGAAGCAAACCTCCCACAAGGTGTGACAAGGTGGCTCAGGAACCATACAGAGTGCTACAAGGCACTTCATAACAACAGCAACAAAATATCTGCACGAAGTACATATGATATTGTGCCATACCAGAAAAATAATAATTTCTCACTCCCTCATCACAGAGCAGTGTGAGAGAATGGTGGCACTTTTCAGAAATGAAATTTACAATATACAAGGGAAGCATGTGGAAAAAGGGAACGAGGAAGCTCTTTTGGGACTGGGACAGCCTTGCTTTCATTTTGAAGGGAAGATTGCCATATCAGTGGTTTGGAGGAGGGATTAATACAAACAAATTAGCAAAATAATAGTTGGGGGAAAGCATTTTGTTTAATATTTTTTGGCAAAAATCCCTGAGAAGTTTATAGAAATTATAAAATCAAAATAAATGAAATACAAATGAAGATCAGAGTACAATAAAGGCTGTTGACATCCAGCATTTACATACGAGCCAACTCCTGTCCCCCCTAAAATATTTGAGGGGACTGCGCTCCCCCAAAGTTGATGGGCATTGCCATTCAAATAGTGTGAGTGTGCACCATGCCATGTGATCAGTTATGTGGGGTGGGGCTTACCTGCCCTCATCCCCAATATTTTATTCAAGTTGGCACCGCTGATCATTTAAGTCAGCAACAGAATAGGATAACTCACTTCAAATTTAAAGGTGCATAGCGTGAAAGTCCTATTTGTCTGCATTTGGGAAGGTTCGTTACTCAGGGATACTGCTCTCAAGTCTGTAATTTTCAGACCAATTATCCACAAAACGCTATGGGAGATTCAGCAATTTCCCTACCTCCACTTTTTTTACACCCTCCAAATTGTGATGACAACTCTTGCAAGAAAAATCACTTGGCAGGGTTCATGCCCTCAGAAGGGGTGGCCCCAGCTGCAAATGTTATTCACTTCTGTCAAAGGGGAAGTAACTGCCATTTTAAAAATATTTCACCGGTGAAGGTGAGGTAACCAAGCAGATCCCAAAACTCCTTGCAGAAAAACTAGGGTGGCTATTGATATGAAATTCGTCAGGCTTTGTGCCCTCAGAGGATTCTATCCAATTTCCCATCAAAATAGCAACAAAAGATTAGAGAAGTTATCTTTTTCTAAAACATTGAAGTGTCCAGCCCTCAACGCTCCTACAAGCCTCAAAGGAGAATCCTCCTGATCCAAATCTTAACACATATATATAATAAATAAAAACCTAACCACTACACAAAGCCACCATGAATAATGTCACTTCTAGGGCAACCAGATACTACCTAACACATTATGCTTGTCTATAGCCCTCATTTGGCATGAAAAATGGGACAGAAAAATAAGAGAAAGAATAGAAAAAATACTTTACAGTCCTGAGATTTTTGTCATGCAAGGTGTTTTCAGTGGAGGAATATGTAAGTGGCAGAGAGAGGTGTGGGGGAGAATTACAACACATTCATTACTGCATTGCACCTTTCCTGGCATGCATCGGTAATTGGGTCAAAATCACAGCTTGGATTACATTGCTAACACATTTGGCAGTCGTTTGTGTGAACATTTGTGTTAGCTGATGTTTATGTGTCAGAAGGCAAGCTGCTTTATTTTAAATATGGATCACCAGAAGGATATATAAAACACACCTTATGGCTATGCCCACGGTCTGGTTTATGCACTGCCTGTGCAAGAACAGAAGCACATGAAATAGCTCATCCTAAAGTGTAGCCATTGTTCCTCGAATGCACTAAAAATATGTCCTATTTTTCACACTTAATGGGTTTCATAGATATTGTCTGATTTTCATCACTGATCTCCTCTTTGTTGGGGGGAAAGAAAGCATGGCTTTACCTGGCAAACAAATCTGGGGGCTCGTCCAACTGGTGGCTGCTTGTGTTTGTATCTTATGCCAATCACCTCCTTCCATCTCTGCTTGGATTCTGCGGTTTGCATTCCTATACCTGTCCTGGACTAGGTGGGCCCGAGGAGTCTCTTGACATTCATAGCATGGTCTTTATGTGTTCTTCCAACTGAACTTTATTCACTCATTTACTTATACATTATGAAAATGTCGCTCTTGAAAGTTGCGTGACAAACTCCCCCCCCCCCCCTTTCCAATTTCACATACTTGCATCCAGCGATGATAGATTGCATTTACCCAGCTGGTCTATAATGCTGTTTCCCCCAAGTCTTCTATCATGCAAGTAATACTGGGCTGTCACAGGCATTGATTTGAATATTCAAGATGGATAAATGTGACTCTTTTACTTCTATCTGTGACTTTTGCAAACAAACAAACAAACAAACAGCACTCCAACCCAACTATATATATTGTTTGCTTTTTTTATCTCAAAGAGCACCGAGAGTCTTTGTTGAGAAGCTGTGTACACTGAACCTGACAACAGAAAATACAGCCATTGTTTGAAACACTGAGAAAGCCCTGGCCAGGTCAACATCTTCATCTATAACATAGAGTGATAGTGTGGTCTCGGGGAACTTTGCCAGTTTTGATTTCTCCCGTTTTGTTACCATGGGAGGTTAATGGGGATCAGAACACGAACATATCCTGCTTGACCTTGCTTTGGCATTTAAGGGCTTCTGTGCACTGACGCCTTACTGCACACATTTATCTCATCTTAATGGGATGGCAATGGAAATCTCACCTGTGGACCCGGCACAAAAACAGAGCTTGGCATCGGTGCACAAAGGAAATCTGGGCCAGATTGAAGAAGGGTGAAATTATAGTGTTTCAGCTGACAATGCAATGCAACAAAAGATGTTCACATCAAGAAGGCTCAGTACCTGAAAAGAGCAGAGGGCTCGAAGGTATAACATAAGGGCGTAATATCTGCTTCTTTCACTAGCAGTAGAAATCCAAGAAATTGCATCACATGCCTGGGAATTGCCAAATCCGTAGAAAAATGTGTTGATTTTCCCCTCCCACAGCAAAATCCTATTCCTATTACTACTGCTGCTGAAAGAATGTGCAATGAAACAGGAGGCGTACCATATACAACCCTGCTGCACTGCTCTAATGCACTTTCATACTCCAGCAGATGCACAGGCAGCAAAACGCTAGCAAGCTTTGCACAAACCTGGAATGTCAGGAACCTGGACCAAGCAATAAGATAATCCTCAGAGCCCTTTTCAGAGTCCTTTCACCGTAAGAAGTGAAGAGGGTGGCAACAGGAGACAGAGCCTTCTTGGCTATGGCACCCTGGCTTTGGCATTTTCTCCCCAGCACGTCTTACTTGGCAGTGAGTCTGACCTTTTTCAGTACCAAGTCCCTTTCATTCGTCCAAGCCTTTTTGATCTGTCAGTTTTAATTCCAGTTTAATATCAAGATGCAGTGGGCTCTATTGTTGGATATAATGTAATTTAAAAATGTTCTAGGTTGAAGAGAGGGACATCAGAAGCAATAACTAAATAATAAATCAATGGATAGATGAATAAAATACAAGGCACAGCAGTGATGCTACAACCATTAACTCTGTAGCAGCACCAAGTCACATCTGTGCCCAGAAATGGGAACATTGGGTATACTTGGGAGCTTTGGGGGCTCCTCTGATCATATATAGCTAGGCCAGTGGTTTTAGCAGAGCTGATAAGTTGTGCAGGATCAAAATCCTGGTAAGCTCTATGTTTGCCTCATTGCACTGTGAGTGGGGCCATTCCAGAAACATGCAACACTGACTGTGGATAGCGCCTAACACTTTGGACAGAGTAATCAATTTTAGTAATCAAGCGTTCAGTTAATCAAGTGACAATGAAATAGGGTGTACTTATCAAGGTCAAAAATATAATCAGGAAGGTGCAAAATCTGAAAGGTTATCCATAGTAGCAAAAATGTATTGTTTGGAGTTTTTGTTTGCATCCCTCTTCCCATTAAAACAGCATAATATGTAACTTTAAGAACTGTGTTAACATAATTGAATGTTCTTTTTTTCCCCAGGTTGCTGATGAAATTAAATTATACATACTGAATAAGAAGTTCGATCGAAAAGGCCAAGGCAGTTGAGAAATGAGTAGGACATTCACGCTTCGTTAGAAACAGAATCCATCTTCCTCAGTGAGAAAAACTTTCCTGTACTACTTTCTGAGAACATACCTCAAAACCCAACTTAGGGAGCTGCTTCTTACCAAGTTGGAACAATGCTTGATCTCCCTATTGTTTACACAGATGGGCAGCAGCTCTTCAGGGTTTCAGAGAGTGTTGAGACTTTCTGCCTATAAAGCATGTGCTCTGCTGCTGAGCTGAGACCTCTTTCCAACTCCACAATGAGTATTTTCAGTGTTTAAGCCTATCGTTTTAATTTAGCTGTAATAATTGTAAAGCACAAGTGTTACTATAACACTAGCACATGAGGTAACAGGAGTAATAGTTCAACTCCCATTGCAAAATAATGATAACGAGTGTGTGTGTTTCAACATATACCCACTTGAATTATACGAAGCGTAAAATAATTTTAACAAACCTATGAAATAAGAGTTTGTTTTTTAAACAAAAAGTATGGTGACACTTTCAAAATTGCTCTAGCTATAGAATAATAGGCTTGGACCCAAAGAACAAAGGTGGGAGGAGAAAATGCATTAGTGATGTGCCATGAACTCTTGCAGAAGATTTCTAGCAGGAGTACCTAATGTGGTGCCTTTCAGATGTTGTTGGATTCCAGCTCCCGTCATCCCCTGGAGGCATGGTTGATGGTCAGAAATGAAGGGAGTTGTCATCCAACAAAAACTGGTGTCTACAACAATGAAGGGAGTTGTCGTCCAACAACATCTGGTGTCTACAACATGGTGTCTATCCCTGCAGTGCAACGTGGTTGTCAGGAGCCCAGGCTGCTGTCTTGATAACACAGCAGGCAAGTCGTAATTAGCTTGAAGATTTATTGCAATACAAACAATTAGCCTTGGACGTCTAACCAAGCGTCCGTGCCTTATGCGTCAGTTGACCCTTCTGAGGAGTGCTTCCTGGTTCTGCAGAATATCCTGAACCAATGACCCTTATGTTTCTGGGTTTGCTTGCTGTCTAATACCTTTCCCATACAATGACTCCTTGGGCTCAGATGAGTAATTGCCTCCTCTTCCGGTGAGGAAATGCTATTTTGCCGGCTTTCTACATCTGCCTTGTGCAAGCTGACTTCTCACCCTCCCACTCTCTGCTGACTCCTTATCATCATTCCATTCTGTTCCAGAGAGATGGGGAGGAGGACTGCTTACTGACTCATGCTGTGTTTCTCTACTTGGGGCAGATGTGTTCATGACAGTAGTGATGCATCAAGGATTAAGTTGCAGCATAAAGAACAGTGAATGGGGAAAACATGGTTTGTACCAAATAAACCACAAAAAAGTATTGAGAATAAGCTTGTGTACAAACAGAGGAGGCCCCCTGGATTTGGGCTTTTCACACACAATTTCCTTCTCACATTCTTTCCTGTTTTAACTAATGACCAACCCCACTTTTGTCAGAGCTTTGCTAGTCCTGCCCCAACTCATATGTACTTTGTGGATTGACCCAAAGAGAAAACAGAAAGCACTGTGATTTTATGCAATTCCTATAGACATGCACTGGGGAACAAATCCAATTGAAGTCAGTGGAACTTATGCTCAGGATATGCTTACGCTCTTGGATTGCTCATTATGACTTATACAAGCAGATATGCCTGATTCTGTCTAGGGCAACTTTTTCTGTCAAGGACAAAAATAGGACAAAGAGGGAAATTAGACTCGGCAACAAAGGGAGAAATTAAACAAAGCCCTAGACTTCAGTCTTGTATCACTTTAGTGGGGAATAAATCTCACTGAACTCAACAGGCCTTATTTATGAGTAGACGAGTACAGGCAATTATTTCACACATTTAATAGGAAATGTATTCACCTTTGGGAGATTCCCCCCCCCCCCCCCATTTTCAACCAGTTATATTAAAGCTTCCTAGGCACATTTACAGAACCCCTCTCTGTAGAATAGATACTCATCAACATGAAAAATCTACATATAACTTCATGGTTTAGACTGTCTTCAAAAGAACAGTGCTCTTGGATCAGCCAAAGTTGACAGATGGAGGATGCAGGGCTTTATCTGTGATGTGGGCATTCATTTCCAAACAAACTAAGTGAGCAGCAATCTTCATCTTCTAAAGACTGAACCAGAAGTAATTAGTTTCTAATCATCTTGTTGTCAAAGGCTTTGAGGCACAATCCACCAAGAATTTGTCCTATACAAGCCCCAGTGGAACATACAGGAGCCTTGGTAGGTTTTTGTGGTGTTACCAGCTAATTATACCCAAAGTCATCTAGTCTCTCAAAACGGTTTAGAATACCTGAAGGACCGACAGCTCACTTTTGTGCGTTGTGCTAGCAAGTGATAGAGCAGAACATCATAAGCTATTTAGACTGGCACATAGAATTTGTCTCCTGCATGTAGCTGATTTTTCATGTTAACCACTGGGTGGGGAATGCTGGCTGCTTGCACAAATTAAGTCTTTCTATCAGGTGTTTTTATTTATTTAGATAATTAACGGCATGGCTTTCAATTAGAGATTCTCAAAACGAGGAACAGCAATTAAAACTCTGAATGATACAAGGGTTAAAATATAATTGAAATGAAATGAAATGCCAATAAAACCACTCTAGCAGATGCAACAAATGAAATGTTCAGGAGTCAACAGAATTATGTGGAAGCACATAAGTCACAGGACACCTCTGCAAAACAATGTTTGGTGCCATTTACAAAGCCTGAGTTCCTGAATCTAGCAAACTTCCAATGGCAATGGATTCCTCAGCCTAGGGGCCACCACAGAATAGCTCTTCTCTCTGTATCGGCTGTTAGCTTAATAAATAGTGGGATCTGCCCAAATGTTATTGTGGTTCAATCTTAATTAGGAAAAAGGCCCATGGCTTCTGTTAGAGTTCTGCTAAGATCTCTAGAATTAAAATGAAGGCTGCTAGTTTCACAAAGCCTTTATACTAATTTATGGTGTGACAACACTTAGAATGCTGTAAACAGTTCTGATCACCACATCTTTTAGTTAAGGTAGAGGGGAAAGGTTATATAAGATGGGACATGGTGTGAAAAGAGCAGAAAACAATACATTTTCCTCTCACACTTGCCGTACTAGAAATCTGGTTTATCTAATGAAGCTGAATGGTGGGAGATTCAGGACATACAATAGGAAATACTTCTTCACAAAGCAAATATTTATTATTGTTATTGTTGTTATTATGTGTATTTTAATAGATTTTAAAAAATATATTGTTTTAATTATATTCGTACTTAATTACTGTACCTTTTAATGCTTTGAGCTTTTTCTATTTTATCTGTGTTTTTTATCTGTAAGCTGCCCTGGGTCCCAGTCTGGCGATAAGGCAGAATATTAATATTAATACTAATATTAATATTAATAACAAAAGCTATGGAGTGTTGGTGGCCACCAACTTTGATGGCCTTAAAAGAGGATTATACCAATTAATTGTGGGTAAGGCTATCAATAGTTATTACAGCTATATATTACCTCCTGTGTCAGAGGCCAAGTATGACTCTGAATACAGTGATGCCTCGCAAGACGAAATTAATCCGTTCCGCGAGTCTCTTCGTCTTGCGTTTTTTTCGTCTTGCGAAGCACGGCTATTAGCGGCTTAGCGGCTACTAACGGCTTAGCGGCTTAGCGGCTATTAGCGGCTTAGCGGCTTTAAGAAAAAGGAAACAAACTCGCAAGAACTCGCAAGACGTTATGTCTTGCGAAACAAGCCCATAGGGAAATTCGCCTTGCGGAATGACTCAAAAAACGGAAAACCCTTTCGTCTAGCGAGTTTTTCGTCTTGCAAGGCATTCGTCTTGCGGGGCACCACTGTACCAATTGGTGAGAAACATAAGAAGGAAAGAGCTATTGAACTCAGGTCCTGCATGGGATTCCCATGGGGTAATTAATAGCCATTGTACACAAACAGGTTTTCTTAAAAGTGGCTGACATGGAGTATATCCGAAACAAATTAGCACTATTCTTGCTTCCACTGAAAGGCAGCTGAAAAAAGAGGTTGGTGGGTTTGAAGCAGTAGAATGAATTCAGATTCTTTCCCAACTGGTTTAGCTGCAATCTGTCAATATTTCATTTTGTGAGATTTCCTCTACTCGACCAGAGCAGCATCACAGCTTGATATCATGTGCATACATGGTATTGCTCTTGCACAATGAAGGCTATATACTACATGCAGGATTAGAAGCAGCATGTCTCTGAATACCAATTGCTGACACTTGGTAGGAGAGGGCCGTTGCCTTCAGATCCTGTATGTAGACATTCATAGGCATCTGGTTGGCCATTGGGAGAAATCAGATGCTGGACTGGACAGGTCTCTGGTCTGCTCTAGTAGGACTCTTCTTGAATTTAGTTTGAACTGATTCATTGAACGCCCTGTGTTTGGCCTGGGTACATGCTGCATCAGTAGGAATGTTAAGTATTGGTACATATATCACAGCACCTTTCACTTTATAAATGGAGCTTGGGTCAGTGCAGCACTTTCATTAGCTGTAGGCTACCTAGTATAAAGGGATGTGGGTGGCGCTGTGGGTTAAACCACAGAGCCTAGGACTTGCCAATCAGAAGGTCGGCGGTTCGAATTCCCGTGATGGGGTGAGCTCCTGTTGCTCGGTCCCTGCGCCTGCCAACCTAGCAGTTTGAAAGCACGTCAAAGTGCAAGTAGATATACAGATACCACTCCAGCGGGAAGGTAAACGGCGTTTCCGTGTGCTGCTGTGGTTCACCAGAAGCGGTTTAGTCATGCTGGCCACATGACCCAGAAGCTGTACACAGGCTGCCTTGGCCAATAAAGCGAGATGAGCGCCGCAACCCCAGAGTGGGTCACAACTGGACGTAATGGTCAGGGGTCCCTTTAACTTTACTTTACCCAGTATAAAACACAGATTTAAAAATCCATGAAATGAGGATCATCAGGTATATAACAGAGCAGTGTTCTTATATATCTTGCCTCCGTCATAATTTCTTTCAGTTTAATGCCAGGGTAAGCATTACCTTATCCATACCCTGGCTGCTTTCTAATGGTAGGTTTCCCCTCATAGACAGATGCACTCAATTTGTGACACAGGGTTGTCACATTTTAAGTTTTTCACTCTTGCTGTGCCATTGGCATCTTGTGTATGTTCGGCAAAATTGTATACAAATGTATGTATAATGAGAGAAAATCACAGTAAAATGCTGATGAATTTTCAGGACAACCATTTTGAAAACTCAGCAAAACCAAACCAAACCCATGGTGCAGTGATTAGGGTGTTGGACCAAGACCTGGGAGATCAAGGCTCAAACACCACTCAGCCATGCATCGGAAATGGTTGAAAGGTGGAGTACAAATAAAGTACTGTAATAAATCATGTCCTCACTAAAAGAGGGCATGTGTTGCGGTGAGACCTGGAGACCGACCTCCTGTGTTGTGGGTGGGTAAGATTGGATAGCCAAAACACCCGATTGGTAGGTCCCTTGATGTTGGGTTTAATCTGGCCAATGGGGCGCAGTCCAAACAGATAGAGGGACCTATATATACCCATGCACGTGACCTAGAGCTTCCTCTTTCAGCTCGTGCATTCGGAACAGCTAACAGCGTGTCTTCTGTGCGGCTGAGAGACTTGATTCGACGATCGTCTTGGTGATATCATTCCATTATCCCCTTACTTTTGTTTACTAATTCATTTCCTTAATTTCTCTGTTCCCATTTTAAGTTTATCCCTTCTCCTTCCCTTCCCTTCCCTTTTCCTTTGGATGGGCTTTGGCCCAACGGGGCTTTTAGCCCCTGAGCGCTCCCGGTTTGGGGAGTGAGTGTGAGTGGTTGGCGGCGAGTGTGGGTGCTCGTGTGGCGGGTAGACACTGGTTGAGATGGCAGGGATGGGAGAATGATCTTGCCATCCCTATGTGAAGGGTATTCCGTTAAAGGAATCCAGGGACTCAACTGGTTTGGTCAACCCCTGGGAGGGGGTTGTGCCCGTGCCGGAGTCCAGAGGGACATCTGGGGGTGAACATAGTCTGTTCCTGGCTTTTCACCTACCCAGGTGTTCACCTTTGGCTGACCTATGCTAGAGCCCTGGGTCAGCGCTACCTGCAAGGGTGTAGGGAGCTAGCTGAATCAGAGCCTATGCAACCACTCACTTTCTGTAATCAAAAAAGTTGTGGCCTAAATTCTGACAAAAACCAAAACTAAATTTTCAGTCAAAAGTGTCTTTATTTAGGGAGGAGATCTCTGGGTCTGAACACGTAAAATAAAGAACCAATGTGGAAACACGCAGAACTGAATTTAAGTTTGGAAAAATGAGAAACTGAAATGGTCAGATTTGCCCATCCCTCTTGCTGAGTGTGTATGAGTGTGTCAATGACTTTGCCCACTGACCATACTCACATATGGCCATGCCAAGTGACATTCCACTTCCTGAGTACCCGCTGCCTCATGTAGCCCTCAGGAGCAAAAGGGTTGTTTAACCCTCCTCTAGACTACCCTACTGTTCTGAATTGAATACAGAGAGCTGTAGCATACAAAAAATAAGTAAGTATCATTTAACCAACTTTGACTAAACGTCTGCTAAAGTTAGCATGATATTATCCCTACAGATATTTTTCTCATATATACTTTATATGAAAAGCTCCTGCTATTTTACCCCTTCTTGTTCCTAAAGTGAATTTCATTTACTTTGTAGTAGAAGACAGTATATTTGTTAGATTGTACCTCAGTTTCCTCGCTTTCTTCTAGCAGCAATACATTATTATTATTATTATTATTATTATTATTATTATTCTGTGAAATATGACTTAGGTGATCAATCTGTTTACTTAAGCAGCCATGTTTATTGCAAATGACTGCCCATAACATTCTAGAATGTGAAGACGATAAATGCAACAGCAATGGCATTTTAACTGCAGTTGAAAGCAGCGGGAGAGAAGCAATATTTCAATCATCTCTTGTAATGTCCCAAAGGTTTATGGAGAAAGCTGCCATAAGAGAGGCATGTTAGTACCTGTATTCATTGATTCCATCTTCACAAGTGCCTCCATTCTGGCACCAGCTCACTTCACAGTCATTAATATTTTCCAGGCATGTCGGTCCCGTCCATCCAGGAACACAGACGCATTGATAGCCCTGGTTGTCTTCATCGTGAAAGCACCGTCCTCCATTTGCACACAACTAGAAGTGAGAATTACACACTCAGATATAAGGAAAGATTTCCACCTCTGCAATATCCTGGGGTTAAACAGCTTTATAAAACAAGTGATAGTGGAGGAGAGAAAGTTCCTTGGGATTTGAGAATTCATTGGTAATACCATTCATCACAGGAACATCATTAATAGTAGTGATACCTTTTATTTGTTTCTTTATTACCTTTATATACCACCTTTTCCTCAAGCAGTTCAGGTTTTCCTCCACCCCATTTTATCTTCACAATGACACTTTGAGGTTAGTTAGGATGAGAGGTGTTGACAGGCGCAAGGGCACATCATTAAACTCATGGCTGGGTGGGGATTAGAACCCTGGTTGCCCAAATGCTAGCCTGAGGTTATGTACACATTAATGGCTTAATACTCAGCCAATACTGAGCTCTCCCCTCACCCCACAGTCTTTCAACTCACATTTGCCCATGGCTGTACACATTAGTACACTTCAATGTGTTTCCACATTGCCTTCTGTCTTTCCACACCGATGGGTGGGCAAGGGGTGTGGATGTCTTCCAATAGCCAACTTGGCTGTGAGTCCTGAAAGACCAGCTCCCTGCCTTGCAAGCCTTTTCTCATCTGGCCTGAGAGGGCAGGGCCCTGACTGACTCCAGCTACAAAAACTGAGGCTGCTGAGGAGCACAGAGATCACCTTGGCTGTATGCTAGTGCAGACCCAGGTCATCAAGCATCAGCTTCCACAGCTACCTCCTGCCATGGACCACCATTGGCAGCAACAGCAAACTATATGTTCAATGCTCAAGATAATATTTTATTCTCTTGCTAATTGTGCTGTTTTAAATATGCATTTTGTAGTTGACTTCCTTTGTAGTGTTTTATTTTGAAATATTTAAGACAATATTTTAGTTTCCTGTTAATTATGTTGCTTTGAACGTAGTCAGTAATGTTTTATTATGGGTTGTTTCATTTGATGTTTCAATGTAGGTTGCAAGCGGCTTTGAGATTTTTCTTTTCTTAAAATATAAAGCAGTATAGAAATGAAATGGATCATAATCATAATCATAACAATAGCTTACATTTTCAATCATAACAAAGCTGGCTTGGGGTGGGACACAATAATCCTCAGCATTTCACAAGAAGAAGAGCTCTGCATCATACGCAACATAAAAAATAGTGGTGGGAGCACATTAGAACCAGAGCAAATGGCAATGTGCCATTCATTCTAACTTCTGCATTACATTGACACTCTAATAATAATCTCCAAGGAAGGCACACATGTGGCAGTAAATTGTGACAGGGTTTATTCTCCACGGTGTCCCTAAAGATTAGACAGCTAAATGCGAATATGACTGATGCAAATTTGAGACACACTTTCAAGGTTCCTGTGCTAATAAATTTCAATGCAAGGAGCGAAAGAACTGGCCAAAGATGCTTGGCAGGCAATGGATTGATGGTGTAGCCAAATAAAGTCATTCTCATGGAAAGATAAAATCAATATGGAAAATTATTGCTGAACGTAATGGTCCAACAGGGTTCACTGCTAACAGTGTGCTTTGTTGCTATGGATTCCAAATATACTTGGGCTTTTAGGACTTGCGAATTGCCTTGCCGAGTGAGGCCAAAGGTTCACCTAGCTTTGCACTCTGTTTCCATCTGTGGCCATCCAGATGCCCTTATAAAGCGCAAGCTATTCTACTCTTTGCTCTTAGCATCTGGCAATCATAGGTGTGTTGCCTGCAGAAGTATAAATACAGCTGTTGAGAGGTATTTCTTAGAAGAATTTGTTTCACAACTGCCATGTGAGCTACTGATCATCACTACATACTGTGCAAACTAATTCTATAAGCAGATGGTCCTGAACCTACTGTACATAGGTTCCCAGGGATGATCAGATCCCCTCAGTTCTGCTTCCCCCTATTGTTCTGACACTGCAGTTGATTTCCATCACTCCCTCTGATACCAAACTGATGTGATGAGTGCTAATAGGACCGGAGCAAGGATGGGGCCACTGAGAAGAAAATAGGGATATGATATTGCTTGTGGGTGAACCCTGATGTCCGGGAGGTAAATTTTAAGAAGACAAAAATATAAGCAGCAGTCCAGTGATGACTAGGAATATTAGTAGCCATGCAAAGTAGTGATCAGTTGGAATAGAAATCTGGGTAAGGGAAATGGAAAGGAGTATCCTGGCTGGACATGACTGGCTGGAATCCACAACAATAGCACTCCTGTTAGGTGGAAAGATGAGGATGCATGCAGCATTTTGGTGCAGGTTCTCAAATTACAATAAAAGAATCTTAGAGTTGGAAGGGACCCAAAGGTCATCTAGCACAAACCCAACAGTGCAGGACTTGCTCCATTTTAATTTTGATAGAAATTGCAGGTAGAGATATGCATGTGCCCTCACGCTGTAACAATAATTTAACCCTCCTTTTAAAACAACAACAACAAAAAACCATTATTTATTAGTAGTAATATCATGCAAAATTCTGGCAGTGCAGCTCCAGAAGAACTGGAATTCTGAATTCGAACCTTT
This sequence comes from Podarcis muralis, assembly GCF_964188315.1. Classification (NCBI taxonomy): domain Eukaryota; kingdom Metazoa; phylum Chordata; class Lepidosauria; order Squamata; family Lacertidae; genus Podarcis; species Podarcis muralis. The sequence continues at coordinate 86,583,414 of NC_135657.1, read as the reverse complement.
TGACTTCTCCTAGAATAAATGTATTTGGAAAACATAAACACAAAATCTGGAGAGGGATATGGTACTGATGGATTCTGTTAGCATCTCTAGTACATTCTAAGTGTTAGAATGTTTGAAAAGCGAGAGAATAATTTCTATCAGTGCTCTCTCCACTGTGCAGCTAAGCCTCTATAAATCCCACCTTACCCCCTCATTCTTAGGAGGTATGAAGGGGAAATGGCGAAGATGGGCACCTTTGTAACAGTCAAGTAGGCAGACGTGAGTTTGAAATGCTCTGCAAATCATCTTATACAGTAGCTGATCCCCTGAGCGCATGACTCAGAGTCACATCTCACATTAAAGTAACTTAGTATTTCCAAAGTGCATACTTTGCCATTTTCTAGCTTCTGTTTTGTAGAAGAGTAGAGGGGATTGCGACATGAGGAAAGGCCCTAAGAAAGCAAATAGCTAGGAGAAGAGAGGAAAAGAGCAATTAGCTTTGGGATGTAGGACAGTGGAAATATGAAGGACAACAGCAACAATAAAATAGGGTTTTGAATGGTGGTGTGTATGTGTGTGTACATAGCCAGTTGGATATTTTCTCTGAATCTTCCTGACAATAATGGCATCAGCTATGTGTGATCTGCTAGATATAAAACTCATCCACTACAAATAAAAACCAATTTGCAGAGCCAGTGCAAATATCGTTCTCTAGTTTTTCAGAGACGACAAAAATTCCAGCAATGCATGATATTTCTATATGTAAAAACAATGTGTGTTTCCCCTAATCAATGAGATGTGCACTGAAGAAAAGAGTGAATCAGGGAGAGATAATCAGCCATCCAGCTTTCCACTTCCTCAATTTGATTGAGACTAAACCTATTTAAAATGCTACTGAGATGTGTAATAACAACAACTCTTGGCAGAAATTTGCAATCTTAATTTGTCTTTGATTAAGTTTTAAATTGACCTTAAAATTGGATCTTTTTGCTATGTCATTAGTGCTAAATTCTGAAATTATGCTTAGGGCCATTTCTCATAAAAAAAGCCACTAGTCAGCTTGAGCAAAGCTGGCAAAAATTAATCCCTTATTTGCAACTATAGCAGTATTCTTCCTCTGCCAATTTTTAAAATTATTGTTTCCAATCTAAAAGCAGGTAAAACAGGCTGTTTAAAAAAAGAAAAAAATGATAAAAAATAGAGGGGTTAAAATGAAACCTTCTTACAGAGGGGAAGATGGCCAAAGTCTTTCCATATCTCTAGCTAATTTTAATTACCAGTCAATTTCCTGATAGGTCTCTAAAGGGCAGTTCAGCCAGTAGTAGCAATGGAGACCTTGATTTAGATCCAAAGTACCGGTATTATGAAGTTGCAAAGGAGCTTTTCAGATTCTGCCTTCTGGAGGCAGCCTTGAACACACACACACAACACATACACCCTCTGGAGCATAAACTCATGGTGCAAGAGGGACTGCCACGTAGAATTACATAATCTACAAATAATAATAACAGAATTATGGAAACTAGTATGACTAAAGCAACACAATCTTTATATATAAAATTGAACAGAAATACATCTTTAACTGAAGGGTTTTGTGGTGAGCTCTTTAGTTGGCACAGTCCTGAAAAGTGAAAATCTGTTATACACAGCCAAGGGAAGGGATAAAAATGGAGAAGATCTCAACTCATGCACTTTTCCAGAGATAACTATAATATGTCAGTGCACACTGAGGGCAACAAAGCATCTAAAGGGCTCCCCCTATTGCCCCCACACCAAGGATATGGAGGGAAACATCAATGCTGACCCTAGACATTTTGCTACCTGAGAGACAGCAAGGAATCATGGTCACCCTCCCCTCCCCCAACTAGATGCATAGGCCCCAAGGCGGCCCAAGTTGCATACTTTGGCACCTGAGGCAGAAAATCTCACAAGCACTGCTCTCTGGGAATAATAATACTTCAGTAAGACTTTAAGTAGTTATAGCTGTATTTGTATGCTTAACAGTGTTGGAGACCTTTTGGGTAATAAAGTAATGAACAAGTCTAATAAATAATATTACAATCCCTTTTCAAGACATGCAAAATCAGTTGCCTGAAGCAATTGCCTCAGTCTGCCTGATGGTAGGGCCAGCTCTGGGTGTGGATTTCCCTAACTCTTGGGCTGTATCATATAACCTGCCTCAGCATGATGCAGCACAAAAGTAAACGTGCCTGCGAAAAGACATACGACATTTTCCTACAATATTCATTATGCAAATTTTGTCCAGAACAATATGTTGTAGGAGACGGTTTTGACTCATTAGCATGTATTTAACATAGCAGTGGCAGTGGGTGAGACTGAGGGGAACTGCACTCTGGCATGAATGAAAGGGAGCTTAATCTTCCTCCCTGCACTATGGTCCTGGCAAAAAAGACAACTTATCAGAAGCTATTATTTGCCCTAGTTTGGGGGACTGTTTGTAGCACTTGGGGAGGGGGAGGGAAAGCCCTAGTTTGGGGGACTGTTTGTAGCACTTGGGGAGGGGGAGGTGTTAAACAAATCAGATGATCCTGAGCTTGACTGAAACTACCCATACTGCTTTTTATCTAGACAAACATATGATGACACACTGAATTTCCCGCATTGTTTGGCCCTTCCTCACTACATTTATTTGTTTATTATACTTATGCAATTTTATTAGTAAATTGCCTCATGAGACGAGCCCCTGGAGGTGCCTTTTTGCTGTTCTCAAAGTCTTTTGCCCTTTGAGCCATATCTGCATCTTATCATTTCTAAAACTCCTAAGTTCTGTCAGTATATTAATCATTCGGATTGCTCCACTATTCTGCAGCAAAATGTCTCTTTGGCTCTTTTCCTGCTGTACTAATGTCTTAAAACTATAACTTAACCTTGGAGTCTGTGCCCATGAGATCAACTACAGTTGAACACAAGAATTCAATGGGACATCACCCAGTGGGTGACTTTCCCCCGGATGGTACCTGCAGAAAATGGCAGAGGGAACTTCTTCAACCCCACTGAAGGAGTTTAAGCGTGTTGTTGTTTGAAGGGGAAAGCCCTCTCTACACTTTGTGAAAGCCTACACTTAACGTCTCTGCCTCTCCTGCGTCATCCTTTCTCATTCTCTTGCCTAGCATTTGATCATTGAATGCTATTGGCGCATCGTAAAATATGCAGAAAATGTTCAAAATGCCATCTGCAGAACCAACTTACTTGTTTTCATATTTTAAATGCTTACTTCAAGCATGAGTAATAAGTTTAAAGTTGTACCATAAAGGCCAGAACATTAGGAAGGGCAACAACAGACTCCCAGCTTTTCCCTGTGGTTAGGGGCATAAGGAGGTCAACTGCAGGTCCAATTCAAAATCCTGCCCCAGTTCAAATGTCTAAGAAAGCCCAATGTGGCAGTGGAACTACAGAAATAATCAGAAATCTGCAAGAGGTTTATTGTTGCTTACAAGAACTTTCAGCAGCATAATGCATTCAAAACGGTGCCAAACACTATTCTGAGTTATTTTTAGCAATTATTCATTTAATTAAGCAAATGCTATTAATTTATTGAACCTTGCGCCATAGAAAATCAGAAGACCAATATATCTCATAAGTACTATTAACCTCTATTTTCATTTACTTCAGAAAACAAAGTAATTTACCTGATTAAATGCCCAGAAACCTACATATGAGTACAAGTAGCAGAAATATTATAATCTGTATAGTGATTGTATGAATAAATTAAACATGTCTGAGAGCTTTTAACAAATATTACACCAAAATGCTTTAGTCGCTCCCATCAGAATCTTCAGTACATCAGCACTTTACAGCCTAAATGGCCATAATGATTATTGCACCATTTCAGAGTTGCCATGTGTAACAGATATTTATGCAATAAAAAAGAAGAATGAAATAAAATTTCCCCACACAGAAGACAATTGGCATCTTAAAATTTGAAATGGTGTGGAGGTTCATTTTGCATTCAGTTTCAAATGTGGTTCAAACTGGATTTTAATATAAAATAAACTTTGTTGGGTGGGTGTCCAGTTGGTGCCCCTGCATTCACAAAAAAGTTTTTTATCCAGTGAAGGCATCTTTTAATGGCAGAGGAGAACAGATATATTAGTTTTAGCAGACAAACTGTCGGCCGCATCCTTTTTGGCATCCAAATTGCCAAGGTGCCACAAAGCAATTAAGGAGTCCCTACTTCAGTGTAAGATGCCTCTTACACCTCCTAATTCACACTAGAAAGCCAGAACATCTCTGGACAGATGTAGCTTGGGATTCACGATTCATCTAAACCTCCTGCAAGCTCCTATTGCCTAGTGTCTAGTTTGAGGACAAGAATGTTATAGCTAAGCAAGGGTTTTCAATTTGGGATTTAGGAAAGAGCAGATAAAAGTCTAAAGTTTCCCACAATACATATAAGAGCATATTTAGGAATAGAGTCTGACTGACAGAACAATACATAAAAATGGTAAATAACCATTATGCTGTCCTATGAAGGGTTTAGATTGTGCAAAACGGTCCTTCTGCCCAGCTTTGCCCACTAAGCTAGCCTCCTAGCTACTGTCAACAGTGACTCAAATGTCATTCAATCAGTGCAGCTTGTCACCACCTGCTTAATGTGTGGGCAGGAGTGCCTTCATTGAGATCCCCACCAGCAGTAGGCAGCTTAAGGCCTTCAAAGGGGGCATTCTGGAATCAGGGAGAGGATAGGGGCCCAGGGTCCATTTGATCCCAAACCAGTTTCACTGCAATCACTCAATGACATTGTGCCTGACCACTGTGGCAACTCCAGGCCAGCACGGCAATCATTCTGCTCCTTTCCAGCTTCCATCTTGGTCACCTTGAGTAACAGGGCTGTGGATGTGATAGTAGCCCCACCGCTCAGTGAAGCCATGCTCTTATGGTTGGAAGGTTCTGAATATGCCCTTATTTTATTTCTCAAAAAGTTATTAGAGCCACTTCAGGCATTTATCTAATCTTACCTCTGTGTTTTCCTGGCATGCTGTTCCACACATATAAGCAAGTTCATAAGGTTTGTCCACACACTGGGTTCCACGGTTGCAGCTTACATTGTGAAATAAGCAGGCATCAATATCCACTTCACACTGGTGACCTTCAAATCCTATGCCACAGAGATTATTCAAAAAACAAAGCAGTGTTAATCCAAATTCTATTAAAATATTAAAACACTGCAGACTGAACCTGGCAGCATCAACAGTCTCAGTCATTTAGCAACGTGCACCTCTTGTGGACATCACATACATCAAGATGAGGCTTTCAAAGGAACATTTAGCAATATTTGAAGATGGAATTGTTCAGTGTGCAGGCAGAACCTATGAACTTTTACTTGGAAGTAAATTCCACTAATTTCAATGGGACTTTCCCCAAGAGGGTCTGCCTAACCTTGCTGCCTGCAATGGTTTTTTTCCCCTTGCTTAGCTTAATTAAAATTCATGAAAGAAAATATCCTGATGGTGGGAACTGGTCCCTGAAGCAATCTTAGCTAGCCCCTGATAGTTCTACACACTTTTAATCAAGGTGCAATGGAAGACTTGCCCATGGTTAGGATATAATATAGAATTTACTTATTCCTGCAGAGTTTGGTTTGTGTGGCAAAATGTTCTGTTTGGAAAACAGATTGCCATGAAGTAACAATCAAGAGAAATCTGATTCACTTTGCATTCTAATACAATTCTACCTACACACTTCTAGAAGCAATACCTTAATACAGCTAGCCTACAAAATTTTCCAATGCAGTTTCCAACCCCAAAATATATATACCAAAAAAACAGAATCTATGTTAGGTATAATTGGTTTAATTCACTCTGAAATGGGAATGTCTGCGTGTATTGATGAAAGGGTTCAACACTGGAAAATTCCACTGCAGTATTCTAAGTGACTCTGAGCTTTAACTGAGCTGATAACGAACAATTGTTGTTTTCTGCTAGCTCTGATGTGATGTTTTAATCTTCTATCACATGAGAGGTATTGAATTGCAAATTCGCCATCTTGGAAGGGTGGTAGCTGGAGATCTTTGTTTTCAGATTCTGTGACAGCAGGGCTTTTATGCAGCCAGAACTCACCGGAACTCAGTTCTGGCACCTCTCAGGTGGGCACAATTGACATTGCGTGTGTAGGTCCCCAGGCCACCCCTCAAATAACTTCACACATAACACATAATTTTAGTTTTGGTTTTTGGGCACTATTTTGGCCACAACTTTATTAAAATACAAAATCAGTGAGTGGTTGTTTAGACATTGGTTATGACTATCTGTCCCCCCGCCTGGGACAGAACTGACATCCCGAGGTCCGATCGGTAGCCAGTAGAAGAGAAAGTCAAACTGGGGGGTCACTTGAGCTAAGCGTCGGACCCACGCCGCTCACCCCAGCAGCTCCCCGAAAGCTTGCCTGCCTGGTCCTATAACAAGGATTCCCATAACAGGGATTGGGCGGCCCTGGTCCCATAACAGGGATTGGACGAAATCGTGGCAAGCCCCAGGATTCCTTTAACGGAATTCCCTTCAGCGCAATAGGAGGGGCAGGCCCAGCCTGAGCCCTCCACCACCAGCATATTATAACCAATGCCTAACCACAACCTTACAAGTTGTGACGAATTGCTGAGTAGTAGGCAAAAACCAAATGGCACAGCCAATCACCAAATGGCAAAATTCCTACTAGGCCCCCGCTCCAAAGCAGACGACCCCATGACAGGCAAAGCAAGGTCAACCGGAAAGAGGGCGGGCGGGCGGGTGATCCGATGCACTCTGCAAAGAGAAAGAGAAACCAGAGTGCACCAATATTTAAAGACTATGGTCCCACCCACCCAATTTGCAACATACAATTTACCCCAGCAACCCGGTTACCCAATCATGATGCCAGGCAACAACTATTAACCTGCCTGGCAACAAGAGGCCTGGCCTGGTGGCCCACACCGCAACACGTGCTCTCATTTATTGGAGAACACGCTTTCTAAGAGAAGAAGGGAGGCATTCATGGTGAGTTCTGGCACCTCTTTTTCTAGAAAAATAGCACTAAGGATGGAAATGAAGCTCTGTAGGAGCACACAGCCTCAGGCTAGAATGGAGGCTGGGATGGGGGAGAGACAGAGTTTTGATCTCAATCCTGTTTAAAGTTATTCTTATAAGATGCTGAGCCTGTGCTGGACAGCACAAGATATTGCATGGAATTATATGGATGTATGTTTGATGTTTTTGTTCAGTTTTGAAGAAAGTTCTGCCAGTAAAGTTTTTAATTAATCTTATGGGCCTTATGGGCCTTATTTTCAAAAGGACTCAGTTTCTATGCATCCAGTCACTTCAAACTGCACAATATTAATTTCCACAACAAAATATTAGGCAGAAATGTGCAGAAAAAATCATATATCACTGAAGCTAACATAAAATGCACTGTATTGGGGAAATTCCTTGCAAAATGTGCACATTAAGCAAAATTGTAATCAAGTGTATATTAGGAGAAATGTACAAACTGAAGATGGTGAAAAAGAGAAACTTAAATTGTATCCACCCTAATCCCCAAGGGTATAGAATGCAGCATTACCTGATATCTAGGAGAACTTACCCACTGGGCAGTGACACTTAAAATGGCCTATGTAGTCATTGCATGAACCTCCATTTTTGCATGGATTGCAGTCACATTCATTGATATCTGTCTCACAAAATGCCCCTTCAGAAAAATAAGAGAGATAATTCTATTCATTGTTAGATATTAGGCTTATCATCATAATACTTTGTGTTGAGTAGGCTATTGCTCAGCATTTTAACTCAGAATCTGTACCATATGTAAAATATGTCACAAGTAATAAAATACATATTAGAACATACACACACAGAGAGACACACAATCTGGTTAGATGCTCTTTAATTTCTAACGGTCCAAGAGTGATCACTGTCTTACGAAGGATCTCCCATCATGCTAGGATCCTTGCAAATAAGCATTTGAAAGTAAATACCTTTGGTAGCACACGTGACTGCAATAGTATTGTTATAGATCTATGGGGGCTAAATGCCTGGTCTTAGTATTGTTGAGATTTAATTAGAACATGTATGTTAAGATGGGATGTCAGACTTGCTTGTTTGAAGATTTGTGTCACATTCATGTGTATTAAGTCAGAAAGTCAGACCAAGCATGTATTGAAGCCATGTGCTAGACTTAATCCAAGTGTAACAGCTAATTAACTCAGGTAATTTCCTTTTGAGGTGCTAGCCTGGAGATGAGCCATTTAGGCAACACAAAGGATGAAAAGGCAAATCTCATTTGCAAATGTTTGAGTTTCCTCCCTCCCTCAGTTGAATATTTAATATGAAGGACAATGCCACTGTTTTAGGGGGAGTTAGAGTTTAGAATTTTCCCAGTAGTGATGTATGGAAGTGAGAGCTGGACCATAAAGAAGGCTGATGCCGAAGAATTGATGCTTTTGAATTATGGTGTTGGAGGAGACTCTTGAGAGTCCCATGGACTGCAAGAAAATCAAACCTATCCATTCTGAAGGAAATCAGCCCCGAGTGCTCACTGGAAGGACAGATCCTGAAGCTGAGACTCCAATACTTTGGCCACCTCATGAGAAGAGAAGACTCCCTGGAAAAGACCCTGATGCTGGGAAAGAGGGAGAAGGGGACGACAGAGGACGAGATGGTTGGATAGTGTTCTCGAAGCTACCAGCATGAGTTTGACCAAACTGCGGGAGGCAGTGGAAGACAGGAGTGCCTGGCGTGCTCTGGTCCATGGGATCACGAAGAGTCGGACACAACTAAACAACAACAGAGTTTAGAATAGCAGTTAGGAGTTAAGGAACAGAGTTACTAAGCAGTAGGCTGGAGAGAGATTAAAAAGAGCAGGATCCAATGCTGTGGCTATAGGAGAGGCCAGAACCTCTTGAAATGTAATGCTGGAGAGCCTTCCATTGGATTCAGCTGTGTAGATGTGTAAATAAACCATATACCATCACAGTCTCTGCAGTGCCTCTTTGTTTGAAAAGGAAGCACAGACCCTGGTAACCCTGTAATCTCACACCACTTGGAGATTGGAATGGCATGTAACAGTATATTCAACGTGGAGAGGAGATTCCATTTTAATGCCAGTGATGGGTTAGATTATGCCCTGGTTCCAGTGACAGTATTTTACATGTGTATTTCATCACAGTATATAGTTCTTAAGAACAAAATGTTGGCAACCTCCAAAGTGACTGTGAGTACCATTTTGATAGCTATTAACCTTTCTAGTCAATGAAAATGGTCTCTTGAGATCAGCTCAGAGAGTAATCTATAATCGAGTCTACCTAAGGAAGAGAAGAATATTATTGGCAAGCAAGGCGTGCCAAATCCACAAGGCTATTGTTGCCCAGGAGAAATCACGTCAAGTATAAACAGCAGTTGTAATCTAAAGTAAATTACTTTCTAAAATGTACATACATTTAACTAAGTTAACCTCAGAAAATGAAAAATCATATTGAACATGGTCAGAAAGAAATGTTCCTAAGCAACCCACATAGAATATATAGCTGAGGTATGACAATGGTATAGTATTAGGGTGGGGTTTAGTAAAGGTGGAGAAATATACAGTCTAAATTATGATTTGCAAAAAAAAAAAAAAAAAAATCATTATGCCTGAGCTAATGTTTGATGAAGTTATTTTACTATGCATTTTAGTTATGGGAAGCTATATTTTTATAACTGTTTTATACTCACTATTTTGCTGTTTTGTCTTGTTTGTGAACCACCATAGTACATAAGTAAAAGGCATTACATATAAAATAACAAAAATAATTGTACTTTAGGTGATTCTTCTAATAAAAATTTATAACTTTTCTGCCTATGATGAAGTCAAGTTAATGCTGAACTCTTACACCTTTTATTTAGCCTTTAATACAGATTGGAAACACATAATTTATAGCATTAAGATCTGATTAAGTGTTAAATGGATGTCAAGAGAGATATTGACAGTAATCCGCTTGGCTTTTGATGTCTAATTATCACTTTGTTCTTGAGTGAGGGGTGGATAATTGAGGACGGCAACAATAAAAACACTTAAATAGGGTGTTTATGTATGCAATTAAAGAAGACATCTTTCTGCGAGTGATTTTGCTCTAACAGGTAGATTGAGCATAAGGGAGACAGATTGCGAAGAAAATAAATAGGTTGAAATGGCTTTACTTTTTTATTTACTGAATTAAGTGTCCGTGGCTATACACAGCTAATCTTCTTTTGTTTTGTTTTTAGCATTGTATACCTTGAGTCAAGAAAGTGTGTCCCAAGACAATGGGTGCTTGATAAAACAAATTAAGTTAGCATACTTGGCCTAATGTGTTTTTGGGTATTAAGAACACCTAATCCCAGGTAAATTCAGGTAGCAGAAAAGCAACAAAGGAGGGTAGCATTTTGGATACAGGGTGGACCACCCTTTGCAGATTACCCAAGTCTTCTAAGTAAGCTTACTCGGAGCTCATATACATGAACATGCTAGGCAAGTTAGTGGAGGCACTTGTTCACCAATAAGGCATGACTAACCTAGGTCTCCTTCATAGTGCTGTTACAGCCTCATTGAGCACAGCAAGCATTATGACCAGATGGTTAGAGGGCAGGAATGAGAGATGGTAAAGGTAAAGGACCCTGGATGGTTAAGTTCAGTCAAAGGCGACTATGGGGTTGCATTTCTCAACTCACTTTCAGGCCGAGAGAGCTGACGTTTGTCCACAGACAGCTTTCTGGGTCATGTAGCCAGCACTTCTGGCACAACAGGACACCATGACGGAAACCAGAGTGTATGCCAATGTTGTTTACCTAAATTCCACTGCTTTCTAGACGACAGATTTGGGGTTGTTATTGGTTTTTATATTAAAAAACCACACCCAAATAAATAAATAAATAAATAAATAAATAAATAAATAAATAAATGCAAAGCAGCCTTTTCCAATTTGCTTTCCTCTTCTGCCCCTCCCCTCTTCCTTCCTTCCCTCTGTATACAATGCAAAAAAGGGGCACAAATCACTAGATTACTATCTATGCTTTCCAAATTTGGGCGGTTTTCGCTTCCCTGATACCCAATTTGCTTTGACATTTACTTCACACTACAAAGAAGTTCAGAAACAAAAGCAGTGTAAATTGTAGCTTGAACACTCTCAACCTGATTTATAGAACATCCACAACAACATGGGTTATTAAAGTTTAATATCTAATTGCTTTTAATGGCAGAGTGTTTATAAATTATAAACAATACAGCTGCACCAAAATTTAGGCAACACTTAAATGGGATCTGACACTGAACAAATTTAAAATGCATTGGGATGCTTACTTTTTCAAAACTAAATAAAGACCACACTTTTTAAAAAGTTAGCAGCAGAAAACAAATATTGCTAAATGGCTGATATGCTTCCAACACATAGTTAGTGTTTTGTTTCAAAATATACTTATCATTTAACACACTCTTCAGCTTACTTAGAATCTGCATACAATAAATATTCCTACATGAACAATCCTAACAGAAAATTATGAAAATTCAGTGGGCACACTTCCCAACCCTATGCTTAGGATTGCAGCCTAGAAATACTAATAAACGTATTTGAAATTTCAGACCATGGGACAAACAGTGGGGCAACTTACACCTATACCAAACAATGGCTTGCAAAGTCAAACCATGGTTGCAGGCCAAACAACAGATTATTATATGCGATCAACTGCCAAACTAGGAACATGAAATGTCCGTGCACTCTGTTTCACCCTACTCCAGATCACGTACCCTTGTTTTCACCCTCTCTGTCCTTTTTGCTTATTCCTTCTGCACTATGTGGCCCAGCTCCTTCTGTTATTATTGCCTGATGCTGGAAGGTAGAGCAAGAAAGTGCCTCTTCAGAACCACACAGTAGACCATTAGAGAGCTTGATATCAAATTTTCTCCACTGTTCCACCTGCCTTCTCATGGTCTTTGAATGTGAATTGACTTCAGGAATGTTCCAACATAATTTACCGTCCACAAATCACTGCTCCTAGATTTGCAGTGATTTGTTGTGAGTGGGGAGGAGGGTGGGAGAGAAGCCATGAATCTGGTCAGAACACAATCCTCTATCCTCCATATCTCAGAGGAGATAACATCACCACCTCTGCTATAACAGCACATAAGAATCATCTCTGCTCAAAAAACTGATCTCCTGGTTAAGCCCAACTGCAATTTCTGTGGGTATTGATTTAAGCATAAACATGTTGAGAGATTAACTTGGAGAAAAAGTTACCATCATTGTTGTGCAGCTTGGGGAGCAAGAAGAATGGCATAAAGTGGAATTTGCTGCTGCGCATAACTTGGCGAACTCTGGGTGACAAGTTGTTGAGCCTGGCAACATTTAAGGACCAACTAGCAAAATAAATATTTTTTGTTTTGTTTTTCACATTGGTGGGGAAAAAATATTCAGGCTGGCTTTGATGGGGTTTTCCTATTTTATGGTACAAAGACATTGTGTACCGTGGTACCTCGGGTTACAGACGCTTCAGGTTATGTGTTTTTGGGTTGTGCACTACACCAAACCTGGAAGTCCCGGAATGGGTTACTTCCGGGTTTCGGCGCTTTGCTCATGCACAGAAGACCAAATCGCAACCCACGCATGTGCAGACACGGTGCTGCGGGTTGCGAATGTGCCTCCCACACGGATCATGTTCGCAACCCAAGGTTCCACTGTATCGGAAATGAAGAGAAATGGGTTTGATGGGTGGGCAGAGATATGAACCCTATTCCTACTGGACTAAGTCCAGCATTTGATCCATACATTATACTACCTTCCACCACATATTTGATAGTAAGAATTGTGTATGATGGTGCATTAGAAGCTTCCCAAATGCCTGCTGCATCAACAATATTGTGCTCTTTTCTATCTAAGACACTTCCCTGCTTTTCTTCCTTCTAGGTGCTCTAGCAATTTTGCATCTTGGTTATATATCAGTATTCACATGCTTAAAAAGTAAATATCAGTGGCACATATAGTTTTCTAGAACACATATTTTATTTGAAACTATGTCTTTTCCTCATCTGCCTTGTGAGTTACTTTATACATACTATTTTATGTATCCAGAAATGGCCTCCACAGTGACCTACGGACACATCATTAAGATTGTGTTCATGGAAGACAACCTTACTCAGCCATGAGCGATCGCCAAAGAAGACGACTATTTTATGATATTGAGGAGAGGGGAGGGGAACAGTCCCTGTCAGCTCTTTCTCACGTACTACATAGTTGACCAATTGCCCTTGAAGAGATTTCTTTTAATTAATTACTATCTTTCATTGCATGCAGAGAGATCATATTGGCAGAAATTGATTGGGTGTATTAGACACTTGATTTAAAGGTGGAAAATTCTGTCAATTTAAATAATATTATTGATGTTAAAATGTACTGCACCCTGAAAGAATTCATCAGTTTGAATTCAGAGTTCAGGTTCAATGGTGTTTTGCTCAGAATTAAGAACCACAACCTTGTAATGTCAGAGAAACTCAATGAAATCAAGCCCAGGTGGTGGTTGTTGTTTTAAATACACACAAAACAAAACAAATGAATGCTCTTCAGGTCTTTGGATCTTTTCCTAGAGTAAATGCTGCAGCAAATTACCACAACATACTTCAGAGTAAATGAGTACTCCAATGCGGTGACAGGATTATTTGTCTATAAATGCTCCTCCCCTCCCCATGGATAGCACAAAGAAAGAAGAAGAAGAAGAAAGGAAGGAAGGAAGGAAGGAAGGAAGGAAGGAAGGAAGGAAGGAAGGAAGGAAGACCTATTATCTGCTATATAAAATTCAAAAATTCTTTGTAGTCTGAGGTCTTTGTGTGTTTACATATATCATCTATATAAACAGGAATGCAGTTTCATCCAAAATTCATATACAAGGATCAGCAAACCATGCTGGAGGTTGCAAGTTATTTATGGTTGATGACAATCAATTTCTGTCTTGTAGAAACTAGCAGCAGTTCAACTAGAGCAGGGTGAGGTTGTTTAAAGGAAAGGCAATGGCATGAAAGGAGAATAGTATGAAGATGAGGAAAAAGAGAGATTTGGTAGGATGACAGAGTACTGGAAATGGAAATAAGTGAAAAGTCCACTTTGCATCATGACCTTTTGACCAAGCCATATTGATCTTCAAGCATTCTTAGGGTGACTTCACACATTACACAAAGGCATAGCTGAGACGCTCACAGGTAAGGCACAACAAAGAACTGCAGCCAGGATCATGTTGCTTTTTGAACTATGTTTTTTGCAAATATGTGACTCTTACATATGCGCCAACTTACACATGCGCATGTGATGTCACACACAGTACACAGTAACTGGTAACCATTAATCACTTTATAATACCAGCTACAAGACATTATGGAGCAATCAGGTGATTATACAGTACATGCCTAATGTGAACCATCACCAAAGCTGCTTAACAGCCAAAGAGGTGACAAAGAACATGGTCACAGCCCCCAGATAGTTTTCCTGCCCTTCAAGCAATAACATCTGTGTCCATGTACAGACACAGACTGTTTTTCTGTCCTAGCTAGTAGCGGTACTTATATCTTTGCACCAGGTAATTAACGAAGCCATTCCACTCACAAAGTCCTCTGTTCTACTAGGAGCTCTGCCCTAAAGGCTTTAGTTCACAGAGGTGTTTTGAAGCCACAGAACCCTTTGAGAACGGGAGTCTTGCTGTGTGCATGGGGGGGTCTAGTTCAAACTCAGCCTACATGTTGCCTGCATATAAAGCAAAGGCTATGACACACAATAATAATAACCCCATAGTCAATGTGTCAAACAGAGCGACATTGAATAACAATAGTAATACAGCAAAATACATTTGTCCTGGTTGGAACAATGCAAAAGTTGGAATTAGTTCAAAAAAAAATAAGGCTGATTCACAACTCAGTATCAGACAAAATTCACAATATATTTCCTTGGCTCTTCAGTTACAAATTAATAATGTGATGTGATCCTTGTGGCCGTATTTAAATACAAGTCATATATCTTGTATTCAGTAATAAAGTCTGTGGGAAATGTTACAAACTGATAAAATGAAATGTGATAATAATGCTAATCACACCACACAGTGTGTTTCCGAGCGTTTAATCAGCTTTGCATGCATTGCCATAGTAATCCAAACAACAACTCTGTAAGGTAGGCCAGAATTAGTTCCCAATTATATATGGGAGGCATATATACTCAGGCATATATGCAGAGCAGGGTCAGTGAGGGATCTGGCCTCAGGAGAGTCCCCAAGGCCAGATAGAGAGGACTGTAGGGTTCCATTTGGACTTTGGGTGGGAGATTTCCCACCTACAGAATAGGGAATTCCTCTAGCAGTTAGTCTCAAATGCTGCCTAAGGCAATACAGGACCAGGACAATGTGGAGCACCTTTGCCAGTCCCAGGCCTTCAATCTGGATTTGGGCCAGAAAGAACAAGGAAATGAGGGGGTTACAATACAAGGGCTCAAGTGCTTTTTTTAAAAAAAGTACTTTATCTTTTACATAGAGGATAAGTTGTAAGCAAGCACAATTTGCGACATTGCTCAACGAAACTGCAGGTCTATTAATCCTCATCACGGGACACATTTGTTAAGGCATTAACAGATGTTAAGGCATTAGCCTTAGCTTCTAGTTTGCTGGCTTTGTGGAGCTCGAGCCAATATGAGAGAGCTTTAACCTGGCTTTTTTTATCACGGAATTCATGTTGTTACTCCCATTGGTTGTTTCTTTCTTGAACAGGTTTTTATAAGGGTTTGCAGCGATGGCAGCAGCAGAACTAATTTTGCCTGCCTCTTCACAGCTGTCATAGTATTGGTTGCCTCCTAGCAGCCACCCCTTTTTAAACTATGCCATATTCTATATCCACCACATCTCAGAATGATACAAGATGCAGCAGGCAGCTGCCAAGAATACCCCTGAGGCTGCATGATCAGGCCTCATGGTGCCGAAAAGCATTCCGCACTATGCACAATTAAGCCATGCACTGGTATGTAAGACTGAAGGATCAAGGAACAGCTATACAAATAGCTCAGTCTGCAGAGTATGAGACTCTTAACCACAGGGTAGTGGGTTCAAGCCCCACATTGGGCAAAAGATTGCAGGGGTTGGACGAGATGACTCTTGTGATCTCTTCCAATACTATGATTCTATGATGTATGCTGAAGCTTACCATTACTTCTTTAAAATATATCACACACTTAAACTGAAGTTTCCTCTCATATATATACACAGCCCAGAACACAGAAGTCAGAATGCCTCAAGCCACTGAGTCCTTGGATATCACTGAAAAATCTAGATTGCACAGTTAGAATTCACTGTTTGCTTCTTAAGGGGAAAAGTGCTCACTTTTGAAATTGCTGCCAGCCATTAATTGCCATTTAAATTAAGTTTTCATATTTCCGATATGTCACACAAATCGTACATCTTATTTTCCCAAAAAACAAAACAAAACTGTGTAGTATTTATCATATCTTTGAACACTATATTTGTTAGAAGCATTTCCAGTACACTCCCAATTTGGTGTTAATAACTGAACGTGATTTATGTGTTATTTAACCATGCTTCCAATTCATCAATAAAGGTGCTAAATAGCATTGGGACTAGCATTGATCCTTAAAGCACCCCACTGGATAGCTGCCCCAAAACCATTCATCAATCCTGTTGAAATTTGAATAAACTTGTATTCTTTCTGCTCATAGCCAAATAGGCTGAGGGTGATTTTTCAAGGAAGGCTTTGAGGAGCAAATTATGCAGTCTCTTCTTCCACTTACTCTGACTGCTAGTTTCAGCATCAGACAAGTTAAACATTAGTCTCAGGAAATCATCCCATTTCAAATGCTGACCCCTGCCTCAAAGAAGGGCAAACTAACCCAAGAAACATGAGATGGAGAACTGGTGCAGGTACAGCTTTGCAGTAAAGTCCTAGTCATGTGTATTCAGAAACAGGCCAAAGGCTGCAATCATGTAGCCTCTTGCCTGAGAGGAAACTCATGTATAGGACTGCACTGCAAGTCCCAATGGCATCAATGGCATTCAAATACATGCACACTTTTATTAAGCTGCATCTTTCTGTTGATCTGTCAATGACTGATGCAACTTCTAATGCATGACCCAGTTTATAAAGCATATTTGACATTTGTGTCCTATGAACTCTAAGACCATTCTTTTTAAATTTAAAAACAATCTAATTAATTTCTTCAAATATATATATATTTAATACTTTTGGTCAGGTATTCCTCACAAAAATTCTAAAACAGCCTATTTTGTTTTATGCAATAATCTTTACAAGCACAGGTAACAGATCATGCTTCTGCACATTTATATAGGCAGGATTATTCCTTCTGAATGCAGCAGCATGGCTAAAAAAAATTATAAAAGTGCATTTTCTTCTTATCAAAGGTGCTCAGTGTGAGAGAGAAAGAGATTTGCAGTGTGGCGAAGTAAATAAGCAAAGAGAAAATAGCACTCGGTTTCTCTTGAGGTTTGTTTTCCCACACACACAAATTGCAAATGACATCCAAGGGACAAAATTAGGTACAATTATCTTTGCCCAAGAGCAAGCAGATGGAATAGATCACCTTTTAAAGGCCCCTATATTTATAGGATTTTTGATCCTGCACTTAAACAACCAAATTGGAATTGCTATCATTAATGTACAAGACACATATGGAATGGGTGACCTTGAAGAGGTCACACATAATGTGGAATGTTATTATCTGTCATGAATGAGACCTGACACACACACACAGACACACACACACACACACACACACACACACAACCACCCAACTATAGACCGTTAGGTTTTTATACTAAAATGGGTTATAAGCTTTCAGCCACAAATCAACACATGCTAAAACTCATGCAAACCAGTTGGTGTGTGTGTGTGTGTGTGTGTGTGTCTGTGTGTGTGTGTGTGTCTCTGTGTGTGTGTCACACACACCCTATTTTCTGGAGCATTAAAGCAGCATTCTATACACATTTAAAATGGGGGAGTTTTCTGCACCTCAGTCTTATTTCTGATTTTTAAGAGTGCTAGTTTTGCGAAGGACTGAACCTTTTCCTGTTATATGAATCTACAGCACTAGATTCAAAGTTTTACTACTGAAGTAAAAAGCCTGATGCGGTTCTGGACCAGGGTATCTGAACAGCTGCCTCTCCCTCTACATCCCACCTTGTTCACATAGATCTGTTAAAGGTAGTTTTACATGCCCCTGTGATAAACCATGCTTTGACCCAAGCGCTTGCATTTTAGCATTACCGCACCAGTGTTCTGGATTTTTCTTCCCTTAAAAGGAAGGCTGCTCTGATGTCGTTACAGCTGATGTTCGTTGAAAAACTTTACTTGTCTCCAAAGTTTTCCCAATTTTATCTTATTTATGCAGTTATTCATTCCTGTTGGAGTTTCTTTTTAATGTCTTAAAACTGTTTTTATGATCTGGATTATGTTTTATATTCTGTTTGTGTATTCCACTTTTATAGCTGGTTTCTTTTTACAATAAATTTTGGATTTCTTATATTTTATTGTCTGGTGGTGATTTTTTAAACTGAAGATTGTAAGCTGCTTTGGGGACATTATCATTATCATCATCATCATCATCATCATCATTATCATCAGTATTTTATTTATCCCCAGCCACTCTGGGCGGCTTACAACAAATATAAAAGCATAACCAAACATCACACATTGAAAACTTCCCTATACAGGCAGCCTCAAAGCTGTTTTTGCCATCAAAGTTGTGGAGTGGAGATCTGGGAGGAGCAAAGATCCAGGAGACAGGGCAGGAAGAGGCAGGGCAGGTCTTTTTGAGGAATGCCAAAGGTTCAGAGCAACAGAGGACCTCTGCAGCTGGATCAGGCCAGTGACTCCTCTGGGACAGCATCCTGCTTGCATAGCAGCAAAGCAGGAGCTCCAAAGGGAAGGAGCCCCAGAACAGCACCAGACTGTGGCAACCCTCTGCACAGCACTATTCTTCAAAAAGCAGGGTACATTAAGAACACACACCAGATGAATGACATTTTTCCCCCCTCTTACCTGTGAAGCCATGTGGGCACACACACTTAATTTGTGGCTGCAACTTTGTCTGGCTTACATCAACACAAGTAGCCCCAGCGTAGCAATTGTCTGGGTAAATTAAGCAGGAATTTTCCACAAATTGACAAAATTCGCCTGTCCATCCAGGAGCACAGAGGCACTAGAAAGAAGAAGGGAAGCTTGACTAATATTGCATCTGACATTATCATTCAGAGTAGAGGCACAGATGAATTGATTTATGGTGTCTATAGTCAATTAATAAACTTTGCATGAGTCCAAACATATTACACAGAAAATTTGCTGATTGATTTTACATAATGCCCAAATCAGTTCGTTAGCAAATGGAATTGAGAAAAAAGAGTGCATTGCAAAATGACTGAGGCTGCAGTGCTAATGCTACTTACCTTGGAATAAGCCCTACTGGTTTCAATAGGACTTACTTCTAAGTAAATATGATTAGGGTGGCAATGTAAGGGAAGCATTTCAATGGAAAACCTAAATGAAAAAATGCATTGTTGTGCCACGATATATAAACCTGCATTCTACGAATTTTGTATCCCATTCACCTGCTCAAAAAGCAACAACACACAAAACCCCCCAGAAAACATGGAACACAAGAAGAAGTGCAAAAGAAATTACTATAATCTTCTTCACTGGACTTTTGCACAGTTCAAAGATCCACTCTCAGTGAAGCCATGGATTTCAACTTAATAGATTCTCAGTGTTTTTAGATAGGAAAGTTTCCTCATATTGATGCTACAAGGTCTCATCCCCTCTTCCTCAAAATCTGGGGAAAAAGCAGGACTTTGCCAAACATCAGATCACCTGAACGTCTTGGATTGCTGCCAGTGTAATTTCACAACAGCCATACTCCTATATTTTGACACCTCTTCATAAATCCCATGGAGTGTTCTATAGCTACCTGCTACACATCACTGCCGCATATTGTTCCACATTGTGTAGCTTTGTGTCCCACAACTGGGAAAGGGGGGGTAGAAAGAGGATGGACAGGGTTAACAGCCCACAGTTTTTATAGCTGATAGTTCCCAGAGAATTTGGTATCGAATGAGTGGAGACCCCAATATTAATGGCAGCCCATTCAGTTGGACGAGGCAGGCCATTCTGGAGAGGAACTCTAGTTTAGAAGAACCAGCAGTACTGATGGCCCCTTCTGCCTGCTTCCACCAGTCCAACATGTAGATGGGCTGGCCCTTGAGCCCATACATCTGAGCCACCTTAGCACTCTGACTATGTTTACCCTCTGACTGGGATGTTTGCCAGATGCACAAGACACAGAGCCAGTTGTGTTATGACAAAACGCAGCAACATAAGAACAAATTCTAGTGAACAACAAGACAACACATTGCTTGTTATGAGGAAGGCGTACCAGCTGAAATTCTTTCCCTTGCCTATCAACTGATTCTTGGTCCACAGCAAATTGTGTGTGTGTGAGAGAGAAGGGTGGGTAAGAAAAAAATAAGCTGTGAATCACACTTCCAGTCTCCCCAACTATTTTGTTTGGTGCTAGGCTCTGTAAGTTTTGCTTCAAATCTCCTTTCTTCTGGCTTCCCAACTAGCTGTCCTGTGTCCTTATCTTTCTCCTCTGCAGATGAAAGGAACTTGCAATGTGTGGCTTGCTATTGATTTCTCTCCATGATTATCAGCATGATGGTTCTGGGAACTTTGTGTATCAATTATTTATCTTATCCTCTTTATGTCAGCTCCTATATTGATGATCATCTTTCTTAATTATCTGGAAGCAGGATTTAACAACCTATGAATTGCATCCTGTTATTATCTACACAAGGTATAGTAAGCCCCACTGAGGATGAGAAGTAATAATAGAAGGTTTCAAATAGAAGTTAAGAGTATTGATCCTGGTGATAATTTCAGATAAAGCAATGGGGGGTGGGGAGGTGGAATCTTGCTAATATTTTAATCAAGCCCAGCTATTCTTCCTATTAATTTAACCTTCCCATGTCATCTGAGATTAAATAGATTTGGAAACAATTTTCACATAGGAAGAGACTGCACACTTGAAACAGTTCACTTCCCATATTTATAACTTGACTCAGCACAGGTTTCATTTTGCCCACGAGACAATTTCCCTTAAACCACGCCCATCTGCCCTACACCTGACATCCCAGGCAGCTTTAAGGCACTTGATTGGGCTTTGTCAAGGGAGGCTTGCTGTCATCGGCAATCAGCTGATTGGTGATGATAGCGAGTCTGCTGGGATCTGATATCCTATTGAGCTCATCAAAGGGAACTCCACAACACAGCCAATCCTGGCAGAAGGTGGAATGTGAAGACTGCACCTATCTACTAATAGGTGCTAAATTCAAGTTTGGTGGGCTCTACTGCACTATGAAGTTCCCCAGGGATGACTCCTTGCACAAAGCCCTCCACAGCACTTTGAAGTGATCAGCTGACTGGCAGCACTCCAAAGCACCATGCATGGGTCTTTGCTAGCCCTATGCAACCTGTCCTATTTGGCCCACTAGCAGTAGGGGAGACAAGGATCTTGGCAGCTGGCCAGATTCAGTTCTCCACTCCTACAATGGCTGATAATGAAGTAAGTTGCACTGACAATTGTAGAATGTTTAAACGTTTCTTGCAGAGACTGTTAGCCACATTTTGTCACAGAAAAGGGACTAATTAATGTCAGGTAACGAAACTGGCAGTGATTTTGAGCTTTCACTGTCACCCCAGTCCATCCTATCAGCAAATTCAAATAAATGCAGCTGGCAAAATTAATGGCAGTGTCAAACTGGCCTCACAGATACATATTGCTGGTGCCATCAGTAAGCACATAGCAACAGGAGGAACTGTAAAACTGCTTTGAAAGTAAATAAATTCAATTGTGTATTTGAAACCAGCAACATGAAAATGGCAACTGAGAGTAGCAGATTTGCCCAGCACCACCACTAAAATATTTTTGAGCTTCTTGCTTAGCTGGTAGAGATGTTTGTAAATATTCATAACAATTTTCTCACTCTAGCCAACTGCTTTAAGATGTATTATGCCAAATATATCAATTATTTGTTCATTTGGGGTTTATTTTAATACTTAGAAAACAAATTTTGACTGAAGAAGCACAGATGGCATTCAAATATTCTAGCACCTTGTTTGCTGCCACTTAAAGAGAAAACTTTTGTTAAAGCCAGATGATGCTTCTTTTGAATGTGATTATTTTTTTGTTATAGATTTCTCAGCAAGATGTTTACTCTTTTCTCAGCACCCACAGCTCCTTATAATCACACACTGCTGTATGCAATGTACAGCAACAGTGAATGTTCAGTCAGTGGAAGGAATTCTCTTTGTGCAATGGAAATTTATCCACCTCTCTTCCCCCTGCCAGCCCCTTAAATCTTGTCTAGAGGCTCCTCAAAGCATTGGGAGCAGAACTGAAAGCCAATTTTGGGGGCACAGGGCACACTGCAGAAAGGAAGGGAAGGAAGCCCCATTGCACAAGAAGAACTCCTTGGAGACAGCTTCTACTAATGGGACTCATTAGCTGATTTCCACCCACTATATTGAAATGCTTTATCTCAATGGTTTCAGCCAGATTTCTGGGTATAAAAGGCAATTAACCACTTTCCAGTTTTTACAAAGTCCCATTCATTAGGTTTTCATGATTTTCAGGTCATGCAGACATGGCTTATGCTTCATTGCAGCAGTGGGGTCTATGAGGCTCTTTTGGCCAAGCCGTGGTCATCCACATCACACCTGACATCATATATGATGTCTAAAGGTAAAGGTAAAGGTACCCCTGCCCATACGGGCCAGTCTTGCCAGACTCTGGGGTTGTGGGCCCATCTCACTCCAGAGGCCGGGGGCCAGCGCTGTCCGGAGACACTTCCGGGTCACGTGGCCAGTATGACATCGCTGCTCTGGCGAGCCAGAGCCACACACGGAAACGCCATTTACCTTCCCGCTAGAAAGCGGTCCCTTTTATCTACTTGCACCCGGGGGTGCTTTCAAACTGCTAGGTTGGCAGGCGCTGGGACCGAGCAGCGGGAGCGCACCCCGCCGCGGGGATTCGAACCGCTGACCTTTCGATCGGCAAGCCCTAGGCGCTGAGGCTTTTACCCACAGCGCCACCCGCGTCCCGTTTCTACAATAGATAGCAACCATCTAATAGGGTAGAGCTGGAGAACTTATCTATTGTAGAAACGGGACGCGGGTGGCGCTGTGGGTAAAAGCTTCAGCGCCTAGGGCTTGCCGATCGAAAGGTCAGCGGTTCGAATCCCCGCGCCGGGGTGCGCTCCCGCTGCTCGGTCCCAGCGCCTGCCAACCTAGCAGTTCGAAAGCACCCCCGGGTGCAAGTAGATAAATAGGGACCGCTTACTGGCGGGAAGGTAAACAGCATTTCCGTGTGCTGCGCTGGCTCGCCAGATGCAGCTTTGACATGCTTGCCACGTGACCCGGAAGTGTCTCCGGACAGCGCTGGCCCCCGGCCTCTTGAGTGAGATGGGTGCACAACCCCAGAGTCTGTCAAGACTGGCCCGTACGGGCAGGGGTACCTTTACCTTTTATCTATTGTAGAAGTGGAGGGAACAATGATCTGGGAACAAGCTAAAGTCTTAAGTTTGCAAGCAGTTTCCCCAAAGGTTCATTTATGTAGTACCCTAAGCCTTCAAAGAGTCCACCATTTTAATGCAAATCTGCTTAATCTGCATCCCCCTAAAACAATACATAAACTGAAATGCAACTGTCCTTTAAAATCTGCAATTTTCTGAATTTTGCAACGCAGTTCTCCAACCAAATATTGGATACCAAATATGTTTACATCAGGAAAATTGCACACTAAAATACTGATGAACTTGTGAAGACTTCTTAAAAAGCAGAATTTAAGATTAAAAATGAACTTGACCTGGGAAACGTGAAACAGTGAGAGAAAAAGCAGTCCTCAACCGCTCTCTGTGGTAAGATGGGGCTCCTAGGTTCAAGGCCAGAGACCAGGAAAAGCTCTCTGCCTCCAAATGTATGAGGGGAGTGAGAACACTCAGAGGCCTTGTTGTGGAAAGTCCCATACAGCCATTATCAGTAAAAATGAAACAAAACTGTATCAGTGGAAAGCAATCTAGTCAGAGCCTCTGATTACACTCCATTTTTAAATTCCCACTGGAAGACTATCAGGTAAAGAAAAGGACAGACAGACTTCCTTTGGGAGGCGATAGGAAAGCCTTTTCTCTTGTAACGTGTAATTTCCCATGGCGTGGTAGCAACAGCTGTATTTCTCACAAAATATACTTAAGAGATAAGCAAGTAAAACAAGATTAAGCATCCTTTTGGATTTCAGCAGTGATTATCCTCAACAGGCCAAGGCACTTCCAGTTTTACAGCTGTTGAGAAGCATACTGAAGCTCATCGATAGCATGCTCTCTGGCAATAATTGGTAAATCAATATCAACTGGTAGAAGTTAACACAGTAGGATTTCATGAAACTGAAATATCTTTTAGCTTTATCTTCTGTTTATCAAGTAGTTCATCTGTCCAATCAAGACTGTGTTTCCCCCACGGTTTCTCAAAACAAGGATTAGTTAAAACAAATGGACATCTAATTTTCCAAGCAGTAGCCAATTTAAGATTTTAACTCCTCACTCCTTAAGCAAAACCACAAGCAAACTTTCTTTCAACTTGGTCTTCTTCTGGCAGTCCCACTGCCAGAAGAAGACCACCAGTTTACACTTGTATCAATTGAATTCCTTTTATTTTGTTTATTTATAAACCACCCATTCATATAAAATATAACATTGGTGTACAGGAACAATGCAAAATGACTTTAGAAAATTTGAACAACAAAATATGTCTATCAGCACAAAAAGGTCTTTAAGGGACATCTGAAAGTTATTAGTAAGTGTGCCTGCCAAATCTCTACTGGAAGAACATCCCATAGAGTGGGACTAGCAACACCAAATGCCTGACTTCTAGCTGAAATTAGTTGGGCTTCTGAAACATAGGGAGCAACTAACAGCACTCATCTAGATGATCTTTTTGATCAAACTGGGTTATAAGGGTTTGGGTAATCTTTAAAATATCCTGGACCCAAATTGTTCAGGTCTTTGTACATTAATATTTAAACCTGACCAGGTAGCATATGGGCTGCCATTGAAGATGTTGTAACAGAGGTATTGCGTGCTGTAGCATTTTCATGCTTGTTCACCCAATTGAAGAGAATATTTTCAAGTTCTTCACAATCCCTGCCCCCCACTTGAATAATTTGAATAATTTGATGCAATCAGCAAACTTGGTTACTTCGCTGTCCACTGCTATCTCCATCTTAAGGTTCACAAACATGTGAAAGGCATAGGTTCCAAACCAATTCTTGTGGGGTCCACTTTCTATGTCCCTTCACTGGAAGAACTGTCTATTTATTCCAGTGTTCTGTTGCATGTTCCTTAACATGAATGGACCTTTCTTCTTATCCTATAACTGCTAAGCTTACTCTCTAGCCATCTTTGGTGATGAATTTTATCAAAATACTTTTGAAAGCCTAAATATACAATGTCTGCTTCATCCTGTCTATCCATATGCCTATCAACATTCTCAAAGAACTATAAAAGGAGGGTTAGGACCTCCCTTTGAGGAAGCCATGCTGGTTGGCAGTGGTGAATAAAGCAGTGAAGGCAGTAACAATCTCTTGACAATAGTACGGCAAAAGCCACCACAGCCACGGAGCTCCCCTAACCTTGCTCCAATCCCCACCCCATGAAGACAGCCCCACAGAGGGTGCCACTACTTCTCCACCCAACCCCCATAAGTCACCATTCTTCTTCAGCAATACTCGCTTTTCTTCTATACTTGGTAGATCTGTCCTGAATAAGGCTTTCCACAGGGTTTCCCATTAAAAAAAATGTTAAGGTAAACCAACCTATAATTTCCCATCTGTGGCCCTCTTCTTAAAAGGTGGTATTATATTGTCCACTTTCCAGTCCATAGAAAAGTAGGCTGACCTTAAGGGCAAAGTACATGCGCTTGTTAGTTGTGAACATGCTGACTTTCAAAGTTCCATTCCATGGCCACAGAGTAGGCTCAGCCCTTGTTGAGTCCTCCTCCTTAATGTTTCTTCCTGTTGTTGTTGTTTAGTCATTTAGTTGTGTCCGATTCTTCGTGACCCCATGGTCTAGAGCACGCCAGGCACTCCTGTATTCCACTGCCTCCCGCAGTTTGGTCAAACTCATGCTGGTAGCTTCGAGAACACTGTCCAACCATCTCATCCTCTGTCATCCCCTTCTCCTTGTGCTCTCAAACTTTCCCAACATCAGGGTCTTTTCCAGGAAGTCTTTTCTTCTCATGATGTGGCCAAAGTATTGGAGCCTCAGCTTCAGGATCTGTCCTTCCAGTGAGCACTCAGGGCTGATTTCCTTAAGAATGGATAGTTTTGATCTTCTTGCAGTCCACTGGACTCTCAAGAGTCTACTCCAGTCTACTCCAGCACCATAATTCAAAAGCATCAGTTCTTCAGCGATCAGCCTTCTTTATGGTCCAGCTCTATTTTGGTACTTCTGCAAACCATGGGGTTTCCCTGAGCCTGCCGAAACCTCCCTCATGTATGGGCAGTGCCATTTTGATTTCATAAATGGCAGCACTCACAAAATTATCATCAGAACTGTAAAAATGAGAGCAAATGTTTTTCAAGGTATACTAAAACGAATGCGTGTGAGCACGACCCTTCAATTCACTGAAATTATTTCACTTGCATGAATGCATTTTATAACACACAGTGCATGGGCTATATGTAAATATGCAGCCAGGCACCCTCCGGATGAAAAAAAAAATGAGATTAAAAACAAAGGGGGGGGACCTAAAGGAAATAAGAAAAGGGTAGCTGGGCAGCGTTTATAAATGGCATAGAAAGACATCCTTAAAGTTGGTGGATTAAGGCAAGTGCAGCTGCCTACAGCCCCAGATAAAGATGCCACATCAGGGACTGTCACAGAGAAAAAAGAACGAGGGATAGTTTAATCCTGGTTTGTTTGTGCCTCCTTGTGCTCTGTGTTTCAGCACAATATTCATCCTCAACAAAAACACCGATAATTCGTGCCAAGTCCTTTAATCCTCTTCTTCATGCTTCTCCTACTTTGTCTGACCGGCATTATTTGTCAGTCCCCAAAGGCCTGTCATGTTGGCTTCCAAGCATATATTGTATCCCGCTAGTCTATTCTCTCAGGCAAAGAAACTCTCAGCCTTCTCTGTGCCAGCATGTTTAGCTGCATCTCTTCAGAAAGTTTCTACGCCGACACCTTTCACGTCCTAATTGAGGAGCATGCTTTCGGAGGTTGTTTTTATTTTTAAAGTGATAACGCCCATCGTGCAACCTTATTGCCTAGGGTCATCACATTTTTAAAAAAGAGTTTTGCCTTCAGTTCTGGGACTTGTTTTGCTTTCTTTTTGTTAAAAGCTTCCGTTGTGATTTTCATTCTCTCCTTTCTTGGGGCGTACTTAACTTGCATGCTGATAACAGCATGCTTCTTGTACCATGCTGGATGACAGGCATTCAACTAGATGAGTTAAGCCACTTATACCTTCTATATCTCATACCATAATTAATTTTATTGCCTGATGCAAAAGGGCTTGGGACATAAACAACTGAGGAAACAACTGAGGAAACAACTGGGCACAGTCTGTACTTGAAATCAGGGACTGGGGAGAGTGCTTTTCTGGGGGTATTCAAGGGTACACAGTACTTGCACCTTTAAAAAAAATGTTAAAGTGTGACACTTACTGTAACAACTTCATGGTGAGTACCGGCACCATTTTTTCTTAAGAGGAAGAACTGGATTGGGGCAACCATTGAAAATGGGACTCAGACCCCCATCAGGTCCAAATGGTTTATCTCCTGCCAAAACCATTGGATAGGACCCAGACACCACCGTCACCCAGAATACAGGCCTGATCCAAAAACAATTCATTTTATTCCATCCCTATCCTGTGTTTTTGCTGCTATGTAATTTCTAAAAGTTGAGCACACATCAGGAAAGAAAAGTTTCAAAAAGGCTTATTGTCAAGCTGTTGTGCAATCCGCTTAATTCCTTACAATTTGTTTGATTAAGTGATTGACAAAGTTGCTGACTTTTCTTCGGTAATAATGCTACAATCCATTCAAATGTCTTTAGTGGAATGAATATTATGATACAAAAGTGATTTCTATCTAAGTGGGCATTTGGCATTGGTCCACAAATTAGCCATATCTTCTAGCAAGGCTAAAAACTGTTGTCCAGTTATTTGATACAGTTTAAAATAGAATCCCAGAAAAGAAGCAATAAAAAATCCATATTACTAGAGTTAATACTTCTTGCATTATTGACTCGAGTATATAGAAAGTACATAAATGTGTTGCTCTTGCTTGACTCTCAGGGGACGAAATACATATTTCTAAGGCTCTGGTTGGCTAAGGTTTTTATATTTTTGAATTCATTTACCATATTTAATTACTTACACTGAATCCTCCAATTATATTGAGACACAATCCTTCATTCAGACAGATGATGCTGAGCAGACTGCAGTAGTCAATTACTTCCTCACAGTTCCTTCCAGTATATCCTGGCATGCAGCTGTAAATACACCAGAAGATTTCAGAAGACTAGAATTTCGAATTGCTAATTCCATTTAATTAGCTTCTAGAGATCCACCAAACAATGCCCTTCCAGCAAGAATACGTTTCCTATTTTTTGTGCAAAATGTAATAAAAATGACAACACATTCATGCCACCTACCGGCAGTCACTTAGCCAGTTTAGCTTCATTTTGGTAAATAATGATGGGTTTTGTCTTTTTATCTATTGAAGTCCTTCTGGAAACTCAAGAATAAAATCAACCTTGAGCTAAACAGATATTTAACAGCAAATATAGCAGCTTTAAGAAGCTATTATAACAGATGGCTCTGTTACTGAGAAATAATGACAAATGAGGTTTAGAACAGTTAGCTAATGATCATTAAACAATGGATATGCTAACAGTGGTCAATAATGACTCACAATAACTTGAGGAAACAATAGTGCAAGCTTCAGCAATGGATAAAGGCATACCCATTGTTTTATTTGCTTAATTATAGCTATATATTTTCTATTAAGAAGAAAATAACATTTTGCTCTGTAGTTGCTCATGAGGCCCAATTTATGAAAATGATTCAGCTGTTTTTATCTGTGGCATTGTGGTGTGGCCAATACCCACTGTTAGGAAGGTAATGCCTCCCTCTCTCACTTGTCCTGCTGGTTTCAGACATTATTGTGAGAGATTTGCAGTCAAACCCAACATTGCTAGTTAGTATGTGAAGGAGTTAAGGTCCACAGAGATCTAAATTGCTAGAGTAGGGTCAGTGAGAGACAGGAAGTAAATCTTTCTCTTCCTTCTTTCTCTCTCTTTCATGCCATGTGAGCAGACAAACATACCTGGGCTTTGCTCCAAGTCCAGACTCCACATTTAGAGATTAACTTTGTATTTTGTACTCAATAAGCTTTTACCTGTGTTAACTTTGCTGTAGCATTGGCTAAAGCATGAATGAGACCTCAGATTATGTAAGTAAAGCATTAAAAATTACTAAAGTTTGTAGTCTATTGTGAAGCTGGCAGAGAAGGGAGCAACAGAGTGCATTGTAAGCATCTTAAATTGGATATTTAAAGGTCTGATAACCTATATCACATATAGGTTATATCACATATACAACACATATCAATTGCTTTTTCTTTACCATTCTAGCTGAGTCCCATAACTGTTTGTATCGCCCGCTAAAACATTGGCATTCAGGAGGGTGGATGCTATATTAAATTCAAGCCTGCACATGATATAAAGACCAAAAATATGAAATTTGGATACAAACTAGTCATACATCACAGCTGAAGTGGGGAAAATTAAATTGAATCTGTTTGGTTCTATGTTTAGAATAGGAAACGACTGTTTCCAAATGAAAAGCAAGAGTAGGCTGATAGCAACTCAATAGGGTGATGGATATAGGTAGCAAAATATCTTCAGAATGAGCACTGGTAAGTGATCAGCTATTGCTAAAACCAGACAGCTGGAACAAAATGAACGAGGCTATAATTTGTAGGGTTTTGAGGAAGAAAAGAAGCATGATGCAAAACACTCCAGTGTCACATTTAGCAATGCCAAGCAAATGTGAGCAATCTTTTATGATTTAGGGCCCCTTGAATGCGCTGTATACTGAGATGGAAAATGGTGCCCTTGATATGGAATGGCAGTAAGGCAGATAACACTGTTCTTTGGGCTTTGTATACACTTTCTCCCTGAACTTGCTTAGGGTCTTGCACACACAGAGCAGCAAGGGTGTGTCTCACAAAGTTCCTAAACCAGGCTTCCTCATCCCCGGCCCTCCAGATGTTTTTAGCCTACAACACCCATGATCCCTAGCTAGCGGGACCAGTGGTCAGGGATGAGGGGAATTGTAGCCTCAAAACATCTGGAGAGCTGAGTTTGAGGAAGCCTGTCCTAAACATATCCTTCTGTAAGCTGCTGAGTGTGCATGAACCAAGCAGCCAAATCATCGAATCCAGGGGCAGGAGGAGTGAGCAGAAGTCTGATTCAATCCCCTGCCAACTCTCAACAGGCTGCTTGCTGCTACTGATGGCTATCTGACTGGGCACTATTATTAAAGGTAAAGGTACCCCTGCCCGTACGGGCCAGTCTTGACAGACTCTGGGGTTGTGCGCCCATCTCACTCAAGAGGCCGGGGGCCAGCGCTGTCCGGAGACACTTCCGGGTCACGTGTCCAGCGTGACAAGCTGCATCTGGCGAGCCAGCGCAGCACACGGAAACGCCGTTTACCTTCCCGCCAGTAAGCGGTCCCTATTTATCTACTTGCACCCGGGGGTGCTTTCGAACTGCTAGGTTGGCAGGCGCTGGGACCGAGCAACGGGAGCGCACCCCGCCGCGGGGATTCGAGAACCGCCGACCTTCCATTCGGCAAGCCCTAGGTGCTGAGGCTTTTACCCACAGCGCCACCCGCGTCCCTATTATTATTACTATTAATAATAATACTATTATTATTAGCATTATTTATTAAATTTTTATACTGCCTTTCATCCAAAGTTCACAGGATGAAGATCACAGGACAGTTAACAACATGCTTTCCTCAACAGCCCAATTCTGAACATGGGTACACTTGGACAGCTGCAATTACCTGTAAAGTTGATGGATTCAATGGTCACCTATTAGTTCAGCACATCCTTGTGCTCTACTTCTTATTTATTTTTTGGGATTTTTCTTCCAGAATGCAGCTATAAACTAGAGCTGAGATCTCCAATGAGTTGCTGCTTTGTTACCACTGTGAAATGGGGACCAGTAAAATAGTATTCCTCATTTTAAGGTGTAATTATGAGGGGAACTTAGAACTCCAACAACTGTGGCAAAAGTCAAATAGGGAGATTTTCATAAATATACCTACTTGCAGTCAAGCTGTAATAAATACTTTTTTTTAAAAAAAAGTGTGTGTAAGAGAGAGCAACAATTTATTTATTTATTGGGGGGGGGGGACAACCACCAACATTATTGAGTTGTTATAATTCTTCAGCGAATTGTTTTAAATCCCAAACCATTTAAAGTTCAATCACAAAGAAATGTGCTATGAAGAGGAATTATGATTCTGGCAATGAATATTTAAGCAATAATAAATGTCATTGAGGCAACTTCCTGGCTGTTAAAAACAAGCTGTAAGAATGCCTGAAGCAGAACCAACGGCATGTCAACAAGCTTTTTCAGCAATAGGCAGGCCCTGCACACTCTGGGTGGGGGGAAATAATAATTATAGCCTGCTGTAAATTAATGTCCAAATCCATGGATGAAACAATTATCCAAACAAGTTAAGGTAAAATATCTGAATCTGGCAATGATCAATGGAGGGAAAATAGAATTCCATTGAATTGCAGCTTTAGAGTCCTTTTTTTCAGATCAGGCATCAAGTGTCCTTGCTTTCTGTTCTTACAGTGTATTTACAAACATAAACATTAATGCATTATAATATTAACACATTCATTTTTTTAAAAAACACACACCATACTTTTCAGAGTGCTTTTCTGCCTGAACCCCTGGAGGGTTACTGTCCATCATGGTTGACAATAGATGGACCAAAGACCTATATACCTAAACGCGACTTTGGATACACAAAAAATTCAGTGGTAATGTGTAGTTTTGCCCTGAGTTAGCAGTTCAGTGAGAACTCTTGGAAACTCTAAGGACTTTGAGATAGAGGTTGCTTTTATCCTCTTTGCTATTTCTCTGTGTGCATTATGAACATTTCACACTGGGATTCTGTTCATATTATGGGCTGTATCCAACACAACCACATCCATCAAACACCTGGGCTTCATATGTGTTGCCATCCTTTTCAGAACCACAGATTCCTAATATTTTGCTTTCATGAATTCTCTAAAAAAGGTGTTTGTTTACTGCAGCTGAAAAATGCACCACAGAACCCACTTTAAGGGAGCCAAATAAAAGTCAAGTAAGTGTGAAGAGTACAAATTGTACTTCTTAATGGTGTGAGGAAATAGTCTATAAATCTGTACAAAAATGGAATTAGTTAACCATATACCTGGTTTCCTTCAGATCTGTATGTATATACCGTATATGCACAGGACTATTTTTAACATGGTGCTTGATGAATTAGATGGCAAATTATTTTTATTGGTCTATGAATTAAGAATATGTACCTACATCTTTCCAGGGCTCATTTTCTAGAAGAAGAGGGAACTCACCATGAACATTGCCCTTGTCCTCATATAATGACAATGACACCCACCTGAGAGGTGCTGGAACTCAGTTCCAGTGAGTTCCCACTGGAAAAAAAAGCCCCACATCCTTCTCTTTTCAAAGTTGTTTTCATACACACATGAAACAGGATGCCTGGCATTCTACCTCCTTCTGCTAGAATCTGGAGTCAGAACAATATGTTTTATCTTACAAAATTCATGATGAAACAATGAAAAGCTTCTTCCAGGCTTTAGCTTTTAGTCTTTCATCTCCCCCACCACCTAAAACAAAGGCCAGTTTCACATACCACATCACTGCTAAATGGGCAGGCCTTGTTAAAAATGAAAGAGTTGCCTCATCCCTGCCTCTAACATCCAATTTCATAATATTTCATGAACATTCAAAGAAGTTTTCAAACCAACTCACCTGCAATGATAGCTTTCCACTTCAGCTATGCAAGAACCATTATTCAGGCAGGGGGATGGCTCACAGAATGTCACCAACTTTTCACAGAACTTGCCTATAAACATTGGCAAGCAACTACATGCCACATCCTGCAAAAGAGAGAGACTTATTTAAATCTATTTGCTAAAATTCAGAAATTACCACTGTCAGCACACACACTCCATTGACATTTAGAGATCCTGAAAATGTGTTACCAGTGGACAAAAAAAATCATATAGGCATTTAATTTACTTCTCTGCCAATTTGCTTGGCATATACCAGTGGAAGTTTCAGAGGGGCATGCTTTGGGTTGTAAATTCAAATGTATGTTGGGCTCTAAGTAATTTTATTATGCCCTGTGAAGAGTTGGCTACTATTTCCTTATAAATGTTCCATTATTATTAATAATATTGGGGGGGGGGGGGTGAACTGATAAACTTAAGAAAAGCACCCTCTATGTTAGACCACCTCCTAATTTTATTTTCCCTTCTGACACTAAGCATTTTAGGGAGCAAATGATGTGAATTTAACCTTGGCTTAGGAGTGACCCAGAGGAATGTCACAGTCACACACTGGAAGAGTGAGGGGGTGGAGCAGGATAGTGGTGAGCTTGGGGTGGTATGTGCTCATTGGCAGAGACAATTTGGCATTCTTGCTGGCATGCCTTCTCAGCCCCAACCTTGCCACCCTGTCCCATCCCTATGGTACCCCAGTACTCAGTGCTGGGAGGCTAGGGCGATGGTGCCACCCCTCCTTCAGGTCACTCCTGTTTTGGCAAAACCATAATTAACTTGAGGAAAAAGCGCTTGACTCTTTTGTGCGTGCCTAAATGGAAAAGTGAATTAACAGAGAAAGGTGTTTCCTGGTTTGTCTCCTTATCTGCTGTCATCGGATCTAGTACAAGGCAAACAAAGAATAAAATATGTGGATGTCTAGGAGTCGCATGCATCAGCTAATGGGCCTCGTAAACCATGGTAACTGGGCCTGACTTGGTCTGCCTCTAACAAATATATGGTATAGCTAAATTTAAGTATAGGAGAATAGGTTGGTTGGCCTGTTTTAATGTTTTGCCCTTTAAGATCCTAGACATCTGAAAGCAGCCCTGTACAGTGGTACCTTGGGTTACAGATGCTCCAGGTTACAAACTCCGTTAACCCAGAAAAAGTACCTCAGGTTAAGAACTTTGCTTCAGGATGAGAACAGAAATTGTGCGGTGGTGGCATGGCGGCAGCACGAGGCCCCATTCGCTAAAGTGGTACCTCAGGTTAAGAATAGTTTCAGGTTAAGAACGGACCTCCAGAACGAATTAAATTCTTAACCCAAGGTACCACTGTATTGGGAAGTGTTTGACGTTTCATATTCTGTTGGAAGCTGTCCAGAGAGGCTGGGACAACCCAGTCACACAGGTGGGGTATAATTAAAAAAATATTATTTATTATTATTATTAGACAGCAGTTTTACCAAACTGGATCTGCCATGTGGGCCCATCTGTCAAAATTCCTTTCCCTCCTATCATAAAAGGGAAGCAGGGGGAGGCTTATAAAAGCCTTTGAAAGTCTCCTATCTTCTCTTCCAAGTTTCTATCTCACACCAGTCTTTAATTTTCCCTCATAAACTCCAAGAGTGAATGCAGAACACGCCCATTGTGGCGAGCAGCCATTGATAGTCTTAACCTCCATTAATAGAGGAGGAACTCCCAGCTGTGATCCGCAACCAGACAGGGCCAGTCTTCTTCAAGCAGGGGAGTCTCCTTAATTCATCTACTAACAGAACAGCCATTTCCACAAATACAGTGTTTCCCTCCCCCTTTCATTTAAGAACTTACAAGTGAAGGTAGCTTGTAGGATATGCTCTACCTTTATACAATTTTAAGGATGTAATTTTAATCTCCTTTTGTAAATCCAATAAACTGGCCTACGGGAAAAAATGATTTGTATCTTTTAAGCAGCTGCCTTCAGCAATTGTGTTTTTTTTTTTCTCAGAGGATTGCAAAATACTTCAGGGATTGCACTCAGAATAACCTTCTTGTTTTACTGTTTGCTTTGATTATTTCTGAATTGTGGTAGCAGTAAGTAACTGATCTGTAATGTAAGCATTTTTAAAAACACTGCATTTTCAAGTTATGCACTGTGGTTTCATCTAAGGAACCATATGCTCCCTTTAAGGACTGGGTGTACCAATATTTTATTTCTTTGTCATGCCTGTAATGTTTTCATAATGATCATTAAAAAAAAACATTTTTATTGTTTTGTATCTGTTGCAATAGTAATTTTTTATCCTTAATTGTGTTGTTGTTGTTGTTGTTAATTGAATTTATAATAATAATAATCTTTATTGCGGTCCAACGACCCATAACATGAATTCAGAATAAAATACAGATTCATACAGACAACCCCCCAGAGAAGGGAGACTGAAGCGTTTTTTGTTTAGTCATGGGTATGTTGATCTTTGATTCGTATGACTACTGAAAGAAACTTTGCCATGGCCACTGTGATATCATTGGACTTGTTGTCCAGAAGATATTTGGTATAGTAGGCTTCAGACTGACCCGGCCAATTTGCCAATAGTGGTTTAATCAATAGTTTCCTAGCTTGATCATATTGTCCGCAGTGCAATAAAATATGCCTCATGCAATCGACGTCCTGAGAGCATACACAGATCCTGTTTTGATGAGGTATACCTCTCAGCCTGCCATTTAACACTTCTGATGGGAATAGTTAATTGAATTTATATACCGCCCTATACTCAGGGCAGTTCACAGAATATTGTTAGATCATTTTGGAATATATGTTGCCTTGAACATTTCAATGGAAACTTTTGGTGGATAAATACCATCAAGTAAGCATTAAGAAATGAGGGCAGTAACGCAATGCACCCTTATCTGTGGGAGCACAGTGGGACTTTCTTCTGAGTAAATATGTATAGAATTGTATTGTAAAGGCTGCAATATACACTGTATGTTTCACTGAATTTAGTGGGACCAACTTCCCAGTAAAGATGGTTTATTCCTTAGTCTTATTGATTGTAAAAATAAAAACTGTGTAAGACCTTGGAGGCTGATCCATTAGGGTATAACCCTACTAAGTTTTTTCTCTCTCAAAGTAATAGAATCATAGCATCATAGAATTGTAGAATTGGAAGGGACACTAAGGGTAATATAGTCCAACGCTGCAGGAATCTCAACTAAAGCATACATGACAATGGCCATCTAACCTCTGCTTAAAAACTTCCAAGGAAGGAGACGCCACCAACTCCCAAGGGAGACCATTCCACTGTTGAACACTTTTACTGTCAGAAAGTTCTTCCTGATGTTTACTCAGAACCACCTTTCTTGTAACTGAATCCATTAGTTCAGATCCAAGCTTCTGGAACAGGAGAAAACAAGCTTGCTTCATCCTCCATGTGGCAGTCCTTGAGATACATATTTGAAGATGGCTATCATATCTCATTTCAGTATTTTCTTTGTTTGGTTTTTTTGGTAGAGGTCAAGTTTTAATTCTGAAGATGCTTAATTTTTGCTATTATTGGTGTTCATGTGTTGTATTTTTATTGTTAGACCTTATTACGACTTGTGTAGGGACTATTTGATGTTTCTTGCATGTATATTGAGATGCTTTTACAGTGGTGCCCCGCAAGACGAATGCCTCGCAAGATGGAAAACCCGCTAGATGAAAGGGTTTTCCGTTTTTGAGTTGCTTCGCGAGACGATTTTCCCTATGGGCTTGCTTCGCAAGACGAAAACGTCTTGCTAGTCTTGCGATTCCCCCCCCCGCTTCCCCCCCTTTTTCTAAGCCGCTAAGCCGCTAATAGCCTTTTAGCAGCTAAGCCACTAAGCCTTTAATAGCTGCTAAGCCGCTAATAGCACTAAGCTGCTAAGCCGCTAATAGCCGTGCTTCGCAAGACGAAAAAACCGCTAGACGAAGAGACTCACGGAATGGATTCTTTTCGTCCTGCGAGGCACCACTGTATTTATGGCTTATGACTGCTTTTTTAGAATTAAGTAAATATTTTTGTGTTATAAGCTGTCTTGATCATGGTTTAACTATGGATAGGTGGCATACAAATAAGCAATGAGGATGATGATTGGGGGTGGCTGGGAAGGGGACCACACAAAAGGTGAACTTTCTACATACTAGTTTTGTTCAGTCTGTAATGATTTTGCTGACTGCAGTCCCTATCCTTCTGGATCCTGAATAAAGTTGTGACCCAATTAAATTCCCTTTAAAATCTCATGTCTTCCTTCTGGTGCTTTGAGGCAATGATTAGCTGGGTTTATCTTTTAAGGTATTTACTCCTTTGTTATTTGACCTTTTAAATTACACGAAAGATGAAGGAGAGAATACTTTTCAAGATATCGCTCTGCTATCAGATTTTTTCTCTGTCCCCCTCAATTTGCACTTTAGTTTAAGCAACAACAAAAGCAACAACGGGAGGAAATCAATAACTAATAAAGAGGGATGTAAAAAAAGCATTGTGTTTTGAGAAGACTCTCTCCCCCCCCCTTTAAGAGGTGATGCGGGGGAATAACCAAATAATATATTGTTACAAAGGTTGCACTCCACCCTCAATCTCTGCTGAGCAGTAGCAAGATTCCAGGGGGCTCCAGGTGTTTAGTCAGGGTCGTGTTTCCTATCGACTTCCGTCAAGACTGGTTTAATGGGGTACCCTGTTAACACTGCAGCAAGGGGGTGAGTCATCACTTCACCCCCCAGGTCAGAAAATGGACTAAAGGATTCTGCCCAAGGCCTATTGTTATCCTCAAAACTACAAACAACATAAATGTCACATGCAGAGAGCACTATGGAAATTGGTTTTAGTATATGAACGTACAATTGCAAAAATGCCTTGCTGCTGATAAAATATCCTGACCTACCCAGTTTGCATTCTATCTATCTATCATCTATCTATCTATCTATCTATCTATCTATCTATCATCTATCTATCATCTATCTATCTATATCATCTATCTATCTATCTATCTATCTATCTATCTATCTATATCTATCTATCTATGTCTATCATCTATCTACCGGTATCTATCTATCTATCTATCTATCTATCTATCTATCTATCTATCTATCTATCTATCATCATCTATCTATCATCATCTATCTATCTATCTATCTGTCTATCTATCTATCTATCTATCTATCATCTATCTATCTATCTATCTATCTATCTATCATCTATCTATTATCTATCTATCTATCTATCTATCTATCTATCTATCTATCTATCTATCTATTATCTCAAGAAGAAGAGGCAACAAAGAGGCTGTATACCCAAACTAGAATATTAACAACAGGCTTACAAAGAAAGCTGTACAGCAGATTTTGCTTGGATTACAGTACCAGAACAAAAAGCAGAGTGCACGGAAGCTGTCCCAGGCACCTCCTGGTATGGCAGGCCAGGAGAGGCAATTCACTACAACATAGCAGCTACACTTACATTTGGCAAATCTGTGCATGTGGCTCCATTTTGACACGGATCTGAGAAGCATTCGTTGATATCAGTTTCACAGTCGTAGCCTGTGAATCCAGCAGGACAGTTGCAAACGTAGCCAGAAGGACGATTGTGACATACAGCTTTGTTCTGACATGGCTGGGAGCTACATGGTTCCAAACGCTCTTCACAAAATGGGCCTTAAAAGAAATGAATGCAGAAAACAAAAATAGGAATCTGTCTGTTAGGAAAAACACACAGACAAATCCATGGTTACATTTTAGCCTGCCTTCCACATGGATTTTTTTGCAGTGAGGCAAGGTCAAATACAGAAAGGGGCTGTCTCGTTTCCTACCAAAATAGGGCAACTGCCCAGTCACTCTCCCTTTTAGATATGCATGAACCAGTGTGTGAAAGCACAGGGTGCTTCTAGACAGGTGTTTATGTGGGACTGGTGTTTCTTTTGTGCGAAAGTCATTCACAGCCATACTGTACTTTTTTCTCAATTGAATCTGAATTTACTCTTCGTAAACAAAGCAAAACGAAACAAACACTTTTGCCAAAATGACACATTTGTGATTTCTCACTGCTGAGTTTTCAAACCAAGCTTCTGTCCAAAAGCACCCAAATACTGAATATTAGGATATTAAGATACTGGGAGAGGGACAATTTTAGTACGTTTCCGAATTTAATGCAAATAGGACTCCCTCCCGACCTCCAACACTTCTGCTTCTCTTGAAATGGTTTGGATGCTTCATCTGAGCAGGAACCTCCAAATCCACTTTGACACTTTTCCTTAAGAATGTAGGAGATAGAAGGAATCCCACTGTTGTCAATAGCCCCTTTCATAGGTAGGAAGGACCTACAGCACCATGCCTTTGGACACACCTTGAAGGTGTATGAACTCCTCCTAGCCTCACCACTTATGCATATATCTGAAGAAGTGTGTATCTGAAGAAGTGTGCATGCACATGAAAGCTCATACCAAGAACTAACTTAGTTGGTCTTTAAGGTGCTACTGGAAGGATTTTTTTTTTGTTTTCACTTATGCATAATTATGGATGTGTGGTGCAGAAAAGTCTTCATGCATAGATTTCCCTGGATCTTGGAATCCTGTAAAACCAGGGCTCCAGGATCCAAGGGAAGTCCATAGAAGTAAAGTTGGGAACCGCTCATCATTGAGGGTGAGCTATAAGTCTCCCCTTTCTACATGCTTTACTCCTTCGTGCACAATAACAAAGGAGAGAGGTGACTGGGGCTTAGTCTCATCTTTCAGGTCATTATGCAGAGGACTGTGGGATATTTTATTTCCATATACAGCTTTAGACCATTTTGTTGAGGTGCATGTTTTATGAAATGGCCGCCTGCTTTTGATATACTGGCTGCTGCTTAGTATCTCACTGCTGCTGTTTCTATTTTATTGTTGCTTTACAACATGGCAGACTGCTAATTGTATTGGGTATAGAAGACCTAGGGAATGAATCTTACAATAAATAAATTAAAACAT
The DNA here is from genome assembly GCF_964188315.1 of Podarcis muralis. Taxonomy (NCBI): domain Eukaryota; kingdom Metazoa; phylum Chordata; class Lepidosauria; order Squamata; family Lacertidae; genus Podarcis; species Podarcis muralis. The sequence continues at coordinate 86,543,301 of NC_135657.1, read as the reverse complement.
GTTGTCTCTTTCCTCCCATTCCCATTCTGGTCAGTTTCTTCTTGTTATAGCATACATAAATATTAGGCTTTGAGTCCACTGTCCATACACTCTTTGATGTTAATGATTGCCCATTCATACTGGAGACTGCATGTAACACACACATTCTTAGGCTCATTAGCAGAGACCAAGGTAAGGTCACATCTTTCACACTTTCTTAAGTATCTCAGCGTAGCAAAGACAAACAGAACTATTTTTTTGCGACTGAACTGGAAAGCACAGCGAACACTGAGCCGCAACACACTTCTGCATTAGTACCGATACATCTTTCCATAAAAATGAGAAAATATGGAGATCATATCTGAACCACTGTGTCTTAATACCGCTTGAGTAAATTTATTTTGTCAGCCTCTAATGAAATTTTAAGATTTCTGAGGCAGTTGTGCATAAAGGAATGTGCTTCAGGACACTGCATATGTTACATCCATATGAATTTCTTTAATCTACATGATTAAAAGGACAAAGGAACTGTGCTGAAGGGTGAGCATCACAAGGCATGATCAAGTAGGACACTGATTTACTCTTAATTTTACTGCATTAGCTGGTTGCTAGGAGCTGGGCTCAGGAAGGAATGATACACAGCAAGCAACAAACAAGGCAAAGTCAGAGGATAAGGGCATTCTATCCATTTTCGTATTCAGATCTGAACCTGAAGTTGCTGTTGAAAAGATAAATCATAAGTCGCTTCATCAGCAGTGAATAGCAGTACATTGTTATTTCTTAGCTTTTTTAAATGAAACATAATTCCAAGGTTCCTGCATACCGTAAACGATGTAGCCTCAGTGAGTTATGTAAAATGTCCTTTTGAAATCACACTAATCCCTTTCTGCATTGCTCAGTCAACAAATCAACAAAGTTACTCTAATCTCCATGCGCACACCGTCGTGTTTCTATTTTCATGTCTGCTTCCCCAATTATCTAGGATAAATATTTTGTGTTCAAGATTTCCAGACTTCATATCCAGCATTCTTTAGAAGTTCCTTCGGCACCAATTACTAGGAAAAGATATAGCAAAATCCAATCCAAATTTACCTTTTAGTCCCCACTGTCGACCATCACCTTGATGACATTTTAGAGCAGAAATGAAGAACAAGGAACCCTCCAGATATTGGTGGACATGTTTCCCACATGCTTGACCCACTTGGCTGGGATTGAGGGGGGCTGTGGCATCTTAACATTTGGGTGGCCACAGGTTCCTCATCTTTACATTAAGGCATCCTGTGGAAGGTTTCTCTGTGCTCAGCCTTCATATGCAATGTCATAAGAATTGTAAGACTTTTCCTCTTGTCACAGTACAAATCTTTATTTTTTTAGGTCAACAGTAGCATTGAGAAAATGCTTTCACAGCAGAATAATGGATTATCAAGTGATGACAGTCTCCATAGGGAGCCACTTACAGGGGACCTTATGTGCTTTATGGCTTTATTATAGATGTTTGCCTGTCCAGTCCCATCCACAGAGCAGAGAGGTCCCCAAGCAATGGGCGACAGTGTTGACCAGCCACGAAGTGGGGTTGGACAGCTGGAGGAGGAGGAGCCTGCAGAGCTGAACTCTGTCCCATTGCAGGAATGTGGCAGCACCTCTGCTTCTGGGAACAGACCCATGCCCCTTGGAGAAGTCTGAACCTCCAGGTGGACCAGTCTCACAGGGAGAGTCTTGTGAGTGAGCAAGCTGGGCCTCACCAAGCAGGAGGGGTGTACCTGTTTGAATCTCTGTGGCTTTTATCCGGACTCTTAAAATTGTTATCGAACTCTCTAGCCACACTTTTGGCATTGGGCATCCTTAGCCTAACCCATACAATTGCTAGCCTTGAATTAAGCTTTCTTCCTACATAAGGGCCTCCATATTGGGCTTTGGGGCAGGAGCTAGGACACGTCGCAGAGACAGATTTAGGGGAGCACAACCGATTCAGTTGCACTGGGCGCAGAGCCTCAGGAATGGAACTATGATTTACAATGGAGTGTGAGAGGTGGAGGGGCACTGAATTTTGGCATCACACAGGAAGCCACTGCAGGTAGCAGGTGACATGAAGAACCTCTGCTTAAGATTGCAGAGAGCTGGTACCTATCAAAGTAGCTAATATGGGATGCAATAGACAAACTGATCTTGCATAAAGTCAGCTTTCTAAGCTTCTATCCCACAAATAGTCAACAGACACTGTGAACAGATTGTAAAAAGCAGAGGAAAAAGCACCCAGCTAGCCAATGAAGCAAATCTCCCCCCCCACACACACACAGGGCAGGAGCAAACCCAGCATACCTGTTCCTCATGAACAAAAAGCCAGAAGCCCCTATCAGCATTGCCATACTATTTTTGTTCTATTAACATAAAATTACATCCTAGTTTCAGTAATAAAAAAATCCTTCTGGGGGTGTGATATTGTGCATTTCCTGTTCCTTTATTTGTCTTGTTTTCTCGCTTAACAGCAGGAAAGCTTTAGAAATTTGTTCTCATGCAAAAATAAAACAAAGACAGCTGTAGGTCTATTACATATGGCTGTGACCTGAGCATAATATTACAGCTTTAGAACCCATTTTGAGCTTAAAGTGAAGAAATGTTGCATTTTCTCGGAAATTAGGATAATTTGATCTCTCTCTAGAGCATAGGCCAAATGCCTCTTAACCTTTTCCTGTAATAAGCTGATATACTTTGCAGTATAGTCTCCTAATCACTAATTTAGGCTGATACAAAAACAGGTAGAATAGATTTTCTTAACTAGGGCACCAGTAAAATGGCGCTGATTTCTCTGGGGAAGCGTGAAAGGAAACTGCAGTCTAAAGGAAATCCTATAAATGTAAGAAACATTGCTGAAACAGCCAAAAGTATGGAGAGAGTCTTTTCTGAAACTTTTCCTTTCAAACGTGAACTTTATCTCATGGACAATAGATGTCATGCCATCATCATCGGCGCTGGAGGGAGGGGGGGTAGACCACACTGAGAAATGTAGACACTTGTTAGAGACTGGAGAGACCATCCAACCCTCTCCTTAATTAGGAAATGTGCTCTAAGCATGCTCAGGAAGACCATTTCCTACCAGGGAGCATGAGATTTGTAGTTTATCCTGCCTGCTAAGTTGAAATGTGTGAGAGAAGGAAGTTCAAGTCCCATGATTCTCATTTGTAATTTCCAATTAAGCCATCTCCTTTCTCTAGTGAGCCTTCCCAGACATTGGCTATGGGGTGTTTTTCTTTTTTTCTGCCTCTCCTATGAAAGTCAGCCCTACACATTGACTGCCATGCAGTCTCACACTTTTTCAGGGTTAACATTCTCTCATACTCTGTAGTTATTAAAGAGATAGTGCTTTCTTTACAGCAGTCACCTTGTCTGATCATGATCTCTCATTTGTACCATTTTCCCTTCCATGCTGTAGAAATGTCTCCACTCCATTATTTCCAACTTCTGCACCCTTTTGATTTCTTTATGGGGCAAGCTATGCTGTGACATCCATCAAAGCCAAGCCATTATTGTGGAGGCACTTTAGTTATTTGAACCCACTTATACTGGTGAAGTCTGAGAATTTCCCATGCATGTATATATTAGAAACTATTTTTTAAAAGGATCAGTGTGCTTATAGAAGGGTGAGGGGAGGTGAATACTTTAAGCCATAAAGGGGAACACAAAAATGAAGCCTTTAAGATGGAAAGCTCTGCTAAGGAAACATAAAACACGCAAATAAAACTGTATTCCTTCCAAATAAACAGCTCTCTAGTGAGATCCAGTAAGCGTTCAACAGCACATCTAGGGGGAATGGGCCTGTGATGCAAGACACAATTTGACCTGAAAACAGAGCTCTTAATTAAATGGGAGATGTTAATCTTCCCAGTGCAATCTGTGGACTGATATCAGAAGAACTTCTCTGTAAAAGCCTAAATCATATAGCTGACATCTCCGGTGAACATCTTAGCAACATTTGCGCTAAAGATGGGGGGAAATGGCTTATCTTCTAGCACAGGAGGGTCACGACCTGCCAGTGGCTCACACCCTGTTCTAGAGAGAGACATACCAGTGGTTTGACTTTTTTACTCCAACCGGTTGACTTTACTCCTGAAGGCACACTCTTTCATTGCCTCCCAAGACAGACGGATGCCGCCAACAACAACATACCAGTGGTATTGCCAACATTTTATTTCACCCCTCACGCCCCATATCACTGAAAATTGTCAGGGGATAAGCAAGGGTGCAGGGGGCGGGGTCATGGACAATGGGACAAAAATCTCCTGTGGCGTACTTCAGCATTTGCAGTTGGTGTTGGGAGTCCTTGGATAGGCTGCATGAAATGGCAAACAGTGGAGAGGCATAGTGTGTGAGAGAGAAAACATTGAAAACATAAGAAAATGAGTTCTGTGTTCGTAGTTGGCTGTTCTAGATCTTTGTTCCAACACACACCAAAGCTGACAGTTGAAAAATCTCTTTGCCCCCACAGTTCCATGCAAAAGTGTTTATTATCTCAAAACACAAGACAAGTCTGACACACTATCTACATAAACTTAAAAGGTGCTGGTGTATCCAGAACTATTCTACTAACTACAGTTCTCTGGTCTTAGAGATAGAGATCCAAAAATACAGAGAGATTCAACCCAATCCTATCTACAGTTCTGCATACAGTACAGCTCAGTAACAGTAATAGTAATACAAGTAAGTTCTGGGCCTCTAACCACCACTGACTGCGGCCTTGGCTTTATACCCACCAATGCACATACATACATTCCTTAGAAAAAAGGGTGGGTGAGTAATGCCAGCAGCCTCTAACCTTCAGCTGTCTATAACAATCAACTGCAGCTGCCATCTTACCCATGGGAGATGGGCAACTTGAGACACAGACCAAGAGGTTAGTGCAATTTCACCCACACTCACAAACTGCACCAACAAAGCAAACAAGATTAAATTATGCAAGGAAGAGAAATAATGCAAACCGACTTATTTTGCATATATACTTTTCAAGGTCACAGAATCCAGCTTTCATTGGCACAAGATTTGCACTACCTGCTTGCAGACTATATTTATGTAAGTGTGTAATGTGCCCTGCCACAGTGTACGCTATGTGGTGGATATTCTATGGAACAGCCATACAATGGAGAGTCACAATACTGCTATGCCTCATTTCTTTGAATATTGAAGCACTGTATGCACTGGTGGGTAGCCTTTCAGATGGCGTTGGACTACAACTCCCATCATCCTCAATTACTGGTCACACTGACTGGGGCTAATGGGAGATGGGAGACCCAAAACTTCTGGAGGGCCTTCCGCCACCTGCTCTACACAAAGACTTTAAAATGTAGGCTCGCCTTGTTAGGCTTCCTATCCTATCACCTTAATTCTTCTGGATGCATATCAGTCCATGAAATTTAAGACTGGGAAAAAGAGTGCTTGCATAGGAGCGTATTTGCTTCCAGCAGTCAACATGCTGCATACTGATAGCATTTCAGAAATCTGGCTCACGACACACAATTCAATAAATGTTCATATGTACACATTTACTCTAACTCTCGCTATATACTCTGCTTTCAAGTAGAATAACTGATATTCTCATATTAACATATATTCTGGCCACTGAAGCAGAACTTTCAATTGCCTTGTATACATGATACATATTTCTGGAGAGTAACTGAATATTTGTTAGCAAGGAAAATAGAAGCAAACTAATATGAGAATATAATATTACCCAGGATTTATCTGCAAAGAAATTCATTTTGTAGCAGGCTTTGAAAACTAATTGATAAAAATAACCCTTTTCAGTCGGTTGCTTTTATAGCTGAGGAGATAGACTACATTTCTGTAATGACTTATTACCGTTAAGGAAAAAACTAATCAAATGATGTCCTGATCCTTAGAAGAAAACATAATTCAAATATGATGATATATTTCTATACCTTCAAAATCTCACAGCAGCATATGCCAGCTAATACATTTCTAAAGGTTATGGTGACTTAAGATAACCTTCCATTTCCTTTATTTCTTTATTATACTTTCTGTTTTTTATATTTTAAAACTTCTCTAATGTAATAGCCTTCTCTCAATCACAGGATGCCTAATCATATGTATGTTTATGCAGAAGTAAGGTCAATAGGACTAACTCTGAAATAAGTGAGTCTTATTTGACTATAAAGGGGGGTTTAAACATACAGGAAAATACTGATCAACATAATAAATCAAACATTATAAATTTTCTTAGATGCAACAGTGAAATACTATACTTTTTACAATGCCTTTTGCAATTATAAATATACATTTTAATTGTTGGGGGCATGGATTTTACAACATCTCTAAACTTTCTGGGGGAAACATAATGACACCATTATTATCTAAGGCTTACAAAGGGATATTTACAGCCAGAACGATAGGATGTTGGATAATATCCAATTATCATGTACTACTTGTGAAATAGACTCCTGCTTGCTCAAACGGGTCCTAGTATTCCTTTCCTCTTCCTGCAACTCCCTATTTTCCCCAAAATTTGCTTCTGCAGGTTGGGGAGCCCTCCGGAGCTGATCGGGGGATGAGAGAGGTGTAGAGGATGCAAGGAAGGATGAAGTCCCATCACAAACAATAGATTAACTAGGAAATAAGCCAAACTACTTCCCTGCCCCAGTCTGAAAATCCCAGCAGCCTAGGTGTTGAAGTTGCATTGACATAAAAAATATTCTTATGGTTTTTTATGATGGGCTATTTATAGGAACAATTTGATGTATCTTCTTTTGGAGAGATTTCCACTGACAAAAGAGCCCTGGTTGTGGTGCGATGGGAGGAGCAAACCTGGCAAATTCTGATGGTGGTGTGGGGGAGAGGAGCTTCCTCATGACTAGACAAGCCTCACATTTGCAAGGTGAGGAAGATAATCACAAACCTATTACAATGAAGTTCATTTGCTGGTTCTGTGACAGATTAAAACACCCTTTCTATGTGGAAAGGTTTGCTTTTGTATGTAGAAGAATTATGTCAAGTGAGCTCCCACCTGAAGTCTGAAACAGTATATTGCTCAGAGGCAAGTTCATCATTGCAGTGAAAGTTAAGCCCGAAGCACATTGTAACTTTGCTAGAGAGTAAAAGTCTGACGGGGCTGTGCTTGCTGAGAACAAAACTTACAACATTTTGTTTTATTCAAACTGGCCATTTGAAGTGGTGCAGCTAAGACATAGGAAGTAATTGGGTGTCAGTAAATAACATGTAGCTATGACGCCATTGAGACAAGAAACAATTTTATTACCGTATGTGGTGCCCTGGATGTTGTTGGACTCCAACTCCCATCAGCTCCAGCCAACATAGCCAATGTTCAAGGATGATATAAACTGGAGTTCAGCAACAAAGGACACAGAACTCTCCCCTCCTGTAAATGATTGGCGCAGCTGACTTAACTGGTTTGCATGAGGAAACTTGTATCCACATATTAAGTGCACTGTATAGATTAAAATGATCATGTCAGGTTTAGATTTACCATATGAATACAAATCAGTCTCTCCATCTATTCCTCATAATAAGACCATCAAGAGAGGCCATATTTCTTGGGGTGGGTGTGTGGCTGGATAGATGGGGACAAGCAATGTAACGCGTTTCTAGAAATCATGTATCTATATAGATATATACATCCCAATTCACAGACTGCATGGACACATGAACAGTATATTTTTCATATTTCTTCTCCCCAGTCAGAATTGTATTTTATTTTATTTTATTTTTAAATGTTCTGCCTTTCTAAACTCTTAACTATCCTGAACTTCCCTTTAAAGTTACTAAGTGCCATTAAATGCTTATAAAGTCTATATAGCTACATTAATTAATAAATATCAATGACACTGTAAAACTGACTTCTCCAAAGCAATTGATATTACAGCTCTCTATTTGATTAAAATCTTCCAAAGCTTAATAATAAGCAATCAAATGCAGATTTAATTTATTAGAGAAAGCAGGTTCTTCTGACCTATTGAATTGCTCAGTGTCACCAGTCAAATAATATTCCAGTTGTGCTTAGCAGTTTTGCAACTATGCCCTTTAATTACCTACAAATGAAATGAGCCCCAGAATCACCACAAAAGCACATTTCGCAAACATATTGGAACTTCATTTAATGCACGCGTTTGGGGAATTGGCCGAAATGGGAGCCTCCTTTTGCAAAACAGCTTATCCCTCATGAAAGTCCCACCCCTATTTGAATAATCATTTTCGGGAAGGATGGGGGGGCATCCCTGTGCTTAGTGGAACCCACCCATCTGGGGAGGATAGGGATTGACTGTGCTTCACATACTTGATACACGGACAATGCAGGTTGCCTCCCATAAACTGTTGTCAGGAACAACTGAACGGTGATAATCTGTACCATAGTATGATCCATCCCTTCTCTTTCCAAGAGGGAAAGTGCATCATGCTCTGCATAGTTCTTGAGCTCCAGTTGCCCATCTGAGATTCACCTGAGTCCACTTCAAGAGGACCTTGCATATAAACTCCCCCTCCTCAGGCATTCAAGTTCAATGTGTGGATTTGAGAGCAAATGTGCAACACTGGGGGGTAGGCTCAGTAGTGCAGCCCTGCTTTTCTGATAGCCCTTAATATTGTGATGAATGTCTAGAGCTATTCAAATCACCCTTAATTCTATAAAATACCATGCTAATCTAAGGTTCTGCTGGAGTGTGGCTACAGCCACATGGCAGTTCATTCCTGATGTTTCTGTAGCTGTTGTTTTGTGCATTATATTTGAATCTTCACATAACTTCAAAGGCACTTCTGGAAAATTAATGGAATGTAACATAGCTCACGTGGTAGAGCATGAGAGCCAAATGCAGTATCCCGCCTTGAAAAGAAAGGTTGCATTTCAACAGTTCTGTTTTCTCCAGGTTTCTTGATTCTCATGACTGATGAGCTTGTAGGATAAAATCTAGAGGAAATTTGCCTTGGAAGTCTGAATAAAAATGATGCAGAGTTTTCTTTCATCGCTTTTAATTATTTTATTTAATAAAATCTACCTCAATTTAGCAGCAGAGTTTCTTTGTACAATATTACACATTTCTGTGAATGTCAATCTTTTGGCGGAGGTATTCTAACAACTTTTTCCTGGTTATTCTATATGGTGGGGAGAATGCACATCCAGCTTCACATTAAAATTATCTCTATTTCATCTTCTGACATTTTCTAGTATTAAATAAATTCAAGGCGTGTGTATAGGTGCATTATTAATTTTACTTCCTCTGAGTCTTCAGGATATACAATGGCATAGGCATGTGGATTTCTATCCTCTATTCCGACTGACTTTCACAAACTTATTTCTGTGCACCAGGAGTATCATGAGCTTCTGATCACAAAAAAATCATGTATGTCACATTTAGCTATTTACCAGTTATGTAACCAAAGCAATTCCACAACTGATTTACTGGGGAGCAGTAGAACTCACCGAGCTTCTTTATCTGACACAGATAGAATGACTATTGCCTTCCATGAATAGGGGCCCTATGAAAACAGAGGGATCTGATTATTTTATACAACTGTGCAACCATATCTGTTTGTGTTCAGGCAAGATTTCCCTTCTGACAAGAACAGACCTGAGAAAAGTGAATCAATCAGTGACCAAAGAGAGAGAGAGAGAACTGCAGCTAGCTTGTGAAATCCCTGTCTGACAGCAAACGTTTTATTTCCTGCTGACAAGGTAGAAGCTTTCGGTCTTGCATAGATGCTAGTAATGCTGATACACTAATTGCTGCAGACACCCTGAACAGTTCCTGTAGCACACTGGTCAAGGTCAGAATCATAGATTCATGTCCAGCAAACAGCTTGACGAATATTGTCTGGGCACAGTGTGAACTGGTGAACTTTTACTATCGTGCTCCTCTCCTGGGGGTAAGCAGATTGTGTTGCCCTGTCTCACTTTGCATGATCAAGAAGGCAATATGTCACCTCAGACTTCCCTGCCACCTCACAGTTTTCAGGAGCAAGGATCAGGAATGTCCCTAGTTTTCTTTCTTTCTTTACTAGAGCAAAATAATATCTACAGTTTCGCCTTTTTGAAATGGGGCAATCAGGGGTGGTGCATTCCACTTTGCCGCTTGAGGCAAAATGGGAAGTGTCACCCTGCCCTGCTGCTGCCGCCACTGCCGCCACCGGCACTAATGTCATCATACCTGCTCCTGCCACTGCCACCTGCACCGCTTGACCTGCCGCCACTGCCTGCACTACCCATCCTGCCACCTCCACGACTTGTGGAGAAGTAGCACTGGCATCAGCACCAGTGGGTGAGATCTCTGTGACATCTTGGCTGAAGTTGCTGAGATCTCACTCCAAATCGGTGCTCATGCCAGCGCCGCTTCTCTGCCACTGGCAGAGGCAGCAGAGCAGGCATGGCACCCATGGGGGTGTCACCTTAGGGGCTTCCACTGCCTGAGGCAGCTGCCTCATGTAGAAATAACGGAGGTTGGCACCATAGCTATCAACCTTCGTTTTTTGGTGGGAAATTCCCTTAATCCAGCGCCATTTCCCGCTGCTATCCCGGATTGTTAGATATCCCATAGACTGTCCCCGGGACAGGTGAGGCTGCTGATCCCTTATTTCCGAGGCTGCTGATCCCTTATTTTCAGATCTGAAAGTTGACAGCTATGCTTTGGCACGGGAGTTGAATGCATATGAGCTGTGCAGGAGCAAACAAGCAAACAAGCTCCAGGCAAGCTGCCGGCTAGCTCTGCTGAGGCTCCTTTTATTAGCAGAAGTCAACAATTGGAAACAGTAGCGAAACCACCCTGAACTTAACATATTTCCAGCAAGGCACATTTCCAGCATTTGTTGTTGTTTAGTCGTTTAGTCGTGTCTGACTCTTTGTGACCCCATGGACCAGAGCATGCCAGGCACTCCAGTCTTCCACTGCCTCCCGCAGTTTGGTCAGACTCATGTTTGTAGCTTCGAGAACACTGTCCAACCATCTCGTCCTCTGTCGTCCCCTTCTCCTTGTGCCTTCCATCTTTCCCAACATCAGGGTCTTTTCCAGGGAGTCTTCTCTTCTCATGAGGTGGCCAAAGTATTGGAGCCTCAGCTTCACGATCTGTCCCTCCAGTGAGCACTCAGGGCTGATTTCCTTCAGAATGGATATGTTTGATCTTCTTGCAGTCCACGGGACTCTCAAGAGTCTCCTCCAGCACCATAATTCAAAAGCATCAATTCTTCAGCAATCAGCCTTCTTTATGGTCCAGCTCTCACTTCCAGCATTAGCGATACACTAATCAGACAGGTGTTTTCCCCAAATGTTCCCCTGATACTCGAACGTCTGCTTCTTTCATCATGCTCCAGCCAAATGGAACATTAAGCAAAGCTTTCTGCGAGGGAGGCAAAGGTCAGAGAGTGGACATGGCGGCTAGACACATTGTTGCGTGTCTTATGCTGAGGTGGGGGTGTGCCCCCACACTGCATCCATCATCTCCACAGCCTCACCCTACCTAATGGTTGTGGGGCCATAGTAGATAGCTTGATGACTACATTGACCCAGTGTATAGCAGCTGTGAAAAAGGCAATATCCACGTGAAGGAACATTAGGAAAGGAATTGAGCCACATTTGGAATAATGTGTGCAATTCAGGTCATCTCACCTCAAAACGAATACTATAGAGTTGGAGAAGGTTCTGATTGGCCACTGTGAGAACAGGATGCTGGACTAGATGGGTCACTGGCCTCATCCAGCAGGCTCTTCTAGGCTGTGATCTGAAATACACTTACTATGGCGTAAGTCATGCTGAACACAGCCAGCCTTACTTTCCAAGTAAATATGAATAGGATTGCACTGCTTGTGTACACTATTTGCGGTGTTTTCTATTACAGGTTCTACACCATGAGAAACCAATCTAAATTGGTTACTGCCAGAAGAAAGCTACAGCATCATCTCTTGCTGTCAGATAGTATACAGGAAAAGAAGTTAGTTTATCTAACTGTTCTGTCTGGTAAAACTGGCCACCCTCCCAGATTCCATTGTCATTTTCAAAATTACATTTGTTCAAACAAGATTTTTTTGCCTGCTTAAGATAAACACTGCAGATTCCAGTTAAGTTGCATCGGGGTATAAATACAAGAAAATGCACCTAAATTGAGCTAGTTTACTAAGATTGTTACGGAAGTACTACAGGAATAATAAGTAGCTATATTTCAACATAACTATTTTTAGCAGAGCCCAGAGCCTTGAGTAATATGACATCTCAAATTCCTTATCTTCTAAATTCTGCTAGCTAATATGTTTTATTTAAAAATGCAGCCTTGTCACAGAGATTTGTCTAGCTTTGCTTCCCAGCTGTTGTCTTTTTACTGAATAGCTGAGCACCAGAAGTGACTCTATAATGCTACTTGACCTTCATTGACACAGTAGATCCGTTTCATTTTTCAAAAAGCAATGTCTCCATCTCTGACCATGATTGAATAGAATCACAGCGTCTGTCATTGGGAGCACTGACCTTTTAATCTGTTATTAATACAAAGATGGATGCTTATCCATTATTTCTTCTAAGCCCAAATAAAGATCAGAATTCAAAAAGCCACTCCTGATCTTAGCATACTATATGTGAATCACATGTAGTTCATACTAGTATTGACAAGGCAGGTGGCATTTTTTTGTTGAGCAATCAGAAATTCCACGAGCAGAAAATCCAGATTTGGGTTGCTTAATTTGCAGCTGCTATGGGGAATGTAAACTTTTGTTATACTTTTTATTTTATTTTAAATTTACTGGGGGACAGGTATCCAGGAAAAAGGAGCAAAGATGCCAGGGTAGAAAAAAGGAACGAGATGTAATGGAAAATTGGAGCCTGTGTGGTGTAGCATGGGACTAGCAATGGAGGCTGGGAACAAAGGAGGCAAATTTAAGTCCATGCTGAGCCATGGAGGTCACTAGGTGACCTTGGGGCAATCATTCTCTCTTAATATAACCTCCCTCACAGGGCTGTTTTGAGCATTAAAAGTAGGGAGCTTGCACATTGCACTAATCCCTTTAGAGAAAGGACAGGATAAAAATACAGTGGTACCTTGGGTTACATACGCTTCAGGTTACAGATGCTTCAGGTTACAGACTCTGCTAATCCAGAAATAGTACCTCAGGTTAAGAACTTTGCTTCGGGATGAGAACAGAAATCAATTGGCGACAACGCGGAGGCAGGGGGAGCCCACATTAGCTAAAGTGGTGCTTCAGGTTAAGAACAGTTTCAGGTTAAGAACAGACCTCCAGAATGAATTAAGTCCTTAACCCGAGGTACCACTGTAAAAGAATAATTAACTGTCTCTATGTGATCTCAGCTTTATGCCATCACTGTCTAGACATCCTCTAGTTTCTGACTTCCAGCAAACATTGTTTCAAGTTGTTTGCCATTGTGATCACTGGAAATGTGTGCAGTACAGTATTCTGGATTGGAGGCTATATTCCATGCTTCAACCCATGATCACTGCCAAACATGAAACTTTTATTAAATTTGTTCTATGAATACTATAGAGCTTGGAAGACAACAAGCTTGTGTATATTCTCTGTATAAGGCTTGGTGACTACAAAGTTTATACCAAATCATAGGAACTCTAAAATGCTTATTTGAGCTCAGAGCGTTAGATCGCTTCTCTATTTTCCCTCCGCCATTTACAAGAAGCCTGTTGATCTATTACAGATTGCTTCACCATAAAGTACTTCCCTCACATCATCCAGAAGGAAAAGTAAGAAATGTGGGTCATAAAATTGTAAAGATAGAAGACCAGGGGAAAGATGGTAGGAAGCACAAGGAAAATGGAAGTGTGCAGTTGGTGTAAATAGAGGAATGCAAAAAACAACCACACACACAGTAAGAAAAGGAAAGAAAATGGTGGAAAATGAAACAATGCATAAGTACTATTAAACGAAATTGTATGCATAGCATCAAAACCCAAAACAATATCCTCTTTCTCCATTCTCAGAACACAATCATGCAATTTTTCTTGAGGATGGGCAGTTCAAAAGCACCTCAAAATAGTTCTGAGGACCCAAAATTGAAGTTATTTTAAACACCCCCTTGCTCCAAAAATGGTAAACATCCACTTTGCCCCTTTCCACCTTGTAATGTCTACTGTAACATCCAAATTGGGATACTGCAATGCTAGACAGGGGGCTAGCATGAAGGATAGTTTGGAAACTTCAAATGGTTCAAAATGCAGTGGACAGAGTTTTAATGTGCTTTCTAGCTGCTAAGTAGTAGTTGTTCTGCACTTGAAAATTATGCTGTCCACCTGACACTGATGACTGGGTAGCAGAAACAGAATAGGCAGAGAATGACAGAAGGACAAAGGAATAATCTAGGGTGCTTTTTTGAAGTGCTACAACTACAAAAACAATGCCTCAAACCACCAGTTGCTATGACATGTGGCCGCATAATCAGAACTGGCTCACCAGGTAGGATGGAGCTGCTATGCTAACTTCTCTGCAGGTGGTTCACTGTTGCTTAGTGGAGTGAAGAGCGGGGAGATAGCTGTGAGGCTGGTGCAGTGCAAACACACCAAACCAAACAATCCGGCACTCCTGCACATACATTTTAATTGCATCAGCCTCTCTGCCACTGCACCCCTCCCTATCAGTAAGCAAGAGCAACATACTTGCCAGGAAGCTAGCAGAATTCAACCATTTCCTTAGCTGACAAACAAAAGCTCGCTCCCATCCTTTCCTCCTCAGGTCTTGTTCTCCTTTTAGTTTTCTTGTTGCCTTTTTGAAATCAGGTTTTCAATACTGTCCAAAACTGTGAAAATGTGTATGTATCAGAATTATCTTTTCTTTTGTTATGCACAACCTAAAAAGACACTGTGTCTTTTCCCTCTCCTTTAAAACACTCATTAGCTTTTAGAAACAGGTTGTCCAATTGTCAGGATTTTTTTTAAAAAAAGCACTGTTGAGTACCTTTTTTGCTTTAGTGTGACCGAATCCTATGAAGCGGCGGGTGTTGAGGAGGTAGTTTTTTTTATTTCAAGTGGTACTACCCTATATTTCCATGACTTTGATTCATTGCTTTTTGGATGGAGTTAAAGTCAAGATCTTGCTGAAAGGTGTACTAGCTGTTAACTTCAGAGTGATTAATGGCAAGACAAGATATCAGGTATCAGAGTTGAGAACCCATTAACTCAGAAGAAAACTGAAAAAGCCAGAGGGAAGTAACAAAAGGAGACCAGAATGCAATGTACTCCTCGATTGCATCTGCTTGATATGATCTTGAACTCCTGTTTAGTTGTCAAATGAATGTCACGTTACTTGTTGCATGTTTTATTGCCTGATATGTCAGGTCTTTTCAACACACTGGAATATATGCATTTTGGCCTTAAACTAGAGAAATAATAGATACCTACAACAAACTAATGTGAAATCACTGTCTGCAGAGAATACAGATGTAAGGATCAGCTTATTTTCTGTTCTGTCTCAGTTTCACACCTGTTTAGTCATAATGTCTTTCTGTCCCATTTTCTACAGATATTTAAAACATACACACACTCGTTTAAATTATACACACTTGTCCAAGCACTTCCCCCTAAAATATGTCACACATTTGGAATTTCAGAGAAGTGTGCAATTTGCCCATGTTCTGATCTGTGTATAAACCCAGAAACTGTAAATTTGGTCAGTTCATTTTAAAATGCAGTTTGAACCAAAGTCTCCTCCATCTAGCAAGGAACCTTTAACTACACATTTACAAAAGTAAATAAAAACTGTACTCCACAATTCAGTTAAAGAATCTGGACGAAGCAACTGATTCACAAGGGGACAATGAACTGGGTTCATACATGCAAAGGCAATCCCCAAGGCAATCCCTCTCAACCGCCCCTTTTTGCAACAACTACAATAATTGAAATCACAGTGGAAATATTATCAAAGTAGTGTCGCTTTGCCATCAAGCTCCTCCCTCCCTCTGCTGTTACCTGGCAATAAGGGCAGGGGAGAAATTAAATTTGGTTTGCATTTTACTGACTCAGTAAACCAAACCACAACTTTTTTTTCAAAATTCACACTTTCCCGAATTTTCTATATTTTGTAACAGAATGTGTGTGTGTGTGTGTGTGTGTGCGTGCGCATAAAAATGCAAATATTAGGGAAGATACCATACATATATTATGTATAATTGCTTTGCAAAGATATGTATATAAGGAAAAATTTGCATGAAAATCAAATGAATTTTCAGAACTTTTTAAAAAGAATGCTGGCTGATGCACAAAAGTGACAAACTCAACTTAAAATGGGGAAAATGAGAACTGGATATTAAGACAGATTTGTCCATCCCTACCTAACAGCAGCCATCCCACCAAGCCACAAAAGAGGGAGAGACAAGAAGCAGGATCCTTCCATTGACTCAACTGAAAGTTCTGCGGTTTGTGGATCTTTTTTTCCTTTGAACTCTTTCTACTCCAGCTGCTCGTAATAAGATCATCACAGCTTAGAACAGGTGCCTGAGATTATCTCCCTCCCTTCATTTTATGTCATGCCTTCTAGGTTGCAAGCCTAAGTGGAGGGCCTGTCTTATAACTGATTATTTTACATACACTGGAAAACTTGTCCCCTGATGGGTAAAAATGATTCAAATGCATGCATTTCTCCAGGGGGCCAAAGTTTACCATTTGGCCTGCTCCAGTCCCCAAAGGAATCTGGCAGCAGTGACTGCTTTGAAGTGGAGCCTGGTCTGTTGTGGTATGACTGAGGGGACAAAAATGCCCCTGGCGGAGCCAGGTACCCATTCTCCCCAACACCAGACACAGTCCCCTGACTGAAGACGGAGCTTTGTTTGCCAAGGCAATCATGCTGTACTCAGGAAGTCAGGAAGTGTTGCCACAGCAATGGGGGGGGGGGACAAAACCACAATCATTTTGGCCATTTTTAAGCCCCATCTTCAAGTGCTAAGCTCAAAGCAGTTTTGAAAGAAAGAAAGAAAGAAAGAAAGAAAGAAAGAAAGAAAGAAAGAAAGAAAGACATTTCCACTGTCACTGACTAGAAGGTCAACACTGAGACCCCCACACTCAATCCTAAGCACTCTGGAACTAAAACAAGAGGTATACCCAGCATAGGAGCCAACTCCCATCGGGCTCCCCAAAGTTGATGGGCATTGCAATTCAAATAGTGTTTGTGTGCCAAGTCTTGTGATCAGTTATGTGTGGCAGGGCTTATCTGTCCCCCTCCCCATATTTTATTCAAGTTAGCACCCCTGATATGCAGTGTTCAGGACACTTAATATTAGAACACAAAGGGAAATCAAGCACATGTTAACAAATGAAAAATGTCACTTACCTTAGTGTGAATGCATAATAAGACCTAATAAACAGGCAACCGTCGACTTTTTACATATGTTTATTTCACCTGCCTTTGCTGTCATTTGTAGAACAGGGACTTGTTACCTGTCAGAAATCTGTACAGGAGTTTAGCACTTCTAACTTCTCTTGCTCACTCA
This sequence comes from Podarcis muralis, assembly GCF_964188315.1. Taxonomy (NCBI): domain Eukaryota; kingdom Metazoa; phylum Chordata; class Lepidosauria; order Squamata; family Lacertidae; genus Podarcis; species Podarcis muralis. The sequence continues at coordinate 86,525,882 of NC_135657.1, read as the reverse complement.
CTCGCGCTCTCTTTTTAACAAATTGCTCTATGAATTTTACTGTGCTTCCTTCACACTTTCCATTGCCGTTAAACTAAATTCATTTTCTTGTGTTTTTGTTTCATGTCACGTCTACTGAGAGCTTTGCAAAAGCAGAGGTAGAGATTCAACAGCAGTCAGCAGTGCCAACCTTTGTGATTTAATTGCCAATTCCACCACTTTTAGGGTTTCCAGAAATCTGACATTCTGTGATATGATAAAATAACAAGAATGAGGGCTTAAGTTTTTTTAACGGTACCTTTTTAGCTTTTGTGGTTTCTCAGAAAACATTGGTTATAGTGTGTCTTAAAGAACTATGTGACCCATAACGCTCATAAAGAAGGCTGGATTTATTTTTAGAAGTGAGCAAGTAATATAAATTTCCACTTCGGAAAAAGGAGTCCACCTTGGTTACTAAAAGCTGAAGAGTTTAAATCTGAATGTTTGCTTCAAATGATACATATAACACACATTACCACTACACAATTCCCCCCTCCTTTAGAACAAAGTGCTTCCTCCTTAGATCATCTTCACTTAGGACATTTAGTTCTTATAAGCATTATGTGACTAGTATATCTACTGATCTACGTATTTTCAGTTGCAAACCCCTCCAACTTTGCATGGGGAATTCTGAATCAGATACAGGCAGGCTTTAGGCCAGACTTCCTCAACCTCGGCCCCCCAGATGTTTTGAGACTACATTTCCCAGCATCCCTGACCACTGGTCCTGCTAGTTTGGATTCATGGGAGTTGTAGGCCCAAAACATCTGGAGGGCTGAGGTTGAGGAAACCTGCTTTAGGCTTTCCAGATCAAGTCCACTACTGGTTAGCTTTCTTCATTTCAGCAGGTGAGAAAAATTAATTTTGCTGTTCCTGTTGTTTCTTGCAGAATCTCTTGCAAATCCTTGAAAAGCAAACCAGTTGATCCTGCTCTGTTTTCTGCATCTAAGTAAATAAGACTGATGTCCTTAAGAAAAAGTCAGTGTGGTGCTATCCCTGATCTTAACCAGTGCAAATCAGGAAATTAGGGACCCAATTTATTCTCACCTAGGCAGTGTGCAATCAGTTCAAAAGAACAAGTTTTTGATGAAGGCCCCATCTGCACTATACATTTAAACCTGTATCAAACCACTTTAAACAGTTTCCCCCATTGGATTCTGGGAATTAAGGGTGCTGACCTTTGTTAGGTGACACTGTGGGCCTGTTACCAAGAGTCCTCCGGGGCCAGCCATTCTTTCTGTACATGTACTTAGGTAAAATAAAGATCTGTTCATGGATCCTCCCTGTCTTTGCAATTCATTGGCTCCCTGTTACAAAGATAGTTCAGGGTTTGAAACCAGACCCAACAACACAGAACTACAATATACTTTTTAAAATGTAAAATGTAGTGGGTCCTAAGTTGCACACCTAAAGCGAAGGAGGAAAGTGAAGAGGAAGCTCTTTCTTGATTCTGTGGCTGGTTTCTATCCTTCAAGATTTGTAAACAAATACTCTGAGCGGCACATGTGTGTGTTTTAGCCTTTGGTGAGGCCTGTCATCCTTACTGTATATTTTGCTCCATATGTTAACAGAGCCTGAGGTCAGCAACTGTCTGATTGTGATAAGATTTTTTTTTTTTAAAAAAAGTAGTTCATTAAACTTGCATGTGCTAAAGTGAATTGTGGTGCCAACAAACTAGAGCGGCAGGTGCATCTTCAACCCTGATGTTTCTATTTGGAGTTTAATTGCAAGCTATTAGAATTCTGCCAATATATTTAGACGAAAGTAAAAGGTTATTAAAATCCCACTAAAACAGCTGAGAACTATTGAAATTCAGGCTTATTCACCCTCTCCTCGCCTGGTTGTCCTGTGTGCTTGGTTTCAGAATTTGATGGTCTTTCCCGTTCCAAGTACATACAAGCTCTTTTCAGCACCTTGAGAATTTGTCTGCGTGCTTTCATAATCTCTTTCCAACCTGGCTTTATCACCGTCACTCCTTAAGTTTCATAAGCATCTCTTCCTCCTTCCCTCTTTAATCTTTTTCCCCCCTGCCTTGCTTTGAGCCTTTCATACTTATTAACGCTTGTTCGCTGCGTATTAGCAAGCTTAACAATGAATGCATTTTTAAGCATAGCTGTGATGTGCAAAGCGACAAATTTCACAACTATTTCCACCAATGCTACTAAACTTTACCACGAAATTAAACACATTAGGTTCCTTCCCACAGTTTCAAAGGTGACAGAATTTTCCATAGAACAAAGTATTTCCATTGTAATCATTTAGCTGCTGCACTTTGCTTGAAACCACTTATTGATTTGATTGGGGAAATTCCAGTGGCCCCATGATAATAATGGTGTCCAGAAACATCCCCACAATGCATGCAACAGTTGCTTTGTCCTAGTCCAGCCTCTGCACCTGTCCCATATGGGGATCGAACCTGCAACCTTGGTGTTATCAGCACCATGCTCTAAGCAACTGAGCTATGCAGTTCTGTTTCAAAATGGGATTTATAAATCACCATCTCATTAAATATATAATGATGCTACAACCCCCCCCCCCATAAAATTACAAAATTGCTTCATTGGCTTCCTCTTCTTAATTGTTTAGGATGCCTTGGTTGAAATTTCTGGAATCATATTCAAGATGATTGTTCCTTTCTGTACTTATTTAAGGTAAAGGTAAAGGGACCCCTGACCATTAGGTCCAGCCATGGCCGACTCTGGGATTGCAGTGCTCATCTCGCTTTATTGGCCAAGGGAGCCGGCGTACAGCTTCCGGGTCATGTGGCCAGCATGACTAAGCCGCTTCTGGCGAACCAGAGCAGCACACGGAAACGCTGTTTACCTTCCCGCCGGAGCGGTACCTATTTATCTACTTGCACTTCGACGTGCTTTCGAACTGCTAGGTTGCCAGGAGCAGAGACCGAGCAACGGGAGCTCACCCCGTCACGGGGTGTCGAACCGTCGACCTTCTGATCGGCAAGTCCTAGGCTCTGTGGTTTAACCCACAGCACCACCCGCGTCCCTTCTGTACTTATTTATCTTCCCCTTATTTATGTTCCTACTCACAGCATTTTCCTTCTTACAGAACCCCTTACTCCAACCCTGATTCTCTGACATGTCTCTTATTTGCCGCCCTGTTTCTAGGTTTTCAGCCCTATTGCTGCCCACGTAACTTTCCTATCTTCATGCTTAATAGGTTGAATCCAATGTTAGTTCTACTCAGAACAGATTCATTGAAATCAGTGGGTCCACTTCAAGTCTAACTTAGTTGGATACAAGCCTACGTGTTTCCTTTTTCTGACATGCGCTGTTATTTTGTATATTTTAAAACAAACTTTCCCTCTTTTTGGTCTTGCCCTTTCTTACCAACCTTCACTGCTTTCTCTCTGCTCTCTCTCTTGGTGCCTCTAGTTCCAGAGAGCAATCTGCCTGGATAACATGCAGCTGTATACAATGAAGTAATCCTTTTGCATGTGCAAGAGAAACTCCCCTTTCCTCTTTTTGTGCACCCCAACTCACCCCACCTGCTCTGGAGGTTTGGGGGGGGAAACCCAGTATAGGCGGGGGGGGGGGACAGGGAGAGGACATTTTATTGTTCAACTGGAAGTCCTTAGCTGAGCAGGGCCACTTCGTTGAATACAACCACTCCACTCCCTTACTCTACATCTCTATGGCTTTTTCATATTCCTCCTGTAGGGGACTCTCCTTCTAAATATTCAGCTTGCCTCCTTTTTGTCTCACTTTAAGAAACGATTAAAGAACACCCACATCATTTCATCTAATCATTGCCCTCTTCTTTTTCTGATTGGCTTTCAGAATCCTTTCCTACTCCAAGGTTAATTCTTCACCTCCCTTTTTTTTTTTTTTTGCCTGTGCTCTGTCTCCCAGCTAGCACAAAGTTTCCTCCTTTCCCACCAACTCCTTTTTAGTTTTAGTCCCATCTTTCTTAAAAGGTGTTCCTGAAGGCAGGGACTTGTGCTTTTCTAGTTTTGTATGGTGCCTAGTACATATTAGGTGCTTCTATAAATGATAAATTCTAATTGCGATGAACCCCGCTTTGTTCAAAATTCCTTTAATGCTCTACTTCCAAATTTGAAACTGGGAGTTTAGCTGAGTGAAATTAATAGCTCTTTCTCCCTCTCCCTCTCTTTCATAAGCAAAGCTGCTTTCAGGGAGTGCTCTGACATTTGTTTCATTATTAGTGCACAGGAAAGAAAAGGCATTTTCGGAAGTAGGTGAATCACTTCTCGCTTGTCAACATGCTATTAAAGATCTTTGCACAGAGCAACCACTGGCTTTAAAGGCCACTGGTAATAGTAAAGTATATGGAATGTCTGTAAGTGCAGTCATGGCGAAGATTGATAAGCCATTTCTGCAATCTAAATGTAAGCCTCCTTTCCAACTTTGTTTCACTACTAATATTCTGAATTATTGCTCTGAACAAGTGGAGACTCCTGTCAGTGGAAGCGGGGAAAGTCAATTTTTGCCACCACAGCTATCCCCACAGCCCACAGCACCACCTCCAGAGAGTCTCCAATCCTTCAGAACATATTTTCTGAAAGGCATTGGAGACTTCAGGGGTAATCAGGTAAAAATTGCCTCCTCCCCTTCCCCTTGCGGGATCCTCTGCTAGATTAGAGCCTATATTTCTGCCAACATCCTTGAGGGTTTATTGTCACACTAGCTGAGGATGAGACATGTCTATCAAGTGCATTCTGCTGACTGTTGCAACAAGCGCTCTGTCAACATCTGCCCTCCAATTTCTTATACATTTTCTTCTCCTGTGAAGAGAAGCTTCTGTTTTTCATCCTCATTCATAGGATAGGGCACTTTAGAATTTCCTAAAATGCTTGCCCTATCACTGCAAGGTCACTGACAGTGCTGAGATGTGGATGTGCATCTGTTTCTGCTTTGCAATACCAATATGTCCAGGAAAGACTTCATTAAAAGACGAATGTAAGAGTGCAGGTGTTCGGTTACAAGGCTGACTGAGAGCGAGTGCATATGCAAATAGCTACACTGGTTACTGTGTCATAGTTATTAGTCTTCTCATAACAATAACCTGGGCATAGTTTTAGCTGGCCTTTTCATATGCATCCTCGGTACCTGACAGCAGCCTTCTATGCTCTCAATATCTACATATTAATGTGTTCTCGGTTGCTACTGCTATTGCCCATCTGTTGCAATATTAAGAAAAAAGATGGCAACAGACATTCCTTCTTTTGTACAAGCTGCAACAAAATTAGCTTTAAAAGATAGGAACAGCTGGAAGTCATTCCTTTTCTTTGTGCGTTTGTGGGGTGTGTGTGTGCTCATTTGTAAAAACAGGTGGTTACAAGGTATGCTACAATATCCCATATGCTTTGCTTAACTTTTTTCTCTCTTTCTCTTTTATTGAAAGTGTATTTCTGTGGCATCCATGATGTCAGAATGCCCTTGTAGTGTTTACCATCCTCCAGGTACTAGATGGCAAGGAAATCTGGACATGATCCTTGAAGGCCAAACTGGACATTTATTGAAACCATATGTCAGGAGTGCTCTGATGGTGTTTCCTGCTTGGCAGGGGGTTGGACTCGATGGCCCTTGTGGTCTTTTCCAACTCTATGATTCTATGAAATAAATAAGCATTGTGCTGAAGAAAGAAGTGGTGTTTTTTTTGTATTAGTAACCAATGTGTTTTGGGCAGAATAGGCCTTACTCATATGAATTTTGCCTATGGTGTTTTCTTTTTTCCTTTTTTTCCTTTTTGTTTCTTGCCAAAACATTCCAGGCATTAAAAGAATGTGCAATACTCACAATACTCTTTCTTCAGTATCTTGAGAATTTTGCCATTTCCATTGGATGCTTCCCATTTGTGTGTGCAAGGGGTTATGATTGTAAGACATTAGTTTGTGAGGTGCAGATAATTTTGCACATGAAATCACAAAGATTGAGCAATTCTAGCTTCCAGGAACTGGCTCGAGGCAACCAAAGTAGTAAGTTCTGATTCTAGGTTTGTTTGCTTTTAAAATATATCAAACAGAAAACAAACTGAGATGACCTGTTTACAGGAGCATCTCTCAAAGACCATTTGCCTTGTCTTTCCTGTAGAGCAAAATGTGGGTTTACAGTTCACCCAAGTGCTCTTTAAAAACAGGTCTCTGCTTTTATGCTTATAATTTTATGTTGCCTGTTATTCATTATGAGAGTGTCTTTATTTTCTGTGTCAGTTTTACTATAGCTTGCTTACAATATTTGTATTCTTTACAGAATCCCTATAATTCTTCACATTTGTTTTGTCAACTTTCCGTAAGTCACCTCTGCATTCCATTTTCTTGTCACTCTGTATTTCTCTCCACCCCCCCTTTCATATTTATTATATGTCAGTTCTCAAAAGAACACAATAACTGTATGCCTTTCTACAAATGGGCCGATAGTGTAAACAAATTTTCAGAGGAAGCTTTATATAGGCAGGCTTCTCTCTGCCTTTTTGTTTTGATGAGCCTGTCATATCCCTGTCCCTGTCAATATTCAATCCATCATTTCTTGTAAAGGAGACCTTGCTTACACAAATGCAGAGTGAGTGGTGCTGCTAAGTAGCAATAAATTCAGGCCGCTGTCTATACAACCTGCCACTTATCTGGTTTATCTTCATGCACTGCATGCCCTGGCCTTACACTAAGAATTTTGGAATAAAGTTCTACAGGATGAAAAAGAGACCAGTGTAAATGTGACCTTGGCTCTTCTTCTCCTAATTATGGAAAGTTTATACTCATGCCACTCCATGGCTCTCTTCCCTAGAGATGACATGGTGGAGGTTAATGCATTAATTGAGCGTTTAGGAAATCTTGGCTTCCCTTGAACATCTGAATCAGCTCAGAAAGGCTATATCCAGCTGGATCCTGCCCTCCCCACTCCATGTCACTTGCTTGCTTGGACACTTCCACATCACGCAACACAGGAGCAAATAGGGCTGTCAACCAATGGATTATTTAGTTGATTAATTCCCTGCTTTTAACAAAACTAATGAAATGCATATGAACCGTGCTAATACTGCAGATTAGGCACTTTTCAGATTAACCTACTGATTAATCACCCTGTACAGCTCAATCCTATGCATATCTACTCTGAAGGTGCATTGAGTAGAATGGTGCTTCCTCCCAGGTAAGATTTTACAGGAGCAAATTAATTTTGTGGTGCTTGTAAATACGTAACCATTGTGTCCAGCAATGGTTTCCTATATCTGGCCTATGCAAATTAGCAAGGCAACACCTGCACCAGTGTCTCCCTTTGAAACAGGCGAAAATTCATGACCAGGTGGGCACTTTGTTCACACACATACCTGGAGCAGTATGAAACGTTTTAGCCAGCATACCAACTCAATGAATAATCTCAAGCATCCTCTGCCCCTGCAAATATGTATTCACTTTTGAGTATGTGGTGAGAATCTTGTAGATTAAGTTGCTTGAAAGGGTCCAACATCCAATGGAAATGCCAAACCTGATGGGACAAGCTTGATTACCAATGCTGGTGTGACATGTGCTGGAGCCCTACAGACTATCAAGCTTCATGACGACCACTACTTGTAAATCCAAAGCCTCCCCCTGAGCTTCATGGCTGAGGAAGTGCTGTAGCTGCTGCTCTGCTATGAGATCCAGGTAATGCCTGTACAAATGCATGCACCAGGAAGGATCTGGATGACAAAAGTACATTTCCTACAGATGCCATTGGAAAGGGCTGCAGCTCAGTGGTAGAGAATCTGTTTTGCATGCGGAAGGCACCAGGCTCAATTCCTGGCATCACCCGGTAGGGCTGAGAGAGCCCCCTCTTCCCGAGGCTCTGGAGAGCAGCTGCCGGTTAGTGTGTCTACTAAGCTGGGCAATGGTCTGGCTTGGCAGAAGGCAGCATCGTGTGTTCCTCCCGTTCATGAGTGAAACTACAAAAATTGCAGAAACTACAGCAAGTCAGGAAAGCAGAAGTGTGAACCAACTGCACTTTCCTTGATAATGCACAAAATGGAGCTTGCCAATCAAACCCATATGCTTAGTCAGCTTCTCTGTAACATCTGAACTGGTTGCTAGAGATAAAGTCTGCCCTCGATACCAGCAGCCACATGAACAGGACTACTATTATTGTGGGGTGGGGGTTCCTGCCCCCGCCCTCAAAACCAAGCTATAAATATGCAGTTCATCCTGCAAGCACATAATCCATTTCAAACAAAACAACCCTTTCAGCATTTTTAATGTGCCTTTGTGAGAAAAGGAAAGGGAAAGAGATAATAGAAAGATGGTAAAGTAGAGCAAAAGGGAAAAAAAAATTCCAGAAGCATGAGTCTTTTTGATTATTCAAAGCACAAAATGATGAATGTGTCTGACCTTATTAAGTATATTAAATCCTTTCCCACCTCTTTGTAAAAGAAAATAGTTTTTACACTTGACTACATCTGATTCACATCCATTCACAAGCTAAGGCACCAGACTGGAAAGACATCAGCTAATACTCCATTACTTTGTTTTTCTGTTTTTCTAAACAGATTCAGGGAAAGGGGCTGTGGTTTACAATTTCACCTCAGCCAGCATAATTGGAAATATTTTGACTAGAGTGAAGACTGGCTCAGGCTCAGAGTTGTTTTTATTAAGTGTACAGACTTGTACCATCACACACAATTATTAGTTTCTTGGGCACAAGAGATCCAGCCAAAGTGAGATTGTATAAAGGCTGCAGTCTTTTGCCTATTTAATCGTAAGTCCAGAATACCCTGTCATAAGGCACATAGCAAAGTTCCCTGAAGCCTGTTGCCACCACTCTTACGATTTCATTAGAAATACACTCTTTGAGCTCTTTTTCAGCCTGCAAAGCAATACAACAATCTTCCACTACAAATCAGACTTCCCACTGGAAAGTGAGCCCCTTATAAGCAAGGATGTTTCTCTGCCAGAGCTGCCAAGTCATGCTTGAGCGTAGAATGAACTGCAACCTGAGCCTTCAGGAAGGCATTTATTTACTCATGTGCAACAAGCCATGAAATGGGACAAAAGTAGTCACTTGAGTGGTATTAACTCACTGTCCACCCCCAAAGTTTAGCAGCAGTTGTGCTAACACAGGGCTTCTACAGACAGCGGTGACAGCGCCATCTTAGGCTGCCTTCACATGGTAGTTTATTCTACTTTCCCCTAACTGTTAAGTTCTGCAGTCTAAGCAGTCACGTGATATAAAAGCCATTTCTTGAACTATAGTGCAAGTTTAGTGTTTACTTCTGTGTTATTTGCTTCCAGAATAAACCTGTGAAAACAATATGGAAATGAGTGCTAAACTTGCCGTATATTCCACTGGAAACAGCTATTACGTTGTGTGGAAGTTCAAATATAATGTGGAAATTAATAGTTCAGGGGATGTCATGAAAATGGAGTAAATTGTCATGTGAATGCAGCCTTACTTTGCACCCTTCCCTCGGCTTCCTTGCCTTTGGATTGCCCCTTATCTTCTCTACACCCTGTGTCTTCAGTGCGTTCCTCAGTCTCTCCTGTATGAAGTTGCAAAGGGTAAAGGGACCCCTGACCATTAGGTCCAGTTGTGACCGACTCTGGGGTTGCGGTGCTCATCTCGCTTTATTGACCGAGGGAGCTGACGTACGGCTTCCAGATCATGTGGCCAGAATGACTAAGCCGCTTCGGGAGAACCAGAGAAGCACGGAAATGCTGTTTACCTTCCCACCGTAGCGGTACCTATTTATCTACTTGCACATTGACGTGCTTTCGAACTGCTAGGTTGGCAGCAGCTGGGACCGAGCAATAGGAGCTCACCCCGTCGCGGGGATTCAAACTGCTGACCTTCTGATTGGCAAGTTCTAGGCTCTGTGGTTTAACCCACAGCACCACCCGCGTCTATGTGAAGTTGTAACATTAGCTAAATAGACAACTGTCCCATCCCACACTACAAACTGATTTGTTCCCTGGGCAACTAGGCATTCTGAGCCACCACACCGGATCAGCCAATCAGTGTTTTTCAGTACCATAAACACAATACTATGTTGATTTGCAATTGACTGGCCTTGTGTTCAGAAAACCAAAGAGAAGAGTAGCTCGATGCAATGTGTAATTAACTTATGACATTCACTGCCACAGGTGTGTGTGTTTATGAAATTTATTTATATACCACCCTCTCATAAAATATAAGGACAGAGTATAGCAATATAAAAAACACAAACAGCCATTAAAAGCAGTACTGAACCATAATTAAAATGACGGACAACTCAAGAAAAATGTAAGCAATTCTATAGTCCTGTCAGCATTAAGAGTAAAAAGAAAAAAGAAAGCATGCCAAATCTCCACTGGAAGAGCGTTCCACAGCATGATGCCGGCGACACTAAATGTCTGACTTCTAGTTGAGGCTAGTCAGGCCTCTGTAACATGGGAATACAAATACCAGTGTTCATCTGGATTATCTTGGTGATTTGGCTGGGCTATAAGGACCCAGGAGAACCTCTAAGCTATGCTGATGGTTTTGGGTTTGGATTGCTTTAAAGGGGGATTAGTTAAAAGAATAGTCATTTCTATTCGGCTGATCGCTGAAGAATTGATGCTTTAGAATTATGGTGCTAGAGGAGACTCTTGAGAGTCCCATGGACTGCAAGAAGATCAAACGTATCCATTCTGAAGGAAATCAGCCCTGAGTGCTCACTGGAAGGACAGATGCTGAAGCTGAGGCTCCAATACTTTGGCCACCTCATGAGAAGAGAAGACTCCCTGGAAAAGACCCTGATGTTGGGAAAGATGGAGGGCATAAGGAGAAGGGGATGACAGAGGATGAGATGGTTGGATAGTGTTCTCGAAGCTACCAGCATGAGTTTGACCAAACTGCGGGAGGTAGTGGAGGACAGAGGTGCCTGGCGTGCTCTGGTCCATGGGGTCATGGAGAGTCGGACACGACTAAATGACTAAACAACAACAACAACATTCTCCATTAATCTGTGAGCAGCTATTACCCACAGTAATAAATTGAACTTCCAGGTTCAGAAGCAGTATACCTCTGAATGCCAAATCCTGAGGGCGAACACCTTACTTGTTAATTGTTAAGTGCATCTGCCTCAGCACCAAAATAGAGATGGACATCAGCCTGATCCATTTTCTCTCTTTTATTTCCGCCTTGGCCTTGGGAGAGGTAAAGTTTCCAAACACCTGGCTATGGTCATTCTCTTTCTTTACACAAATCGACATTTCTGAAGAAGAATGTTGAAACAAAGAATGTGCAGAAAGCCACTATAAAAAAGGAGAAATGCAGAATGAAGAGAGAATAAGCATTGTTTGTCACTTTCGCAGTTCTACAAAAAGCGGAGCTGTTAGATTGGTGATCTCACCTCATAGTGGGGAAGAGAACGTCATGTGCAAATCATCTGTGAACTAAGCTGAGTTTTGGTAATTTGCTGCCAGCATGGCATGTTGCTTTGGGGACTGAGGAGGCGTAAAGGGAATAATTCCTTATCACAATAATCTATAAATTGACTCAGCACAGTCACGGCAATCAATCAGAAGCATGTTTTTCATTTACACTTCACAGGCATTAGTGCCGGCCCTATAAAAATGTGAATGTAAACTTTTGCCATTTTAATCACTTTTCTATCACGATGCTATAATCAAGTCCTAAAAAACCAATCAGAGTGCTCCTGCAATAAGGTTCTGCAATTGTGATCTCTCCCCCCGACTCCCACCACACAAAACTGGCATTCAAAACAACCTCAAACTGAGGAAAAACACTGATTGTGAGAAAGAAAGCTTTTATTTGCACACAAATGTCTTGGCAATCAAAGAGGTAGGAGGTACGGAAAAATAAATCACTGTACGGTAAAATTAGTTTGATGTGAAATTTCAGCTTGTTGCAGTTCTGGTAATATATATTCTGGTAATATATATTCTGCTACTATTACATCAAGCTGTAATTTACTTCCTTTTTCATTTCCTTCATCTTGCCACTACAGTGTAAGTATAAATGGGAATGCAAGCACAATATTATGTTTATGTTCTTTCTTCTGAGACTACCAGCTTCTTAAAAAGGTCCCTGTAGTAACCTACAACATTTAGAACTGGGGTAATTATTTATATTTACAACTTGCTCTATACTTGAAGGATCAAAGCGGATAAGATCATTTCCAAGGGAAAAAAATATAAAAATGGAAATATGCAGCTAAATTACCTGATATCCACAACCGTTAATATACAGACATCATAATGATCAGGTATCCAATTCCCTTATTTTAAAAGAAATTGTGAAGTGAATGTAACAACTGGGGCAACCTTATCCTATGTAGATCCAGGTAATCTTCTAATCTGTACATGTCTTGTAGTAGTAATATACCCTATTCCTTTTTCTGCCAATACCCCCCCTTGCATATCATAGTCAGAGCTACCATGTAGTAATTCTAGCATAAGAAAATGGGCAATGCTTGTATGCAAGGGTTATTTGAAAAGTCTGAAACTAGGACGTGATCACATCAAGCAAATTATCCCAATGTGGTGTCTCTGAAATTATTATGAGCCAAGAGCAAACTCTTTTAAAGGTCAGGCTCGGCTTATAAAAGGTCTGGTCATCTGTGATCCATACCTCACATTGCCCCTTTCCTTACTTCTAAGTAAAATTCCGTAAGCCTGGATCCGAAGGTGTCCTCTTGCAGGCAAAAGGGACTTTCTGTTCACATCATGGCTGCAATACACATTGTGCTAGAAAAGTGAAACTAAATCAAAATATGTACTCTGGTCCTTCCCAGCACTTGCATGTGGTCTTCAGAAGGTGTCGCAGAGGGAAATGCAGCCCTTGGGCTGAAAAATGTTCCCCACCTCTGCACTAGAACCAGGGCTGGCCCACCCATGAGGCAGACTGAGACAGCTACCTTGGGTGGCAGAATCCCAAGGGTTGGCAGCTCTGTAGGCGCCCCACCTCTGCCACCACTGGAGAATAATCAGTGGTGGCGGCAGCAACTTCTGGAGAGTTCTCACAAGATTTCACCGCTGTCACCACTTCTCTTTACTTCTCCGGAGCTGATCCCAATAAGCAGGGCTTTGGCAGGGAGGGGCAAGGATGGCACCTTTCCATTTCACCTCAGGTGGTGAAACGGGATGGACCGCTCATTACTAGAACACGGATGGATAAGAACTGCTATAGATCTATTAAAGGTTTGCATATGGATCTGTTAAAGGAACTGCTATTAAAGGTTTGCATGAACTCTTTTACAGGGATTTGCGATACAGTGCTGGTGATTATTTTCATTCCACTCACAGTTCTTTGGATCTAGCCAGCAAGGTCTACCATCTACTCTGGTGATTCAGTAACTGTATACAGCAGAACAGAAATATTTCTCAATGTTAGAATAAATTACTACTGTACCTTGTAGCTGATCAATTTAAAACATTCTTTGTCACAAGGTGGAGTTCAACGACAGTAGCATTTAGACATCGATTCATTTGCACATAAGCACTGGGTTGCATTGACAAACAACACATTTTTAATGCTGGAGCTCCAGCCACCATCTTTCTCGGTGGTAAAGGGGTGTCCTCACACACAGCTGTGCATGGCAATATGTTAGGTAGAGTGGCCAAGCCTACATAGTCAGCCAAGCATCCATACGTAGACTGCTCCTGCCTGCTCCTTCTTTCTGTCATTGCACTTGCCCACCCTCCCTTTTTCCATACTGCGACTAAGGGAAAAGGGCTTTGAGGGAAAACAGGAAAAGTTGGCCAACTGGCTATCTAGTCATTCAGGCTAGGTTTTCCACCTACTTCTTACCGTGTTAGGTGATACAGCAGTTGTTAAATAGCTTAACTGGTTTAATTGGTCACTTTGGCATGAAGGTGTGGAAATGGAAACAGTAGGTCAGCTTGGTGACCTCTTAGGCACCTTTGCGGGGGGGGGGGAGTCCTGAGGCCTGCAGGCCAGGGTTTCAGGGCCTGAAAGCAGGATATGATCTGCCTTTGGGTCCAATATACCTCATCCGCCTAGTGTTTTGGAAGCCTGGATGGTGGTGATGTGGGAAGGCCTTCCTCCTCACCTTCATAGTGAGTGTGGGGCTTTATTTATCCTGGCATGGGTTGGCCACCATAGAGCAGTTAGCACTTGCCTTGTATTTATTAGTCCCCACACCAACACTTCTCTTTAGTATGTTTTAATGTCATAATATACCGTAAAAAGTAGTCCTTAGTTCATCCCAACTGCATGTTTCTGTGTATTTATTCCAACCCTTGGCCAGAATCGCAACTTTCTTTTTGATATGGCCAATTTAGCATGACTTATTTTTAATCAATTCAATGTGGTGAATATTTTTTCATGCCTAGAAGGGAACCTGTTAGCTTTCGAGGCTTTTCTCTTAAATTTTAAATGCAAGATGTCACGAATGGGGGCAATTCTCCGACTCTCAAACCACTAGAGATACGCTTTAATCAGCTGGGTAAAGTATTGGATTGGCAGTCTGTAAATCGGTTATTGAATCCTACTGAAGCCTGAGGCAAATCACAAACAGTAGATCAATTTTCCTTAGTGTGAAAGAGCCCAGATGAGCAATTCAGCCGTATATCCTTGCTGCACCTCATCAGAAATTAACACGAAGCTTGAGCAGAACACTTAATGTGTTGACAAAATGTACAGTTTATGCCACAAAAAGTTTTGTTTAAATTAAGGTCAAAAAGAAAGAAAAAAATCCACATAAAGTTGTTTTGAGTCTAGCAGTGTGCTGAAATCCCCTTACCAATTTGAGGAAATTCTTCTTTTCTTGCTTCCCTGTCGCAGCCTCTTTTCCAAGGGGTGGGGGATGTAAAAAAATATTTACCTGTGTTTTTCCTCTTTTTATTAAATACTTGGGTTGTATTTAAAATAAACCATCTTTATGCTGATGCTCCTGTGCTAAGCAGCTAGGGATGGATGAACCCATTATGTAAGGTTATTCCCTGTTCCCTTTTCTGTATCAGGATAGGACTAAGTCCATCCATTGCATCTCCATTCCTTTAAAATCCACACAGAAATACAAATGTAGAACAACAAACAAACAAAAACTCCAAGGCTCCAATGCCCACTTCCCACTTCCTCCCATTTATAATGCTCCAGAATAAGTCATCCAGCTGCTCCAAGACTGATGATGAAGATTGGGTGAGTCTTCTTGCTTCTGCACACTTTGAATAGAATAAAGCAAGGCCCCCTAGGAATGGTTGCCCCATAACAGATACAGCATTGGCATCCTCAAACCATCTTGCAATCAGCAGGACTGCGTATTTCAAAGCAGCCTAAAACAGACTCATGATCTGACCCAAGTCATAATCCAAGTCATGGATCAGGAAACATGAAGAGTAACAAAATGTAGAAATCCGCTTGACTTTGCCCCGTTTGACTTTGAACGGCTAACCTGTAATGGCTAATGGCTAAACATGTAACTTTTTGTGTAAACCTGTAAATCTGTTCCTTACCTGCAGCATATTTATTGCACTGGCATCTGTAAGTATTTGAAGAAACCCTGTGGCAACTGCCACTGTAGCAACTATGTGGCTGGCACTCACCAATGATTTCCGAACAGTTCTTTCCTTATGAAAACAAAGAGGGGGAGGAAAGAGAAATGAATAGAAGACTCGCCTTCCCCAAAAAGATGCTTCGTCCAGAGAATAATTAGTAATCCTTCAACTAAACATTATCAAAAGCAGCACGGTTTCTGAGCCCTCCATGGTTGTTTCCACACCGTTCTTCCCATATGTAAATTAAGTATATCCCGATCATCACTGCTTAACGGCATGTTTATGCCATCTCCTAAATCAAATCTCGAGGTGGTGTAGAACAATATTACAATACATATCAAAGTATTAAAATACAGAAAGAATGGGAATACTAAGGTAGAGTTAACATCATAATGTCCTGAGAACAAATTGCCTAAACATCAATAATGTGAGTGCTTGCTTAAACACATGGGGAAGATGATTCCATTGTGTGGGTGCCTCAGCATAAAAGTCCTTTCCTCCAGTGGCTGCTAACCATACTGCCATAAGCTGTGGCATCACCAGGAGTGCCTCAACAGTTGATTGTAGGTGTTTCTTCAGGTATCCTGATCTCAAGTTGTTGGCACACCATACCAATTATGCACCTCCAAAAAGAACCAGGCTTCATCATTGTACATGATCTGCCCTAACCATCTTGCATTAGAGGTAGATGCTATCAGAACATTGTGGAACTGGCCATGGAAAAGAAGTTGCAGCCATGCCACTGCTCCAGAAAAGATACAAATAATCAAATCCAAATAAACTTGAAGAAAGGTCTTGTAGCGAAACACCACACATAAAGTTGAACTTTCTGTTACCACATGCTTGGAAGTGATCAATAGGAAATGGTTTCCACTACCATTATGCCATGTTTGTGAACAACTCATAGGCATATAGGATACTTCCAAAGACTACTTTTGGAAACAGAAAGCGGGTAGATTCTGGAAGTCAGTTCTTATAGCAAACAGTTCAAGCCTAAACATGTCTACTCAGACTCAAGCGTCACTAAATTCAATAGGGCAATCCCAAGTCGGCATGCTTGTTAGGAGTAGCTAACATGGTGCCTTCCATATGTTGATGGAATCTTGTCAGTCCCAGATAGCATGACCAAGGGTCCACTAACATTCAGTGGGCCATAGGTTCCTCATCGCTGTTTACAAGATGCTTATAAGGTAAATGCTCTAAATTTAGCAGGAAACAACCTTCAAATATTTAAATATAAGACACCTTCTAATATTTATTTTTCAGCATGATTTAACAGCTGACTGGAAATGCAGACAGTTTTAGGATGAATTCAGCTTAAACATGCTGCTTACTGGAAATTACCGATCATAAATTGCTTGTGCTTTTACAGCATATGGGACTAAATACCGTATGCTTGTCATTTGAATTGTTGCTATACTGTTATTCACACTTGAGCAATTATTGCTTTTTTTGAAAAACAAAAAAATTAAACTATGAGAACCATTGTTCTCTTGCTCACACCTGTGAGCTACAACCCAAAATCAAATGTTTTAATCTCACTGCCTTCTTTTCTTCCCACGAAGGTTGTTCAGGTTTTGCCTATAATGCTACTACAGTCTATTAAATAGCTCTCATTGTGCCTGACTCAGCTGGTTCCTAAAATTTTCAGTACTGCTCTTACTGAAGTGATTGAGAATCCTTCTTTGGGCTTTTAAATGAAGCTGGGTCAAGCTCAATTTTTAGACTGAGTTCATTTGGAACAGGCACTGAAAGAATCCATACTGTGCCTGCCTACATGTTTTCAATTCATTCTAAAAGAAATCCTGCGTCACTTTTCTGAGGAGATTGCATTTGGTTCTAATTATACTACAATTATTTATAAAGGATGCTTTCTTATCCTCAAGATAGCAACTAAAATTATTTCCACCTTTGAGTGTTTGGGATTAGTGACAGGAGAAATTATCTCGGGTTCTTTTTGTTGTTGCTGCTGTTAATAATCTTCATGTAGATTTCAGGACACTTTCATATGTTACCATGAAGATATCTTACTTATTTTTACAATTTAGAATGGTCCAGAAGTAAAGACCAAACCCTGGTCGGAGCCTTGTGCTCATGAATGGTCTTATAAATGGTCAAAACATGGTCTGGCATTGTACTTGAACAAACCCATTGTGTCTACATTCCTCTTATTTTGTTTATTTTTGCTAAAAGTAGCCACTCACACCCCTGGTGTATCACATTTCTATTGTTCATTAATCCATTGCTATAGTATATTTTAATACATTCTTTTTATTGTTTATTTCCAAAACAACTACGCTTCTCACATAGTTTGATTTTACATGCATGATAGTTGATAGATGAGATGATAGATAGATAGATAGATAGATAGATAGATAGATAGATGATAGATGAAGCATAGATTGCAAAGTGGATTGGAAACATACCATGAGGGAAGGGGTTCTTAACCCTTTGTGCCCACTTGAGTCTTGGTCAGAATTCCCCCACCCCTATGGTTGTTGTTCACAATGAAAGGAAGTCTCTCTTTGTTCTATGGGAGGTTTTTTTCTATTCTAAAGAGCCGGGAGGGGAATTCTGATGACAAGAACAAAAAGTTAGAGCCCTCTTCCCTTGCACCAGGATCCCAATTTATGTGAGCTATTTAAAAAGAAAGAAAGAAATATTTCATGCAAGACCAAGTCACATGACAAATATCATGTCTAGTTAAGTCCTGAAACACATTAGTTCTTACCTGCAAACATTGGGGGGCATATACATTCATAGGACTCTGCATCAAGTTCTCCTTTCACTCCCTTTCTAATGCAGGAGGCATTGTTGTAGCAGGGCTTACTGGAGCACACATCAAATTCTTGGCAGAATTGTCCCGAATACAGCTGGTTACAGTGGCAATTGTAGGCTTCCTCCCAGATGTGACTTAAACATATGCCCCGTCCAGAGCAAAAGGGAGCACTTCGAGACTGCTGGCAAAGATGTGGTTTCACTGTCACATTCAGCCTCAGCCCTAAATTACATAAAGGTGGTCCTCGGCTTGGGACTTCAGTGAAATAATGCGTTCCAACTCCAAGCCATTGCGGGTCGATCTGATGCATCCCACTTAACCTGCAACCAAAAATCATCTGCAGCTGAGGGATATCAGTTTGTTGAGGACACCTGATGAATTCCTCCAAGGAAACATTTGCCAAGTTCATGCCATGCGACTGAAAAGAGGGCTCGGAGGAAACAAATAGTGCATCTCCCAACTGAAGCTGTAGAGGACAAAGCTGGGGATGACTCAAAGCTGAATGTTCTACAGCATTCACATCGGTATTCCAGCAATCTGCGTAGAAGTTGGAACAGATGTTTTGGGTCAGGGACCACTTCACTATATGTACTGTCGGCTGCAGTTTCCATTCTGAAGTTGTAGACCTTTTGCAGGCAGTCTGCCCATCAACAATGCAACCTTGGAAGACATGAACCATCACAACAATGATTGACTTTAGTTTCATTGTTCATTAGGAGAAAAGATGGGCGCACCTCATTACAACTGTGCTTCTTGAAGACAAGAGTGATCCTTTCAAATGCTGCACGGTTGGAGCCCTTTCATTTATGTTCCACCATCATCTGTGAAATGATAAAGATATGCATGCATGAACAATGTGATATCTTTGGGTAAAATATTGGCACTGAGACCACAGTGCTAAGATCAAACATCATCATCAACAAAGCAGGGAAGAGTATGCCCAGTTGTTCAGACTCCCTTCCACCTGCACAGCTATTATATACAACAAAATATAAGCATCAGCAAGAAAACTCGGACAGCAACAGAAACATCCAGTGGCAACCAAGCTAAAGCAGTCTCAAAAGCTCCTCTGAAATGCCATTCTTCCATTTCCCTGTAGAAGACAAGAAGAAATGCAATGAGAATGCCTTCAACTGTGCTCTCCACTTGCCTCTATTGAAGATGAGACATGGCACAAGGCTTTCCCCAGTAATTACGGTTTGAATGCATGCAGTCCACTCTAGCCCCAAATAGTTTAGGCCATTTAAAGGTTAAAGCCACAATTTTCAATTGGAGAGATAGTATAATATTGGTGTTTTTCAAATTTCAGTGGCACCCTTGTGCAAGGCCAAATTTGGGCACCCCCCACCTCTCACCTTCCGTTCAACTCAATTCACTACATCATAGTTGCAACGCCCTGCAGCACCTCCTAGGCTCAGTGTGACAGAACCGGTTGCTTTGCCCTAAACCCACCTCTGCATGTGATCATTAATGAAGGCTCCCACAAGCAACCTAGTAAATGAATTCTGTACCAACTGATGGTTCAAGAGGCAACTTCAAAGGCAGTCCCACACAGAGCATCTAAACATGATTTAAGCTGAGTGTAACCAAGATGTGTGCAAGTTGTAGTAAGACCTGCCTTCTAAATGAAAAATAATCCATATAAGGCAGTTTTCTAGTCTCAGAATGTCAAGATCTTCTCTGTATCTATATAGGAAGAAATGACGGAGTTGGATATCAAATGTGTATTGGTGAAACCAGACACCAAATCTGCTGGCTGCAGGGATAAACATACCCACCTAGTATGTTTTCAGAACTAGCCCAAACAAACAAACAAACAAACAAACAAACCACAATCCATCTTCATTTTCATGGATGGGCTAACCAATTTACTTCTTGGCTAGATTATGTTCATGTGTCTATGCATTTATTTACTTAAAGCTGCACAGACTGTGCTGTTAAATATGCATTTAAGTTTATTTTTAAAACATTTCCTTTCTCTCAATATACTTATTTCTAATGGCATATACTGTTAACGTATGCATTTCCAGATGTGTCTTTTTTCAAATACTTTTTTTGGTAGTCTGTTCCTTGAGTCAAGAACTGGATCAGAACATTTGGGAGAGGCAAGTGCTGGTGCATAATGAAATCCCAATCCACGCATAAATCTGCGAGGTGTGAATAAATCAGTTCATATCACAATCTGCAAACACTTAATTCCTCAAGCACCTCTGGTGTTTCCAAGCTTCCTTGTGCTTTACTGCCTTTGTAAAGGCTATTGATAACAGCATGTTTGGAAACACACACTGGTAGCCGACACAGATGGATACTGATTATGACAAAGGACGACTGTATTCAAGAAAGCATCATGGGCTGGATCTCTTCAAACAGGGAGTTTCTTGGTAGGAAATCATATTTATGATCAGTGGAAAGAACAGATGAATAATTGCTGTTTACTATTCCCTGAGACTTAGTCACTTGTGCCAACCTATTCAGCGCAGAATTCTTGAGTCTATATTTAATTGTAGACACACTTGGAAGAACCATATATGCATGCCGTTCAAATAATGTGGGCATTAAAAAATACACAGGGATTCTCAACGTAAATGGGAAACCCAGGAAAAAGAGGCTATTTACATTAATTGCTTATCACACACTATCCTGAGTTGCCTACACGGGACCCAGAAACTTCCATGTGCAGTTCTTATAACCAACTGCTGGGTCTGCTGCTGTGCTGGCACTGTGGTGACTGCTTCTGAGCAATTTCTATGATAATATATTTTCCTCTGTGGTCCAAATGTTATCACTTGTTTTGCTGATTTCATTATTCCATTCAGAAACACATTATATTATTAAACAATACTTAGCAATGCACATTAGATTTGCCTTCTGCTGCTTCTGTTGCCTTTGCTTTCAAGCTGGAACATCTAAGAATTCCAGGACAGTGCTTGCCGTACTCAATGCAAATACACTGTGATTTCGGAATAAGATATTGCTCCTTTCATATGCCTAAGAAAAAGGATCTGCGTCTGTATTTCCCCACCTATCACCTACATTACAGGAGTACAAAGAACAGCTTTTCGTTGTAAGTTTGAATTTGGGGCACTAGACATCAGGCAGCCACATTTTTTGTCTGTCAAGATAGGAACTGTAACAGAATAATATAGTAACTTCCTTTCAGTGAATATTTCACTTATTTTGTCTGGGGAAAAGGCTGGGTTGATCATGAGCCAAAGAACTCTTTGAAAGCACTGATTCCCGCTATGTAGAAACTGGATGTGATGCAAATTTAAGCATGGTGACTTGCAAACATGAACATAATATGCAAATCATGGGTCACATCGCTTTGAAATCTGGATGTGGCAACTGCATGTAGTTTTACCTGAAAGATATACCCACCACAGAGAATTCAGCCAAATCCCCATGTTCCCATCAGGCAGCTGACCTGAAATCTGCTATAGCTTATATCAGCCTGTTAGGTTGGTAGCAAGTCAACATGCTGTAAAATGACAAGCTAGAAGTTCTTCTTTAAGCCTCTGCTGATAAGTTAAATTCATTTAATGTGACTCTTAGTCTTGTGTTTTTGAAGGGAAACTAGTTTTAATGATGGGCTACTCTTGTTTTTATATAAAAAACTTTTGGGTTTGTTTCTTAAACTTTTCCCCTCCCCCAGCTCCAGGTTTGGGCAGCAAGCTCACTGCATTTATAGGCTGCATAATCACAAAAATCCAAAAGGTATGCATTATATATCCCACTTAAAGATGTTATACCTCAGGCTTAGAAATGCTTACAGAAACTTATTTTTGCCTGAACATGAATAAATGCACAAAATTGCTTTAAACAAGGTGATCTACAGAAGCTACAAGAGTCCATTCATGGAGGAAGGGCAGGCGGGGGCTGTATTACATAATTGTATAAGAACCAGATAAATTTTGCATGGCACTGACTGCAGATCCATATATGACAGTCATGTAAACAGCCAACCAAGATTCACCTTGTATCTGTATCTGTGACATGTTTGGTTTTTTAAAAAATAAACCCTATCTTCTTCTGAGTTGTTCTCTGGTCACTCTGCTTCTGTCTGCATTTCAGATTCCAAGCTTCTCCATATAAAGTTCTGTGTTTCATTTACTATAATGAAGCAAATTAAGAATCTAAAACTATAACTTTGCCTCCTTTTTGGCCAAATTGGGTTGAATTTACAGGCCCAGAAGTCCCTCCAGAGTGAATTAAACTTATCAGATTGCTGATAAACAGGTTTCAGGGGCCTTTTATTTTCATGGGGAAAGTAAAAGGGATTCATTTCCCCCCATAATGAGGGATAGGAGTGGAGAGTTGCCTCTTGTTCTTTAAATAATGATGAAGGCCTGCTCCCAGGTTGCCCATCGTGGTAGACCCTTACAGCTACTGGGTCTGGACTTTACTTAAATACTGGCCACTCCCACCTACAGATTTGCAGGGAGCCGTAGGACTCCCTCCCTCCCTCCCCTCCCTCCCTCTCTCTCTCTTTTTTTAAAAATAGATGTATGTTGTGATTTTCAACTAAAGTTCTCAAAGTGGCAAATGACATTTATGCAACACAACAAATGCACCAATAATCACATTCTCACAAAACAAAACATCCATCACCGGTGGAGCAAGAACCAGAATTTGATGTATGCTACTTGATCATGATATACCACTGAGGCCTTTCCATACCAGGTCAGATATATTTGCTTTCGAAACCACTCAGACCAGAGCATGGATCAATAAATGCAACATATATTTAATTAATTATTTAACAATTGGAATATATATATATCAGAGTTTCAATACTTTATCCAAATGTGGCCAAATGTGTCCCCAGCTGATTTCCTAACTCCTTTTATTATATACTTATATATCTCTCTCAACCTATATTCTTTCTTTTGCCATTTTTCTGACACTTTCTACTAGTCATTCCCTCTGCCCAGAAATCAGTTTTCCCCATTGTTATTTCAGTTTCCCCCACTGTCAATCATTATTCCTTGTGATCTTCTTTGACAACCCCTTTCAACTCATTGGACTTGTTGGATACAGATGGAGGAATTGTTTCTGGAATGAATTAAGGACTTGGCTTCACTACCTTACCTCCCTTACTTTATGTCACTAGCAAAGGGTGCAGAAGATGCTACTGGATTATGATTTCTATGGCACCAAGATATTAAAACTCTTTAGATGTATGAATTTATCATGCCAATGGCCCCATGAAATGATCAGGATCAGTATGAATATACGTCAATTTCAATGGTGAATTATATTCTTTAAGAGAAATCCTATGAACGTCTACTCGGAAGTAAGTCCCATCTGTCTCTTGTTCATTGCTATGACAACCCTAAGGCAGGCCTTGAATCAAATTGAAATATTTCCTAAGTTAGAAGATATCACTTCACGTAATCTAATTTTGCATTGCATCTCTATGTAGATGTATATACTAAAATATTTTTGTACAGGTTTTTTATTCATGGACTGGTTTTGTTTAACACATTTCATCAGCTGCCTTGCATCATATACAGCAATATGCAGAATCCTCTATGGAGTTTAAACATGAGCTTAAGACAGTCACAATTACTTCTTTTTGGATGAACGATCTTTTATATTCTTCCATCTCACAGTAGCAATACAGCTATTTTTCCATCTGTGAAATCCAATTTTAAGCACAACATTTTTGCTTGTTAGGATATTTGATCTTGAATTAAAACACCAGAGCCTTAATAATTCTCTGTGCCTAACTGAACTGAGCTAGCACTATTTCAAAATCATTCACTTTAAATCATTACCCTTTGCTGCTTGTCTCTCCCCCCCTCATAGGTTGGAATTAATTTATGCAAAGTCACTGTAGCTCTCGCCTTCAAGAAGGTATTTCTATGTAGTATACCTGACAAAAAGGGATGTGGGTGGCACTGTGGTCTAAACCACTGAGCCTCTTGGGCTTGTTCAAATTCATGCGATGGAGTAATAATAATAATAATAATAATAATAATAATAATAATAATAATAATAATAATTTATTATTTATACCCCACCCATCTGGCTGGGTTTCCCCAGCCACTCTGGGCGGCTTCCAAAAGAATATTAAAATACTGTGGGGTCTTGTTGCTCTGTCACAGCTTCTGCCAACCTAGCAGTACGAAAGCACACCAGTGCAAGTAGATAAATGGGTACTGCTGTGGTGGGAAGGTAAATGATGTTTCTGTGTGCTCTGGCTTCCATCACGGTGTTCCGTTGTGCCACAGCAGTTTAGTCATGCTGGCCACATCACCCAGAAAAGTTGCTTGCAGACAAACACCAGCTCCCTCAGCTTGAAAGCAGAGATGAGCGCTGCACCCCATAGTCGAATTTGACTGGACTTAACCATCCAAGGGTCCTTTACCTTTATATTTACCTGACAAAATGTAAAAATCCAAATATTTCCCCTGCATTGCCTAGGTGTGACGGGGACCTATTACGTAATGAATGCTGTTATTTTACCCTGTTTGTAAATTATGTGGTAGGCATCTCCTACAAGATGTTCTCACAAAAATGTGCTGGGTTAAACCCACATAAGATAAAGCAGAACATCAGTGGGGTTTTCCATTTCACAGATACCAATGGACCATATTGAAAAGCGTGGAATGGCACAGTGAAATCAGAGGAATTCAGTGAAGCTGTCTTGTGGAAAGGCTCTTCTTCTCACACAAGACATTTCTAGACCAAAGCCTCTATTTATGCTATCTAGAAGCTCATACAAACATAAAAAGAGCCCTGATGCAACAGACCAAAGACTCATCTAGTCCAGCTTTCTGTTTTCACAGTGACCAACCAGATACTTATGGGAAGCACACAAACAGGACATGAGCTCAGTGGCACGTGCCCCACTTGTGTTGCTTAGCAACTGGCATCCATAGGTATCCTAGTTGCTGAAGAAGACAATTCCATTACTGGCCAATTCCATTACTCCATGAATTTTTCTAACCCCCTTTTTAAAGCTGCCCAAGTCAGTGGCCATTACTATGGACCATGGTGGCAAATGTCACAATGTAACTATGTGCTGAGTGAATAATTTTGCCTTTCCTGAATCTTCCAGTATTCAAGTTCATTGGATAGCCCTGTAAGCAACATTCTTGGATGCTTCGATTTAGAAGGCAAATTTAGCACTCCTCACCTGACAAAATAGATTAGACCTGTATATCTATAAGAAGATACAACCCTCCTACTTTAGAAGAGAAGCAGAATTGAATATATACACCCAGTAAATCCTTTTCCACGGCGTCCCAACACATCTAACTTACCAGAGGACAGTTTTAATGCTGAACTTTGCCCAGCATGGTGTCTGAGTACCTGCAGCTCAACCATTAAATGGAAGCAGTGTTCTTACAGAGCCCGAGGCTCATTTTTTAAATTCTAAATAATAAAACCTAGTGTAACATGATAAAAGAGTCCGGTTGCAGCACAGGGGCACCATAGGGAGCCTGCTGCCCTGTCTATAAAGGAAGGAAGAATATCAGGTGGTTGAAAATAATCAACATGAAGACTCTTGTCTACTCTATATTTTATCTTACCACTTCAAGAATATTTGAGGATGCAATGCAATGAGAAGCTTCAGGAAAAGAAATTTAATAAAAACAAAAATTCATTGGAAAATTATTTTTCTCCCTTTTTAAAAAAAGTTTATACTGTATTGGTGGAACCCAGACAAATCATGAGATACTATAATCCTGCAAAGCTATCATTTTTGCCCCTCTTTTAATGGTCAATCTGCATAAAACAGTTAAAACAGGATCATGCCACTTTAAACAGTCATGGCTTCCATCAAAGAAAACTTGAAATGTTCTTTGTTAAGGGTGCTAATGGTTGTGAGCAACAATGCCCAGAGTTCCCTGGTAAGAGAGATTGACTCTGAGAACTGTAGTTCAGTGCAGCAAATAGGAAGTCTCCTAATAACTCTCAGCACCCTTAACAAACTACAGTTCCCATGATTCTTTGGGAGAAGCCAAAGATGATCAAGGCTCTGGAAAGCAAGCCTTATGAGGAATGCTTGAAGGAGCTGGATATACTTAGCCAGGAAAAGAGGAGACTGAGAGGAGATATGATAGCCATCTTCAAATATCTAAGGGGCTGTTACATGGAAGATACAGCAAGTTTGTTTTCTCCTGCTCCGGAGGATAGGACTTGAATCAATAGCTTCAAGAAAGGAGATTCCAACTAAACATCGGGGGGGGGACCTTTCGGACAGTGAGAGTTGTTTGACAGTGGAACAATCTCTCTCAGGAGGTTGTGGACTTTCTTGGAGGTTTTTAAGCACAGGTTGGATAGCCACCTGTCATGGATGCTTTAGCTAAGATTTCTGCATTGCAGGGGGTTGGACTAGATGACCCTTGGGATCCCTTCCAATTTTACAATTCTATGATTCGAAGTCATGACTGTTTAAAGTGCTGTGATGCTGCTTTAAATGTACAGTGTAGAGGGGGCCAATAATAACCTTTCTTAGAATATTTTTCTGGTTTTTTTATGCACTTTAAATTTCTACTGAACACACCTGGACAATTAGGGATGTGCTTTACTCTCCCATTTAATTCAGCGGAAAGCCAAAGTGTGAGGGAGTGTTGTAGCTAAATGGCAGAGCACATGGTCTGCACATGGTCCTCAAAGCCATACAGAGGATCGTAGGACTGGGAAGAAAACCCCCTGTCTGAAACTTGCCAATCATTATAAACTATATTGTGCCAGATGGACCAATGGTCTAACTCTGTACAAGGCAGATTCCTAGGTTTCTAACTTTGACTGGATTGTACTCATCTTCAATAATATGTGTGTGTGCATGTTTATTTACTTGCATGTTTTGAATATCTGCCTCAAGTCAGTTTATTTTTCATTTCAGCTAAACGTGAGGGACCGATGAAATCGACACCGCTCCTGTGTGAACTTAAATAATAATGCTCCCAGTAAACTATGTCCTTTTTAAAAGAGACAGAGTGCAGAGTATTTTCCTTTTCTCGTTTATGAACTAATGAGCAAAAGCTTTGCATTTCAAAATCCTCAGAGGGAAACTAACCAGATTATGTCGTCTCATGGCTAGATTAATTCCAATCACATCATAAAAGTGCAGGGGAAAGCTCTAAAGAAGTAATTGGATGAATAATAACTTTCAGTGTCTTAAACCCTGTTTTGTTTTATTGAGAGGGAAAGCATAGCGCAATGACGATGTGTAGTGCTGTAGCGGCAGCACCTGGATATTCCCTTTGTGTCTCCAAGTTCTGTTCCTTGGGAAAACTTGAAGCATCTGCTTCAGACAGGAAGCTTCATGTCAGGGCTGCCTCGTGGGCAAGCCATGACAGTGCATTTCCCTTTCACTCCTGAATACAAGATACTGTTCTGACAAAGTTGCCACTCACAGAGCAACCCTCAACTTACTTGACATTTTCTGTGCATAAAAATGAGAATAAGTGAACAAGAGAGCAGTGAGCTTCTGTGCGGTCTTCTTAAAACCAGCGGGAAGAAAGTGGTTATGGTCATGTGAAAATCCATATTACTATGTGGACTTCATTTTATTCCCTAAAAGCGAAGCTCCCCATTAAGCACATGTATGTGGTCTTCATTGGATATCTCCTCTTCAATATTGTTGTTGTTTAGTCGTTTAGTCGTGTCCGACTCTTCGTGACCCCAAGGACCAGAGCACGCCAGGCACTCCTGTCTTCCACTGCCACCCGCAGTTTGGTCAGATTCATGTTTGTAGCTTCGAGAACACTATCCAACCATCTCGTCCTCTGTCGTCCCCTTCTTCTTGTGCCCTCAATCTTCCCCAACATCAGGGTCTTTTCCAGGGAGTCTTCTCTTCTCATGAGGTGGCCAAAGTATTGGAGCCTCAGCTTCAGGATCTGTCCTTCCAGTGAGCACTCAGGGCTAATTTCCTTAAGAATGGATGTGTTTGATCTTCTTGCAGTCCATGGGACTCTCAAGAGTCTCCTCCAACACCATAATTCAAAAGCATCAATATCTTCAATATTAAGACACAGCAATAAAACTTGGCCTGCCTTTCAAGGTTTGAAAAGTCACCCTAATCAAACTGCATCTCCCCACCTACCCACCCCCTCCAGCAGGGTACAGAAAAAGCTAAAATGCTTTTTCTGTGTTCACTCAAAGTAATCAGTGTGCAGTAAAATATTGCAGGGCATTTGCCTTAGCAGGAATCACACAGAGAGTTGCAGCCATTGTTCTGAGGATGCTTTAGTACCACAGGAAAGTGTTTTCCATTGAGAAAGAGGCCCACAGGGCCCTTCTCATCAGTGGGACTCAACGCTCTTCCAAGGAATGGGCCACTTCCACAGTCTCTGCCTTCCTCATGGCACAAGGTGGGCTTTGATGGGAAGGTGCTTGGGACACGTGGAGGGATGGAAGGAAATGTTTTCTGGATATTCCAGTGCCATGCATGCAGAGCCCGTGCTAGCATGTTAGCATTCCCCAAGTGCAACACTTATACAAAGGATCAGTCTTTTTGTGTGTTTGGGGGAGAGGACTTTACAGAAACAGTACAGTACCTCGGGTTACGTACGTTTCAGGTTACATACACTTCAGGTTACAGACTCTGCTAACCCAGAAATAGTACTTCAGATTAAGAACTTTGCTTCAGGATGAGAACAGAAATCGTGCAACAGCAGTGCGGCAGCAGTGGGAGGCCCCATTAGCTAAAGTGGTCTTCAGGTTAAGAACAATTTCAGGTTAAGTACAGACCTCTGGAACGAATCAAGTACTTAACCCGAGGTACCACTGTACTTCACAATGCATATGAAAAGTAAACCTAGACACTGGAAGGGCATTTAAGGAATGGAGTCAAGTTACAGGAAAGGCGATTCTGACTAAACATTAGGAAGAACTGTAAAAGTAAAAGCTGAACAGTAAAAGCTGTTCAGCAGTGGAACAGACTCCCTCAGAAGGTGATGGACACTTCTTCCTTGGAGGTTTTTAAACAGAGGTTGGATGGTCATCTGTCAGGTATGCTTTAGTTGTGATTCCTGCATTGCAGGGGGTTGGACTAGATTACGCTTGAGGGTACCCTTCCAACTCTACAATACTGCGAATCACTATTCTGATGGCTAAGCCCCTCAATTATTTCCACCAACGTTCCCCAACCTAGTGCCCTTCAGGTGTTTTGGAGCACCACTCCCATCACCCCAACCATTGTGGGCCTGGTGGGGATTTCTCCAAAGCAGCTGGAAGGTACCAGGTAGAGAAAGAGTGCCTTACCTCACAACGTAGCCACATTTTGACTTGTTTTACAGTAACAAAGAAATTTAATTGGCAGGTGCTGATCAGGTTGTTTAAAACCTACAAACCAAAGTAATAACAAACCAAAGTAATAATAAGGGTTAGTGGGTCACAAGGCAGCTTAACACCACATATTATACTTTCATAGCGCAAGAGCAAGCTTTTTCATGCCTCAGTCTTTATGGAGAAAATATTATCTCCAAGGACTTAGAACAAAGTCTGTGGCAGTTAAAGGAAATACAAAGGCTACATGCTTATTGTAATGTTTAAAAAGGCCAGAAGCTGCACTTTTCAAGATTCTGAGAGACATTCAACATCACCTGATAGCAAAAGTTCTGTCAGCACAAGCACTGACTTCTCCCCTCCCCTATAGTTCGGGGTTTTCTTCCATGCACAACCCAAGCCAATTGTGGGGGTGCAGGGAGTGCACAGGGGAGAAGCCCCTTTGCATTAGTAGAAGTCCTTGTGCAAGCTTCTGTTAGTGGGACTAATCAGCTGAATCCGGCCCACTGACTTCAGTGCTCCACCACTCCCGCCCTGTGGAATGCCCTCCTATCAGATGTCAAAGAGATAAACAACGACCTGACATTTAGAAGACATCTGAAGGCAGCCCTGTTTAGGGAAGTTTTTAATGTGTGACATTTTAATGTATTTTTAATCTTTGTTGGAAGCCACCCAGAGTGGGTGGGGAAACCCAGCCAGATGTGCGTGGTACAAATGAAAATATTATTATTACTATTATTACTATTATTACTATTACTATTATTATTATTTACCATTTTGAGCTCCTAGGTGGAGTATAATTGTAATAAATTCAAGGTCTAACACTGATTGTTCTTTCTGAGTTCCTCTCCTATTCTGCATAAAAAGAGTACTTTGTGTGGCATACTAAAAGTTAACGTAGATGGCAGGATAATAAAATTAAAACCCACATCCCTGTCTCTACTGCAAAGTAAGAATGGGAAGGACTCAATATAATGCAGGTGGTTGAAAGCCAACCCTGTACAACCATGGGGCATGTGGTATCAAGTTACCTCATGGAAGAAGATGGAGCCTGTTTTTCCATCCAAGGAAAGTAAGGTATGGAGACAAATGGTGAAGCCATCACAATTTGCCAGGAACAGCCTTCAGGTTTATGGGCAGTTGAAGCAATGCCTCCCAAATTGCAGACTGAACAATTTGCCATCCTACTCTAGCATGCCTGATAGAACCATTTCATTCATGTAAGGAAGTGCAGTGTGCCGTGGACTTCCAAATTCTCCTCATTAACAAAGTACAGCAAAAATAATATTTTTAAATGAATAATTAAGAAAAAAATTGCTATGATTAATTAGCTTCCTGGATTAAATGACAAGACGAACACTAGAAGAACAAAATATGTAAATGTGATCCATAATCTTCAGAGAATTTTCAAGGTTTCCCAATGGTAACAATAAAGCCTAAATCGTGATGTGGATACAACAATGCACTACATGAAGTGCATTCAGAAGGCTTGAATCTTGGAGAGACTTGATGTTAATTGGCTCAGTAAGACTGCCAAAGCAATTAAAGCAGCAGTGGGTGGCTTTAAGATGATGCACATCAATGATGCCCCATCAAACATAATAAAATCCTACCACTTTTAGCCTGAGTGGATTCTTGAGTGAACCCACCCACACAGAAAAGCTATTTCGATGTTCTGCACTCAGATATACTAAATGGTGCTTTGCAATGTGTTAAATAATAAACTTGTGTATATATATATATATATACTGCTGAGAGCCAGTGTGGTGTAGTGGTTAAGAGTGGTAGTCTCATAATCTGGGGAACCGGGTTCGCGTCTCTGCTCCTCCACATGCAGCTGCTGGGTGACCTTGGGCCAGTCACTTCTTTGAAGAAGAAGAAGAAGAAGAAGAGTTTGGATTTGATATCCCGCCTTTCAGGAGGAGTCTCAAAGCGGCTAACATTCTCCTTTCCCTTCCTCCCCCACAACAAACACTCTGTGAGGTGAGTGGGGCTGAGAGACTTCAAAGAAGTGTGACTGGCCCAAGGTCACCCAGCAGCTGCATGTGGAGGAGCGGAGACGTGAACCCGGTTCCCCAGATTACGAGACTACCGCTCTTAACCACTACACCACACTGGCTCTCCAGTGGAGGAAGGGAAAGGAGAATGTTAGCCGCTTTGAGACTCCTGAAGGGGAGTGAAAGGCAGGATATCAAATCCAAACTCTTCTTCTTCTGCTGCTGACATTTCATACAATACACAGGAGCATATACATTCCATTTGGAGACTTCTTAAAGGAGTCTTGAATGCTATTTGCTACTGTCATTCAAAGAGTGAAGCCAAAATTGCATGCTTCATTATCAAACTCTCATTTATATGAAATTTATTACTTGGCATTTAATGTTAAGAAGAAAAAAAGAACACTTTACTTGGAATAGGAGCTTCAGTTCAAAACACATCCAGTTTTTTTTCAATTTTAGGCAGTATTTGCTATAGACACTTCTTAAAAGTACCTAATGGGAAAACTGTTTTCTGCTATTTTCTTTAGTAGGAATTAACATGTTTAAGGGATGGGGCTAAGCTCCCCACCCCCCGGTCTTCCAAATTTTTCAAATATTTTGCCTCAGCCAGAGCTCCAAATTTTGCTTCGAAATTTCATTTTAGGTCAATTTTTTTGCCCTATAAGCAGTGATAAATTTGTATAGTCACCAGACAAATGAAAAATGAGATAGGAATGAGGAAATCTTTTATCAACAACAGTTGCCTATCAGAGCTAAATGGAACACTGAGGTTCATGCTTCTAAATTTATCTTTGTGAGTACAAACAAGTACAATCTTAGTATGGTCTAATAAGGTTAATGTTTATTATGGTCTTACGCTGGGAGCTTAGATCCCTTGACTTGGGAGATCAGGGGCAACTATTCAAAAACTCTCAATACAGAGTAGCTTCCTCTTATATTTTAGAGGGAGAAAATTACTCTGTATGAATGTGACATAAAATGGCCCTGAAAAGCCTTTATAATTGATGGAGGGGGCAAATTGTAAGCATTGCTTCCTACTTTCATTCATCAACAAAAAGTGCAGCTTTATTGGTGGTGTTGCCTTGCACTGGAAAAAGGATGAAAGTGTTGTAAACAAAGGCCTTTTGATCTCTCCAGACCCTGAATCATTTGTACAGATAAATATGCCATTCCATTTGGTCAATTTTTTTTTAAAAAAGATTAAAATGGATATGATAGAAGTAGTAGCTTTCTGGCAAACTAATTTAGTTCTATCGGTCTGGTTTTTGGATTTATGCTTTCTAGAGTCAAAAAAATGATGGTTTTATTATTGTGGTTCTGCCGTGTGTGTGTGTGTGTGTGTGTGTGTGTGTGTGTGTGTGGTAAAGGGTATTTGCAACCTATCTAAATATATTTCCTGCTCCCTATGTTTTCAGGGTTCTTTTCTATTTACAGGTAGCTGTGATTGTTCAGAGTCATTATGTAGCAAATTCAAGGCTTCCTTTAAAGAAGAAAAAATAGTGTAGCAATAATAGTTTTAAAAGTTTATTTTAAAAAGGCGAGAAAATAGAGAAAATTAATACCTCAGTGTAACTCAATGCAAGAGTGAAGAGACATTGCTTCACGGTTGTTCTAATGTACTTGCACTCCTATTCTCATAATTCATGCATATATTCGACTGACCTGAGTGCCTCAAACTTTACTTGTGGCAGGATAATATTCGGCATTTCTCTTCGTTCTAAAGTTCCTGAGCCTATTGTGAATCATGAATTCTTTAGACAGGTCAGTTCTAAAACCCTTTTTCTTATCTACTGGAAATTGAATTTTCCTACCTCAATATTTGGCTTTTAAAAATCTGACAGCTATGTTACATGGTGGAAACCTTTGTTTGCTAATCTGATTACTCTTTCATCTTCTTGAGAGGCGATTATAACTGGAGTAAAATCAACATCTCTTAGAAGTTTTAGGTCTGGTTCTAGTGTGTGAAATTGAATTGGAGCACTAACATTGATTCTTACAAATGTCCTTACAGTTTATTTCAACAGGGAAGTTGGTGTGCTTCATGCTTTTAAAGCAAGACCTGCTTTATTGTGAAGATCAAGAGTAGATTCAAAGGAGCAGCAAAATGCATAATTAAGATGTTCACACCATCTTCTTATTAATTCTTTGTCCAGGCAGAGCTCTTTCCATGCTATAACAGAGAACGTTAGGTGACCGGTGTGGTTATATTCAGTCTGTTTCACAACAATTTTTTGGTTCATGCAGGTATATGAAGAGAGATTGGAGGGGTGATGATGCACCCTTCTCTGAATATTCCTTTCTTGATCCCCTACAAGCTGAGCCATCACCCAGAGAAGATGTAAAGGGGAAGCAGATCTCTTTATCCCATCCTGTTCTCAGAAGCATGAGGACAGAGTAGAGATCTGAAGTTGTCAGCCTCAGGGAAGAGGTTGGTGGTAGATGCCTGGTGGCCAAGCTGGAGGAAGCAACTTTGACTTTGGCTTCAAAAACCCAATTTTCAACAGGTTCCTCCCCCTGTTTGACTTTACCTCAAGTCTCAGTGTAAGCTTCTTCAAAGTAGGAAGCGTCAATGAAATCTTGTGTGGGAGGGGTTTTAATAAGTACAGCTCACAATCTTTGTGCACTCTATCTTTCATTTCAGGTCAATACAGTGCTGCAACTTTAAGATAAAGATTCAGTGAAACTGGTCATTTTTACCTTATGGTGTTTGTGATTGTCCTTTCTCTCATTCAAAAAATTCATCTCACCAGAGGCCTATACTCCATGGCTAGGCAAAATAAGGCCTAGGGGCCAGATCGCCTTCTAAATCCGGCCCACAGACGGTCCAGGAATCAGTGTGTTTTTACATGACTAGAATGTGTCCTTTTATTTAAAATGCATCTCTGGGTTATTTGTGGGGCATAGGAATTCATTCATTTTTATTTTATTTTTTCAAAATATAGTCCAGCTCCCCAAAAAGTCTGAGGGACAGTGGGCTGGCCCCCTTCTGAAAAGGTTTGCTGACCCCTGCACTCTGTAGCCTTTCTGAGTGCTCATGTTTCAATTAAAGCCCAGGAGAAGGCATCATGAGGTAACTTCTTCCATGGGACTTTTTTCGATCAGGAAGCATGGGCAGTCAGTGGGGCTGCGGAGTGCTGGAGATAAGCACATGCACCATCTTGGCAATTTCACAATAATAAGGTAAGCTCAAGACCCAACAGCCACCAAAATCTGAAATTCTCAAGTGCCCCAAGAATGAGGCAGATAAATGCCAAACTATTTTAAATAGACTGAAAGCTTGAGAACCTAGATGACAGATTTTGGCACAGCACTAGCAGAAACCAACCAGAGTATGGGGCTGTCTAACTCAATTAAGCAATTCTCTGTGTAGAGAGGTGCCCACAAAGGTTGGGTTCACAGCAAGAACTTTGCTGCCAGCATAATCTAGGCTGTGAAGTTTGTAGGATCCAAACTGTGAGTATAATGCTAAATGGAACTTTAATGATCGGATCTTTATTTAGCTATTGATATAATTGTAAGAGAATTTGCTAGCCTTTGACAGAACTGAAGTAGTCATGCCTGATAACTTCATGACTTAGGCATTTTCAGATTCATTAATCATGCAATTTAACATTTTGTGAACAAACCATGATAGAAAGTATCTGCTGATCATCCTGGCCTACTATGTTATGTTTTAAGTATCAATGGCCTGTTTAAAAAAGCATATACTTAATACAGAATTACAGTGTATTAATTATGGGCTTGATAGAGCCAAAGTTATGCACTTATAAGACCCATTGATTTCAGAGGGATTTAAAACCCATGGTTGTCACAGAGGAAAACACAACTCTCACGTGCTTAATGTCTGGAATGCATCCAGTGAAACTTCTGTTGGGTCCTTGAAGTACCCATCAACTTTACCCTACAGTAAGCTGCCATGTTTTACTTAAAGATCTAGTCCAAAGAAAATAAAATCAAAGCTGCAGGCATCAAATGCTTCTCATAGTTTGATACTGATTAGATGTGACACCAGAGTCTGAGAACTGAGAAGCATCATGTTGGAACAAGAATGCTATAATACATCTCACTTTAGCTGAACTTCTAAGATCTCAAGGGGATCTCTATTTACAGCTCTACTGGTAAAGGAAACAGTAACACGCCTGGGGAAATAGACTTAATTCCCACAAAGCCCAAATGTGTTCTCTCCAAAGGTTACTTGGAATGAAAAATAAATATAGATTTTCTTCAAATTATGGGTATAGTCCAAAAGACAGAGTTTATTTTTCAGTGACCTGCTCAAATTCTCTTGGACTATTTATAATTTCTGTATTACAGTTCCACTCTCTAAATGGCTGTCAGGCCTTGACCACATTCACATAGCAGTTCATAATGCATCCCTGATGTTTCCCTAATTATTAATTTGCACATTATATTTGTGCTTTCACACAATGTAAAAGCCACTTCCAGAAACAGCAGAATATAGCGCAAGTTTAGCACTCATTTAAAACAGTCCCCCCCTCCCCCAGAAGCAAATGACACAATAATCAGCACTCATTTGTGCTATTCTCCATTCTATTTCTCAATTTTCAAGGTGTTAGTACTAACATATAAGGCCCTGTACAGCTCATGACTTGAGATACTGTGTTATCCCTTATACATCCAGTAGACCACTGCAATCTATGGGAAAGCTTTTCCTGCAAGTTCTAAATAGATCAGAAGCCTTCTAGTGTGGCTGTCCCTGTTCTCTGGAATAGCAGTCCAGTTAAGATACAGCATGTGCCCACTCTCTGTACTTTCCAGAAACAATTGAAGACATTTTTGTTCTAAAGGGCCTCCTAGCTGGATAGACGGGTCTCTGCCAGACCTGTCTATTTTGTATTGTTTGGTTTTAAATATACATCTGGGAGGGAGGGATTGGTAACACCAGTGTTGTCAAGGCTTCGGAAGCTATTCCTTCCCCAGTGGCAGCAAGAGCAGAGAAAACAAAGTAGAGTCCTTTTTAATAAGTTTGTTTAATCATAATAGCGAGAGACAAAAGAACATAGCCAGCCTTAACAATGGTGTCGCTCCAAATTGGGTTCCTCCTCCCCCTTCCCTAACAACAGCATCCCTCCCTTACGGTGGCCACTCTGATTCCTTTGTTCCTACACTCTTAACAAACAGCACATTCTGGGAGAAGGGGGATCAGAAATATTCTCCAGTGACAGCGTGTCCTATGGCTGCCCTGTGGCAGTTTCCCCCCTTCTTCTAACACTGCCCAACCCTTCTGTTCGTCTATCTCTGAGCTGTGACTTCTCTCAAATGCCTCAAAGCCCTGCTGTAATTAGTCTCCACCATTCCTCTTCCTCCATCTCGCCCTCTTGAGTCCAATCCTTGACAAGTGCCAAGGGAACCATGGCCATTCAAATGATTGGCTACAACTCTCACCACCCATTGGTCATGCTGGCTGGAGGTGATGGAAGTTGAAATCCAACAGAGCTGCAGGATTTCCTTTCTTTTGTTAGACAGTGATGGGGCAGACTGGTATTATCCACAGCACATATTTTGGGGAGTACAGTGGTACCTAGGGTTAAGTACTTAATTCATTCTGGAGGTCTGTTCTTAACCTGAAACTGTTCTTAACCTGAGGTACCACTTTAGCTAATGGGGCCTCTTGCTGCTGCCATGCCGCCGGAGCACGATTTCTATTCTCATCCTGAAGCAAAGTTCTTAACCCGAGGTACTATTTCTGGGTTAGCGGAGTCTGTAACCTGAAGCGTCTGTAACCTGAAGCATCTGTAACCTGAGGTACCACTGTTTGGCAGCTGTGTTTGCCTCACAACAGAGCTGCACCTCATACTACAAAAGGCACTACTTTTTCACGCATGGGTATGCTACACCATATATGCACTCACCCCCCCAACCCTCCCTTTTTCATTGGGAAAGGTTTAATAAGTGATTTCACAACTTCTTTAAAATGTAGTGAGGAATTAAATCAATACGGGATGGTTGCAAAGTCCAGACCAAATCACAGACAATACAATTGCGTTGGGAACGTCTTTGCTCTCCATGACTCCAATTCTAATCCCAAACTAAATAAAATACTGTCAGGTTTGATCGCTATGCCATTCAGGTCAGGAAGAGTTAATTTAAACTCCAGCAAGAAGCAGCTCAAAAAGGTATCTGAATAAAAAGCACTGGCAATAGTGTGCAAGCTTCTCCCCACCCTAACCGCTTTACAGTGTAGACAAAATCCCATTGCGGTCTCTTCTTCAAGATAGCCTGGAGTGAAAAAAAGATTAACTTGAATCTTCACTGGGTATTTTCTTCCCCACTTGACCAGTCAATATGCTCAGTGCTAATCCAAGATTGATAAGCCCTCCCTAGCCTATAGGCTCTAGTAAAAATAAAATAAAAAATGAGGCAAATTAGGCTAAAAGTCCTAGGGATAAAACTAATGGATAGGTAGGGTAATGCATTAGCTTAACAAAACCTGGAGGCACTCAGTGTCAAGTTTCATTCTCTTAGCACAAATAGCCTTCTGGAGGTGGACATGCTGAGGGACTTCAGATGATGGAATATACAAAACAAAATTATGAGGCACGAATAGGTTCACTGAGGACTGATTACATAAAATATCTGAACTCAAACATTGTATTTCATTTCAGATATGAAAAGAGGAGGAACCACAGCTCACTGGTCATATACATGCTTTGTATTCAGAAGTTCCCTGGTCTAAACCTTGACAACTCCAGTTAAAGGGACCAGGCAGCAGATGATAGGGAAAAACAAAGACCCAGTGTATGCTAAGGTTTTCAATAAATATCCCCTTCTTATAAACTATACTTCATGTGCAAGCCAGACAGAGCTCTAGAAGTTCTTGGCATTTGATCACACTGCACATACACGTAGGTCAAAGATGAAGGACTGGAGATGGCTTATTCAGAGCCATTAACTTCAATTAATGTACTCTGAGGAAAAGTTAGTCACTCCATCTCTTTCCTGATAAAAGCCACCCATCATGGCGAACAAGGCTAATTTTGTCTCATAATCAAGCCTGGACCCATGTGGGTTTCTTGAGTGTGTGCACAACTGTCCCCTTAAAGACACCATAGACCCACTCCTCACACAAGGAAAGATGCACTATCCACACACTAGATCTATCCAATCAGTTCCATTCAGCTTCTTCAAAATAGCCACAAAAGCCAAGATTCAAGAGAGCATGTGGTGGGTTGCCTAGTTGCAAGTATCTTGTCCACATCCTTATGCTTCAGAGCTAATTCTGATGCTACAAAACTGGACACCTAATTAGGATTTGCTACAACTGTGGCATCCAGGTCAGCCCACGTATGAGTGATTTTATCCATAACACACCTAGTAAATTGCCATAGCAGGTGCCTGAGGGGTTCCAGCATCCCAGATGCTGGGGTCAATGTCATCAGCCCCCCAACCACATGAAACAATTCAGTTGGACAGCTGCTTGAGTATGTGATGCAAGCACAAAAACTTTGTTTGCTGCCTTCACAACGACACGGTGGGCCCAACCAGGGGCTCTAGAACATGCCAAGGTGTCTTTGCAGTTATGTCACCTGAGTTCCAACCACCTGAGTTGCCTCATGGAACTACTCTTCCAGGGAGCCACTTGAGCTCTGCAGCATTAGAAAGGCACTCAAGAGAGATTGTGTTGATGCCTTTTTATGGCAAGATCAAGTTACAGTTGGAGGGGGGGAAGGAGTGAAATAAGAACTTGAAAGGGAGGCCCAGAGAGCAAATTATGTCGGTTAAAAAAAGTTGTCACACACTATGCACACCTTATTGAAAATTATTAGGCCTGTTTGTCACACAAGTTACTGTGAACTATTGCTCATACATTAAGATATTAATATTTCAACAAGTGTGCATTAAACTGTCGCCTAATGGCCTGGGTGTTGGAAGAAAATGTATTACTAGAGGATCAAGTCAGTTTCTGTGTGAATTATAGCTTCACATTTGCCATCATATTTTCAAAGGATGAGTGCTAAATCATATTTAACATGGAGAACATGAGGATCTTTCTTAGCAATAGGGCAAAGATATTGGATGGGTCTTTTTTCATGGTTTTACCTTATGGTGTATAAAAAGCAAAGGTATCCATTTTAGTCTACAGGAAAAGAAACTCCACAATCCAAAGCTGGGCAAGGCCTTTATTTGGACCAACCAAAATGTCACCAAAGTGTGGCTGGCTTATGAAAACTTGCAACACTTTTGTGACGTTTTGGTCACAATTTTGGTTGGCCCCAATGAAGCAGGGGCCCCCACCTGGCTTCCCAACATGGCTCCCAATTTGGCCTGTGAGGTTGTTTTACCCAAACCACATATTCCTACCACACACCTGACAACATTTTTTAAAAGTCAAAAACTGATGAAGAAATGTGGAGAACTAGAAAAGTTTGAAAAACTAGAAACCAGGAGAACCAAAAATTGAGATTCTCCCAACTCTAGTTTTCTGTGAGTTCCTACTCTTCTCAATAAGAAAAGGAAACCCTCTTTCTACATACCACCCAGTTCTAAGCATATGTATTCAGAAGCAAGCTTCATCAAAGTCACTACACATTTCAAAGCAGGTTGCAGCCACATTCTCATTGGGAAAAATATGGAAATCTTAACCCAGTTCACATAACTTAGCAAGGCGAAGTTGTCATAGGGTGACAACTATGGAGAGCGTAAGCTTTTAGGGTTGCATTTTCTTAACTGTGGTATGGTTTATGGATCCAGTGTGGATTTCTTCTTCTTTTTAAAAAAACAAGTTGTAATCTCACAGGTACTGAGCCATCACTTTTTAGAAGAAAGAAGAAATACAGCATTTTTGTTTGTCTGAGGGAGCTGCTGCAAATTTTCACCAGCTGAACACTCAGAATAGTATAGTAAGTAAAAACAGAAATTTTAAAAAATGCAACTAACAAGAAAGACGTAGCATGCCAAGCTCCTGCTGAGTTAGATAACAATAAGCAGCAATTAGGTAATTGATTTTATTTTTTCTTAAGAAAAAGAAGCAGCTCATTAATGGAATATTGGATATAACTGAAACAAATGCTCCTTTCTCTTGTTGTGACAGTCTTTCCTCTGCTTCTAACTGAAGTGAAGAATAGGGAAGCTGGAGGAGTTCGATCTTGGTGGGTTTCTACACAAAATTACCTGATCCACACTTCTCAGCTTCATGCCAAGAATTGGAAGCTGGCTATTCACTGAATTTTGCATCTCTCTAAATACTGTGGCGATAGTCTGCTGCTTAAACGTATCAAAACAGACATATTTGGGCAGATGTCTTTCAAAGTTACCATTTAAAGTGGAAACCGAATGGAATTATAGCTGGAACATGCAGAAGTGGCATAAGCTGAAAGGAGACAGATTTGCCATTCTTTACAACAAAAATTCAGGTTGAACGAAACTGCTATCAGCCTCAGTGACAACCAATGAAGTGTGGAGTTCCAGGACCTCCAGGTCACCCAAAGGGTGAGGGTGCCCACTGCCATTTGGATGGCTTGTGGAAGGACCCTCTAGCTAAAGGTCATTGTGTGCTCTCTCCAGTGTGACAGACTTGAAAAGTTGAGGATGGGTGTGGTTGGTAGGATTGCTTGAGTGAGAGATGGGTGGGGGAAGGGTGTTCATCTGGAGTTGGCAGCCAGTGGCAGAGGTGGTATAACCTGAGCATCTTTTGCTACTGGGCACTGGCATTAGCACTACCAGTCCCAGAATCTACAAAGGGAAAGTGATACTGCAGGCACCATTCCTCCAAGGAACAGCTGTGAAGAGGGATCTGCTCCCCCTGAACCTACTAATGAACATTTGAGGATGAGTGCTCACAAATGTGACCATGGCTGCATTCATATGGCTGTTTATTCCATTTCCCTAACTGTTAATTTCCACATTATATTTCAGCATTCACATGAAGTAAAGGGCACTTCCTGAAAACTGGTGGAATAAAGTGCATGCTTAGCTTTCATTTCCAGGTAATTTGCTTCTAGAAAAATCTGTTTGCAGCCCCCTTAGCTGAGAAAATCATCTGAAGTGACTAAATTTGTGGTGGCATACTGGCATGTACTGCTTTTCTGCTGTTTTCATGGGGGAAACACATGTACAGAAAGAATGGGGATCTAGTGATGTTGTCCAGTGATATCCACTGTTGTGTCACAAGACGCCCAGTGGTGTGAATGAAAATTAGCATGACATGCCAATATGTGGGTAAAAAACCAAAGTTCCACAACACAACAGGTCCTGCAGTGTGAAAGGAACAATGGAAAACAGTTCAGAATATAGCACTATAATTAGGAAAACGAACACAATATTCCTCACATCAGAATGCATGCTAAATCACATGGAAAGCCTGTAGGAGCAATAATTTGGAATTATACTACTTCCTACTTCCTATGGTTCATAATTTTTTATAAACTGGAGATAATGTCTGACAGATTCAACATCTTCAAATCAAACCCGATGCAATTCATCTTATTATTATTCTTTTTTACTATGCAATTCTCTAACATCTCTACATGAACATATTGTACCCTCTTTCCATGTCCAAATTAAAGCAGAAACCCTACTGAAGAGCAAATGGCACAAAACAGGAA
The DNA here is from genome assembly GCF_964188315.1 of Podarcis muralis. Lineage (NCBI taxonomy): Eukaryota > Metazoa > Chordata > Lepidosauria > Squamata > Lacertidae > Podarcis > Podarcis muralis. The sequence goes on along the minus strand of NC_135657.1, from coordinate 86,483,831 downwards.
GCATGCTACAAGAAATCACACAACGTTGGGTTATTATTTTGTAGACAGGCTATTGAAAGCTGTACTTCATTGTTAAGTAGCATGACTGCTTGTATGAAGTGGGGAAGAATGTAATTAAATTGGCTAGTTGCAAAATATGTACCCATAGAGCCTCAAAGTCTCCTACAAGCTCTGGGGAAAAGTTTTCCATTTCGTTACCAGAATTACTTCTCAGATAAAGCTCTGCAACTATTGATCAGCAAATGGCAACCTCTGAGAATGCCTAAAGGATGGGACAAAGAATAATGGCGTGATTGAAATAGCCAGTGTGTCAGGTGGTGTCAGCTGTAAATAAAATACTATAGTCCCGATCTGAGGACATTCTGTTGTCAAAGTGCTCTAACGATTAAAAATTTCTCCCAAGAACCAGTTGCACTACAATCTAAGTGTAATGCCGCCACAGCTGACAATGTTTGGGGTCAGTGAAATTGTATGGCTGAATGAACAGAACACGTAATATCGAAGATTAGTAGTTTTTTTGGGCTTCAGACAATTGCTTTCCCGTTGTCAGCTGCTCCCAGTGGTTTCATATAGATATTAAACAGCACTGGGGAAAAGCTCCCCACAGCACAACTGCTGGGGGAGAGAAGACAATCACCCAAAGCTATTATTTGAAAGCAACCCTGGATATTGGGCTGGAACCACTGTAAAACAATGTCTCCAACACCCATCCCACTAAGTTGGCTCAGAAGGATACCATGGGCCAATGGTATCAAAAATGGCTGAGAGATAAAATAAGAATAGTAGCATCACATGCCCACCTGTCCTTCCCATCCATCAGGGTGACCAAGGCCGGTTCAATCCCATAACCTGAACTAAGATTAAAATGAGTCAAGGTAATCTGTTTCATCCAAGAATACTTGCAAGTGTTGCACCACAATCCTCTCGGCCATATTTTCCCCCAAGTGTGTATTTGTGACCAGGCAGTAGTTGTCATACACCAATGGGTCCAGGGTGGGCTTTTTCTAGGAATGGTCCAATTCCTATTTCTAGTCACAGGAATCGCTATTTTCCACAAAGTACTTGTGGAACTTGTTAAGGCAAAGCCCATGAGCCATTAAACATGCTTTGCATCATGTTTCAATCTCCAGCATCTTCAGGTAAGTCTATGTCACTGTCAGTAGCCATTTGTCAGTAAAGATGAATGGAATAGTCTTAACCCAGTTCCTGTTCCTTGCTCACGAGCAGATCAGTAAGTCAATTCTGTCAAATGCCCATGTGGATTTTAAGGCCAATTTGCAGGCAAATGCTGCATTCCCTGGTGTCATGGCAGCTACCAAGGGCATTGGACTGGGTGGGGTGGGGGTGGAGAGAGAGATATGCTGCCATCATAGGTACATAGGGGCAGCCATATTTTTCTCTGTATCCAGTAAGTGGTGGCATGCCAGAACATATTGCTGTTTATAAGGGCTTTTTGCCAAAACTGTTTCAGCAACTCCGACAAGCACTGCACTTTTTTTAGCCGCTCCAGGCCACTAGATGTGGGGTGCTTAGTTTTGTTTTTGAAGAAAATAAAAACGAGCTAGAGAGCCCTTAAGGTAAAGGTAAAGGGACCCCTGACCATTAGGTCTAGTCGTGGCCGAATCTGGGCTTGCGGCGCTCATCTCGCTTTACTGGCTGAGGGAGCCGGCGTACAGCTTCCGGGTCATGTAGCCAGCATGGCTAAGCCACTTCTGGTGAACCAGAGCAGCGCACGGAAACGTCGTTTACCTTCCCATTGGAGCGGTACCTATTTATCTACTTGCACTTTGACGTGCTTTCGAACTGCTAGGTTGGCAGGAGCAGGGACCGAGCAACGGGAGCTCACCCCGTCGCGCGGATTCGAACCGCCGACTTTCTGATTGGCAAGTCCTAGGCTCTGTGGTTTAACCCACAGCGCCACCCGCGTCCCAGAGAGCCCTTAGACCACCTCATAAAAGCAAAATATGAGCAGAAATGAACCATGTTTAGAAAGGCAAATCCACATGCCTGCATTCTGATCGAAGTATGATCTGTTGAAGGCAGACATGGGAGGTTTATGCCAAATTGTGGCATGAAGCAAAATACTCCCCATCTCTGCTTTTGGGGGATATACGGAAGTAGAATTGGATCAAGATTAGAGTGTTAGACAGAGGATAGTTTAAGTTTTTCCAACTCCATTTTCCAAATGTTTGTGTTTGTGTTATTGGAGAAAAGCACACTTGGCAATCAGTTTGGTGGTTACTGCAAAGCAGTGGTGTAGTGTGGGAAGCACCAGGTCACCTTCTGCAAAAGCACTAGAACTAAAAATATACAGTCATTGGCTCCTAGCTAGGGACAAGATCTTTACGATCTACTTCCAAGATCCACTGTACTTCAGAGAAGTTAAATTGCTGGGTCCCCCCCCCCATAAAACCCACCTGGGAGATTTATTTCATACCTCTTTTTCAGCATAAAAAACCCGACTTTGAAAAGGATGGAGAATGGAGGAAAGACGACACACTGTTATACACATCTTTGTCTAATGCTTTAGGGAATGCTACTGTTCACGCAGAAATTAGCAAGGGGGCAAGTATCATTGCCTCTTGCCTCTGGAGACTCAAGTTCAAATTCTCATTAGTTCACAAATGAAATCATATTTGTTGAGCTCATCTTAGCTGCTGTATGTCCTTATCATTAAAATACAATATGCTTCTGCATAATTGGTTTGGAGAATGAGACACAGAGAATGAAAGTGACAGCCTGGATTTGACTGGGTATCTACCTAAAATAAAATGCAATAGTGTTGTATTCTTGTACCGGCACTGGATTTAAGGCATGTGGCAGCTATCACAGATGCAAGGAACACAATCTTCATATAAATCCACCTCTAGCACACCCAGAGCTGTGCAGTTTGCTAAGGTCCTGCAAACTTCGGAATGCAGAACTAATCTATTGCATACCAATTATATTCTCTCTTTCATGATTTATCTATTAAAATATCCCCAGAAACTGAATTTGCATTTGAGCTGGCTTGAACCTACACAAAAACGACCATCGCCTTGTGATCCATTATCGACATTAGGGTGGGTGTTGGGGACAGGTCAGCAATAACTCACAAGGTGTCGGTGAATTTAACTCTTTGTTCAAAGAAACAGAAAACAGCTCAGGTCGAGTGAACATGGCAACTCTTCCCAAATGCCCCCATGAGGGCTGAGTTGTGAGGGCTGAAGTTTCCACAGTTCCCCAAGTCTCCTTCTCCCCTACATCCTTCTCAAGCATCCTGAGGCTCCTTTGTTTTCTCTCTCTTTGATCTGCCCTCTTCATTCCTCTTCATGTTCTGGGAGACCAGAGAGGAGGGGAGCTGGTCACAGCAGGAAAAAGGGACACCCTGACTTCTTCAGCAGCCTGCCTGATCTCCGCCTTTTGCCCCCGCCATCTTTCTCCAGCCTTTGCCACTGGACTGCTGTCTGCCACATGAATACAGTTAGGGTGGACACAGTGGATGTGGGGCTGTTTCCCTCCTCTCATGCAGTGACAATGGCTTGATGGCGAGAATAGTCCTATCACTGGCTGCTAGTAGTGTTGTGGAGGCAGAACAAAGGGAGCCCAGCTCTCGACTTGCTTCTGGACTTCCTCCTGGACTTCCAGTGTAACTGAAGAACCTTCCTTCCTCTGGCAAGTGAATAAGGTGATAAAGAGGCTTTCAAGTTTGTGACACAGGAAGTCAGAGAATTCATTCAGCTGAACCCATGAAAAGACTCCTATGTGCATACAGCTTATACATGTGTAGAGTTTCCCAAGGGAACAGGAACCCTGCACAATTAATATACTTTATTGCATGGGAAACCTTATTGACATGTAGCTAAATGAGCATATAACCCTTTTCATATACATGCCAAAACAACAACAACAAAAACACACCCACAAAAAAGATTTACAGCCAGCAAACACAGTCCCATGCATGTTCAACAAACATATCTAATGTTTTAAGAATTTTTTTAAAATAAATATTTGTAGTCAAGTATTCTACCACTTTCCCTATCTTTTGCCCCTGACTTGACTCCATTCGATTTAACTTAAATTAAAGACAAATATTCTCACAACAATCTTTTTGATAAGACTGGAAGGAAAATGATATACTGTCACCTTAAGCTTGTTACTTCCTTTCCTAATAAGAAACTGCTTAGAAAACATTTTAAAATATTATGTATATTGTGTGTATTTATACACACACCTCCATATGTGGCTATTTTTCTAGAATATGTTTAAATAGCAACAGAATTAAGCTGATTGTTAGAATAACAGACAACAGGGGGAAAATCATGAATGGATCAACAGAAATCATTTATATTCTATCATCTTCCACCTTATCCAGACCTACAGCTCTTTTAGAGCAATTACTTTTAATGTATTCATCACTGACAAAATGCAATTATTTCTAAAAGTGTATCCAGAACAAAACAAACAACCTCACTTATTTGCATGCATGAGAGGATAAAAGAGCTTAGGAATTAAGGAACTGCTCCATTGATTCTCCTGAATGTGTGTAACAATTCTGCAGAAGAACAAGTGAAGTAATGTAAGATAGGAGACTGAATAACGCAAGAGAAGGCATTCTAAAATGTTTATGTAGAGTGCATAATCATCAATTAAATTGAGAATGTAAATAAGTACCAAAATGTTAATTAAAACAGGAGAGAAAATAAACACACATTTTTTGCAATTTTTTTAATTTCTTTATCAAGACAGATGTGCATATTCAAAGCTGTTGGTACCTGTATTTGTTTGGAGCTGGGATGGTGGTATTATGATTGTGTAATCTGTGAGATGGATTTTGTGATGGACACGATTGTATTACACAATTAATAAGCTGATCCTATTGTATTTTCTCAGAAGAAAGTTCTAGTTATTTCAACAGAATTTGCTTCCAAGTAGAAGCTGAATTATGTGTGATAGGATGTTTCAATATAGAGAGTAGACTTCACAGGAACAAGGATTTTATTTATTAGATTTATATACCATCCTTTACCACAAGGATATATAGTGGAATAGTTTGTGCTTTGATGTAAGGGTGTAGATTAAAATTCCAAGCATACCTGACTAGAAGGCATTAGTTGGTAAGTGTACTTGGGATTGGATCTAAATCTTGGCCTAGTTCACACATAGTGGTATTAGGGGTGTTGATAGCATCTAAAAATAGCATTTTAAAAAATCTGATCTGTTTCTGAGTCTCTCTGTGAACTCTCTACTTCCTACTTTGCCCTTCTAATTTGGCTCCTGCATCACTTTGAATAAAAGGAAGCTCTGTGCTTCCACATTCACTATATGGGGAATCTAAAAACAGATATAACGTTTCCTATTTTGCCCAAAGGTGATGAAATTGGCAGTCACACGAGCCCCTGCAGAGTGAATTAGGCCTGCCAAATTGCAGACAAATGCGTTCAGGGGATTTGTGGGGAAAATAAAACTTGGCTCACCAGGGCTTCCAATATGCCGATCCAGTCCACACCTGATGTCAGGTGTGAGCCAGGCAAAGAAGCAGTTTCAAAGGACCTGAAAGTGAGCTCCCAATTCAGTGCCATAGTCGGAGGGGGGCAGAGAGCTAGCCAGGTTTTCTGCTCTGAGTGAAGCCTCCACAGGGCCACCATTGAGACTCCCAGCCTCTCTCTCTCTCTCTCTCTCTCTCTCTCTCTTTCTCTCTCTCTGCACACAAATGTATGAGTGTGTGTGGGGGGGTGGGGGGGGTGCCAAACTGGGTCTTTGACCCAGGTGAAATAAAACCAATCTTCGTCATCTCCCAATGGTTTATTTGGGGGCACAGGAAGATATACAATATCATATAGCTATTCATAAAAACAGGGCAACCAGGCACTCTCTTGCTTTGTGAGAGAGATCCCTCATCCTACACAATGCTTCAACTTGGAGGGGGGGGGGAGATGCCTGAATCACGCCAATTTTCAAAATTTGGCCTCCATCCTGAGCTGCTGTGCACCTCTTCCATATACATCTTTTGATTTTTCAACACTTCATTTGGATTCTGAGACTTGGATTCTGGGACTTGGACAAATATCACAGGTACAACCAAGCTAAGAATAAGCATTTTACTGAGCTACGTGGGAGAGATTTCATGCTTAACTGTCCTGTTGGGGAGCATTTAAAAGTACTTTCCTTTGGTTGGATCATGACCCTTTTTGCTTTTGCTTTATTGTTTTCTTTGAAGTATTTTCTATTTATGTTCATCATATGATTTCTCACATCAGCATCGTCCCTACTATAAAGGAGAATAACAAAGCATTCCATTAGGCAACTGAGCTACTTTCAAATAAAATATATTGTAATGCAAATTGACAGTATCTCTCCAATGTTTTGGATATTAGTTCAAGCTGTGCTTGAGCTCCTAAGTTAGTTGGATGCCTGTCTCATCCAGAGAAAATGTCACGCCTTAAGAAGCTGTGATAGTTAATTAAGCAGCTCCAGCTCATAGATGAATCCCAAGAAAGATGAACCACATCTCTCTGGTTCTTGTTATAGCTTTGGCAGTTCAAATGCGACTCTCTTGGCTGGTGACTTGTGAGAGCTAATCAGAACCTAGCACCACATATTACAGCATTTCCCCGCAATGTCATCTACAGTGAGAATGAGAGTAGGGTGTTAATTGTTTGGTGGTTGTTTGGTAAACACGTATGGCATCATAGCATGATTAAAACAAGGGCTTAAATTCCTTCCTGACAATGTGGTTGTCCTTCTTGAGGATCTTGAGCTCACAATCATGAAAGGGGGGAAAATGGAAGGGAAAATACATAGGAGAATTTAGTTGTTCTTTGGAGAACCTGAAGTAACATTGAAGGCAGGAGAAGAGAACAAGGATGAGCACACAAACAGGAAGACTAATGTGGAATACAGACTTTCTGCCTGCGTAGCTTATGGTGGGTGGTGTGACAGAAACACACCAAGGGATAGGTCAAACTATGGTCAAGCCTATCAGGATGACTGTTCATTAGCATATAACCGCCCAACAAAAATCTCAGAATACTGTTAGTGCTCAACAAAGACCAAATACAGCTGCACCACTCTGCAAACAAATTGCAATGAATGATTAATAAACAGGTCAAGCACCCAGATCCTCTGATTAGCCACGTTCCACCTTGCCAAATTCCCTCACCTCTCTTTTTCAGAGTGTCCTGAACCCCTGGCCTACCTGGCCACAAGCCAGTATGCCAAGGCCAATGTTTAAAGACCAGCGGTCAGTCCACACAAGTTCCAAACCCAAAGTTCAGGAAACACAGTCCAGGGTCAATCCAAGTAGCCAAGTCTTAACTCCAGCAGTCAGGATACAGTCCAGAGTCAAACCCAAAGCACAGGCTTGGAGAGGTGCAGGAGCAGCCAATACAAGGCCCATCAACATGGGCAGTTGAGCAGACCCAGCACCTCAGCACTGCTGCCCTTTTGTACTTTGCATGTTGGGCTTGATGAAGCATGTGACCCTTACCTGTTCCAAGCCTACTCCAGCTGAGGAATCACACACTTTCTCTTAGAACTACTGAGCTCCACCTGGCCAGCTAAGGGAGAAGCCCAGCTTTTCCCACTGCTCCCTATGCCTCAGAGCCTGCCATGTTCATGGAGAGAGGGCCTCTGACTCTGGTGATGGGTCCTGCTGCTTTGGTTCCTGTGCATTAACCCCCATACCCTTGCCATCCTCCATCACCCTGTGAGTACTTCCTTCCCCATCCCCTGCTTGCCCCGATGTGTCCCAGTCCCAGCTACACCCTTCGCCAGGATCCTCTTCTTCCTCCATGTTGCCTTGCCAGTTCATGACACATAAAATCACAGAGTTGTAGAGTTGGATGGAACCCCATGGGTCGTCTAGCCCAGCCTCCTAGAATGCAGGAATCTCAACAAGTGGTCTCCCATTCCAGTTTGAATCCACACTGGACCCTGCTTAGCTTTGCCAATGTTCTCGCAGTTTTATTGCTGCACCACTCACGAGGCTTGCTCCTAAACAGGGGTGGAGCAAGCACACCTCCATCTGAGAGATGGAGGAACAGTGCTATTAAACCAGTTGAGGGCTGCAAAAATAAATATATCTGCAAAGGTCTAGTCAATCAAATCTGCTTTAGAAGTGGGATTCACCATGCCCTGTTCTGCTCTGCTACCTACAAACATGAGTCATGGCGATATATTATGAAGCACTTTAGTAAACAGTGGGCTGGAAATCCAGCTAATATCCCTATGTTATTAGCCTGCCCCTGCAAAACCATTTATTGAAACCTCAGTTAATAGCTTTGTGGACATATTGCAAGTCACAGATATCTGAGTCATAATGCTGAAGGATTCTTGTCACTTACCCACTCCTCAGAAGGAGGCAATGTGACCTGAAGGCTGTGAAAACAAAGACGCACATTCATTCCTGAGTACTGTAATATCCTAAAAGCAAAGGCTCTCTGTAGAATACAAGCTGTTGAAGTTAACTTTATCAAATCACTTTGCTCATATTATAGAAAGGAATCTGTTCTTGATTTACCATTTTCTGGGACAATCTGTTCCAGTGGTTAATCACTAGCACATTTCTGCCTCCTTCCTAAACTGAAATAAACCCTGAATTAAGCCCCAAAGATAAGGATCCATATAATATGGGCATTGTTCTGCTGGTGTGGGTGGTTCTGCCTGACTGGGAAATAATTGGCATGTGGATGTTCAAACACTTGTGCATAGAGAAAAGGATGCTCATCAAAATACAAATCTGAACATGATAAAAAAAAAATTGTCTGCAATTTGTATTTAGATATGAATTGGTGTTACTCTCAATGCACATTCTCACATGTGTTCCAAATCTTTGTTGGAAGCCGCCCAGAGTGGCTGGGGAAACCCAGCCAGATGGACAGGGTACAAATAAATTTTATTATGATTATTTATTATTATTATTATTATTATTATTATTATTATTATTATTATTATTATTATTATTTTTCCCCACCCTGGTGTCTGTTCTCCCTCTTCCTGACCCCATCACCCTACCCTGCAGTTATGGCATGATGACAAGCTTAGAGACATTAATTCCAGTAGATAATTTGTCGGCAACCTTTTTAAAAATGTCTGAATCACCAGGGTACCACAAAGTGCTTCAAGGGCCCCCACTTCAATTAATGCCTCCTCACAGAGGTCCTGCTTTGCTTCTAACAAGCCCCAAATACCTGTGAAGCATTCAATTTCACCTTAGCATTCAGCTGAACCTGATGCACACCCCTAGAACATGCTAGAGTGACCAATTTAAAACTTATATATGCTGTTCAATTTTCTTCCTATTGAACAGTTGGAAGCCATTGCAATATTTTACTTTTATAGGAATGCATCATTCCACACATAGGCTTTTATGAAACACCTCTGTTTTTACCTCTTCTTTATCATCTATATTTAGTAAAGGTCTTGTTTGTTGTTTGTTCAAATATTCTCAGCCCTGCCTGCCACAACCCCCACCCACCCGGCAAATGACTTAAGTTTGACTTATTAATTTTCTACACCTCTCACTGCTGCAATTACCTAAAATAGTCTGGGGACAGACTTGCCAAACTTGTGTTGCAGGGATGCATGAAGAGGAATGTTTTAGATAGAGCAGAATAATGCATTAGATTTATTGTTGTTGTTAAATGAATATCTATGCAAAGAGGAAGGTTTTATTCTGCTGAAAATTGGGTTGTCACTGTTAGATACTTAGTGAGAACTTCTTTAAAAAAAGATGATGAAAGATTTAAGGCACAAAATGTATAAAAGAGAATTGGCTTTCCTGGCTTGTAAGACACTGTTGACATTTTGTGCACGGTTTACTGTTACCTTCCTGCAAACTTTTATTGTCTCTCCTCTTATTGGATTTCCTTACTTATAGACCTCTCATTTCCACAGGGAAATATTTATCAAATTAACAAAGCAATAAAGGGCTTAGACAGGAAAACAACAGCCATTATGGTTCCACATCCTAGAATTTGCCCATTTTTCTAACCTAACACTTCTCTTCTTGGTGATTTGGGATATTATCGTTTTGCAGTGTTGCTTTTGTACTGCAACAATTATTGTCCTTTAAAAAACAAATCTAGCTCCTCTACGAGTACTTCTGTTTGAAACAAACGTGGAGCTGGTGTTAAGATTTCTACCCAAGCTAAGATGTTAGTAAGTTTGGAAGGTCTGTTCAGTGTAAAACGGATCTGCAATCTTAAAATGGGTTCCAGGAGAAAAATGACACCCCAAAGGCTAAAATAGACAGTGTAAAACAGAAGGAAATGACCGAGGATCCAATCTAGAGCCAAGTGAAATAGTTTTTCATTCCATGTCACTAAACCTTTCTCTTTTTCATCCCAGCAGACTTGGCACTGTGTGCTTTCAGTACAGTACAGAAAAATCTAGCATTGCCCCTATGAGTTAAAAGGTTTGTGTATCCCTTCAAGCACTCAGCTGCTGCAGTGAAGGACAAGACAAGGTCAAAAGGTGGAAAATCTGTATTGTTGCTAGGTTTGGCTGAGAGCTGATCTGTCATTAGGCCAAGAAGACCATGAAAAATTCATCCAAGGTTTTAGGAGGGACAGCATCAACAGCTCAGCTGAGATGATAAACTACTATATTTTCTCCATATACTTTGGTGCCACTAGGTGTTTTTGTTCTGCCTCTGACACCCTCAGATGTTAACATTTGGGGATAACATTGGCATAAGGTGAACACACACAGAAGGGGGTAAAATTGCCATGCGATATGACTGCATACATCAAACACACTCACAAATCATCTAGGGCTTTCCGAGGCATGACAAGGTGTCTCAAGCTGCTGCACAGAAATGTTCAATCTCACTTTTGCACTGCTCTTTTTAAAAAAAAGGTAAATGAGAGCATTATCTGAATTGGGCCATGGTGAATAGCAGTAAATGCAGCCAAGTAGACTAAAGTGATGGAATATGAAACTGACTTCTAATATTGAATGAAACCATTGATTCACCTAGCCTAGAACTGTCTACCTGAAGTGACAACACTTCTGTAGATTCTTAGGTCCTGTTACCAAAGCTTCTTTTCACTGGAGATTCCATGGATTAAACCAGGGACTTTCTTCATACAAAACATTTAGTCTGCCCAGGAGGGACAGGCAAATATGTCCATTTCAGTTTCTCTCAGTTTCTCATTTCCCCCCAATTTTAATTTCCACATAAATTTGTGATAAAACAAACTCCTTATTAAAACTAGCATTTTAGCAAATTTGTCCTAATGTACACATTTTTTGCAAAGCAGTTTTCCCTTATGTAATGCAATCTGCGTATTATTTTCAAAAATATATGCATCTTTGTGCAGAGTTTAGCTTTGTACCCTATATGCATTTTTGTATCCATTACTTGTCCAAAGAACTGCATTGCAAAATTCAGAGAAGTGCAAATTTCATAGGATGACTGTGTTTTATTTCCTGAATTGTTTATCTAAGTGTGAAATAGGTAAATTTGACTTTAAACATGGACTGGTGGGACTTGTAGTTCAGCAACATCTGGAGGGACAAAGTTCCCCATGCCTACCAGGAAGGAGGATGCACTGAAGTTTATAGCACAATAGCAAACCAAACTCTTCATTAGTTTTGAAGCACAGAAGGACAAAAATAAACAAACTTTCATCTGATTCTTATATGGTATTTGGGCAGACCAATGGAGTTACTCTTTGGCAGAGAATCTTGAAGTGTGATAGGTTGACAGAATTCAAAAAGAATTTAATCATTCCTCTTCCTGTGACAGCGCCGTTAAGGCACTTTTATCATGTCAAAATGACACAGGCGCTAGATTTCTACTTTTTTCTTTTGCTACCTTCCCACTTTTGACAGAGCACTACATAGCCTACACAGATGGCATCACAACTTTCAAGCATTGATTGGGAAGTGCCTAGCTGTCAAGACATCATGGCATGAAAAAGGTTATAATGTGCCATCTGGGGAATGTTAAGCATTTGCAGTGATTTTTTTCTTAAGGTACTGGATTGGCTATCTTGCTACTTCCCTGTGGATCTCATATGTGCCATTCTGATATGGTTGTTATAGAGGAAATTTCATGGGGTGGGCCAATAGCTGCCTATGTTATTTTGTTATGCTAGCACTACACTTGGAGATCAGGCAGTGGATTGGGTAAAATCCGTATCATTTGCCCATTCCTATGAATTCTGCAGTACTGGGATTAAGCCACAGTGGAGTAAGGGCTGCACTGTTCCGCTAATGTAAAAATGGGTAACGTGAGAACAGACCCTAAATGAAATCAATGGCATTGAAGTGGCTCACTATTTGCTAAGCTCTTGTTAGTTTCAAAGGAATTGTGCCTGTCTTTGGATTCTGTATGTGGATAGCAGGCCTTCTGGTGGTTGGTGGGATGAGCATGCATGCAAACATTGGTAGATTTTAGTGTAGATTATCTAGTTATCTGGTAATACCAAAGGTTAAGCTTAATTTGTTAAGGAAGTCATCGCAGGCATAATAAATGGTGAATAATATGCCACCAAGGCATCACATACCAATCACCTGCCTGGCCTATCTTAAATTTCAATTTTCAATTTGACAGAAGAAAAGTGATGATGCTGATAAGTCTAGTAGCACACTTATTTTGTCAACAACATGCATTGTTCTCTTCTTTCTGTCCTCATTTTTAAGAAGCATAAAAACAATGAACAAATCAATGAAAACAAATACTTCCAGGCAGGGGGAAATCATGCTAATGTTTCATTTTTATTTATTTATTTAGCATGCATTTGGATCTCACAGACTTCAGGGGTATAGGTGCAAAGTATTGAGATAGTGGCGCCCCCCTGTGGAATGCCCTCCCATCAGATGTCAAAGAGATAAACAACTACCTGACATTCAGAAGACATCTTAAGGCAGCCCTGTTCAGGGAAGTTTTTAATGTATGACATATTAGTGTATTTTTGGTATTTGTGGAAGCCACCCAGAGTGGCTGGGGAAACCCAGCGAGATGGGTGGGGTAAAAATAATAAATTATTATTATTATTATTATTATTATTATTATTATTTTGATGAATGTTGTAGTACTTATCTAAAACATTTAGGAAGCAATCCTAACCTGAGCCAGAAGCCACCAGACAGGCCTCAGGAAGCAGTCATACATGCTGAAATTTATACCACTGGAAGTCCCCTGCCCTGTGCATGGGAACCCAGTTCTTTGCAGAATTGGGACTGGTTGCTACCAATGATGATAGACAACAAGAGGAGTTGGAACATTTTGCAATTGCAGATAATTTGACCTGCAACCTCAACTCCAGTATTGCTGTTTATGCAAATTCTCTAACACCCTATTTAAACAAAGAGGGCAACTTCTCCTGCTTGCTCACTCACTCACTCTCACTCACATATTTTCAGCAATAAAGAGATGAGATTACCAGTTTACAGCTACTATGATAAGCCTGAAGGAGTGCATTTCAAAAACATCAAGTTCATAGCTATAATGGCTAGAGGAAGCTAGAACAAAGGTGGTCTTAAAAGGACATTTTCTTCAACTGCATCTGGGTAACCAAAGGCATTTTCGTTATCTCCCTGGATGTTTTTAGAACACTGGTCCAGGCAGCTGAAGATCTTTGCTCCAGGCCTTGTGTCTAGCTCTAGCTTAATTAGGTCTGAGCTCCAGGAGAAAGGCCAGTCATGCTGGAGACAATTAAATGGCTGTGAGCAAAGGAAGAAAAGAAAGTCTGGCGTACTTTAGATATGCTCTTTCACTATGACAGAGCAGCAGATTATATTTAATTTTCTGTCAAGCTTAGTTAGGTCTTCATTTTAAGAGCAGAGACATCTCTGTTGACCAGCTTCAGAGACAACCTTCCTTACAACAAATAATTGCATATTTATTGTAAGCTTGTTGTTGTAAATAGGTATCCTTGTTAGATGATGTTGCTTTCTAATTACATGATGTTGCTTTCTAATGAGGTTATTATTTATTAGGCATTTTAACCCATTCTTTGATAACGACATTTGCCACCAAAATACTTTAACTATCTTTGTACATCATTTCATGGTGGTGGTGTAATGGAAGGTGTAATGGAATATCCAGGGAGGCATTGTCTGGGGAAAGGGATGGGAAGGCAACTATTTACTTATGGCTTTGCAGGGGAAGCAATGAGAATTCAACTTTCAGCCACCTCACTCAGAACCTAAAGTATGGGAGTGAATCTCAGGTGAAAAGGCACCGTAAAGTGAACATTTTGTTGGGTGACTTCTCTGTTTTTATAGCATGTTTGGTTAAGATATGCTTTGCAACTATGGTCTAGTCTTTTTTTACCTCTTGAGTAGTTAAATAAGCAATATTAATAATCTCTTAGCACTTTTAAAAAGTGCAGTTCTATTCTATTAGTGATTTAACAAGTCCGAGCAAACTAAATGGTGCTGATTAGCAATTCTTTCAGCTTAGAAGAGTCATTAAATCTGCACGAGCACAAATCCTTTAATACAGTACTTTAGGTTCAGGAGTAGAGAATTTATACAAGATTAAAAATTAACCTTATTGCCACAAGCTTTGGTCACCAAACCACTAAGGAACCAGTTGTCTCGGTATCAATTTGTGTTTTCTCTGTTAAAACTCTATATTGATTTCCTAAATCACAGAGCTTTCCTATCCTCCTCGGGAATGGTTAAAGGATTTTTGAAGTGAAAGAGTAGCCTGTTTTAATTACAAAAGCAAGGCGTGCTAAACCTCTTGCTACAAATAATGTCTTCCAAATTACACTCTGCCTTGGGGAGCATTATTTATCAAATCAATTATTACATGGATAGACTGATGAGTGAAAGTTGTTATACGGGAAACATATTTGGGAGATTCATCTATACAGGTAATATAGGCCTAAAAAGCAAGAATAGTAAAAGCTGATGTAATTTCTTTAAAAAAAGTCTGAAAAGCATTAAGGCGCATATTGTTTTCATGAACTAGATATGATATGCTGTGTGAAACAGTTACTAAGATGACAGCATGTGTGTACATCACAGTATCACTTAGATATTGCCTCCTCTTAGGCACAGCCCTGAGCATGTGATAAAGATTTTAGCTCTCCTCAGCATTTGGTATAGTTGTGGCATGTGCCCTGTGGGATACTGAAAGTTAACCCAGGCTGAATTGGGATCACACCATTACCCTTCAATGAACATCTCACCACTTACACATATGACTGCAAAAAAATGATGGGTGATCCCCTTTCATTTTAATTCAGAAGCAGCTTTTAAATTAGTTTTCTTAACAATAATACTTTTATTATTTATGTCCTGCCCATCTGTCTGGTTTTCCTCAGCTACTCTGGATGGCTTACAGCATATATAAAAACATAATAAAACATCAAACATTAAAAACTTCCCAATACAGGGCTGCCTTCAGATGTCTCCTAAAAGTTGTGGAGTCCTTTATCTCCTTGACATCTGAACGGAGGGCATTCCACAGGGAGGACACCCCATAGGGTGGGGACCACTGCTGAGAAGGCCTCTGCTTGGTTCCTTGTAACTTCACTTCTCACAGTGAGGGAACCGCCAGAAGACCCTCTGAGGAAGACCTCAGTGTTCGGGCTGAACGATTAGAGTGGAGATGCTCTTTCAGGTACACAGTACTGGGCTGAGGCAGTTTAAGGCTTTAAAACTCTGCACCAACATTTTGAATTGTACCCAGAAATGTACTGGGAGCCAGTGAAGATCCTTTAGGATCGGTGTTGTATGGTCCCAGCGGCCGCTCCCAGTCACCAGTCTAGCTGCCACATTCTGTATTAGTTGTACTTTCCAAGTCACCTTCAACGGTAGCCCCACGTAGAGTGCATTGCAGTAGTCCAAGTGGGAGATAACTTGAGCATGTATCACTCTGGCAAGACACTCTGCGGGCAAGTAGGGTCTCAGCTGCATATCAGATGGAGCTGGTAGACAGCTGCCCTGGACACAGAATACATAAGTTGTCTTTAAAAAGGTTATCTGTTTTCCAGCATTATTCACATCTCAGCTTCTAAGATTGCTGCATGTCCTCCAAAAGTGTTGCATATTTTATTGCTGAGGACTCTACAAGGATGTAGGGAAGTTGAGGAGCAGGGTGGTCATAATCAAGGTGAGGACAGCAAAGTCCAGAGGAGCCAATGAACTGAGAAATAGGAACCAGAAGAAAAGGCAGGAGAAAGCATGAGAGGACCTGCATTTGAGAGTTTAGAGTTGTCATAAGGTATATAAAATGCAATGGAATGAAAATGCAAGGTCCTTAATTAACCAGATAAGGAATGTGAGCTTAGAGAGCAAATTAATGTAAACCTGATAGCAGAAGGGGATGGGGGCGGTGGCAGTGGCAGTTGAATTAAAAGCATGCAAAATAGCTCATATTTTCAGTTTGTTTTAAGACTCTGTGTATTTGGTGGCTCATTATTACTTCTAGAGGGGATGTAGTCACTGACTTGGGCTGCCGCTGGAAGAAAGGTCACGATTATAGTTGCCAAGCCCTCAGTACTTGAACAGGATAGGCATATTGTGGAGATGTTTTACATATTAACCAAGAAGATGTAGCAACACTATCCTTAAGTCAGTATGTTAGTTCAACAGTATATGTATCACAATCTAGCTAAAGCAGTTAAGTAGTTTTGATTTCCACTGGATTCTGTAAGTGAGTTAAACAAGCACATGCTTAACTCACATTGAAAACAATGGGACTTAAAAGTGCTTAGCTTGGCTGGATCATTCCTGCAGTGTTT
Organism: Podarcis muralis; assembly: GCF_964188315.1. Taxonomy (NCBI): domain Eukaryota; kingdom Metazoa; phylum Chordata; class Lepidosauria; order Squamata; family Lacertidae; genus Podarcis; species Podarcis muralis. Next base: position 86,467,143 of record NC_135657.1, on the reverse strand, counting down.
AGTGGGCACGCCACAAATATCTACTGTGCAAACGATTTGCCAAGTTAAATCAGCATTACTTCACTAAGAAGCCAAGTTAAAATGGACACTGAAATTCCATTACATGCTACATTTAACAGAAAAGCTATAGTCTCCCTCAGTGTTATCCTGGAAGAGCCAGTTTCTTAAAACCTTAACCCTTACAAGAAACAATGGGAAGGTGTGGTCTAGTGAAAATATTGTTTGAACTGGATGGAAGATACCTGGGTTCAAGCCTTATGTCTTCTACGTTTGCCCTGGGAAAATGATAATAGAAATCAAATGTGGTATATAGGGATGGGGCAGCAATTAAGAGGCAAACTCACCTAGTTCACACTTTCCAATAAATTAATGCACTTGCACCATACTGTCCTCCACACCACCTTGCCCCTGCTCTCCCTCCCAGTAAACAGCAGTGACTCAACTGCTGGGCATTCAGGTAAGCGCCTCCTCCCAACCAATGCCACCCACTACTGATCATACAGGTTTAGTTAAAGAACCAGCATGGCTTCATCAAATGAAAGCCCCATCTAACTAACCTTTCAAGGTTCTTTCAGAATGTCAATAAGCATGGTAAGATAGGGTTGATCCAATAGGCAATGAGTAAACTTTGTTGTCATGGGATAAGGGGACTGGTTTCTTATGGAACAGTAACTGCTTAAAGAAAAGCAAGCAGAGAGCAGAAATAGACAGTTCTCACAATGGGGGAAAAACAAAGAAGTAGGTTCTTCTAAAGTTTGCTGTTGGAACCTCTGTGTTTTAACCTGTTCGCAAACGGCCCAGATTTAGGGATGAGCAGTGAGGTGGTCAAGCTTGTTTTTGACACCAGATTGTTCGGTGCGGTGAAAATGAAAAGAGTTTGCGAGAAACTCCAAGAGGTTCTCTCCAGACTGGGTGAATGGGCCTTAAAATGGAGCTGTGCAGGCAGGGATGTTGCTCTCCTGTCTTCCAAATGTGGCACATCACTGCCACTTATTGAGAGGGGGAGGTGCAAGTGAGAGGGAGCTTGGCCCATTGTGGATGCTGTGGCAGAGCCAATTTGACACTGCATCCATGTTGTGCTTGCACCACACTGAGCTTGCCCCTTCCCTTCTCGGTAAGCAGCAGCAACATGCTGCATTGAGAAGACAGGAGAGCAATGCAGCAGCACCCACACAGCCCCACTAGCCCCACTACTGCCCCAAAGCCATCTTCTTGGCCACTGTGAAAAAAGTATGCTGGGCTAGATAGCTCTTTGGCCTGGCTCAACAAAGTGCTTCTTATGTCATTAAAAAATGAGCAGAAACAGGTTTTTCATTTGACATATATTGGCATATCATTGAATCATGGCCAGGGCTAAGTAGGTTAACATAGGAAAGCCTGGGCTAGTGACGTAATTCAGAACTCATTGGTGCTGCTCAAAGGAAATGAGATGCACTCAGATTATACATCATCACAAAGCATTTTCGATTCAACATTGCCATAATGGTGTGTAGCAGTTACTGGCCATCAAAATTCTTTCGTTAATTCTTTGTAAATGAGTATTAGGCATGCCAGGAATTCTAACAGGAATGGTTTTCTTTTCCATATATATATATATATATAGAGAGAGAGAGAGAGAGAGAGAGATACTAGATGTAATGCATAACCCTAATACAAACGCTAAAAAGAGAAGAAAAATAGACTTAAGAAAATACAGATTTTTTTTTGTTTGCAGTTCAAAGCAGTTCAAAGTAATTGATCTAGCGAATTTGAAAAACTCATTAAAACTACATCTAAGGCAGTAAAATTGCTCTTAGCAAACTAAGATTAGTCTGATTTATAGTACCTATGGAGCAATATATGTTCAAACATGCTTGTTCAATTAATTGTACTGTAGTATAATACACCATTTAGCAGTAGGCTTTTGAATTGACAAAATGAACAAACCATAGGGCAAGCCACACTCATAAATTATGTGTCTTTCAATGCAACAGCTGTAAGATGATTAACCCTTATTCATCACTGTGGTACAAACAATCAATTGTTCAAATTAGTGCATCAGCTACTATCTGTGTGCCTTACAAGAAAGGAGAACAAGAAGAAAATAAAAAGGGCCCTGCATATGTTTTGATTCTGAATGATTCCAAAGTAATCGTGACTTTCCATTCCAGAACTGAGAAATGGAAAAAAGAGAGGTTCTTCGTTTTATTTTCCAAAATGTCAGTAAACATTTATTTAACATCTTTACACTCTGCACTCCTCCCAAAATGTTCAAGGTAGCTAAGCGTTTTTAAAACCAATAAAAAAGCAATATCAACAATAATACCAAAGGACAGAAGAGCTGATAAAACTCAAATACATTTAGTTGTGTTTGATGCCATTTCAACATGTGACCTTATGTTCTTTGTAACTTGCATCATAAAATGAGCACCCATTGACTCTAATCAAGTTAAATTCACTGTTTGAGGCTTTATATTCTTGGATCACACTGCCTTTATCATCACAAATACACACCATCTACTACTTGCGTGAGAAGACCTCCAAACGCCCTCCAAAATAAATCACAGGATATAGAATATTTGTTTAAGATTTTTGGCATTAATTTTGGCCACAACTTTGGCCTCCCTATAATTTAAGGTTGTGTTTTTGACCTTGCTATGCCTGTCTAGGGGTCATCTGTTTTGGGGGCAGGGGCCCAGTAGGAATTTTGCCATAGGCTGATTGGCTGGTGCCATTTGGTTTTTGTTCTACTGTGTAGCAAATCATCACAACTTTGTAAGGTTGGCAGTTAGGCATTGGTTCATTCTTTGGTGGAGAGGATTGTGGATTGGCTGTGCCTGCCCCTCATTTCTGTTGCTGCTGCTAGGGAATTCTGTTAAAAGAATCCAGGGGCTTGATTTGCTCTGTCTGATCCCCTCTCAGGGGTAGGGCCATGCCAGAGTCCCTGGGAGCATCTGGGGTTAACTCAGAGGCGGATCTTCTGTGCTCCCCCAATATGTTTTCCCTTACTGACCTATGGAGGTTCCAGTTGTCAGTCCTGTTCCTGCCAGTGCAGGTTCAGGTAGTCCGAACCAATGCCTAAGCAACCATTCACATGCTGTAATCAATAAACACAACCTTAAATTATAGGTAGGGAGATCCACTGCACAATGCGAAAGAGAAAGTACTTCACCTCGTGCGAGCTCCGTTCGCATCCTGAAGTAAACGTAAGACGCGTCTGCACATGCGTGGGTCATATTTTGCCGCTTCCGCGCATGCGTGTGATGTAATTTTGAACGCCTGCGTGAATGGCGAAACCCGGAAGTAATGCGCTCCGTTACGGCCGGGTCACCACGGAGCACAACCTAAAAATATTCATCCCGAAGCTACTTCAATCCGAGGTATGACTGTATGTAGCCCCTTAGTTGCCAATCAAACCCCAACTGACAGAAACTTTTCCCCAGCAACAAAGGGGCAACCAATGAGGTACGGAGGTCATCCAAACCGGCCCGCCCCAGCAACAAGAAGGCAATTGGGTGATGTCACCGCAACATGTGGCTCTCCATGATTTGGAGAACACGATTTAGTAGACTGCAGATCTCACTGCCAGAGATCATGCAGAGATTATCACCGTCACTCTCATTTGGGTATCTGTTTAAAATTTGAAAAGCATATACAGATCTATATTTATTAATTAAATTTATATCCCACTTTTCTTCCCAAAGGCACCCAGGGCTGCAAACAACAAGGGCTAAAATAATGTTTAAAAGTCTTTAAAACAATTCCAATACAAATTATGGTTGGTAAAGATCTCACCAGCAGAAATATTAACCATATTTATCTTTACTGGCCAATCATTCATATTTCTTCTGAATTTTGTATCTGAACCATATTCTGTTTCTTCCCTGAGTTTAAGAATGAGCTATAGGTGTGTGTGAGCAAAAGTTCTGACACTGATGGAAAGACTGCTTAGCTAAAGATGAAGTCAAAAAGGGCAGAGACTGAATCAAGCAAAGATGAGAACAAAGCTATCCCATCTTTTTCATATGATTACAAGAAATGGACAAACAATAAGAAGCCTAGCTGCTTACATATCAAGAGTCTTACAAGGTCCAGGAGAGCACATGATGCAAGGATAAGAATTCTGCTACAAGAGTGCAAAGTCTTCTGGGATAATAGTGAACAGATTCACCCTCTGATGTGGCCCAAGGCTCTAATTGGAGGCTGCTTGCCCATCCCTCCCACCAAGGTTTTTTTAGATTGGGGGTGGTGGTGACTCAGTGACTCAATATTCAACATATTTCTAGTCTACTCTTTGTAACAAATGATTTCAGGACAGGATAAAACAGCACCATAAAAAACTCAGATTAAAACAATGCTGCACAACAAATTCCATTCCACACGACAGATGAGAGCAACTAAAACAGTATGATTAATGGAACAATCTTGAGCAGTGTATAGGCTGTAAAATGCTAGGGTGGGGTTACCCAGATTTTCAAATTAAGTGGGAGGAGACTGATTACTAGCAAGTTGTACCAACTCATCCAAGTGGACAGTTAATTACCTGGCTGGGGAAATGGGCATTGGATAGAAACAGTGCATTTAATTTTCTATAACAAATCTTGTATTAGCAGAGTTGCTAGCAATTTACAATCAAGAACTCATTTCTTCTGCCTCTTTATCCTGGTGCCTGCTTGTAACAGGTATTTCTTATCTATTGCTTTGGTGTTCTTATTCTAATAATAATAAACTGTTGGTTGAGATCCTGTGCTTGCTATTCTTTTGTGTTACTCATCACAGATTCCCACCCCCCTTTATGTCTTGCTATGCTGCTTCAAACATGGCCATGTTAGCAAGCATTCATATCTTTGTTATGTAAAACAATTAAGGCGTTTCAAAAGGACAAGAAGAATGGTCATTAAACCAATTGTCTGAGAAATATTTCTGTCTTGTTCCTTATTCCCTCTGCCTTCTCACTCCCGTTTTGCAGCTCTAGCCATTATGTAGATCAAAATGTGAGACAACTAGTGAAACCACACACACACACACACACACACACACACACACACACCTGTTCCAAACACTAAACAATAACATGTCTAAGAAACAGAAGCCTGGATCTATGATGAGGCTATATAATGATTGTAAGAGACTTTTTTTCTCAATGGTTGCCATCACTAAGGGCAGGAAGCAGGCAGGATGGGCTGGCATGGGGTGAGCACAGAGCTGCCATCCCAGCAATGAAACTGTGGCTGCTTACTGGGATGGGGGCAGGGCAGGCAAGCTCAACCTTAAGTCAGGGCACCAGCACAGCCAATTGGACACCTACACACAATGCTATCCAATCAGTGCAGCCATCTTGACCTGCCTCCACCTAATCCTGGTAAGTGGCAGCTATTCCCTGCCCCACTGTGCCAGCTGCTCCTGGGCACAGGTTTGGGCCCTACTCCAAAGTTGTACTCAAATGCACCTTTGGGTTTCATATGGAGCAGAAACCCAAGCTTCCAATGTCACACCTAGCTTGCTTGGTCTGCAGCAGCTACCTATATATTTCCAATTTAAAGTGTTGATGCAAAAAGCCCGAATAACTGCGCTGCCAAATACAGCAGTTCTTTCCAAAGATATCAGGACAAAAGGAATGAGAAGGTGGATGGGGAACCAAAACAGTTTAATTAACAAATCGACAGCAGGCATGCAAAGCATAAAATAAAACATACCCGACAGGGGCTACCCAATCTGCCCTTCAGCTGCCCGGAGCCCCAGGTAGAGCAGCAGGAGAAAGACCCCAACCATCAGTCTCCCAGTATCAGGGCCTTTGATCTGGGTAGAAGCTCTCCTGGGCCCCTCCCACCTATGGCTTTTATAGCCTGCCTTGATGTAATCAAGTGGCATTACTCATGATTAGCCCAGGACCCTGAGATGGAATTAATACAGAGCGGCTGAGAGTCTCCCACTACCTGCAGCCAGCATCCAGCCAGCACTCGCAACACAGAAGAACCCAAGAAACACAAGAATCCAGCAGATCTCAGACTGGGGAAGTTAAAGGGAAAGGGACATGCCACCTAACTCCTTGAAATACAAATTTGTTCCACATTTCCACTACAATAACTTGAGATCTAGATTTCTGATGCAGCATATCTATCCATACCAAGCTTCGAGGATGGCTGTGCATGTGTAGGTGTGTCAGAGAAAACATACATGTATGTAGATAGGCATGTGGGGGAAATGTATATATAGATATGGATGGGAGAGAAAATGTATTTGGATGGCAGAACGTGCAACTCTTAATCTCAGGGTTGTGCGCATATGATGGAACATGTGCAAAAAGTGAGGATTCATTTGGATGTGAAGCAATGCGAGTATGAATGGATGAGAGAAATAACAGGAAGGAGAATGCACAGCTGTGTGAATGTGCAAACAGGGAAAGAGGGGGGGGGGAATCTCTCTCCCTCTGCCCTACTCCACACCTATCCCCTCTTGCAGTGTGAATCATTTGCAAGAATTCACTTGCACTGTACTTACTAACAGCAAGATGTCTACATAAGGAAAGGGATGGCAAAACCATGGCACAGATCCAGCCTGCCAACATGCAGGTCATTGTTCAGCACTGTAGCACAAAGATCTCAGATAAGGCACTCTGCTTGCTCTTTAAGAGTGAAACAAAGTGTTCCTTCACACCAGTGCTGGATCTCTAAAGAGCAGCCAGATAGATCTTTATCTCCAATCTTCATGTTAAGCACTGCAGTGGCAAGAACAGAAATAAAAGGCTCTGCGTGCTTTTAAGAGTAAAAGGTAGCACTTTCGCCTAGCCTACTCCAACACTGAAGTGGTGGTCTGGAGAAATGCTACCTTTTACTTTGCACAGTAAACTCAGAGAAAGATAGATGAAGGGGACTTCTATTTTTACTTTTTTAATTAACAAGAACAACAACCATTCTATTTCTAAAATGAAAGTTGTAAAATGCCAAAACAAGAATTTCCATAGTAGCAATATACAGAATGCAATGACAAACATAGACAGCATCTTAAAAAGCAGAGACAAAGTTCCGTATAGTTAAAGCTCTGGTTTTCCCAGTAATGTATGGAAGTGACAGCTGGACCATAAAGAAGGCTGATCGCCGAAGAACTGATGCTTTTGAATTATGGTGCTGGAGGAGACTCTTGAGAGTCCCATGGACTGTAAGAAGATCAAACCTATCCATTCTGAAGGAAATCAGCCCTGAATGCTCACTGGAAGGACAGATCCTGAAGCTGAGGCTCCAATACTTTGGCCACCTCATGAGAAGAAAAGACTCCCTGGAAAAGACCCTGATGTTGGGAAAGATTGAGGGCACAAGGAGAAGGGGATGACAGAGGATGAGATGTTAGACAGTGTTCTCGAAGCTACCAGCATGAGTTTGACTAAACTGCAGGCGGCAGTAGAAGACAGGAGTGCCTGGCATGCTCTGGTCCATGGGGTCATGAAGAGTTGGACACGACTAAACGAGTAAACAACAACAATATACAGAATATCTGATTTGTATTGGGCAAATATAACATGCAAAATCATAAAAGAATATTAAATGAATTAAACTATAAATAATATATACTAAATCACAATACACATAAAAATGAAATAAAACCAAAATCTTAAAATAATAATGATTTGAGATGGATTGAAGTAATAAAAACAATTAAAACTTAATTAAGGATATTTCTATAATTATAGCCTTCTATAATGTGAGTTTCCACTTTCAATCAGAAGTAGCTTAGCCCACACCACTGAGAAGAACTCAGCCACTCCCTTCTTGAAATAAGGAAACCTTTTAAATAATAAATAAAACCCCCTCAGTGACAATTGTTTCCCCCCCTTCTTTTTTGACTATTTAACATTCTGGAATCCCCCTCAATAATATTCAAATTTAAAGTGCTTAGATAAATCACAGTTATTTTTCTTAAGTGTATAGGAAGTACGGTGTTATGCGCTTCTGCGAAAGCCATACAATTGTATTTGCAAGAAAATATAATAACTGGATATCAAAATAATTACTGTCTCTCTAAAAGTTTGATAGCTTAAAATAAATCCATGTACATAAGAAATTCAATGGACATGTAGTTTTACAAATATTAGAAATATGAATGAAACTTTGGATGGAGCCACTGCCTGAACTTTTGTAAATGCTACTAGAACAGAATACATCTTCGCATTACGTTTTACAATGCCACCTATTAAAAATGGTATATTTTACAATAAATGGAGTATGAAACGTTTTCTGGGACATTAATATATTTAGCCATCATGCAAGTCGAAAACAGCACCCTTCAGGTCAAATTGGATACTTAAGCATTTAGCAAAAATTACTGAGTACATTGTCTGCAAGATAATTGTAAAGCTATAAAATGATTCAGTTCAGTGATTCTAATATGATTTAATTATAATGGATCTGGTGTCACTCACCTTGTGAATATTTAACATTGAGCTACCAGTTTTAAAGGCATCTTTGCAAAGGAACAGGGGTTATATTAAGCCGTATATGTACACTCCCAAAGTATGGGTACATTTCTTCATAAGTCTTCAGTGCCCAAGAATTATTTCTCTGTGCCTGCTAAAATCTTGTAACATAGCCCACTTTGCTCTCTGCTGGCCCCATCAAAAATCTTGTTTGTTTGGGGAAAATGGAAGCCTGATTGATGTCATGTCGTTCCCTTTATTTATGCTTTGTATGTTCATGACTGCCTCATTTATACTGGCAATCAGATGTGGCACTATGGCGTACAGCTGGGGTTCAATGTTCCCTGACCTCCAGCGCAAGGGCTGTTGCGCCAGCATAAGAACGAGAAAAAGAGTGGTGCCCAGTATGAAATCCAGCACAAAGTGGCTCCATCGGAAGCTTGTTGTGCAGCCAGTTGTGCAGCAGACTGCACAATGTTGTTGTGCAACCAGTTGTGCAGCAGACTGCACAATGTGAAGTATTGGGCCTTCAACAATCTGTGGTGCAACTAGTCGTGAGAAACACGCTGGCTTCCTGCACCTTCCCTTGTGCAAGTCATTCCACTAGTGCAACTATTACACCTCTAAGGGACTTTAACTCAGTGCTAATTTGGATTCTTCCCTAGCGTTCATGTCAGTCTATCTACCTAACTATTTATTTGTGCTTTGATCTTGTGTTATCTTGTGTTTTTATCTTGTGAATTGCTCTGAGATCTTTTGATGATGGATGGTATATAAATCTAATAAATAAATGAGAAAATAAAAATAAAAGAACTGCATTTTGGCATTTTACAACTTGACCTCAAAGTTGTTGTTGAGCTTTTTTAAAGATTCAAGTTGCTAAGCCCCAAAGTGGTTGACCTTTTTTCAGAACCACGGGAAGGAACTGCCTGTGGGGGCTGGGTTAAACCGACTTGTGGGCCGGATTAAGCCCCCCCCAAACGGACTTTGGACATGCCTGTTCTACTCATTCTGGCACAACACATTTACTGACATGAATTCCAGGGCTTGTAATTCTTATCAGCAGTACTCACATGACTAATTTGCTACTACTTGCTCGTAGCTGGTGTATCTCTAAAAAACCACAAGCTCCTTTTAGCACCCTTGTCTTCAAACAATAGGAATTGAATTTTGTGGGCGGCTTCACTGTGCAGATAACACATTCTCAATTTGATCAATCTTATGTAGCAAGCTCTCTAGTCCAGATAAATTTAGTGGTCTCTTTTTGAAAACAATATCCAAGGACCTACACAAAAAATAATGGTGTAATTTGGTTAGTGTTTTGTCCCCAGTGGCTGCTATAATCTATGCTGAAATAGGGAAAAGGATCCAGAAAAAAATAATGATAAATAAATTGAAGATTTATTATATTTTCTTCTTCCCTAGGCTGTGAATGGCCAACTATGCTATTTGTGGTTTAGTTGCATGAGCAGAAAAGAATAATAATTTGAGTTTTCAATGTGATCAAGTGATAAAACATTGGAAAATTGCTTCCACAATATAGAGGAGAATTGTGTAGTCTCAGCAATAAAATAGTTCTTTTCATTTTTAGTAAGATGTGCTGAACTATGTGCATTAGAAGAATAAATGGCCATTTATCTTCCATTTGCAAAACTCTGCCATGTGATAGAAAAATTTGGAGTACTTAAAAAGTGAAATGTTAGTTATTTTAACCTTTCCATGAAATTTCAAATACTTGTACTAGAAAGGTGACATAAAGATAACTGGAAATATTCCACTAGAGAGGGTGAAATGTACACAGTGCACTGTAAACATTCTTGGAGCAATCCTTTGTGCATGACAGCAACAGGGAGTTAGACATGTGTAAACTAAATAGTTATAGGTTAGTTAAGAACATGAGGAGAACCTGCTGAATCAGCCCTATAGCCCAGGCTTCCTCAGTCCTCCAGCTGTTTTTGGCCTACAACTCCCATGATCCCTAGCTAGCAGGACCAGTGGTCAGGGATGATGGGAACTGTAGTCTCAAAACATCTGGAGGCCCGAGGTTGAGGAAGCCTGCTATAGCCCATCTAGTCCAACATCTGGTTTTCATACTGGCCAATCAGATGCCTGTGGGAAACCCACAAGCAGGAGCTAAATACAACTGGAAGCATACAATGGCTTCTGACCATGGAGACACAGCATAGGCATTATGCCTAGTAGACACTGAGAGCATTAAGGTAAAGGTAAAGGGACCCCTGACCATTAGGTCCAATCGTGGCTGACTCTGGGGTTGCGGCGCTCATCTCGCTTTATTGGCCGAGGGAGCCAGCGTACAGCTTCCGGGTCATGTGGCCAGCATGACTAAGCCACTTCTGGCAAACCAGAGCAGCGCATGGAAACGCCATTTACCTTCCAGCCGGAGGGGTACCTATTTATCTACTTGCATTTTGATGTGCTTTTGAACTGCTAGGTTGGCAGGAGAAAGGACCGAGCAACGGGAGCTCACCCCGTCGCGGGGATCTGAACCGCCGACCTTCTGATCGGCAAGTCCTAGGCTCTGTGGTTTAACCCACAGCACCACCCGCGTCCCACTGATAGCATTATGATCCATGAATTTTTCATTTTCTCCCTGAATGCTTCTGTGAGTTCCTTGCTTCTCAACCTCTACAGAGGTCCCAGTTCATTGTCTGAGGCCATGCAATAAGCTACCTTGTTGAAGTTAAGCTGGTTGTGGCCTTGTTAGCATTTGGATAGGAGACTCTTTGGCAACCCCATGCGAACTTTCATTCCATCATGGAAGAAAGGGGAATATAAAATATAAATGTTCCAAATAAATGCTGGCAACAGTGTACTTTCAGCTCATTTCCAAGGCTGAAATGACAAAATACATTCTATAAGAAATACAATGGCTACTTATGGTCATGTTTCTATGATTAAAATAGGCATCGTAGTACAATTGTGTAAACATGTTATGCACTCTTTCTACAGTAAGAGGCTTCTTTTTTTTGCATTTATATTTCATGGGGAACTGAGTTTTTCCTTAGAAAGATCTAAGATGCTTAAGATTAAATATTTCAGGGCACAGTACAAATTTCCACCCCGTCAATGGTAAGACTCTGCAGAAAAGCCAAGGTAGCATCCATATGGTTCTCTGGTGGTCAGCTATCCAAGCAGTGAACTGGGCCAGACTTGCTTAACTTAAGCAAGGTGGTGGCTTCATGTGTCCTCACACCATACATTAGGACCATGACATTTGGGTGCACCACTGGGAGCACTACCTTGTTGATGAGGTCCATGCCAGTGTGCCTGTGCTCCCTAGCCTCACTGCCCCCCTGTTCTGCCCCATCCAGGTCAACAACAGTAATACTGGTGTCAGGAAGGTGGCTCAACATCTCTGTGCCATAGCACATCTCACTACTGATATAATTGTTTATATAGATTACATTTAATTGATGAAGAAGAGAGGGGAGAGGCCGGAAGTCTCTCACCCCACTTCGTTCTTTAGAATACATCTTCTGTGGCTGCATTTTAATTTGCTTGGGCTTTTTAAAAATAGGCTGGTGCTCATTGGGGCTGGTAGGGCAGACGGCTACAGTAGGTGACACTAGATTCAATTAGTATAGGCAGAACCAACTGATTGTAGTTTTGTACCTCTTTCTCCCTGCTGGGTTCTGCAAGGGTGACACTGACACCAAGGAGTAGGAAGTTGAAAGCCAGTGCTGTCTGCCAGGTACGGCTAGTTGAGGGTGATGGGGCAGGGCCCCATTCTCCTAATGGGTCAGCCTCCACTGGTTACAGGAAAAACCACACACATGTGGTTTCAGTAAACTTTCCAATTGCCAAGGAAAATGTGCTTGTTATAGATCAACCTGCAGAATATGGAGGAACATTTAAGAATGTTAATATATCGAGAGAATAAATTGATTTTATTCTTTGGTTTGCTTGCTATTAATTAATATCCCCGAAGTCCTAAGTGTTTGTGCCACAAAGCTATTAACCGGATATGTCTAAGGAGGTAAGAACTAAAACAAAGAATATGGCTAATGTCAACAGTACTGAGGTAGGCAACTGGAGATTTATTTAATTTTTTCGAAAACTCTCTCATTTCTCTAAATGAAAGGCTATTAGAGCTGTTAACAATTATTTTTAATATTTGAAAGCTTTCCAATTAGCAGGCTATATAAACACATGACATACACTGAATACACACTTTGTCCTGAAAAACAACATTTATCCTTTTGAAAATTTCGCTCTACCACTTGAGGCCAGAGCTGGCTATTATAAATTGGTACAGTGCTGAGAAGGGTGTATTTTCCCTAAGCATAAGTGTGCAGAATCACAGTACTTGTAGCTTTTGAATTATCTGCAAAAGAATAAGCAATGAAAAGAACCAGAAATACCTGCAGACTGAGATTAGCAATGCAATCCTATCCATCACCCTGAGAAGAAAGTTCCATTGAGCTTATTGCAGTTGACTCCCAGTGGTTCTGCTACTAGGCTGCAATCTTATTCACAGTTAGGTGAGCCCAAGTAAACAAAGGGACGCGGGTGGTGCTGTGGGTTAAACCACAGAGCCTAGGGCCTGCCGATCAGAAAGTCGGCAGTGTGAATCCCCGTGACGGGGTGAGCTCCCGTTGCTCGGTCCCTGCTCCTGCCAACCTAGCAGTTCGAAAGCACATCAAAGTGCAAGTAGATAAATAGGTACTGCTCCGGCGGGAAGGTAAATGGCGTTTCCATGCACTGCTCTGATTCGCCAGAAGCGGCTTAGTCATGCTGGCCACATGACCCGGAAGCTGTACACCAGCTCCCTCGGCCAATAAAGCGAGATGAGCGCCGCAACCCCAGAGTCAGCCACGAGTGGACCTAATGGTCAGGGGTCCCTTTATCTTTACCTTTAGTAAACAAAGAGTGAACAGCAGAGCAATCCTAAGAGGGGCAGGAGAAGTAAGGAGCAGAGCAGCGGATCCTACAAGCTCCTGCTGGTTAAGGTGGAAGGAGTCTTTTCTTTTTCTTTTCTTTTCTTTTCTTTTCTTTTCTTTTCTTTTCTTTTCTTTTCTTTTCTTTTCTACTATACCAGTTCCAGGCTTTCCCAAAAAGTGGATTGGCCTTAGGGATGAGCTGAGTGAGTAATGCCATATTTTTTTTTTTTATCTCCTTACATTGATATCCCACCTTTCTTCCATCATGGAATCCAAATTCGCCTACATGTGGTTCCCAGGTGGACACCCATCCAGACGCTGACCAACTACAGACCTGCTTACTGCAGAGCTGCTTAGTTTCAGCAAGGTGGTACCTTGGGCCTTCAGACCCAACCATAGGTCCAATCATGTGTCTGTTCCACCCTGTTGGGTGCCATTCTGTACCACTGCGTGCTGTTCCATCCCATTGCTTTTTTCCATACTTCTTAAAGTAAAATTTCCATACATACACATTTCCCTCCAAAACTTTTTGGGGCATTTATCCATTAAAAATATGTTTTATGCATGTCTTGTATACTAAGTATGTTGTTTTGCATGCACTTCCTGCACACGGAAAATCCACTGCAAAATCTGGATAAATGCATAATCTATCTGGGAGTTGTGTTCCAATCCCCAATAAGTTTGGAAGCATCAGATTGGATCAATATCCTGCAAATTCCTCCCCCATTCCTAATTGGCCTAAGCTCCAATGGATCCATAGCTAGTCTTTCTTTGGACTTGTAATGCTTCATTTTTTCTGTTGCATTTTCCGTAGCATGTCCCGTGCCCCATTTTTGCAGCTGAAGCAAGGGTCTCTGCAGTGGCAGATCTCAACCGACCAACTAGCCAAGGCCAGCAGAGACTATTGTACAAAGACTGCACTAAATCTTGACTGTCTCCAGCACCATGGATTGGGGTTTAGAACTGCAGCTTTACTTCTGAGTAAAAGTGAATAGAATTGTTGGTGCACCTGTACAAGAATGATTCAAACTGGCATGTGGCTCCTGATTTTTGTACATGGAATCTTTTTCAGAAGAATGATGTCATTTAACTTTGCTATTCATCTCATTATGGACAAGGAACTATTCTGGTTTAGTCATTCAAGGTTATCTTCAATGTTGCTATTAATTGGGCAGTATTAACAAAATTGCCACTACATTTTTTCTAAGGTCACCTCCTCTGCTATCAGCATCATTTACTGCATTTTTCCCCCAGTGCACATTCATTTTGGCTCTATCCCAAACCATGCCAATTAAAGTGTTTGATCATTTGTAATATGGGGATTTTTTTCCTCCCTTTAAAGTTCTTCATTTCTAATGAAGACTTACATGCGAAGGGCAATTTCAGGCTTGACTGAGGTGTGGGATTATGGGGACAAGGTCTTCCCTTCTAACTTCTGCATTTTTAATCTCTAAATTCTGCATTTCACACCTCTGCATTCATTGCAAATTTTTATTCAGATTGTGACCAGATTTATACATCTAGATCCATTGCATGGTATCTAATGTTCTGCTAAGTCCAATAAATTCATTCATTCATTTTTTTTATAAAAAAAACCCTTACGAAATTTCATCAGCATTTCCATGAAAATTATCCTGATGAACGCCTTATCTGCAGGTTTGACTAATGTACAAATTCTTGCGAGCACTTTCCCCAATAACATTTCTTTTGTATGTTAATTTCACAAATCTCTACATTTCCCCAATATACACATATTATATTACTTCCATATACACATATTACATTATATTTAGTGAACTTCAGAGGATCACTGTGTTTCAGTTCGCATAATGTTTAGGCAAGTGTGACTTTGATAGATTTGTCTTCGAAAGTGAACTGAATTGAATTTCTGCCCCCATGCCCCATCCCTACTCCCACTCGGCAGGCATGGAATCAGGCTGTAACTACAATTCTCCTTCCAGGTTCTTGAGTAAACATAAACAAAGCTCCTGAGTGATCATAAGCCTTATTCAGACATTCACTAATTCTATCTGTACAAGGAACCACTCCTGCTCTCTCCAGCCAGGCATACATTGATGGTTCTGATTGTGGGGAGGACTGTAATTTCATTCAATCAAACACACCACTTTAGACCTTCCCTTCCCATGTAACACTGAAAGGTCAGGGGCAAAGGTGGTGCTCACTGCCCTGCAGTCCCTCCACAGGTATAATAAGCGAATGAGCAGGAAATGTAGAAAAATAGAATTGGAAGTGACCTTGGACACTAGAATTCTTCTAGGACCACACTATAAGTTAGTTTACCAATATATCAACATTCTATGATGGGCTGATCATGGCTTGTTTAGATATTGTCAGCTGGTGCTTGTTCAGTTGTTAAAACATTAGCTCGACTGTCAGGAAAGATGCAAATATTAGTTGAATGTTGAACACCTTAGTTCAGTTTCTACGAGCCACAGTTCGGCTCATTTAATTCCAACCCTATAAACAAACACAGCTACTTTTATCATCGAGTAAATCTGCTGGCAATTCTCCTCCAAAGAAAGAGTGATAGGAAAGGAAACTGCATTAGGAGCATAAAAAGCTGCCTTATGCCAAGTCAAACTTTTTCTGTCTAGTGCTGCAGAGTTTCATGCTGAGGATCCTCTTAGACCTACCTAGATTCTGGCAAAGTGTGTTCTCCAATTAAACGAGAGCGCGTGTTGCAGTGTGGGCCGCCGAGCCAGCCCTGTGTTGCCAGGCAGGTTAATGGTTGTTGCTTGGTGCATTGATTGGATAACCGGGTGGCTGGGGCAAATTGTATGTAGCAAATTGGTGGGTGGGACCATAGTCTTTAAATATTGGAGCACTCTGGTTTTCCTTTCTCTTTTGCAGAGTGCATCGGATCACCTGCCCGCCCGCCCTGTTTTCCGGTTGATCTTGCTTTGCCTGTCATGGGGTCATCTGTCTTGGTGCAGGGGCCTAGTAGGAATTTTGCCATTTGGTGATTGGCTGTGCCATTTGGTTTTTGCCTACTACTCAGCAATTCGTCACAACTTGTAAGGTTGCAGTTAGGCATTGGTTATAATATGCTGGTGGTGGAGGGGTCAGGATAGGCTGTGCCTGCCCCTCCAATTGTGCTGAAGGGAATTCCGTTAAAGGAATCCTGGGGCTTGCCACGATTTCGTCCAATCCCTGTCATGGGACCAGGGCCGGCAAGCCTTGGGGAGCTGGTTGGGTGAGCGGCGTGGGACTGACGCTCAGCTCAACTGATCCCCAACATTGACTTTCCCTTCTACTGGCTTCTGATCGGACCTCAGGATGTCAGTTCTGTCCCAGGCGGGGGGACAGATAGTCATAACCAATGTCTAAACAACCACTCACTGATTTTGTATTTTAATAAAGTTGTGGCCAAAATAGTGCCCAAAAACCAAAACTAAAATTACGTGTGATGTGTGAAATTATTTGAGGGGTGGTCTGGGAACCTACACACGCATCCTTCTGCATGCAACTCTGCAACTGAACTATGGTCCTTCCCAAACCATTATAGAAGCCAAACTATTTGTCCATCTAGTCGAGTCTTGCTTGATAACCAGCAGTTCTTTTCTGCTCCTTTTTAAAATGGAGATGGCAGGGATTTAATGTTCTGCATTCAGGACCTAGCTTCCACCTCTCAACCTTTGCTTTCCCCTCCCATTAGGTCACCTTTATATCAATTGCTTAGAAGCGCCTACTTCTTCTGTTTCACAAGCCCATGCAGCTATTTCCAATCTCAATACCTATTCTACATAAGGTTGTTCAAGTGTTTAGGCACATGGATTATTGAACATGCTTCAGTTCAGAACCACTCCAGTTCAAAGCAGTTTAGAGCTCCCCCCAAAGTATTGTTTTTAATTGACAGAGATATAAAAGTTTCAACAGGCAAATTCAAAAGAAAACTAAAAAAAACAACCACATTTCTTCCCTACTCTGCATTGATCTTAGTTTGCTAAGCTTTAAGATGTGGAAAGCTGCAAGGCTTTAAAATCAGCATGCTTTCATCACCTTGATAAGAACAATCCCAGATAGCTTTCCTCCCTCAAGGTGGTTGATTTCTGACTGCCCTCATCCTGAGGGGGGAAAGGACACTTTGCGGTAGAATTTTTCTTTGGGCCTTTCTGTCAGTCAGGTCGGGGTTATACGCTCACTTTCAAATTTTGGACCAGCCAATGCTGAAGTTAGCTTTGAAGCTGTCCCTTCCTGTTGTGTTGTTAATTACTAAATGCAAATAGGACTGGAAATTATAAACTCTCCATCAGGACACAAGGTGTCCACACTTCTCTGCCTGGAAGGAAGCATATTGTTACTGAGGGTGACACTGGTAATGAAACAACACTAGAGCTATTGCCATTTTTTTGGATGATAGTTTATAGTTTTTGTTAAATTATTATTGGGTAGACATTCGGGCTGGCGCATATGTGTGGAATCTTGAGAAAGTGCTGTGGGAACCACAAAATGGCTGCTGTGGAGACATGGCATAACACAATGAGTGTTTCACAACACAAAATGGCTGCCACATCTAAAAGCTGTATTTTATGTGTACTTTAAGGAACTGAATAGAATGAAGTCATGGGGGCATGGAGTGTGTGTGTGAATTTAACAGTGCTTAGCTTGTTTTCTTAGTTGCTATTTGTTAATGTGAATACTGTTTTATAGATTATAAATGCTTTATTGATTTGTTAGCAATAACTTTTGCTGCAGTTGTGATGTTTAGCTTGTTTGTAATTGCCATTTTGTTGATAGCTCTTTATAGATCGTGATTGCTTTACTGATGATTTGTTAATGATTTTATATTATTTATGCTGTATTTGTGATGTTCTCTTATGTTTTGTTATGTTACTGTTATTTCTTGTTTGTGGTTCGAGGACCCGATCCCCGCATAGTGGAATGAAACACAAGGACACGTGATATAAGGTTAATGGGCAAGAAAAGGCCACAACTTTATTGATTACAGCAAGTGAAAAGGTATTGGCTTAGGCATTGGATTACGTCAGCTGACTCCACCCACTCGGAGAGGGGTGAGTCTAAAACAGGGGGGTTTATTCACCAGTAGGTGGAGCCTGTTGATGCTAATCCAACTATAAGCTCTCCCCTGATGTCACCGACGGGACGACGAACAGTGAGGCCGGGAGGCTGGCACCACAGCAATTTAGGCTGCTGTACGCGCCCCCTTGAAGGCACCTGGTTGGGTGCCTAGCTGTGGGTGTGGGCGCCAGCCAGGTGAGTGGAAGGCAGGGGGCAAATGACCCCTGCTTGAGGTGGAGTCCGCCTCCCGGCCACAACCACTCCCCTCTCTTGCAGGGAAGATAGTCTTTGTAAGCCACTTTGAAATTCATCTGAATGAAAAGCAGTATAGAAATACATTAAATCAAAAGAGCAGGAAAAAGACAATACCTGAAAATTGTGTGGGCATCTCTCTGTTTCTTTCTCCCCATCATTGTGGAAAAAAAATACTTGCATCAGCCAACACTGCTCTTTACACCTCTCTTGTTAGAACAAATGAGAGGGTGGATGTCCAATCCAGGCATCTAATGTAATGTGGGTATGCTTAAAGGGACATGTTCAATGTCAATGAGGATAAGCCAGTGCAAACTGGAACTGTGAAGGAACAGCAATCAATATACAGCATTGTAGATATTTGAGGGGATATTTATCTAAACATTTGTTCCCCTGGCAGGGACAGGACTGGGTAATGTGCTGTTGCTCTCAGGAAAGGGGGCCATGACTGTCCTGAGACTGACAGAGAAGAAGCCAGGCATGCCATATATGCATGGGGGCTGAGGCCCCCCCAAAAAAATGCAATGAGGGGGCCGGACCCCCTCAATATTCCACAGCCAGGTGAGCCCCTTTGGGCCCCACCACAGCTGTCCTGGGCCCCAGTGGGCCCTCCCGTAGCAGCAGTGGGCTCTGTCAGGCCCTCCTGCGGCTTTGACTAGGTCCTGTCGGGCCTTTTGGAGGGCGCACTGGGCCCGTTCTCACCATGTAACATCACATGCACAAATACACCACCCCCACATTTTGGGTGGAACCCGGCGTGCCTGGAAGAAGCAATGGAATACCCCCTGGGCTACCTCATAAGGAATCCACTGGGCTGCATATTTGGAAGCAGAGCCATGTTCTGATACACGACCATTACAGATGACACGTCCACTTTGGAACTTGAGTCCAGAGGAATCCACACCCACCCCGTAATGGCTTTTATCTGTTTTGGTACCTATTAAGTGGGGCTGTAACGTAGTTTTGGAAATAAGAATGACAGCTCCAACATAGGGATGCACAGAGAGGAGTTGCCATTTTAAAGATGTATTGTCAGTGACAATACATCTAGGGCACTGTGGGAAATTAAAATGAAGGATCCCAGTCCTAGCAATCCAGCGTTCACTGAATCAGAGCATAGCTTGAAGTGGCCCCAAAGAAGGTGTCATTCTGAGGATGCAGAAGTGTGCCCGTGAATCTGATTCTGGACCTATCCATAGAACTCCACTGTTATTCGAAAGGTTCATCCTAAGCATTGCTGCAACATCTAAAGTCCTGCATTCACATAGTTGGGGGCTGATTGCTTAGGTTTTCTCCACAGAACCACCTTTCCCACTTGATCTGAACCGGAACCATCTCATGCAGTAGCC
This sequence comes from Podarcis muralis, assembly GCF_964188315.1. Taxonomy (NCBI): domain Eukaryota; kingdom Metazoa; phylum Chordata; class Lepidosauria; order Squamata; family Lacertidae; genus Podarcis; species Podarcis muralis. The sequence goes on along the minus strand of NC_135657.1, from coordinate 86,447,212 downwards.
TCTTATAGTGGAATTTAATTAATTAGTCAAAGCCATTCCTACTTGTTTGAGCAAACACAGTTAAGTTTTATTTGTACTCCCTTAGCCCACAGGCTAATTTTAAATGCACATACTGTTGCTGAACTCCTGGTACTTTCTGGCAGACCATGGTATCTGAATAAAGCTGTTTATTGACATGCTCCTTTTCATAGCAGGAAGCCAATGAACTATAAAGTCAGTCAGTGGATTATACTTATTTAGGCATTTAGAAAAACCATTGGCAACTAAAAAAGCAATTGCATGTCTATATCTGACTTGTACAGTGCTGCTGAAGAGATATTAACTTGATTAATTATAGATATGTGAAGCATATATATTTGTCAGAAGAGTAACACAAATCCATATTTACATGCATATTATTTTAACTTGGGCTTCTTGCACTCCCTGGAAAGCCAAATGGAAGACATTGCATCATGGCATTCTCCTCTGAGATTTCCATTTGTCTGGAATCATCTGGGATTAAACAATGGTTTGGATCCTCAGTTCCAATGAGCAGAACTCACACACAGGATGCTCTCGTTTGAATAGTGGCAGAAAAATTCCACTGATTTTGCCTTCCACTCAAAGCCTCCTGTGCCTCCAAAATCTGCTTGGGAGACCCTTTGGAACCACATGGTCAGTAACATGTGCTTGATTGACGGTCCTTCCTTGATGGTACCCTTCCATTCACAGAAGAGCAACTCAGAATCCAAACAAATATATTAAAAGTTGAGGCTAAGTAGTAGTCAAACCTCAGCCACCTTTCTTTTCCTTCTGAAGTTTCCCCAAAGGGTGAACCAAACAGGTTCAATATATCCTAATTTCTGCCACAAGATAGTTGTTCTGCCTCTACAATATGGTGTGTTTTCCATCCTCAGTCTTATCTGTTCATTTCTGTGCATGAGATCAATTCTGCTGCATTTATAAAAATTTTGAGCTACTTTTCTAACCAGCTAAGGAAACATGAATGAAAGCAAAAATATTTAAAAGTTGATAAAATATACAAAATCGTTATTATATTTCACATTAACTCACAGTTGTGATATGTTTTCATAAAAGCAGAATTTCATAACAACAATAGCATTGCTGATTCATATATTAGCACGTAAAAAGTCAGAAAAAATACACAAGAAACCCAAACAAAATTTAATAAAAATATATTCTTACGCACTCCCCTTATTTTTTTCCTTGCTTCACTAAGAGGACAATCCTATGCATGTGTTCTCAGAAGTAAGTCCCATTGAATTCAATGATTGATTTACTTCTAGGTAAGTATACATCAGATTGCAGCCTTAAGTCAATCCTAAGCATGGTGATCCTAAGCATTTTCATGGGCCTAGCAGGAATGCTTGTGGTTCCTCATCAAACTAGAGGGACATATGGAGTTGGGCCTAGTCATGGAGTTCAGTATCTGTTGTGGGGGGAGGGGCTGATTCCAGAGCACAACACAAAAGCCCCGCCCACAAGATACCAGACATTCTACTAATCCAATTACCGGTAGGCCCCAGTGTTTTTCTTACAGTATCTGCTTCTGGGCACCACACTTTAAGAAAGAAGTGGGCAAATGTGGAACAAATTCGCAGGAGACAAACAGAGATGGTCACTGGTATGCAACACAAAGCCCAAGAGGAAAAGGTAGAAAGAGTTGGGTATGTTTAACATGAAGGATGGAGTGGGGAAGGGGACATCAGGTACTCATCATTTACCTGAAAAGGTGTCATATAGAAGAGGGCAAAAACTGTTTTTTTCTTGCTCCAACAGCAAGGTGATGGGTTTCTCCCAAACACCACCACCAACCTGAGGTTACCTCCACTGACTACAATTCCCATCAGCCCCAGACAGTCTGGTCAGTGATGATGGGAGTTGTAGTTCACCAACATCTGGAGAGTTTAGAGTCTTCTGGCTTCCATCAAAAATGGCTTGCAAACAGCTGTCAATGCTATTTGGCCTTGAAAATGCAAACCTTGTCTTGCTCAAAGAATATTTGTAACTGGCAAAAAATTCACACACACGCTCGCGAACGATGCATAATGTGTTAAAAGTTGACTGCAGAAAAACCATTATCTTTTAACTCATCAGTCTTTTTACTGGTTGGTTATTTTTGGCTTCTTCTCCAATATAGTGATGAATTGTCAGGATTCAAATATTCAGGAGATGACTAAAATGCTGATAAAGTAACGGTCGTTTACTACCCAGCATAAACTACTCTAGCCAATTAAATTCTGAGTCTCGTTCTCATGACAATGACTATAATGAGAAAAGGAAATTGTACAACATGAATCTTTCTTGTGATGAAGATTACAGCAAGGGCTTTGACAGGGAACAAAATTAAACCTACTCTCCTAATAATCTTGATATTGTCATCCACTGTCCTCTTCAACTGCCATAAGGGAAGTGACTGCTTGGACATTTCTTATCAATCACAGAGGATCTACGCTTCAGCTCGGTGAATTATCATACATAGAGATTGTACTATAAGTGATAAAGGCTGCTACTTATGTAAATGAATTCATGAGTAAGAAGGGGAGGGGGACAGAAATCAAGCTGTTTAATTTAGCCAACCATCAAGTAGGAGTGGAGATGAGAAGCATATATTGGTGACAATGACACTTTTGGTGCAAATCCTCATTTCTTTATCAAGAGGGGGAAACTGTATGCTTTCTTGTCTTTGGGGGCTCTTTCTCACAATACCCTCCCTCCATTTTAGTGCAGGTTCACCAGTCGCTTCAGGCTGAGTTGGAATTTTTTGCTTACGTGTACATTGGGCAAACAGGGTTTATTCAGCTAATTTGGTTGCATGGTTAAGTTGGGCATGTTGTTGGCAGGGAGGTGCAGGAAAGGTTAAGGTTAGATAAGGAAATAGCTGAGCACCCTTAGGCACCTTGAAAAGTGAAGGGCATTTCTGGAAGCCACTGTTCTGGGTTCTGAGGTCCTTAAACCTACATTTGAAGTGTTCTTGAGGCTCACTTGCCCCAGCTGCCTGACACTGTGTGGCCCTGGAGAGATGGGGCAGGAAGGTTTCTCTACTGACCACAGTGTAAGACCTAAATTTGGGGATATGCCTTGTCATTTAGGGGTTGGCTTGCTGAACGGTTGAAGTTAAGTTAGGTTTCCGCTCTTCTAATTTGTAAAGTGCTTTGAGGGTTTTTTCTACAATCAAGTGGTATATACATTTTGTGAAATAAATAATTTCTGTTGCAGATATATTTTAGATAAAATATGGCCCCAGTTCAACCCATTACTTGCGTTTCACCTCTTTAACCCTGGGTCCAGTCACAAATAGCACTGATGTAATTTCAGTGCATTATGAGTTGACTTCAATGAAATCACATTACCTAAATGCAGATTATAAACACACATTAATTAGGAGGAGGTTATCCATAATTACAGGTTATAATAACAACCTTTCCTAATTTAACTTGGCAACTGAAGGTATGAATTTAACCATTTTAAGCCTAGTTTATCTGACTCAACCCTGAAGTATTGCCAACTATCACTATCAAACACTATACTAACTCCCTTCTATCAATCATCTAATCAATCAGTAAATACAGTATTGGAATTATGAAAACAGTACATTGAGCCAGCCTGAAGAAAAACAACTAATGTTGAGCTAGGAAAGTGTTTAGGAGAATTTTCCAGTTTGTTAAAAATGAAATAATAATGATTTGGTGTTGAGTATGAATATATTTTAAAATATGTTTATATTGTAATGTTCTGACACATGACTTAACTCTTCTGCCTTTAGAAGGAAAAGTAGATTTCTCTTGCAGACCAATCCTTCACATCTTCATTTAATTCTGGCCAAGGTCACAACACCCCTTTCTTTTTCTACCCTCCATGTCATAAATCAGCCTGTGCTTTTCAATGCACTGATCCAGCCTTCATAGATACAAAATGTGACTATCTGAATAAAAATAAATTATTTCTAGGGCACAGGCATGACATGTGTGGGCATACTGTCAAGAAAAATAGTGATTCATGCATGTGGTTTTACGGTGATAAGGACATATACATTTTAATGATGAGATACCCAGAGTGTCCCTTTCTTTACAGTACAGTACAAATAACCAGCATACAGGAAGAGTGGGAAAGATGAAGCTTGCTGATATATAGAATCAGAAATATTAATTGCTGGGCTTATGCAACATAAAAAGCCAAGATGTAGCATGGAAGTTAAAAATTGTACTGTTGGAAGATCAAGGGCAGATAAAAGAGAACAATTTATCATGCAGCACATAGTTAAATTATGGAACTCACTCCCACAGGAGACAGTGATGGCCCCAACTTGGATGGGTTAAAAAGAGGATTAGTCAAATTCATGAAGGATATGGCTGTCAACAGCTATTAGCTATGATGGCTATGTTCTACTTTCATTGCCAGAGGCAGTATACCTCTGAAAACCAGTAGCTGGGAATTGCAGGTAGGCAGAGTTCTGTTGCACTTACAGATTCTGCTTGAAAGCTTCCCATGGGGTCTGGTTGGTCACTGTGAGAACAGGATGCTGAACTAGATGGGCCATTGGCCTGATCCAGCAGGCTAGTCTTCTGCTGCTATGTTGTCATGCAGAGAAAAGAAATAACGATGTGCACTTTTTCCCAGAAAGGTTTACTTCTCCCGATAATTGGTATAAAGGTAAAGGGACCCCTGACCATTAGGTCCAGTCGTGACCGACTCTGGGGTTGTGGTGCTCATCTCGCTTTATTGGCCAAGGGAGCCGGCGTATAGCTTCCAGGTCATGTGGCCAGCATGACTAAACCGCTTCTGGTGAACCAGGAAACGCCGTTTACCTTCCCACCGGAGCGGTACCTATTTATCTACTTGCACTTTGACGTGCTTTCAAACTGCTAGGTGGGCAGGAGCAGGGACCAAGCAACAGGAGTTCACCCCGTCGCAGGGATTCAAACCACCAACCTTCTGATCGGCAAGTCTTAGGCTCTGTGGTTTAACCCACAGCGCCACCCGTGTCCCCGATAACTGGTATAATGCAGAGCTATTTCATACATTATTTTTCCTAAACGTACTCAGGAAAAGAGAGAGTATGTTTGTTGCCAGTATATTATTGTATTCAAGAGTATTAACAGTCCAACCCCAATAAGTATATATTATCAGATGTGAAGGCAGTGGCGTAGCATGGGGGGTGCAGGGGGGGCCGGCCGCACCGGGCGCAACATCTGGGGTTAGGGCAAATCCACAGGTTAGGGGGCGCAAATCCACGGGTTAGGGGTGCAAATTACTTGCCTTGCCCCGGGTGCTGACAACCCACGCTACGCCACTGTGTGAAGGTGTTAGGATTTGTCAATTTATTAATTTTAGGCCAAGATAATATACCTATATATAACCTTATTAGATCTGGTAGGCATGTAAGATACATATAAGGTGAGTTTATGTTCGGGACCACTTTGGTTCAGGACACTTGACCTGAGTGGAAATGACACATTACTCTTAAATAAAATCTTAAACAAAATATGACCATAATTGTCAATTTCCTGTGACAGGGGAGCTAGCAGCACATTCCGTTGTTAAAACAATTACAGGGATAATTGATGTGGTTAACAACAGGTTCAGATCATGCTTGAAAAAATGTTCTGTGGTAAAGAAAATATGTCAGAGAGGTTATAGGTTTTGTGCTTGTGCAGAGTAATTGGAAATAGGATATAGTGCTGTAGATTTTAATATTTTTTATAATTTTCTAGAATTAAAATTAACATTCATAGGAAGAGAGATGAGAAGGTATCAAGGCAGGTCTCAGTCTTTTGTTTGGTATACCATCCCTTGGACAATCAAGGCAAATCCTGTGTACCTGCAATTTGGACAGGGTGTAGTCCTTGATCAATGGAGTTCTCTGTTTTCCTACTTTGAAAGCTTTTGCTGTGAAAGGATGTGATGGTTTTTTTAAAAAATAATAATTCCTTTTTGCTATTAAAAAAAACAAAACATTTTGGACATTTGTCTGTGTGTCTGGTTGTGACATTTCCTGAAAACCCAATGCCTATATATTGGGAGAGATTGTACATTATATGTATAATATGTGTAAAGGTCAAGCCCAGGAGACCTGGAGTGTATATGCATGTAATATCCATATAATGGTATGTGTATAACAATTTGTATAATAACATGAATGAGAATTGTCTATATTTTTAGCAGAACTGGAAGGAGAGAAACTTTCTTCTTAATAAGATTAAGAAGCGAAATGGGAATTTGGGGGTGGGATGGATCTGTGCAGATAAGCTTGACATTTCCAGAAGATTCCATCCTTAATGGCAGTGCATTCTTATGAAGTAAGAAAAAATAAATTGAATCATGTCTGATAACGATAGTCAGTCAAACCTAAAGTTCTCTTAACAAAAACAGAGAAAAAGATAATGCATTCTCTTCTAAACTGCACGCTTCCTAACTTTCTAGAAAAAACTGTTCCCATGCAGGTACCAAAACAACGATAAGATTTTTCAATTGTACATAGCTGCTCCCATTGTGTCATTTTGGCCAGCTGTTCAGAAGAACTCAGCACAATGGATTAGTGCAAGCTGTGCTTCTGAAGTTCCCTCAAAAGGGATATTTTCAAAGGCACATATGGTAGTAGAGTACATCATAGCAATCTGTGTCTTTGACAATTCTCCCCACTCTCTTAATTGACTTTTCTTCAAGAGTTCCACTCACCATTTCTCTAAATAGCACGATAGACTAGGAAGATCTCTACAGTGGCAATGTCACACTCTTCATATCCCTGACCTCATCTTGAAATATAGAAAAGGAACTAGCTATGGGAAGATGACAAAAAATAAATATTGCATGCTGACTTTCCAGTCAGGCAAATAAATGTTGCTGTATTCACCCCAGACAATAAGAGGTCCCAAACAAGGAAATTAAGCTAGCATAAGAAAAAGCAATGCCTTGCCTATTGTTTTTAAATCTCAAGTTGTAGATTGGGTAAAGTGATGCTCTTCAAGAGCCCACCATTATATCCAATTTTGATGACCAACTTTGATGATGCAATTATGAGTGAGGGATGAAATTGGCTGAGGACTTTAAGCTGAGAGGCATTATCAGTACTGGTAAGGACATCAAAACAACATTGGGGGAAAACTGATAGTTCAATGGAGAGGGTTACATTTGCTCAGTTATAGATCAAGGACTAATTAGGTAAGAAATGGAAAAAAAGATACTTGACCTTCCTGATCAAGTACTCATTGAGTATGTTCCACCCATGTGATGTAGGACTGAAAAAAAAGCAAATGTGATTCTTTAATGGCTGTGCCATTTGCAGTATCATAATGACAGCATCTACTGTGCAGTATCTTCACAGCAATAAATATATTCAAGTCTGGAGTGTCAATGACCTACTTCAGATGCAAAATCTGAACCACACAACACCTGTCCTAAAAGAATTACATTTGCTCCCAGCACATTTCTGAGCACAATTCAAAGTGTTGGTGTTGCCCTTTAAAGCCCTTAACAGCTTTGGCCTTGTATTCCTGAAGGAGCTTCTTCAAGAAGTTATGTTTATAAAATTGGAGTTTCAATGTGTGTAGGGAGCTCCATCAAAAAGCACTCACCAAAAAAGGGATGGGGGAAGAGAAGTCATGCTTAATAGCAATTGCCAAGCTGAAAGCAGGGGTGGGGACCTGATCATTGACCATTATGGTTTGGGCTAATGGGATCTGGAGTTAAGAACATTCACAACATAGCAGGTTATTCTGACAACACAAAGTCTGCATTGATGAGCTTAACCACCAGAAAAGCGAGTCCTTGCCTTTTCCAGCAAATTTACATTTAACAAATAATTATTATGATTTATAATTGCTGCAATAATTGGACTAATACAGAAAGTCAATGGTCAAGGTGTATTTATAGCTATTAACAGCTTCTTCATCATGTACTAGGAAATTTTTATTAACCTTAAATATCTTTCACACTTTAATGTGAAATTCATGTTAAACACATCTTAAGATCAAGGTGACTTTAACAAGCCATATCCAAGTGATGCATTAATATACACACGGACATCAATGCCTTGAGTGATAGACTTTGAAGCTAATCTGGTATTCTGTTTGCACAGGCAGTTTCTCAATAGGTCTGACATTGATCATCTGTCCATTTGATTTGTTAAGCTTATAATAGTGATTTTATACAAAATGACTGAAGGCTCACAATGTAATATACAATGTCATTACGTGTTTTACTTTTTTTTGGTCATAAGTGCCCCCCCTCCCCAAACCTATTGAATGTTTAGGATTGATAAAGCCAAAGAGAGAGAGACTCTTCAGTTGTTGTACTTGTTTTACATTCTCTGGAGCCGAAGCCAAACTGGACACTACCACCATCTGAGGCCTAACACAGCTAATCTGAATGAAAAAAGAAGATTGAACCATGAGCAGTAAATCTGTGACAGGCAGCAACCCCTATATATCATGGCAGAAATGAAATCATCATGTGTTTGCCTCCTGCAGTCACAATGAGTGTATGATGGCATATATACCATGTAATAAATTTCTTCCGACTGGCAATTGTTATGTAAGAAAACAGTGTTTCCAGAATCTACAAATCAAGGTTCATGACTGGAAAGAAGTAGCAAACTTCCTTCTTAGCTCCTGTGGCAGACTTTACTCAGTGACGGCATTGAATATTTTACAAATAGCATATACATTAATCAGTCTAAGGTTACGTATGCACAAAGATTAACTGGCAGCTGGCTTCTTGAGCACCAGAACCACCTTCCAGACTCAATTCTACCCAGGTCTTGATTTTGGTACAGTAATATGGCGCCCTGGATGAGGACAAAATTTGGTGCCTTCACCCCCTTGCCTTTCATTCTGCACATGCTCTCAAGTGCACTGCATCATAGTTTTGTGCCCCTTTGGCTCAGCAACCCTGAATCTGGCATTGTCCTGTCTCTCTTCCTTTGGTACCAGACAGGTCTTCATGAATCTGCAAAGGGCGTTGTTTTCCACTTCTGCTGCACCAACATCCATCCAAACAGTCCAGGTGCCAATAGAGATGAGTCCTGCAATTCACTGCTAATTGTGTTTTGTCCCTTGTAAAGAAAGTGGAGCAGATAGTGCTTTTAATTTAAAATGGTAAATTATCTTATTGAATGTTAACACCGTTGAGTTTAAGTCAACGCAACGATAAACAGTGATAGGATAAATTTCAACTCAAAAAGATGGAAATACAAACTTATCCAGCTTGAATTGTTTTACTGTCACTGGGTATGAGCTCAGACCGTTTGAGGTCTGGACTTGTGCTTCATTTTATCTGCATTGGGTTTGCTGTTCACCACCACCACCACCACTGCCTATTCATTAGCCCTTCTGTCATATCTTCTCCACCTTCATGAATTCTCTTCCAAAATCACCTAGAAGCAATGTTGCGTGAAAGTCTCTTTCCCTCTCTCTCTCTTTCTCTCCTCCTTCCATCCCAGGAGTTCCAGGCCCCATCAGAAACATTGTACTTGGAAGCTCTTTGTGCTTGGGACACTGCTGCTGCAATTTTCTCCCAGGTACCCAGGCAGAATGAGAGAGGGATGGGGAAATGGAAAGAGAGAGACCTAACTGCTGTATATACTGCCTGGTTTATGAGGATGGGGTTTATGGAGATCACTTACTTTTCTTTCTTTCTTTTTGGTGAGCACTCAAAAAAAGACTTGGAGTTTTTGAATTACATATAAGGGGGGAAAATGCAAGAGCAAGGATAGAGGGATACAAGTCAAAACAAAGCTGAAAATCATTTACAGTAGGTAAAGGTGTATAAAGGTGAGCAAGTAGCATTATTTTGGAGATGTAATGCAGCGTAGCGCACACATATTAGATTTAGGCACAAGGATTCAAATCCCTGCTCCATAAAGCAAGTTAAATCTTTTATTCACCATCAACAGAGTACACAGAGATGTTCCCAGGGTAAAATAGGTAGGAGAGAAATGTATGTTGTCCTGAGTTTCTTGAAAGAAGAAAACCTCTAAGGTGGAGTAAAAATCTAATACATGAACAAGCAAAGCAGTGACTCTTTTCAACAGTATCACAGTTTTTTAATATATTTTTTTGGCCTTCTTTTAAACTATGGGAAACTATAAGACCCAATTTATAACTTTGCCATGTTACCATTTCACCAGAAGTCGACAGCAGATGATGACTCGTAGAAGTCCCCACAGCAACAGTTACGATAATTCACACTGATTACTTTAGAATGGGGTCTTAACCTATAATTAAATGGACATACTGACTGTATCGAGATCCTTGAGAACTTCATCCTCATTAACAATAGCAACAAACAAATCACTCAAAAATATAATTAGAAATTATGAGTAATTACTGGTTGCACTGTTTGAAGTTAATTGAATGCAAGGAAGATACGCAGCATATATAATATCTGCTGAGAAATGGCTGTGTACAACTGAAATCTCTAAAGCTATCGTCACGAGGGAACGTACAAAAGGAAAAAAGTTATGGAGACTGCAACCTGATTAATCTGTTTCGCTAAAGTTTCAAGCATTACCAGCTCTCCTTTTGAAAATAAGTTTCCTACTAAAATATATGAGAAACGTATGTGGTGAATAACAATGGTGTCCATGATACTTCTTAAGAAAGCAGTATGAAATAAAAGAATAGGAGGGTGTGTGGCTGCATTTTCTACCATGCCTGGAAGTCGGAAAATAAATTACAATAATTCTAGCTATTCATTTCAGTTTAAGCACATATGGACTTTGTTTTCATTTATGGAAAACAGGTAAACATGGTCTCTGAAATTATGTCCCTTCCTTTTTTCTATTTTAAGAAAGCAAGTGAAGTTTAAATTCTATTTTAGCTGGTATTTATTTATAAGATTGTTTTAGAAAAGAACTTGCTTTCCTAAATATATAGGATGAACTTACATGATTTCTGTATAAAGCCCAGAACACAATATTGCCATTAACTGAAATAAAAAGAACTGCTGTGGAAAAATTGCTTTGTATTTTTCTGTTCCTTTTACAAAGTTCAGCTGCTTTTATTAATACGAATTGGACAATGATGATTATTATTACTCTGAATTTTAAGTTAAAACATGGTTTGTGAGACGGTGTTTAGTATTATTTGTTGACTATAGCAGCAATAGCTTGTGGAAACCAGTCCTGATAGCATTACTGTCAAATCTAAGATATAGTTAAAAGCAAACCTGTAACAGCCCAAATTCTATCACCTGTTACTCTTTGCCAGTAAATAAACACAAGAACAGGTGCAGGCTAGCATAAGGCCGAGACTTTATCCATCTAATCTAGGGATGAATACGACAGGCCACCATCTGGTCCTCGTGTTCACCATAAGTAAAATACAGCCATATAATTTAATCATTTCAAACTTCAGTTGCAACTTACCATTTTATTTCCTAGGCAGAGCATGTCGTCTTGTCTTCCCAGGGATGGTGACAAATTAACTGTTCTTATTCTGAATTTCAGATGCAGCTAGTTGACGCAGGGAGAGCGAGCGCCTCACTGGTCACTAAGGAAACCTGACACCAAGGGTTTAGTGACACTATCAGATGGTCATGCCCTGACTGAGGAGGCTGGCAAGCATATAAGAGGATGGACAAAGAGCTTGCAGGTGAGGAAGGCAAACAAATAGTGTTTTCCAATGAGTGTACCCAAGCCCTTTTGGGAAACAGAATAGGTGTAGGTTCCATACTGTCCCCATTCTTATTGGGAATATAGTCATATGTTTATATCAGCATAACCTAGGTGATAGAAATGTGATCGCTCTGTGAGCCAAGAAGCTAATCCTTCTTGAGCTATCCCTGTTATAAAACACTTATCAGTGTTCTGTGCGGTAATTTTATTCACAGTATGCTCTCCTAAACTTCCATTCCATTCTTTAATAACACCGGTAACGCAGGTAACTGGACAATAAACAGAATTATGGAAATAAAATCTGTGGAGGAAACAAGCCCCAGTTTGAAACATTCTGGTTCCAACCCTGTGAATTGGACACTTTGAACAAATCAGCCATTTTTTAGGATTTTCATGGCATTCTTAACATTGGCATATGAAAGCGCCCTCATTTTAGTTCTATATTTGTGTCAGTTATCTCACTTGTTTCTTGATGTGGCTTGGGTTTTTGTGTGGTGGGGAGGGCTGAATTTCCAAGCAGCTCTTAGGCATGGCTTGTGCTTAAAACTACAAGTCCTAGAAGGTAATATGATGAACAATGGCACCAGATATTACATGTAGGAACCAATATTGTTAGTCCGAGAACGGGAAAATCCTCTGAGGCAAATAAGCTGCTCCTGCTGGAATGCTGCCTATGTAAGCTTTCAGTTGCCAAACTGATCCTGAATGGAGCTGAAGAAATTCCACTCATTACTAGTACTTGTTTTATACCATGCGGCAAAAATCCACTTTGTAGAATCTTTTTCTTTCAGAAGTGGTGTGTGCGTGAGTGTAAGAATTTGTCAGGCAATGACATTCGAGCTTTCCATTAAACTCATTTGTCAGTGAAATATGTCTAAAAATACAGTGCAATAACTTATGCATTCCTTCTATGAATGATGTGTTGTTGTTTTTAACCTTTCAGTCACTTTCACATTCATTGTAGTACTGTTAATAATAAAAAAGGTGTTGCCATACCTCACTGTGTTGCACATGTTGAATAACATCCTGCTCAACAGGACTGCCAGGGAAATTAATGAGATTACTGCTAAGCATGAGTAACAGATAAGATCTCAGTCCATTTCCTAATGAGGAATTGTCTGGCAACTCACCATTTATTTATATAAATGGTTTGTCACTTCTGACCTTTATCAGGATTTTCTGCATCAGAAGAGCATAATTTTTCATTAATATACCGCCCCCCACTCCTCAGCACAAACATTGACATTCACAAAAGGATGAAATAAATCCATGTGTTGGATTCAGCCTATGGTAAAACTCGCAGGTCCCATTGATATTTACTTGAGTCCCATCAATTTTAATGGGAACTGTGGAACTAAGAGAGCAATCCAAACTCAAGATCCACCAGGACATGTGAGTTTGGATCACTCTGCTGAATTTCAGTGCCGCCAGGCTACACAAGCATTAAACCCCAAATCCCTACTTAGTCGGGCATACACTGACATAACTCCTTCATCCCAGCTCAGCCAGAACCCAGTGGCTGAGCCAAGACCAGTGGATCTTATACTGTTGGAAGCCTCACCAATAGGGCATTCCAACAGAGTGATGAGGATAGGACTGGGCATGGGGGACTTATGCTGGATCCTCACTCAATTCAGCTCAAGGATGAACTTTCATAGGCAAAAATAGTGGTGTATACCAGACTGTTTTAACATCCTTATGCTCATAACAACCTTGAGAAGCAGTTCTAGTTGAGATATGATTTATTCCAGCAAATAATAATAATAATAATAATAATAATAATAATAATAATAATAATTTATTATTTATACCCCACCCATCTGGCTGGGCCTCCCCAGCCACTCTGGGCGGCTTCCATAGAAACCAAAAACCATTGGTGGAAGTGTTGGAATATGGTATTAACTGATTAATCTACTGGTTAAATGTGAGTAATTTAAATATTTTGGAAAGATCATTCGCTTTTATAGCAGCAGTCTGCATTTCTGCTTTCCCTGTTTCTGTGTAACATGCAGTGTAATTTTAGGATAGCATAAATACTTAGGCACTCAAGCAGCAAAGCAGTTAGTTCGATTGATAAGGATGGAAGTTACTGGTTACTACTAGCCAAATCTTGTAGAGGCAGGGAGTGCCACTTACCTTCTTAAAAAATTCAGAGAGCGAGCACGTTGTGTTCTGGTTTTAGCATGGGGTATACACTAAAGAGCCTAGATAGCTCAGCTGGGTAGACCATGGTGCTGATAACGCCAAGGTTGCAGGTTTGATTCCCATATGGGACAGCTGTGTATTCCTGCATTGCAGGGGGTTAGAGACTATATTAGCCTCAGGGTCCCTTCCAACTCTACAATTCCAAGTCCAACATTCTGTTTTCATACTGGTCAACCAGATCCCTTTGGTAAGCCCACAAGCAAGACATGAATGTCAGTAACAGAGAAAGGTTTTATTTTTGAGACTTGCTCAATGCCTTTGGTTAAAAAATAAATTTCATAAAATCATAGATCTGTAGAGTTGGAAGAGACCATGGAAGAGACTGCACCTAGTCTAACTCCCTAAGGAATCTTTTGGGCCAACTTGTGGCTCGAACCCACGACCCTGAGATTAAGAGTCTCATGCTCTACCAACAGAGCTATCTGGGAAGGCCTTATGGAATTATTTTTCATAACACTGTGGTCCATATGTTTGTCTAGTGTACATCCTATATCTGACACTACAGCCTCCTTTTCTTTATTCTGCCATCTTTCATTTAAACTTCAAAGACAGTAAAGTATCGTAATAAAGTGTCACAAACTCAAGACACATTACATCTATAAAAACCAGAAGATCAGTTTCATGCACCATTACAAATGGCTACAGATTTTAATTTCAGTCTTTGGAGAGAGAGAGAGAGAGAGAGAGAGAGAGAGAAGTACATGTTCCTTTAAGAATATTTGTTTCAGAAAATGTTATGAGAACAGAGTAGGCTCTCTACTATCAAACTCCAGGGTCTTGTTATAAAGTTATATTCAATTGCCCTGATTGAATATTAATAACAAAGTAATATAAAACTTTCAGATGTGCTTTGTCATTTAACTTGCAGTATAATCTGAATTTGTTTTGGTTTTGTTAAGTACTAGCACTTCATTTACTTAAATTGATGCTATAAACATGTACTCCCCTTGTGACTTTGCCAACACTTTCCCCTATAGCTTCTGGCTTGGCTCTATTAAGTCATCTGGAACTACTTGTTTTTTTCCATCTTACCATGTTCATTTCAGTATGGCGCACCTAGCTTCTGTGGTGCCATTATGTAGAATGGATTATGCAGTCTGAATGGGAGTAGGGGAGGCTGTGTTGCTAGACAGTTATGCAATAATACATATAGCAGCTTAGAGTTCCATTTCACCCTCATGAAAAGAAGTGTTGCAGACAAGGGCAATATCAATTATGGGCTGATTTTGGGTGATAGATTTTTGTGTGCATGTGTGTGTGTTCTGCAGAGAGCATGTTTTTTGTGTATTTATGTTTTAATGAATTATATTATTTGTTTTAAGAAGATGCTAGTTTCATACTTGGGATGCGGGTGGCGCTGTGGGTAAAAGCCTCAGCGCCTAGGGCTTGCTGATCGAAAGGTCGGCGGTTCGAATCCCCGCGGCAGGGTGCGCTCCCGTCGTTCGGTCCCAGCGCCTGCCAACCTAGCAGTTCGAAAGCACTCCTGGGTGCAAGTAGATAAATAGGGACCACTTACTAGCGGGAAGGTAAACGGCGTTTCTGTGTGCGGCTCTGGCTCGCCAGAGCAGCGATGTCACGCTGGCCACGTGACCCGGAAGTGTCTCCGGACAGCGCTGGCCCCCGGCCTCTAGAGTGAGATGGGCGCACAACCCTAGAGTCTGTCAAGACTGGCCCGTACGGGCAGGGGTACCTTTACCTTTACCTAGTTTCATACTTAGTCACATATTTTATTTAGAACTCGTACGCCTAGCTCAGATTGCAGGCCTGTTCCACTCTGATATGCTTCTAAATAAGTGTGCTTTAGAGAACATATTTCATTTTGTCCATAGTTTCCTTCTAAAATATATGCATTTCATTTTGTAACAAATGTGTTTTGTTATGCAGTGTATATAATTCCTGTGCATGTATCTGTTTCACAACATGAATTATGTTCCTAATGGCATCTCAACTTCTTCCTTCTTTAAAATTAAATCAAGTGTGATCTGTTTATCTGTGCCTGCTTTCTCTCATATATAACAATGATGGCAGGGAAATGCATTTTTATCATGTCTTTCTGAAACATTATCTTTATAACCAAAGTTCATGCTGGTAAAGTGGAAAGATTGAATATAATGACCTCCCCCATCCCATCCCCAAAAGGGAACTAATAGGCACAATTCTTGATCTCAGCATTCCCATGTCTTTGATAAGCAACACCTCTGATGTTCTTTAGCACCTACAACAGACTGTGTGCTACACTAACCCATTTGTAGCACAAAAATGTAGTTTCTCTCAAAAGAAAATTGATCAAGCTCATCCTTCAAGAGGGTGCTTTAAATCTAGATGAAAATAGTGAAAACAACATATTAGAGAAAACCGTGAAAACTGCTTTGCCAAAAATGTGTCTATTAGGCAAAATTAGGGGAAAATCACACTAAACTACTGATGATTTTTTATGAGGACTTAACTGATTGCCTTTCTGGAATGTGTGAAGTGATCTCTATTGAATATATTAAGCTTATCTATCAATGCAGATCAAGTTGCGGAAAACACATACAAAGCAATATGGGGTCCTTCTATAATACACCAAAAGCAGTGTATCCACTGGTTTCCCAGTGGCCAACCTGTTGTCTCTCAGAAGTCCAACAGCAGAGCATAAAGGCATTTTACTGCTTCTGTTCCTGATCTGTGTGTCTAGTACCTGTAATGGATTCCTTCTATTCCTTCCCAACAGCCAGATTAGGGGACCGAACTGTGCCCACTGTCACCAAACACCTTTAGCACACTGTCCTCACAGACTTCTGGGGATTCCAAAGAAATAGCCACAAAGGGGAAGCAGGCATAGCCACCAATTTTACCTCTCCCTTCCCCAAGACTAGCAATGCTAATTTGTAATAAATTATTTTGAATATGTTGCATATCAGCCACTATTAAGAAAACCAGTTTGTGTGCAGTTGTGATTCATTAGTTAATGTTTGCACAGTACTTTGGCAGCGAAAAACACTGTCTAAATGTTAAATATGAATGTCGTATAGAACAGTCCGCACAGAAATAAGGAGTACTTAACAATGTGACCTGTGGTCACATCTTCCTGACTGAGATTAATAGGACACAGTGTAATAATGTTAAATCCCTGCACAGAGGAATTTAATAATGGATGATTCACAAAATTATTTCCTGCTCACATTTTCAAACACTTAATAAAAAAAATGCATTCATTAAAAATAATAATCACAAAGGATCACAGATTAATCCTTGTCTTGCTTTTTAAAAGTATGTAAGATTTATCTCAAAATGTAGTCCGATAGCTACCAAGATAATGGGCCAGTTCATATGCTCTGAAATGTTCCATGAAGAGCAGCACTACATGGGGGAAGTAATAGATGAGCTGGTGGGAAGCCACTTTGACAGATGCAATCATTGCAGCAAAGTTTTCATCTGCCTGGGTAGTGAGGAATGATTTCCGGGTGGTCATACTGGCTCACATGTTATTTCTTGCATGTGGCTCTGCCTGATGGATTTTAGTGATGGTCCTATAATGTTCATAATGAAGTGTGCTTTCACTTCCTATAAGGGTCATTGTGTTCACATCCTGAACCAACTGCCTCTATTAAGCCAAGAGAGACAAACACAAGAACAGGAGGAAGAGACAAAAGTGACCTATTAAGGTTGTAGTTTATATCCTATTTATTTTTGAAGCATCCCTGCTGACTTTAATAGGATCCTTTTGGAGTTAGTGTGTCATGGCTCAGATTCCTATATTAAATCCTAATATACACTGCACTAGTAAATAAATTTCTAGTATGCCGATGTTGACTGTACCATGAAACTACCTGAAGCAGCTTATACTATGGAAGTTGAGTTTGCCAAATTGATTTTTACCTTTCTTTATAATCTCCACCCCATGGTTGGGGGGGGGGAGGCATTTTTACAAAAGTTATTGAACGTTTCACTGAATGTCTATGGAGATTTGTCAAACAACAACAACACACCACAGGACGGGTTTCAAAATATGACCCAAAAAAACCTCACAAACTGGCAAGATGGCTTAATTTTCTGGATAATTCAGATCTAATTGACAGCTTAACCAGCTCTGTGGACCAAACAGATGTGCAAATTATCCATGTATCATGTCCTTGTCTACAAGGGGCTCAGAGGAAAATTATATACAGAAAAAAAGTTGTCAAACACACACATTTGAAATTTGGATCATCTGAAAAGGCTGCCATACTCTTACCAGGAATCCTTTTGGTACATTGCAGGGCTGGTGCAAAGACTGATTAACATAGTATAATAGTGCATAGTTCCAATCTGTGCATTAGTCACAGGGAATGTGAATTAGGGTCAGTTCTTTTAAAAATACAGACTGAACTAAGCTCTCATCCATCCCTCTTGGAAACACTGAATCAACGTTGTGTACGTGTTAGTCGATCAATGTGAAACTGGAATTCAGTGAGACTGCTCAAGATAACTTAGTGAAAAGGGACTTTCCAGAAAATGTGAAAATTTCATAACTTTTGCTTACTCTACAGTAACATTTTTGAGATGAGGGAATCAGAACAGTCTTCTAAATGGTATTGCACCAAAGATTTGTATAATGACATTAGGCTATATTGTGAGAAGATTGTGAGTAGCATCAGAAAACATCAGGATGGGACACATTCAACTGGTCCATCAAAAGTATTGTGACTTTCATACAAGAGGGAAGAACTTCAGGAGTTATAGTTGAATGTTTAGATCCTAATAATAATAATAATAATAATAATAATAATAATAATAATTTAATGCCTTACCTTATGGACCTTGGATGGGCATGTTTTTCAACTTTTTCAGAGTGCTATATAATAATGTTGATTTGGGTAACTGGGTTTTTTTGAAAAATCATAATATCAGGTTTTAGGGATTAGGGATTAGAAGTTTTCCTAGAAAAGCTATGGTTAGATGTTGACCAGAAAATCTAATCTTAAAAGAGCCAGTTTCCCCCCGAAAATTGTAAACATGCATTACTTGGAAAGATTAGAACTCCTGGCTAGTGTGGTATAATGGGGATATCACAGGACTATAGCAAAAATGGGGGACCTGTGGACCTCCAGGTGTTGTTGGATTAAAACTTCCACCATCCCTGATCGTTGACCCTGCTAGCTGTGGTGGATTAACTTTCATCAGAGGCAGCTAGCAGGGCCAAAAATCAGGGATCATGGAAGTTGTAGTTCACCAACACCTGAAGGGCACCATGTTGACTACCCCTGTGGTAAAACCATTACAGTGGTGCCCCGCAAGACGAATGCCTCGCAAGACGAAAAACCCGCTAGACGAAAGGGTTTTCCGTTTTTGAGTTGCTTCGCAAGACAAATTTCCCTATGGGCTTGCTTCACAAGACGAAAACGTCTTGCGAGTCTTGCGATTTTTTTCGCTCCCCCCCTTTTTCTAAGCCGCTAAGCCACTAATAGCCTTTTAGCCGCTAAGCCGCTAAACCGCTAATAGCACTAATCCGCTAAGCCGCTAATAGGGTTGCTTCGCAAGACGAAAAAACCGCTAGACGAAGAGGCTCGCGGAACGGATTATTTTCGTCTTGCGAGGCACCACTGTATTTTAAGTCGTCAATACATGTTAGCTGAACAGAATGGGTTAATAATTTTCCTTGGTACTTTACCTGAAAATATGATGATTCCTTAATATCTTAGATTCCAACTGACTTGGAAAGATATTCAGAATACATTTCAAATTCAGAGAGGACAGTTTTGAAACGGTTATGATATGATCAAATCAAAGCAACTTTTCGCAGTAATGCTTAAAGGTGAAAATGAGGGCTTTGATACAGTTCTTTTTCTAACAAGGCTATTTCCCTGTCAAATTAGAACTTGATCACCAGTATCTTTGACATTAAAGAGATTTATAGGCTACTAGTGATGTTCCTGAGCAATTTCCTCTCCTCCCCCTGCCAACCCCCCTCTCAAGCCTTTTGAAAAATACAAAAATGTTCAAGCATTCAACAGAAAGAAAAGTAACAACACTAAGGGAAGCTTATAAGTGGCAGGCAAGATAATTCATCTGGCTAGGATATTTTGTTCCAGGAACAGTTACTACTGCTTCAGGATGATTAATGGATTACGTTAGGAAGAATGGAATAAGTAGACGTGTAGCCACCTTTACTGAGCATACTTAATGGAAGTGAACAAGGGATCGTCACATCAAGTCTATATGCTCACATCTTCTAATTGCTCCCCATACACCACACAGAGACCGCTGGTGCAGCATCCAGACTTGGACATTGTTCAGGTGCAGGGATGGATTTAAGTAGCTGTAATATTCCTACAAGTCCTGGACTGAAGCAGTGGCGGAGGAACCCTCTCCGACACCCGGCGTGGGACGCTGAGGGGTGGGGCGAACCGCCCGGTGACACACGCGCAACATCCATACAGAGTGCATACGCCCTCAGCCGCTCTACAGCTGGAGGAAACAGGGGCCATCTTGTCACCACCCTCCAGAGTGGCACCCAGGGCGGACCGCCCCCTCCGCCCCCCACTTTGTACGCCCCTGGCCTGAAGTGGTATCAGTCCAATCAGCAGATCTCCAGAGCAAAGGCTGTATGGTTTAATGGTAGGAAAAACTCACCATTTCCCATACCCATTGTCCTTGTCCGTCTGCTTCCTCCCGCCCACCCACTTTGCTGTCAGCTGCAGAAAAATGTTTATGGTTAGTGTTAAATTAATAACTCTAGTAGCATAAAACCAAAAGAGATTTGTAATTGACACATAGACTGAGCACAAAACCAAAGTGTTTGCCCTGTAACAATTTTATATTAAGTTTTCACTTGAAGACTGCTTAAGATCGAGGAATGATGAATTGGTTGGTTCTGCATTCATTTGTGCCTATTGACAAGACTGGAGGAGGGTACTGATGTTTCTAAAGCTAGGTTGTCAGGAATGGGTTTAAGTGAACATAGGGATTATTACGAAGGGAATAGGAAGCGACTGCAACTCCAGTGAAAGAATAATAAACTTAAGTAAGAGTAAAGGATCCCTGGCTGGTTAGGTCCGGTCAAAGGCGACTATGGGGTGTGGCACTCATCTCGCTTTCAGGCCAAGGGAGCTGGCGTTTGCCCACAGAAAGCTTTCTGGGTCATGTGGCCAACATGACTAAACTGCTTCTGGCTCAACGGAACACTGTGTTGGAAACCAGAGCACATGGAAACATTGTTTACCTTCCTGCCACAGCGGTACCTATTTATCTACTAGCGCTGGTATGCTTTCGAACTGCTAGGTTGACAGAAGCTGAGACAGGACATATGTGCTGGAATTGTAAAATAATTAAAAATTATTGGGAAATGATTTATAATGAAATGAAAACTAAATGTTTAAGTTAACTTTTGGTAAGAAACCAGAAGCTTTCTTATTACGCATTTCAGGTGAAGACCTCCCAAAAGATCAGACAACTATGTATGCTACAACTGCAGCTAGAATTCTGCTAGCCCAAAGATGGAAAAGCGATGAAAGAACAATGGCAAGAAAAACTGACGGAGTATGCTGAAATGGAGAAGTTAACTGGAAGACTCAACGATAAAGACAACAGAGACTTTTAAAAAGACTGGGAACCTTTTGTTATATTTACAGAAACAATGTAAAGAAATGAATTCACTTGCAGGGTTTGACTAACCACTTACAATTAGCAAAATAAATAGTGAAAATAGAAAAATGAGGATAAAATAAGCAAGAGAAATGAATGTGTAAGAAACCAGGAAGGAAAGTTGGTGGGAGTCGTGGGGAGGGGGTAACTGAGAATTCATTTTGTGTTTATATTGTTAATTGTGATTTTGTTAAAAAAGATGTAAAATTTAATAAAAACCATTTACACGCACAAGAAAAGAAAGAAGCTGAGACAGGGCAATGGGAGCTCATGCTTGTCACATGGATTTGAACTGCCGACCTCTCAATTGGCAAGCCCAAGAAGCTCAGTGGTTTAGACCACAGCACCACACACATCCATAAGTAAGAGTAAGGTACAATAGAAGCTGCATTGGCTTAATTACTATTTGTATGCTTAGACTAGGGATGATGAACCTGTGGCCCTCCGGATATTGTTGGACTTCCATCAGATTCAGCCATCATGGCCAGTGGTCAAGAATGATGTGAATTTTAGTCTAACAACATCTGGAGGGCCACAGGTAACAGGGCCACAAGAATGATGTGAATTTTTGACAACAGTGGTCAAGAATGATGTGAATTTTAGTCTAACAACATCTGGAGGGCCACAGGCCACATCTGGAGTAATCTCTGGCTTAGATCATTTTTGTAGTATTTTATTTGTATTTTATTTTATTTGTCCCCTGCATATTAACAGAACAGGTGAATTATTCACCCCAAGCATAGTTTTATAAAGTACGTTTTATTTCCCCGATAAAATGTGTATTTGAAAATAGTAACAGATAAATATCTTATAATAATGGGAAACAAAGTCAGCTGGCAGATCAAAGCAGTTCTTTAAAAATAATTATTGGCTTGTTTATTTTAGCAGCAGGACAAATTTATCATTTGGAGTGCTCCCCCCAGTATACATACTTCAGATAAATGGTTCAAAATGAAATTAAATTTAGCTTCCACACATTTTAAAAAATTACCTCTTTGCTTCAATGGAAAAAAAGTTTGCATTTACTGAACGCCTTATTAATAGTGTTCTGATATACATCCAAAATAAAAAAGGATAATCTTGCCCTTCCCCTAAATTGAGACTGGTTTACAAGTCTCTTACCTGTATTGGTCTCTCTCTCACACACATATGCTCACGTTTCATATTTCAGTGGCTGTATCTGAGTTACAGGTTACAGGAAGAACATGGTTCCCTTGCTGCAACAGCTCCACTGGTTACTGGTCTGCTTCCAGGCTCAATTCAAAAAGCTGTGTATCACCTATAAAGCCCTATATGGCTTAGGTTCAGGCTATCTGACCATATGAACCTGATCAGACTCTGATATCTTTGGGGGAAGGCCCTTTTCTCTGTCCTGCCACGCTCATAGCCATGTTTGATGGGAATGCTGGACAGGGGCTTCTGGGTGGCAGTTCCCAGGTTTGGGAAAGCCCTTCTTAAGAGAATCTAGACTGGCTCTCTCCTTTCTGCCGACAGGGGAAGATTGCTTTATTCTGGCAAGTTTTTGGGAGCTGGCTGCTTTTAAAGAAAGGGTTCTTAATAGTGTATGGTACTGCCCCCACCCTGGCACCTGCATTTTTATAGATTGCTTTATAGATATAGTTAAAAAGGAAATAACCTGCCATTTTATATGTTTTTCATCTGTGCATTTTATTTGTATTTGTTTTAATTTCACACACACACACACACACACACACACAGAGAGAGAGAGAGAGAGAGAGAGAGAGAGAGCCCTGATTGGGGTCACACTGAATGTCAGTCTTGTGCAGCACCTAGCTTCCCTTAGAGACCAACCATATGATTCTCAAAAGCCCATAAATGGGGCTCAAATGCAACAGCTGAAATGGTTGTCACTGAAGGAGGCAGTTCTGGGAGTGGAGGAACCTAATGGCAGCCTAATAATAATAATAATAATAATAATAATAATAATAATTTATTAATTATACCCCACCCATCTGGCTGGACTTCCCCAGACACTCTGGGTGGCTTCCAACAAAATATTAAAATACAGTAATTCATCAAACATTAAAAGCTTCCCTAAACAGCGAAGAGGGGCAGTGGCGTGTTTGTGCAAGCCAATTTTGTGCCTCTAATCTTCTGCACCTGAGCTCAAGAAAATCCACAGCAGAATAAGTAAGACTTTCCTCTAAATATCCTAAACAGGGCAGATGGCAGAGCCCTTCCCCTGGGCACCTGGCAGATCATCTTATTTTCTTTGAGGTTGGGGCAATAGAAGAATGCTGAGCAAACTCACAGCAAATGTTTGAGTGTTTTAACAGTCATAGGGACATTATGCTGTGTAGTCTCCAAGCCTTTTGTGGAAGACTTTTCCAAACAGAACATAAACAAAAATATGCCCTTGATGTGTTATCTGAACAGCACACAAAATGTTAAGAAAACAAATATACATTTTGTTGACTTGTATGTTTGCCATTTTCAAAACAATCACATGTACTATGAAAACCGGAAGCTTCTTTTTTGGGGGGGGCGGGTAGGGATGCTACACTAAGCAGTACTTACCATTTCCCCCTGTTAAAGCCAGCAAATGTAGGCTGTTAATGACAGCAGAAATCCACAAAGGGCTTTATTTCATCATAATTGCTAGTTATTTTCCTACATGCAGAAGGATGGAAATGCCCTTTACAATTCCGGTTGGAGGCTTTGAAGTCACAATTATGTCTACAAATTGTAATCATGTGAAGAAGCCTACATTCGGATAGGGAAGGCATGAGAAAAAACGAAGATTGATGGTTACAGGATTCTCTGAAAATAAAACATATTGCTAAACATTAGGGACTGGCCAAGCAGCTAACCCCATCCCATTTAGGGCTCCCTGGCATTAGGTCTGTTCTATGCCATTCCATCCAGCTGCATGCCACTATACACAATTTGCATGCATTTTCCATATGTATTTCAAAATGCTGATGTTCAGAGTTTGTAACATCACAGAGAAATCCTAAACCTCACAGCTAGATTTGCTGCTAGATGTGTCATCAGCAGAAATAGGACTTGAAACATCCACGAGACATTCAAGACATTGAAGGGCAGCCCTGGGTCTACCAGCTCTAAGGTTGCCTCATTCCAGTCTCCTGGATGAATTGGGCCATCATGCTGGAGTTGAAGGAGGTACTTTCTCTCTTATTAGGGCCACTCAGAGGGAAAATAGTCAGAAAAAAAGAAAACAATGACCGGGGAGGGAAAATAAAAGGTTGTCTCCCAACTGCTTGTCAGAACTTGCGTTCGGCCAAGCTGTTCCTCTGGTTGAGCCCTCTGACGTTGATTAACGACCTGAGCCTTTGATGAGGCTCCAGACACGTTCCCTCATTATGCAGAGTATCCAAGCAGCAGCAAAGGACGAGAAAAATGAGCTACATGGCTAAGAGTTTTATTTCTAACTACGCAGACAGAAAAGCAATATACATCCTCTCTCTGTGAAAGCAGAGAGGCAACTGGAACAAAGGAACAGGAAACCAGTAATATCAACATCCGTCTCCAGTCTCCCATGAGACTTCCAACAGTCTGGAATCTCTGGAATGTAAACAGAGTCTTGTGACACCAAGCACTGCACAGTGGCAATAAACAGAAACCTAACACTGCTATCCTGATTCTGTTGTGGACTTCTACACATACAAACACACTATGTAACACTATCACAATAATAACGCACATCCCTTTCATCATGGGTTGGCAAACTAAGGGTCGCGGGCTGGATCAGGCCCAATTACCTTCTAGATCCGGCCCGCGGACAGTCCAGGAATCGCCGAGTGGATCACCAGTGTGTGTGTCTTTCCCTTTCCCTCTCCCTCTCCCTCACACGCCAGCAATTTTCTCCTCAGGGACGGAGCAATCTTGTACCACGCTGGGCGCCATCGACGGTGGCTCAGCAGGGCAGTGCTGTGAAGGGGGCATGTGACGCCGGCTGCTGCTGAGTATTCCTCCTGCTCCTCCTCCCTCTCCCTCAGTCTGCCCTTCCTTCCTTCTCCACGGCCCTTTTGTGCACCACTTCCTTGCGCACTTTCTTCCTCACTGCCTGTCTGCCTCCTTCATTCCGCCAGGGCATTCAGGTGGTTTGTTGCAGTGGCTGTGGCCGCTGCTTGTGGGTGGCTCTGTTCTCTGCGGTGCCTCTCAGGAAGCAGCAGCAGCAGCTGGTTCCCCTACCTCCATCTGCAGCTCCTCCACTGGGGCTGCTGCTTCTGTTTTCGCCGGCCAACGCAGCCTCCTACCCCGCCATGGCACCTGGCTGGCTGGAGAAGCCCAACTTCAGCTATTGGAACGACTACTGGCACAGGTAAAGTGAAGCATTGTCAGGCCTCTTTCCAGGCGGGCAAAAATCATTCATTATCCCCCCCCCCCTCAAAAAAAAAAATAGTCCAGCCCCCCACAAGGTCTGAGGGACAGTGACCTGACCATAGCTGTCAACTTAAAGATTTGAAAATAAGGGACCAGCAGCCTTGAAAATAAGGGACCAGCAGCCAAAATAAGGGACCTGCAGCCTCACCTGTTCCAGGCACTCCAGTCTTCCTGTCCTCCTGCAGTCTGGCCAAACTCATGCTGGGTAGCTTCGAGAACACTGTCCAACCAACTTTGTAACCAGAGGTTCAACAAAATAGAATCTGAATCACATGCACCACAAGGCCTATGCAGCCTCAACTTAAGATGGCTCCCCGGCCTGGCTTTGCACTGCAAAGTTTGCAGCAGCACGTGCAACAAAATGGTGTCCAGCCTTCACCCCCCCCTTCAGCTTGCATTAACTAGCCACACACAAGACATGCAAGCTCCACCCCCCAGTCGTTCTTAGACTTCTTATTGGGTGAGCAACACAGCCAAGCAACACAGTTGGAACTTCCCTCCTCCCTGGCCGCCAGGGAGGGAGGGAGAGGAGCAGCTTCCTTTGAAATTTAAGGGACATCCATCAATAAGGGACAGCAGCGGGACATGGCGCTGGAATAAGGGACTGTCCCTTCAAATAAGGGACACTTGACAGCTATGGACCTGCCCCCTGCTGAAAAAGTTTGCTGACCCCTGCCTTTCATTAACAGATTGTGCATTAGGTTGACATGAAGTTGAAAATGCTTTAATGTATACTTGTTGGTTTTTGGTTTGGTTAACGAAACCCCAGCAGAGATTAAGAATCATAAAATAGGCAGCAATGTAGAGTGTGGAAATATAGGCTATTAGACCTGTAAAATATCCCCTTCTAAGCAGCTTCCAAAGTTCCCCTCTTTCTATGCTAAACTTACCACATGCTGACCCAGATTGGACCTGGCCCCCAGTGCCCTTGCATCTGACACACCATTCCTCCTCAGTCCCTCCTCTCTGGTCAGCCGCATTTGCAAGTAGCATCCATGTTTAAGGTATAAACATAATTGAAAGCAGACATAGTGCATTATATATACTGCAGACTTAGCACCTTATTAACTGTGCAGTATGCTTCCTTGACATTACAGTATTGCTGTCAAGTGGCAAAGCTATCCTCCCCTGCCCCAAATAGAGGAAACATCCCAGGATTTGCATGGTTACTTGAAAGTAAGCCCCAGTTAGCACAATGGGACTATGTCCATTCCCGCTTAGGCTGAATTCTATACACATTTATCAATGTCAATAAAGGACCAACAAAGGATTGGTGCTGGTTTCAGGGAATTGTCATCAAGGAATGTGGTTACATTCCCTGTGGAAAATGTTATTTACTTCCATCACGTGACACTGTTAAAGGACGAATAAATAAATTTTGCTAATGTTTCCATTAATATTTAAGAGTAACATGTCAAAGAGCATTCTTGGCAGATCAGAATGGCAGCTAACTGAGAAAATCAGAGTCAGTTGCAGCCGGGGCAGTTTTGGCACTGGCTTAATTGAATTAGGAGCCCCACTGACTTTGTCTTGCTTTGCGAACAGCATTTAAAGCACAACTCAAAGACCCACAGCCCTTGCATCATCAAGGACAAATGACACAGCAGAGATATGTGAGAACGGCCCTAAATTAAATCAGTGTGAAGTCAGGAAAACAGCATTTATTTCAGTAGCATATTCTGGTTTGATACCAGTATAACTGAAAGTGAAATTATATATCACACCTCTAATTTAATAAATTGAGAGCCTAAGTATTGAAGTCGACAGTATATAAAAGTCATACTTTCCACTCATTGCCTTTGGAATTTTTGCTAATGTTTTTTGGCATGATTATATAGCTGGTTCCTCAAATTATATAGGAAATATTAAAGAGAAAGTTTTGACAGGCTATTTTCCCCCTCCCCTTTCTTCATTTCATAATCGTTCCCTCACCAGCATGCTGAGGGGCGGTTTTTATCTCTTTAAGGTTTTACTCGAAGGCATTTTTTCGTTCATGTGAGGCACGTTTGCCCCAGGCTTGAGCTGAACAAAGCATTTAATTAGAGCAGACAGAAAAGAGATTTTCTGAGCTCACAGAACATATTTGCAATTTCTAATTGTGAGAGATCTTAGCATATGGACTTTTAAGAAAGCATGTATTCAATATATAGCCATGATTGTGAATATATGCATCCCTTCCAATTCTATGATTCCATAATGATCTCTGCTCTCAGACTCACAATCTATATATTAAAAAAGACACATGAGGAAAAAGGCATGGGAGGGCCTTGTGATGCTGTCTAATTGTCTCTCTCTCATGTGCAGACCCAACCAGCTTTGACAAGCTAGATGTTGGCTCTAATGAAAAGCCACGCTGATAGATAGATGTTGCTGAAAATACGTTTCACCTTCTTGGTGTGACTTCCTCAATAAAATTGCCCCTAAAATGAGAAACCATGGCTTCATTTCTGGCCTCTTGTAGAGTTACATTTCATAGTTCAAATGGGAAGTCCCTTGGCTGGAGTTATGGTTGAGCAGACTCCAAAGACCTGAGCTCTTAAGCATCTGGCAGTGCAAACAGAGATGCTCTGTCAGGAAGAAAATCCAAAACCACAGTGTTGTAATCTCTAGGTCTGTGTTCCACCACAGATCCCTTGACATGTAGAGCTCAGCAGGACCACGTCTTCCTCTTCTTCCTACTCACATCCAGAATGTGGCTGACTGGCAGAGAAGTGTTTGAACAGCACGTTTGTTGGGCACTTGTGTGTCTTCCTTCTCTGTATGAACCGCTCACTCTGTCTGCTGCACTGATCTTTTTGGGAAAGCAGCTTTTTGAGTGTTTTCTCTCTATCACCCCAAAGAAGATGTACAAGCCTCCTACGGCAAAGTGTTGAACGATGCCCCTGTCCAGCAGTGGCAACTCTTCAACATTTATCTGTCCTGAAGGATTTATAGTCTCAGTGGAGAAGCGAAATGCGAGATAAGAGACACGATACAAAATAGACCTTGGGAAGCAATTGAAAATGAAGAGGAGCAATGTGTGCAGCCTTGGGTGTGGAGCCACTGGTGAAATATATATATTGTAGCTATGTTTTCTTCTTCATAACTCAAGGCAGACATTGCAGTGGCTATTACTGGGCAAAACTTATCACATTCATTATGAAGTACAGCCCTTTCCCCATCTCCACATTCTGCCGCGTTGTATATATGCAGAAAGCTGCTAGAAGAAGAATAAAAAGGGCAGCACATTATCTGAGTATTCCAGGCCTAACGCCCGAGATAAAATCATGGCTGACTTTTAACCATAGACTCTGGGGTTTAAATTATTCTATTTTCTCTGCCGTCTAGCATGCTGGACTTATCTCCTGGTGTTTCATAATTCTGATCTCTCTAGGTGGCCTTGAGAAAGTCATTATCTTTCCTCTTCATTCCTCCATTCGGTCTGAAGTCACGATCCAAGATGCCAAACTGTCTACAATCCAAGAGGCCGAGCAAAGCAGCTTTGCTCTTCTCCAGACCCCGTTCTTGCTGCTGCTGGGTGTGCAGATAGAACTCGTTCAGAGTAATTCATTTCTGATATTTTTTTTCTCCCATAGGACTTTTGTGCTAATAACTAACCGTCTTACCTCAACCTAAGATTAGCCCTAGGATGTTTTATCTCTGAACTGCTACGGATCTGTCTCTCTGTTTGATTGCCGAGAGGACTTCTCATCCTCAAAACAAGTTAGGTGGGTTTTAAGATGTGTGGCTACAATAGAAATTCACACGCACATTGAAAATCCCATGGCCCCAAAGCAGCACTTTTGAAAAAGAAGAAGATCCTAATTCATGCGATGAGAAGATGAGAGATCAGCTCAATTTTCAGAATGCGAATGCTCTTCTGGTATATGCCCTATTAGAAATGAACAAGCAACACTCTAAATGGAGTGCTTTGAGGCTTGGAAACGAAAAGATCAAGAACCGTATAACCTGATGAGCAAAGCTTTGCTTTTTCTTTTCTTTTTTAAATGCACCTGCAAAGGTTAGCTTCCTTTATCCAAAGAAGCTTAGATCTGCTTGGTGGGCAAACATGGTGAATATAAAATATGAACGTGGAGCGGAATACCGAGTGATGTGTGCTGCTTTATTTGTCAATGTGTCAATGGATATACATAATCCAAGGAAAGGGGATCAATGGATTTTCAAAGGTGCTCTTTAAATACCAAATGGGAGCTGCTCTGCAGAGGGTCCCAACATTTATCAAATGGATAAATGAACTAAGTATATTGGGTGTGGGACACCTGTGTAGGTCTTTCTCATGTACTTTCTGCTATTAGGATTAATTTTAATTGATTATATCCGTTGTGTGGTGTTGTTTATTTTTAACTCTTTATCTATACTGCTTAGAAATTTATCAAGTCTATAAATAGCTTAAATAAAACAAAGAAATACTAAGAACCCTCCCTCCTGGTGGAAGGTAATTCTATAGCTGGGACCCCATATCTTTTGCTTGGCACATTACTGTATTTTACAGAATGTATCCACTGCTTAAGGTAAAGGGTAAAGGGACCCCTGACCATTAGGTCCAGTCGAGGCCAACTCTGGGGTCACGGCGCTCATCTCGCTTTATTGGCCGAGGGAGCCGGCGTACAGCTTCCGGGTCATGTGGCCAGCATGACTAAGCCGTTTCTGGCGAACCAGAGCAGCGCACGGAAACGCCATTTACCTTCCTGCCAGAAAAATATATAAGAATAAAAACAGTTAAAATATATATTTTAGAAACTAGCATTACAGATTAAAATCTATGTGTATCAGCTTTGCATATCTGGGTAAACTTACCTATACAGAAAGGTTTTTAGCATGCTTCAAAAATAATAAATGGAAGGTGCTGGCTTAATGTCAATGGGCAGGGAGTTCTGCAGGAGCTGCCACACAAACGTGGAACAGAAATTATGTGTTATTTGCAGGTGTGCCAGTTCCACATATCGAAATAGTTGAGTTGGGCTATATTCAGTAAGGTGATTTTTAAAGCTGTTAAGGACCTTATATTCTAATAGTAGTATGTTGAACTTAGCCTGGTAAGAAATTCTCAGCCAGTAAAGATTTCTGAGCAGATGTGTTCTATGCTGAAAAAGTCTCACCTTTTATTTCAAAAAGTAAGTTCCATAAAGGAGATTGATTAATAAAATGATCAGGGATGAATATACTGCCATTGATTTCAATGTTAGTCTTTCTCCCTTTCCATATATCCGCATGTTTCAGATTACATTAATATTTTTTTCCTTGATTTCCCCCTCTAAAAACTAGGTGCGTCCTGTGTGTCCAATAGAGCGAAAAATACGGTAAATGTAATCTACAATCTGGTGAGAGAACTATATTCTGATAACTAGGCCAACCTTGACTAAGCTAAGTATAACTTTGGCTTTGTGGTTTGGTTGTGTTAAATGTTTCATAGTGTTTATTAAAATATTCACTTTTCCTCTCCTCAGATCTGAAGAAAAAGATTCAATTATTTTTCTCACAGATGCCTTCTAAAACAACCCCCTGCTGATTCAACCAAGGGTTATTCAACCGTGTGCTCACACCTCCACATTTATATTAAAATTTCACATTTAGGACCTCTATTTTTAAACTTGCTTTTGTCACACACTTTAGACAAAAGGCCTCCTATTAAGAGAAAGCCCCAAAAGACATGCTAATCATCTTATTAAAATGTACGTTAACATTTCTGTAGCTTCCTAGAAGCACAGTGTTACAATGACAATAGGACATTGTAAATTTTCACTTCAATGGCACCCCACCCCCCTTTTAAGCTGCCTTCAAAATATATTTAATGGAACCTGAAGTCTACACAGTGTGGATAATGAAATACCATTGCAGCTTATGAATGGGGAAAAAAAGCTTTTTTATTTTATTTTGTACAACTTCTGTTCACTCCTTGAGGAATAAAAAGCAAGATATGTTAATGACACTTCATTCAAAAACCTTCCCACCACAAAAGGGAAAAATCTAGCTAGAATATGTTGCAATAAAGCTAGGTAGTATATAATAAAAGGGTCTTTTTATTTTTCTCAGGTATATAGAAGTTCGTGGAAAGTGAAAGCATTGATTAAATAGAAAAGTATCTTAAAAATCTACCTGTCTTTAAGTGCTTACCTTACATGCCATGATTTGCAAAGGATATTGCAAGTTGAATTATTTAATAGCCATCTATTCCAAGTGCATATTATGTCACAATCTTCCCACTTCCATTCTCTGGGTTGTGTGGGCGGGGAGGATGCACGCATGAGTGATCAGGATTCCATGTAGTTCTAGACATTTGTAAAATTGGCTGGAGGGGGTGATGGGAAGGCAGATGAGATATGGTTGCAAGGGCTTGGGCACATCTCCAGAAGCAAAGTTTTGACATTTGGGACATAGCATGTCAAACATATATGTAAGGGAGCACCTGGGGAGATGGGCCATTTGCACCTCTTAACATCTCAGGATGGTGGAAGTGAAATGTGAGAGATGGGTGAGATCTTCCATCAGGGAAGAATTTCAGTCTTTGTGAATAGAGGATGCTTGAAGCATGGCAATAACTTTCCTGTGTAATGGAGAAGCTAGGCCATTCTACCAAATGTGCTTGATTCTTAAAGTAACAGGCTATTGATTCTCCAGCTTTTGTCCAATGGATCTGACTCCCACCATGTGCATACAATACACTGGGCTACACTGGGT
The DNA here is from genome assembly GCF_964188315.1 of Podarcis muralis. Lineage (NCBI taxonomy): Eukaryota > Metazoa > Chordata > Lepidosauria > Squamata > Lacertidae > Podarcis > Podarcis muralis. The sequence goes on along the minus strand of NC_135657.1, from coordinate 86,414,742 downwards.
TTCATTGAGGAAACAATAAACGTGCTGGTCGGCTAACCACATAGGCACAACCACAGGACCAGAAGGCACCAGACTGACTCCTGCTGGCGTTTGCGTCATGTTATGCTCCTTGCCACCTCACCCCCTCTCCCTTCTGATAAGCAGCAACAAGCCTGGAAGCTAAAATACTGGCTCTTCCTCATCTGGTGAACAGTTCCTGCAAAATACTTTACTAGTAGTGTGAGTTGGACTTTTGTTTACTTGTGGAATATTGTCTCTTTATGGCAAGGACTCTGAGTGAGTGACTAACTTCATCCCACAACAAGACTGACAATGGAAGTCAGTTGCTACCCAACTAGAATTTTTAAAATCCAGCTAGAAATTTATGGTTGTCAGAATGAGAGCACACAAAAGCAGAAACATTCTAGCTGGCTGATTTTAGCAGTTAGTGCCTGCTTGGCTGCAGCCATTATGTACTGTTATGTACTGAGTTGAATAGGATCCAAAAGGCAGCAGTCTGATTGGTCCTAGAACAATAGGATTCAGAATGCAGCAGTCTGATTGGTCCTAGAACAATAGGATTCAGAATGCAGCAGTCTGATTGGTCCTAGAACAATAGGGTCCAGAATGCAGCAGTTTGATTGGTCCACAGGAGCCACCCAATCCAGCTCCAGGTGGAAGTTAATCCACAACCTGATTGGCCTACAGGTGAATCCTGGAATTAGCCAATCAAGTGGGGCCCATTGTGTAAATAATGTACAGTGGTACCTCGCAAGACGAATGCCTCGCAAGACGAAAAACTCGCAAGACGAAAGGGTTTTTGGTTTTTTGAGTTGCTTCGCAAGACGAATTTCCCTATGGGCTTGCTTCGCAAGACGAAAACGTCTTGCAAGTTTGTTTCCTTTTTCTTAAAACCATTAATACCCAGGGTGCATTAGAGGTGCAGTTGCGACTTGACTTCGAGGAGCAACTCATAGCACGCGGTGTGGTAGCCTGCTGGAGAATGTTGGGTCCACTTCTTAAAATTACTGCAGACTTAATACAGTGGTGCTTCGCAAGACGAAAAAACTCGCAGAACGAATTAATTTCGTCTTGCGAGGCACCACTGTATATAAAGCAGACATTCTGGGGGAACCTCCATTCCTCCTCACCACTATGAGCTGAATAAAGAGCATGAAATCCACTCTCAACTCCAAGTGTATTTCATGTATATTTAGATACAACTTGCAGGTACTCAAGAGCATCTGGGTTTCTTCTGTTTACTTTGTGTGCTGCGGTGTCTGGCACTGTAGTTTTGTGCCTTTATGGAAATCATGAGGCACAATGAAAATGTGCTTCCTCTCTTTCTGTTGCTTTCCTTTCCTACATAGGACTGAATGGTACCCCATTAATTTATATGGAAGAAAGGGAACGGGCAGAATTGGTGACACCACTGAAACCTAAGGAAAATCCTTGCATGTAGATAATTAACATATCAGAGGGAAATGCTAATTTCATTTATAGTGCCAAGTTCAGAGGGGAACATTCCACCACCCCTTCCCTGTAGCCCAGGATGGTGCATTGCAGGAAAATGTTGACTACCTGATTCTAAACTGAACTGGCAAAGAGCAATTCAGGTCCCCCTACATCTGGACTGATGTTCTACCACATAGCAACAACAGCAACGCCACAATCACCTGCATTCCGAAGCTGAAGAAAATGAAACCTGATCTGCAAAATCCTACTCAGGAATTTACAGAAATCAAATACTCAAAGATCATCAGTTGATTACAAATAATTATTGCAATAATTATTATATTAACAATGGAGTTGGAATGTCTGTTAAATAAGAGGGTTCCAAATCTCAGCCCCCACTCCCCCCCCAATCCAAAATGACTGGTGTATCACAGAATCATTCAATAAAGCAGCAAATATATGGGTGTTTTGAGGGATCATGAGCACAAGTCCCACAAAAACCTGCCTTTCTTAATGGAATACCATCCCAACAATCAGTAATTCTTCAGAGGGGAAAAAAACATATTGCTTTATTTGGTCTGAAAGCTCTTTGACACAATCCCCAAAATGAAATAGTCCACTTCTGAAGGAGCCCCTGGCAATGAAATATTGTTTAGAGAGGTCACCTTCATAATATGAAAAATCATCACAACTGAAAATCCAATCTGCCAGTGAAGAACCCTTCAGAATTCCCTTGATATATTAAATCTTTGAATATGCAGGATTGACTCCTGCTTCCGCTACAATGTCCCCAACTTGCTTCTTGAAGGAATTCTCCCAAAGTAATGAGGCAGAAGAAACAGAACCTCTGGGGGCAAAAGAAGCTTCTTCAACTGAGAATCTTCTCATTGTGCTATGAATTTTTCAGAGGGGAGCAGGGGCCAGTCAAGGAATTTCACCCCATTTTTATTTATTCTTCTCGATATAACTGCACACCTGCACCAATGATTCTGAATAACTCTAAATAATGCAAGCAGCGACATGGGAAGAGTCTAAGCAAAGCAGGCTTCCTGAATAACAAGCTGCTGTGAAAACAGAGACTTATTCATGCTTCTGATAATAATCTCCTTTCAGAAGCAAGACAATTATTCCCTCCACAAGGACTTGCAGCTTACCAGATGCAGTTTCATCACCAACCCCTGAACGTATCAAGTAGCAGCCATCCTAGGAACTTCCACAGCTGACAAAAAGCAGACATTTGCAAATAGGATTTGTCAAGGTCTCCTTAAAAGTACAAACTGAAATAAACACCCACCAAGACTAAATGCTACACAATTTCAAAAAGAATTTACTATGGCTGGAGCAGGCTTTTTTTTTGGGGGGGGGAGGCTTCAAAAAAGTAAGATCTATATATACTGCCTTTCTTTTATATGCAGAAGGGATATGCAGCTTTCATCTTTAGTCCATCATCTGAAATATGTTTGTTGGTCTAATAGGCCATATCTTCTCAGAATAAACACATTTTTAACATTTGCAATTAAATTCAGATACCGATCCCCTCTTGTGCAAAAGGTTCTAATTTTTGCTTAAGATGCTTTGGCCAAGACTGTGTGGCCTTATTCTGCAAACGACATGTATTTGAAATTCAATATGTATTAGATTTAATACTGATGACACGTTTTAGGCCAGAGTAGCAAAAGGTTCCTGCAAACAGTAGCGCTGGTTAAGTTGAATTTTTAAATTAGGTGTCTGAATTTGCATGAAATTTTGTTTGCATTGCATGTTGCAAATTGATTGAAAAAGACTCAAAACGGAAGATGGTAACATTAACAGTAATATCTGCATTAGCAAGCTTCTCGTTATCAATCTTTCATATATGCTGCAGTAACTAACCTACAGCACATAGATTAAAATGGAAATTACACAATATGCAATACTTGCTAATGGAAATGAACAAACAGGATAATTGATGTGGGGATTTAGGGACCACATATGCATCTCCCTTTTTTCCTGAGGAAATAGCTGTATTTTGTAATGTTTTAGAATTTGTATATTCAGGCTTGCCATATGGCAAGCTCCTGCAGCCCTGGCTTTTCTACTGAATGAAAACCCTGGGGACGCATCCCTGTTGCTTAGGTTCTTATGTGTCAAAATAACGTTAATTTTAGCTGAAGGTGAATGTCTGCCATTGAAAGCCGTTTTGCTTAATAATTAAATAACAGTTTCTTTTTAGTTCTGTGCTGAAACGGTGTCCTCCAATTTCTGGAAAGTTTTCTTCTTCAACAGAATAGGCTTCTTTTTCTCTGCTTTGTTTCTAATATGTTTTATATTTTATTTTTATTTTTTTGTAAATTTGGTTGTGTAAGATTGAGCTTATCATTGCAAGGCGGCCGAGTGTGCGTGTGTGTCTCCTTTCTACTGCATATTTCTCTAGTGCCCTGCAGCCTCCCAAGCTGCCCATACTTCCTGATCTAAAAAAACCCCAGGGAACGAGTTTTCATGATGACTTCCCTAGGGCCAGAACGCTGGTGAGACTGTCTACCAAGCACCTGAGACAATGCACTCATTGATTTTGTTTTGAGCAGAAGACATTTTTTTAAAAAAACTTTTAAAGAAAAATATATTTTAAAAATAACAATGAACACCTGCTAGATGTATTATAGACAACTTCCCTGAATTTCTGCACTTATAAAAAAGCATCACTGAGGAGGCCATGGGCTTTTTAGGAAGTACAGACACCTGGGAGGGATGCATACTGCAAACCGCTAGAGGGGATGATTGCAAAATGCCTGGAAGGACACTTGCAAATCTCAAAAGTAACATAAGCACAACAAAAACATTGTGTCTCACCCATGAGAATTTCATTGACTCTTTTTCTCCCCTAATTTTCAAATGCAATTCCTTTTCCAATTAACACAGAATGGCTAAAAAAAAATGCAGAATAAATTTCTGGCCTAGTACTGCCATAACTTCCTCTTAACTAAGGTTGAAATCCATTCCCAGGTAGAACAGCCTTCAGTCAGACTACAGGTAGAAGAGGACAACAACAGTTTTAAGTGGGATGGACAGATAGGAGATAAAGAAAAGTATTTTAAACTGGGCACTACCTTTGCAGCAAGTCTGTATGCCAGATCCAAAGTTCAAAGTCCCAGGGCCAATCCACACAAGCAAAGTCCAAAATCCAAAGGTCAGGAAATACAGTCCAGGGTCAATGCAGGTAGCTAAGTCTGAAGTCCAGCAGTCAGGAGACAGTCAAGCCTGAAGCATAGTCCCATAGAGGTGCAGGAGCAGTCAAGTCAAGGTCCATCAGCATGGGCAGCTAAGCAGACACTGCACCTCAGCTCTGCTGCCCCGCTCTACCTTGCATGCTGATGGCAGCACCTGGGCTCGATGAGGCATGTCACCCTCACCTGTTTCAAGCCTGATCCAGCCGAGGAATCACACACCTTCTTGCAAAGCTAACAAGCCCCACCTGGTCAGCTTAGCTAGGAAGCTGGGCTGTGGGTCCTTGCCAGCCTCAGCCTCAGCCTCCTCCCACTGCCCCTACACCTCAACGCCCACTGTATTCAGGGAGATCTGATCTGGTTCCTGTGCATCGGTCCCTATCTCCTCCACCATTCTCAGTCACTCTGTGAGTACTTCCTCCCCCGTCCCTGCTTTCCCTGGTGTGTGCCAGTCCCGGCTACACCCTTTATCAGGATCGTCCTCCTCCTCGCTTTGTGAAATCGCAGTACTACTAGTAGTGGCCAGTGGGTGGGGCTGCATTGTTCCCCCATCTTCCAGATGCTGCCCGTCATTGCCAGTCACAGAAAGCAGAGAGGCAAGGCAGCGGGAGCTTAGCACTGTGTGGGCACAGCAGTGGAGCCAATCCAATGCTGTGCCTACGCCTTGCCAACCTTCCAGCTGCCTTGCCCCTTTTCCTCTCCCTCTTGGTAACCGGCTGTCACGCACAGTGTTTGAAAGACAGGTGAGCAATGCAGCCCCACCTGCATGGCCCTTATTATGTACTGAAGTTTTCACCTTGGGCCAGCAGGGGGATACTGTAGATAGTTTTCACTCAGGTTCACATATGCAAATAAGGGATTGAAAGTGACGTGATTGGATAGTTACAGAAAGTGGTTACTGTTGCGTTGTAGTGGAGCTCTATATAAGCAGGCTGGCTGAACCCTTCAGTTCAGTTCTGTTCTGGCCTGTGAATAAACAAGAGCTGTTTGAAGAATTGGTGTGTCGTCTGCTATGTTCACCCACAACTTAATAGCCCTGCTGGCCACAGTTGAGGATTACACCTAAACTATATGGGGACTGATTCACTTGCACTGTTGCTCACAAAAGGGGGACATTATGGAGGCAATTATTTACCTGTGAGAGAAACTGGCAAATGAGAGCAGTGCCATGAAATTAGGGACGCTGGAATGTATGGTAGCCAGTGGCGTAGCGTGGGGGGTGCAGGGGGGGCCGGCCGCACCGGGCGCAACATCTGGGGTTAGGGCAAATCCACAGGTTAGGGGGCGCAAATCCACGGGTTAGGGGGCGCAAATTACTTGCCTTGCCCCGGGTGCTGACAACCCACGCTACGCCACTGATGGTAGCATCACCTTACTCCCTTCAATTCCTATGAATCTAACTGGTAGCTTTTCGTGGAAATGACAGCCCATGGGATGTTATTTGCCAGCCCTCATATTTCTAGCCTCAAAGCTTATACTAGTGTTAAGAATCTAAACAGATAGCCATTTACAATGCATTTCACTGTTGTTTCAGTATTTGCATTTCCACCCTTAAACCTGTGGGTTCTTTTAAAGTAGTCTAACGGGTGTTTGAATTTTCTGACTTACTCATAGTAGCAGTTCCTAAACACACACAGTATTTGACAACAGCTTTGTTTGGTGGTATCATCTATTGAAAGACGTGAATAGCCTCTAAGGCTTTTGAGATGTCAACTGAATTTGCAAGGACAGAATAATATTGAGCTGTCATGATGGCTGAGGAGGCCAGGATGAAGTCCCTGCTGCTGTACCCCTTAAATTAGCTAGGAGCCATTTTTATAAAAAAATAATAATACACACAGAGAACACTTGAACAGTCTTCTGTGCATCAATATTCCTGCGAGCCAGAAAGCCTGAAGTCTTTACTACTGCCACCAGTGAATTCATTTTCCACCCTTTTATGCTGTCATGCAAGCACTTTCCATTTCACTTTCCTGGAATACAAACAAAAGCAAATGCTACAGACTAAAACAGTATAGATTTTTGCACTTTGCTTTTAATGGTGAAGATTATTGATATTCTGATTACACTGCATTTATTAACTGTAATTCATTTAAACTACACAATAACAGATTTGGCCAAGTTAATTACATTCATGATATACAGCGTGAAACTGTATGGATATTTCACACTTTCCTCTGAAAAAGTATTCTCAGAGTTACCATGTTGTACAATGGGCTTATAAAGAGAAATGCACCAATAAATATTTTTTTCAAGAACACAGAGAGGCTGTGGGGTTAGTTTCTCGGCAGGAAAAAATATATATACAAGCAATATGTATTCAATTTGATTTTCAGTGGTGTTTTTAAATTAAAGTGGAACTTCATGTAGATTAGAATAATTTCCCCTACCAGCTGCTCATGTCTCTCTTCTTCTTCAACTATATTTTTAAACATAAGTACCAATTCCATTCATGGGGACAGAGGAAGAGATGTATGAAGCCAGCCAATGGTTGTAAAACATAACTAGTAAAACAAGCTGCAGCACTTTGGGTGCCTAATTGCACCCACACTAGTCCTGCTGTTTAGCACCAGCACTGTGTTAGGCACAATACATCGCAAAGAAGTTTTATGATCTATCAGGAGAGAAGCAGGCACTCTCTAGAAGAAGACAGCATCTTAATCCACATGTTTAGAGGGGGTCCTGCAGATCCAACTCCCCCTCTGCTTGCATGGCTCATGTAACATGGAAGCTCCAGTAAGAGACTTGGAGGTATAAAATTTGCAGAACTCTTGCCCTCAGAAAATTGGGAGAAACGCCATGCCAATTTGGCTTTCAAGTAAACAGGGTTTATGCACGGAACAGCTGCGTTACATCTTGTAATATAGTAAACTGCCCCATGATCCTCGGATGAAGGGCAGTACAGAAATATAATAATAATATTAATAAATAATAGCTGAGTTGTGAACTATCTTTCTTGTGGTACTCAGATCAATGTTCATGTTGACTGTAAGGCTTGTCTTTGTGAAGATGGCTCAGAAGCTTCACCCACCATATAATACTGCACTTCACCCACTGATTGGAATCAACTTCATTGATGGTTCTCCGCCCCTTCCTGTTTGGCTGCATTGGCTTCCTATTATATTCCAGACACAGTTCAAGGTGCTTGCATTCTTGGCACCTATGTAATTTAGGGAGCACCATGCTGGTCTGTCATATCTGCGGTGAAGGCATTTCCTGGTCCTGTCTCAAACAGAAGTGAGAAATCGGAGGCCACAGAGTCATGTGCCTTCTTCATAGCAATGGAACAACACTCCACTCTACTTTTACTCCCACCATCTTTAGAAACATACAGGGGGAAGGCATGCTTTGGCTAAAACTGGGAAGACTCATCTCAGAAAGGATATTGTAGAGTTGGACAATTTTCAGAAAAGGGCAACATAAATGACTGAGGAGATGCAGCAACTTCTCTGTGACTTACATTTGGAGCTTTTGGAGAAAGGCGAGGAAGATGAGGCATGGCAGAAGTGTACAGTGCAGACTAAGTGGAACAAGGTGGTGAGGGCTGTAGCCTGGGAAGAAATCTGTGGCTTGTTGATGAAGCATAACCAGGGGAGAGTCCTGAGGGCTAGATATAGAAACATTCAGCCATCAGGACTTAGATTCCCCACTTGTGTGTTAAGTGATAGCCAGGTTAGTTTGGGCCTTATATTTATAGCTTTGTTAGCTTTCTAGACAAGTTTTTTTTCTTGTGTGAGAGATGCTTAATTATTTGAACTGCACTAACTCAATGAAGAAAATGTGTTAATCATTTTTTTCATAGCGAAATGATGTATTCCGTCAACGACAAAATATTGTTGAATTCCCCACATGAAGGCATATGGCTACATTTTGCTCTATGAGCCCACCACGCAATCATCATTGAAGCCATTGTGAGTTTTATTGTGTGCGGAAAGGCAGACTTTGCCCCTTTGTGACTTTAAAGAAAGTACTGGATGTAGGTGGTGTTCAGCATGCATTGAAATGTCAGCAAGAAAGGGAACAAAAGAACACAGTGACAGCTAGTCTGACTAGAAGGTTATACTTCAGACATTGTCATATGCCCTGTCACTAGCTGCTATTTTTGTAAAATCTTCTATAAGCAAAGTAGCCTTTGAGCTAAATGCATCTACAGAGAGTAAAATTCAATTATTTCCTGCACTTAAAAGTCTTCCCTTGGACACAATGATCAATTTAACAAACGGCGGGAGGTGGGGGAAGTAATCTGACCTCAACTTAGTCGTGGGCAGTGGGACTATCAAGAATTGAGTGAGAGAGCTATCTGCTCTTTTTCCAGCTGCGTGCTAAAGGTTTCCATTTATATGATGGCATCATGCCATGTTAACTATAGTATAAACATGTACAGGTTTTCAAAAATTAAACATCTTCATTAAGGCAAGGATGGGGAACCTGTGGCCCTCCAATATTGATGGATTCCAACTCCTGTCCTCCCCAGTTCTCATGGCCAATGGTCAGGGCTGATGGCAGCTGTAATCCAGCCATTTCTGAGGGCCACAAACTGCAAACCCTTAATCTTATTCTGGTGTGAGTACCTCCAGACAGCACGGCCAATGGTTGGGATGATGGGAGTCATAGTTTAGCCCAGGTCCCCCATCTTTGTCTTGTCCTATGAAATATACCTAGTCTCTGCTTTTCAAGCTTTCTTATATTACTTTGAGAACTTAGTATTCTAGGATGACCAATAAATATTGCAAAACAACAACAACCTGAAGATGGGATCTGCATTTCTTTCAAACCTCAGAGGCATGCTCCAGGGAGTGGCAGCTAGCTGCAGCACACTGACATTTATATATTTATTTAGCATATTTGTACACCGCCCTTCAGTATTACTGCTTCTAACATGGCTCACAAGTCAATGAAAACAGATATAAAACAATGAAATGGCATATGATCAGTTTAAAATGGCTGAATTGTATCTTAGGAGCTCCACATTCCGGCTTTCATTGTTCACACACTTACAAACACTGGCAGAGTACTTTGGTATTGTGGTTGCCTCATCATATGTAAAGCATATCTCTAAGGAGATGAGTAACAAAGACTACACGTTAAGATTATGGGGGCATTTCTGATTGCAGATCATACTTATGCATTTAAGCAGAGTTGTAGAGAGAAGAGATTCAAAGAGAGGCTGTGAGAGAAGCAGACTGTGATAAGGGATTTAAAAGATAAGAAAGGAGTGACAGACATTCATTTTTCTGAGACAAAATTCAAGGCACAAGGGGCAATAATGAAGGAGGAAAAAAGATGCGTTGCAAGACCAATATTTGTACGTAGGTACATTAGAAGAATCATAACAGGAGCAAGATAATGTCACAGATTGCCTTTAAAGTAACAACAAGGATGTAGAAGGAGACAGGGGAATTAGTGTAGGTAACTGAGGAGAAGCTAGACATGGAATATCAGAGGCAAAAGTTAGTAATTTAATTTGGCAGTTGAGTTTCAGACAGAGGTGAGGGTACTGAGGTGTGATAAGGAATGGCCAGAGGCAAGATGATTGCAGTAAATGAGATGACAGGTGACCGCCACAGCATGAGGCAGAGAAACTAAAGGAGCCAGCTACCATTTACATGATCAGTGATTTGCTTATCTCAGTTTCTGTTCTCCCTGGCTAACAAGACATTAGATGGGATATCTCTATCCACCTTTAACTGCTTGCTAAATATGAGATAATCACAATGGATGCTGTCTTCTTACTTAGAGAGAAAAAACCTGCTTCCCTTTGCAGTGTTCAGCTCTTTGAACAGACAGCTCAAAGGATTCGTTGGATATTTGACAGTCTTTGCAACATGGATTCCAGAAGGGTGTTTAGCCATGCACCCCTGAGGTTGTGAGGTTCCCTCCAGCCCTTCCATGCGGTTACAGCAGTGGTGTCCAAACTTTTTTCAAAGAGGGCCAGATTTGAAGATTTGATGAAGTGAACATGCGTGACGGCCAGCCAAAGTTGTTGAGCTTTGACCATTTTCAGAGTTGGTTACACTATCAGCAATTACATAAAATATACAACGATGATAAGTAGAAAGGGTTTAGTTACACAACATTTAGATTCTAAAAAGAAGTCGTAGAAGGGAAGGTGAAGCTGCTGAAAGGTGCATATAGTATTCTGCTAGAATGGGAAACAAAAGACAAAGAGGTAAAATCAGTTATGATTAAATGGGCACAAGATATAGGCCATAACATAATGTTTGAAGACTGGGAAAGATTGTGGAAAATTGATTTAACATTTACAGATTGCTCTCTGCTGAAAGAAAATTATATGAAGATGATGTACAGATGGTATATAACACCAGTGCAGATACGAAGAATGTATAAAACTGGTTCAAATATGTGTTGGAAATGTAAGGAAAAAGAAGGGACTTTTTACCATATGTGGTGGGATGGTAGCAAAATTAAAAATAAATAGATTGGGAAATGATATATAATGAGTTGAAGAAAATGTTCAATTTAACATTTGTAAAAAAAACCTGAAACATTTTTGTTAGGGATTGTAAGAAAAGACCTGCCAAGGAAACTGAAAAATATTTTCATGTATGTGACAACGGCGGCAAGAGTCTTAATAGCACAAGGATGGAAGAATGAAGAAACCCCAACTAAAGAACTGTGGCAAGAGAAATTGATGGACTATGTGGAAATTGACACACAAATTAAGAGATAAGGACAACTGTGACTTTAAAGAAGAATGGGAACCCTTTACAAAGTACTTAAAGAAACAACAAACTGAATTGGACTCCTTGGCAGGCTTTGAATAAACATTCACAAATCTTGTATTGGCAATTTATAGATAGAAAAATTAAGGATATTTACAATATTATAACATGCAGAGAATAACATGTGTTGAAAAACCAGAGAGAGGAGCTGAGGAAAGTCTGGGGTGGGGGGGCTTTGCTTTTTTGGGGTGGGGTGGGGGAAAATGGGGGGGAATGAGGATGATGTATTTTTGATAAATTGTTATATTGAAAATCCTAATAAAAAATCTTTTTTAAAAAAGAAGAAGTTGTTGAGATTTTTTTAGGATTGCTCCCCACAGAAATTGTTGGGTTGAACTTACATTTACACTTAGGTGTTGAGGAGACAGAAGAGAACAGTGACTGTGGTCAAATTTCAAAGAAACAAGCTCTCCATTATTATTGGCATCTCCTTTCCTGGGCTGCTTCAACTTCTGAGACTCTACAGCAGCCTTTGTCAACCTCTTGCCCCAAATGATGGAGACTACAACATGCAGCAGCAGGAGCAGGTAGCATGAGAGCTGAGGCATGATATGATGAAGTGAACATGTACAAGGCCCGACCATTTTGCCTGACATTCTTAGAATCATTAAAGTTAAATGCAAATTTTATGCAACGATTTTATGCAAAATTTATTGCAAATGGCATACTTTTCATTTCGTCACATGGATGACGAACCTATACAGGTGTTAAATCACTCTGCCTTCCATATCTGAAGACCAGTTGAAAAACAAATCCAGAAAGCTGGAATACAGTGGTACCTCAGGTTAAGTACTTAATTTGTTCCGGAGGTCCGTACTTAACCTGAAACTGTTCTTAACCTGAAGCACCACTTTAGCTAATGGGGCCTCCTGCTGCCGCTGTGCCGCTGGAGCACAATTTCTGTTCTCATCCTGAAGCAAAGTTCTTAACTGAAGCACTATTTCTGGGTTAGCGGAGTCTGTAACCTGAAGCGTATGTAACCTGAAGCGTATGTAACCTGAGGTACCACTGTATATGTCAGGAACATTGTAAAGTACATTACACAGTAATAAAGGTTCTCTGTCAACTTTTAAATTCACAACATATGAACAGGAACATAACACCAGGTGTACTTGTTGTGTCCAAATATATTTATACCTGATTTAGACCAACTGACATTAACTTAGATTTTACAATCTATTCATCTCAACTGAAAAAAAACCCAAAACATACACTAATATGAAGGATGAAAATTGGAAAATTATAGAAGTGGTTGGCATCAGAGACAATGGAGTGTGCCTCCAGGGCTGAAGTCAAACCGCCGTGTTAGCAGCGCCAAAGTGTGCAAGTCTGGGCAGTCCATATGGAGGTCCTGGGCTGCCCAGACAACAGAGCTCCCCTCTTGGCCTCACTGATATGGTCCAAAGGAAAGCAAAGCAATATGTTTGGCACCAGCTAGGCTGCAAGTTTTGCCACAAGGAGGCATACAAGACACCATCCATTGTCTTAGGGACTCCACTCTGGATTTGTGTAGGGTTTACTCTTTAGCCTTTTCTTCTCTCAAAGGTATCCCACAAGGCAGCGGAGGTTCAGGATCAGAGTTTTCCTTCTCCTAGATGGGCTACCTTCCCAGATTGATAAGCCCCATCTTGCCCTCACTTCCCTTTACAGCATCTTGACATTTGGACCCATTCACTCAGTCAGCCAGAACTTGTCTTCATGTGCGGGGGAAGTCCTTAACTCACAGGTGCTTTGAGACCCATTGGCTATGCTCACCTGGTTTAGCTGGCTAGTCAAAGCCACTCCCAGGGTGTGGCCACTGCCACATGCTGACAGTTTCTAGGAGCCACAGGTGAGAGCTGAGTGTATGGTAGGGACCAAAAGTGGACAGACTACCCCAGAAGGAGCATGGCATGTCCCTTACATGAAGTACTACCCCTCCCCTAAAACCCTATTTACCTCTAAAGTAGTGAGGTTTAATAATTATGGTGTTCCTCTTCTGACATTCTACTTCTAGCCCCACTCTGCAATTAGAATTGTGTGGGGCAGAGTGGGGATGAGTATCATATAACGACAATATTATACCCTTTGCATGTGTATTAAGCATAATAAACAGCATTCCAAATTAGTGAATAATGTACTGGCCCTATTCAGGTAAGAAGAAGAAGAAGAAGAAGAAGAAGAAGAAGAAGAAGAAGAAGAAGAAGAAGAAGAAGAAGAGAAGAGGAGGAGGAGTTTGGATTTGATATCCCGCCTTTCACTCCCCTTCAGGAGTCTCAAAGCGGCTAACATTCTCCTTTCCCTTCCTCCCCCACAACAAACACTCTGTGAGGTGAGTGGGGCTGAGAAACTTCAAAGAAGTGTGACTGGCCCAAGGTCACCCAGCAGCTGCATGTGGAGGAGCGGAGACGCGAACCCGGTTCCCCAGATTGCAAGACTACCGCTCTTAACCACTACACCACACTGGCTCTTCATCATGTGATGAAGGAATATGGGCAGGAGTGCATTAGCTGGAACCGCCACCCCCCAGCCAACCACCATTTGTGTGTGTGTGTGATCTGCATGGAGATGGTGGCTCAAAAAAAGGTCTGCCGAATGGTCCTATATAGAGAAGACACATGTAGGTTGTACCAGTTCTCAGCCCTGCTGGGTGCCAGGCCTGGACTCACTCCCACAGCACTTAATGTGAAGCAATCAAGGATGATTTGGGGGAGCCTTAAATCTAAGAGCAGCAGATGGAAGGGATCCAGTGAAACGAATGAGGAATGGACAATAGAAGTGGGAAACAGGGCATAGAAATTATGAACTAGTTGACTAAAGTAGTATGATGAAAATGGAGAAATGTGATAATGTTAGTATTTATAATAATATATCTAATTCTTCAGTGTCTTAATGGGATCCAGTTAGATCTTAAGGGGTATATTTTTTATTCAGAACTATTGATGAATAAAAATACCTTGTGATGACGATGATTATATATTTATTTATACCCTGCCCTTTTCCCTGATGGAACTCAAGAATATCACACTTCTTCTGCCTAACCCTAAAGGCCATCAGCTGGCAATCCATTCAACGTATGGTTAAATCTTCTTTACAACAGAATTTATTAGGATTTTGCATAATGCAGAGAAAACAAGTCCTCGGAAGAAAATAATTGACTTTCCCACCCTCCAGTGTTAGCATAGTAAATTTTTAAATACAATCTGATTTTGAAGTACCCATAGTAAGCTCTTTATAAGCAGGTTTTTCCTGCAGCCCATAATTGGGCTCAGTGCAGAATAACATTCCTTACTGTCAGAGCACTTGTAAGAAAATGCAGGTGTAGCAGGAACACCAGGAATCAATAGCATTGAAAACTTTCTGCAAATAATTTAACATTCACAGTATTCCCTGCAAAAACATTCCTCTTTACCCAGGCCTTTGGCCATTAAATAATCTATATCCTGTTAAAGCGCAGTGGGTGGGTGGGCTGGCTGGCTGTTATTATGATTATTTTAATATTATGCTGTCTATCATTATGCTTTTTATTATGTTATTTTATTATTGTACCCTGTAAAATGTGTTCCTAATGTTGTGCACTGCCCTGGGATCTTTTGATAAAGGGTGGTATATAAATTGAAATAAATAAATATAATAATAATAATAATAATAATAATAATAATAATAATAATGGCAGAAGTTCTTCTTTCCACTACTGTTTCCACTTGTCTGTTATCCTTGATTTGGTTAGTTCAGATGAAACACCAAGCCCTGATTTAGTGTTAAATGAATGAACTCCTTACTCACGCCCTCTCTTCTCCCCACAGCCCCATATAGAATGGGTTGCAATAATTCACCAGAGTGTGGAATACATCGGCCGAGTCATCTCTATCCAAAAGTGGCAGTCGCTGGCAAAACAGTCATTGCTAGAAAGAGGCACTCCCAGCAATTGAAATCACCTGAGCCTTCAGCTACAGTGTTGGATCCAGAAGTCAGTAGCGGAGGAAGCAGGGTACGGGGGGGGGGGGGTGCGGTTTGCCCCGGATGCCTTCACTGAGGGTGTGTGTGACAAAATGGTTTTTTTTTTTAAATGGGCTCACGAAACCTTTTAAGAATGATATGGTGGCTTAGGTGCCTGCAGGACTTCCATCTGCCTACTGCCTCTCCCTCAGCCACCCTACAGCTGAGGGGGAGGTGATGGAGAGGCTTCAAGCATCAAAGAGGCTCGCCCCACCCCCCCTGGGCAGATCGTCCCGCCCCCATGGACGGGTTGCTCCGCCCCCGGCTGCAGAACACATCCCCACACCAGGCACCTGAGTGGCTAGCTACGCCGCTGCTCGGAGTACCTTCAACTATGGACCTGTCCCTTTCATGAGGTTATGACCCTCCCAATAACATCTCTCAGTACTGAGAACTCCAAATGCATAATAACCTTTGTCTTCTTGGGATTCAGCTTCAGTTTAATGGCCCACATACATCTTATCATCACACCCAGGCACTGGTCTGGCACCACAGTGATCTGAAAATACCCTGTGAGAGAAATGCCCCATAGGAGAAAACATCTCATGTCTTCCCCTGAACTTTAACTGAAACCAAAGCTGACATTTATAATGCAATGGAGAATGGTTTTTTAAAAACAACAACAACAACAACAACAACAACAACAACAGGAGGGTGTTTTTTGTTTGCACAAGTGACCGAGTCCCTGTAAAACTGTGTGGAGCTGTCTCATTTTGTCCAAGGATGTAAGGCATATTCTGTCAGTGTTTTAGCCCCACAATTAATGCATTTGTAGCTGGATTCCCATTCCACCTAGTCCCAGTTGCTGGTTGTTAGTTCATTATCTTCAAGACAGGTATAAACAGTTGAAAAATGGGTGATAAACAAAACCATTAGGCCAATTTTGCCATTTACTTTGAGGCTTCTGTGACAGATGCTGCAAAGCAAACTTCATTAAACAGCTGTTTGCTTCATTTCAACCTGTTATGTGTACAGCAGTGATTCATCTTAGTGTGAGCATGATGAGGGTGAACAATTTGGGAGGGTTGAGTGGGTGGGTGGGAGAACAAAGCGCCAATCTAAAAGGAACAGCCAGCAACATTGGTTTAATTGTGTAGGGAATGTGGTGAACATATCTTCCATGCCATTTAAGTCTGAGGTGGAGGAACACTCTTTCCCCTACACGCATCCTTTGCATTTGTCAGTTCATTTCTTTAATATGCTTTCTTCCTTTAGCATACAAATTGGTTGCACACTCAGACATGCATACTCACTAACCATCCTGGTTAACTTGCCTTTGTCTCAGCTGGGAAAGGGGAGTAGACTGGCGCCACATCAATGTTTGATAATAGGCGAAATCGCATATGCACTCCTCTGAGTCTGAATTTTAGACCAATTGGCACAAACATCCCATGAGCCTCAGGAGAGACTTTGGCAGGGGAAATCACACCATTCAATACTGTTCTGCAAGTCATCCTTCCTTGGCTTGAAAGTCTTAACTTCATTCATAATTAAAATGGAGATATATTAGAAACATGTTTGCACCTGTGTGGTCAGCATTCATCAGACCAGGCATCCAAAGCTAGTAGCATATGCTGAGAAGTTGATTACTTTAGTCTATCACTATTGAATGAATCCATCCTTGATTGTAGGAATTGATCTCAACCTTCAAATGGGAATGCATTTACAAAACAAGACCTGGGCTCCTGGCCAATCAATTTGTCTAGGAATGTCATTACGGTGTATGTATGGCTGAAGTGCGGGAAGGAGTGGTTGATCAATGCCACCTCTCACACCTGCTTGAGTCCTGGTACCAGGAGTTTCAGTACTGAAGAATGAAGCTATGGATTTACCCCTTTTCTCCTCTGCCCTGTTATTTTAGCCCATTGCTTACTTCCTCAACCACTGCCAGTATGAACTAAAGTAGAGTTCCATTTACTAGGGAATGAACCCCAATTTCACAGAAGAGAATTTTCTGGGGGGTGGGGAACTACTGGAGAATTTCACACACAACAACAACAACAACAACAACACACACACACACACAGCAAAAACCCAACTTTCTGTTTCCTGTCAAAATCTCTCTTTCATCAGATATAACTGGAGGAAGGGAAGCATGTGCAGTGGCAGACTGGGATCTCAAATTTCAGCAGCGCCCTGTACAATGCCAAAATTTGGAGCCCCCACCCGCCTCTCATCTTCCATTCTTCCTCATAGTTTCAGCACGACTTGTGGTGCCCCCAAAGCTCTGTGCCCAGTGCAGCCAAACCAGTCACATTACCCTAAATCTTCCTCTGGTATGGGTGTCCCATGTCTTATGCACAGAAATATATTTCCCCCTTTAATTTCAACCTAACTGACAGTAATCCAGGAAGGAGTAGCTTTCCTTTACACCTCCTGAAAGCTATTTCTATGGCTTTGTTGTTTAGTCATTTAGTCGTGTCCGACTCTTCGTGACCCCATGATTCAGAGCACGCCAGGCACTCCTGTCTCCCACTGCCTCCCACAGTTTGGTCAAACTCATGTCGGTAGCTTTGAGAACACTGTCCAACCATCTCGTCCTCTGTCGTCCCCTTCTCCTTGTGCCCTCAATCTTTCCCAACATTTCTATGGCTTAGCAAGGTCTTTTAAGTCTGGGATTCCTGCATTCTAAAAACCGAGGAAGCCCAGGGCGCTAGCTAATTGTTCCCTTGCCTTCTTCCCATTCCTGGAACACAATAGCTAGTTTTGAAGGTTCGATTGGTTTTCTCTGCCTGTTTCCTGCCAGAACAGAACCCATGCCACTGGCATGCAAATGAATCCTATGCTCTTGCCTGAAACTGATTTTAGGATCTATATGCAGCATAAGACCTAGTTTGAAAATACTGCTGAAACTACAACCGTGTTGGCCTGAATATAAGCCTCACTTTCCCCCCAAATTCCGACCATGAAAAGTTAAAATGCGGCTTAAATTTGTGACCTTCCAAAATAGGCTTTTTTTACAATATCGCTGCTGAAAAAGACATACAGTAAAATGGAATGGGTGTGAGTGCCTGCAGAATTTGAAGGGAATGGCTTATATTCAGGTATTGACTTTTTTCTCTTTTTTCTCCTTGAATTTTAAAGATGCGGCTTATATTCCGGTGCGGCTTATATTCGGGCCAATATGGTATTTTTCCCATTGATTTTACGCACACACACAAGAAAAAGCTGTAGTTGAGTAATGTGCCTTTATGGGCAGTCTTCCTAAATCTGCTTGACTGCAAGGAGGATAGCTGACATTAGCCTTTCCCTCTCGCCTTTAATGTACCCCAGTTCTGAACTTCCCTGTGTTGTGGCAGCATTACTCATGCATAAAATTAACATGGAGCATCTCCCAGCAGTCTTACCTTGCAAATGGGGCAGAAACTTTAGAGCCTGTTCATAACACCATCTCAGTAATATTTGCCCAAAAAATAATAATGGTTAATTCAGTTGCCTACTGTTATGTGCAAGTAGAGCTGTGATGTGACAAAACAGGTAACAGGCAGTGATGACTTGGGTGTGTGGTAAAAATGTTGTTAGCCTTTAAAAAATGTTTGGCCTTCATCAAAATGCTTGAGAGGTTTTACTCATGGAAGAACAACCACGATGGCATCAAATTTCTCTTCAGGCAGAAATTGGGAGGAGACTCACTCTACACCCAGTAGGAGCCGCGAGGAGAGAAATGTTTGCTTCTCTTGTGTACTCTGGAGCTGAATTGATTAAAGTATTTCAGATATTAGCTGTTCATTTCAATGAATCTTATGTAAGAAAAAAAAAGGGGGGTAGTTGAGAGGCTTTGCTGTGATCCATGGATGGCAGACTCTGTTCACAGAACCACAATCAAAACCAATCTCTCTAAGATACCCAATTAATAAACATAATGAGCAGACCCACAAATGATTTAACAAATTAGTCTACGCAAATTGAAGAAATGAAAAATGAAATACAGGAAAGGGAATAGATTTCAGTTTTTCCACTTCAAGCTATCCAGCTTCCTGCTCATTTATATGCCCTCTCAGGACTCCTTGGTATTGTGGTATTTTTAAAATGTTTTATTTCTTGTTTTTGTAAACTGTCCTGGAAGCTTTGCCGAAGGGCATTATAATATAGTAATATAATAGATGCTTTCTGTAAGTTTCTAGGTTCATTCTGAACCTGCAAAAATAACTTGATGATAAATGTATTTGTTTATATAATCTCACTCCTTGGATTTGCATTTGAGAGTGCTTGTTTATATGGTATTGTGGGGTATTTAATCCACATCCCTTCCTGATATTTTGGTCCTCCTTCAATTGCTATGGATTCCTTGCTGTGAAATATGAGCTCCATCCAAAGTTGTCCCAGGGAGGACAGGACAGATGTTCTATTTGACATCGGAGAGTGAGATCCCATTGGAGTGGCCATGTCCATTTGTTTCAAATGAAATTATGGGATGGTAGCCATTCCTTTCATTCATTATTCACCACAAAACAAATGCAATAGAAATAGATTTTTTTCAAAAATGATGAGGGATTCACAAGACCAACTCCTTCCTTCCTTCCTTCCTTCCTTCCTTCCTTCCTTCCTTCCTTCCTTCCTTTTACATAAAAGTTGTACATAACAAACATAACAGTCAAAACTTCAGACTTCCTTCCTTCCCTCCATGGGTTCCATTTCTAAATTTTATTCCTGCATCTTTTACTGTAATCATAGTATCCAAAATTCATTTTACTCTACAAGTGTCAGTGTATTACTGCCAATGATTTCAACTGTTGACAGTGGTCTCTCATATATATTAGAAAGTTATTCCAGTCTTTTAAGAATACTTGGTCTTCCTGGTTTCTGATCTTTCCCAGCAGTCTTGCCATTTCTGCATATTCCATCAGCTTGGTCTGCCACTCTTCTCTGGTCAGTACCGTACTTCTTCTTTCTTCCATCTCTGGGCAAGAAGCATCCTTGCTGCTGTTGTTGCATACATACACAGTCTTTTATTTTATTTTGGTAGTTCCACACCTATAATACCTAACAAAAAGGCCTCTGGTTTTTTTTAAACAAAAGTTATCTTAAACATTTTTTTCAGGTCATTATATATCATTTCCCAGCTTTTACCACCCCACATGACCACCACATATGATAAAAAGTACTCTCTTTCCTTTTACATTTCCACACAAGACCAGCTCCTTAGGGCTATGGAGACTGGAATTGGGGAAAGGACTCCCTCCAAGACATAGCTAACTCAAGCACCTAAAACTGTGGGGCTGGCAGTGGGGAGTTAGTGTGTTGGAAGGGCCTCCCTCATCATCTAAAGTCACTGCAGTCCAGGGAGGATGGACTCAAACCGTCCAGATTAACATCAGAGTGGGAGCTAGACTCCCATCTCAGCCATAGTTGCTGCATAGCTAAGAGTACTGCAGATCTCCTAGTTTGAGCATGTAAACAAAGTCATGGCCCTAGTTATCCAACCATCCTGGTCTTGTGTCTTTCTTCAGAATATGGATGCAATTGCCATTAACAGATAGAATCAAACACATGCTTGCTCGTTGACTTCTTCCACCCCAAGATCCTGCCCAGTCAGTCTGGCTCCAGCTTGCTCTCTGACCTTGCAGAGGCCAGCAGTCTAATGCACCACAGATCAGAAGTATTGACACAAACATAGTCTATCTGCACCATAATAACAGGATTTCTAATTTATCCCCACGTGGTTGGCAGTCGTAATTGGCATAAATGGAAATTGCTTCTGCTTTAAATGTCAGTTGAAGGGGGGACAATTAGAAGCAAACAGTAATCCATTACAGTGTTACCAGCATGCAGACTACAAGCACATATCTGATATGGGGGTGGCAGGGGGAGTTCATTTTTAATTAGTGTCTCATGAAAGCAATTAGAATTTCCTGTCGTGAGAGAAATATATAAAGCTTTCTTTTGTTGTTTACTTCCACTATGGGTGTGTGGTTTTGTTTGTTTGTTTTTTAGTACCACATTATTGTTCAGAACAATTGGTGCACCATGAAATTATTTAAAAATTAAGTCAATTTCAATTTTAAAAACATTTTAATACAATAAGGTAAAGGTCAAGGGACCCCTGACCATTAGGTCCTGTCGTGACCGACTCTGGGGTTGCGGCGCTCATCTCGCTTTATTGGCCGAGGGAGCCGGCGTACAGCTTCCGGGTCATGTGGCCAGCATGACCAAGCCGCTTCTGGCGAACCAGAGCAGCACACGGAAACACTGTTTACCTTCCCACTGGAGCAGTACCTATTTATCTACTTGCATTTTGACGTGCTTTCGAACTGCTAGGTTGGCAGGAGCAGGGACCGAACAACGGGAGCTCACTCCGTTGCGGGGATTCGAACCACCAACCTTCTGATCAGCAAGTCCTAGGCTCTGTGGTTTAACCCACAGCACCACCCACGTCCCTTTTTATTATTATGTTCTGTAGGTATGTCCCAGACCCACAAAATAGATTTGCTGGAGAATGGGTGGAGCTGCCTTCCCCAACCCGACACCTTTCAGGTGTGGAATTGTAGGCCAAAACTTTAATACAATAAAATACTGCAAATACCAAAAGAAATTCAAATTGCAGCCAACAATTGGGGTGAAATGCATTGATTGCTAGGACTGTGTACCGGATTTGGCCAGGCTTGCACCCCAGGAAGGTCACTTTGGTGCTGCTAACACAGCGGTTTGACTTCACCCCTCGAGGTGCACTCCATTGTCTCTTGAGACAGACGGATGGCGACAAATAATTGCAAGTAGTGATGCACAGAATGTCCACAATGATTTGTATTCATTTATCAGGCTAATCATAGTGCTTTAAGATAAGAGTCATTTCCCCTCCTAAATCTTCACTTTCTCCTCAGTATTATTCTCTATATCTAGCCTGGAGAAACCTTTTCCAGCCCGAGGCCATATTTGCTTCTGGGAGTCACATGACAGGGTTGGCAGGGCCAGAGGCAAATACGCATGCAGTAACACATGTAAACATTACCTCTGTACTCACACTCTATCCTCCATGTAGGTCTTGCCATATTTCAAGGACACATTCTAGGTATACAAACACACTCAAGGAGGGTGTAGAGCAGGGATGGGGGCAAGGTGTGGTCTTTATAGATAGGGTATCTCTGGAGAGAACATATGGCCTGGGGAGAGTCTTAAGGGTCATATAGAGAGGCAATGGAGGCCTAAATTCAATCTCCGGGCCTGTTCGCTCTATCTGATTCTGCACCTTCTCAGTGTTCAGGATTTTTTTGGTCAATCTCATAGTGTTTCCATCTTCTTAGGCGTCATAGTGTAACATCAATGCGATTCAGCCAATCAGATTTGGCTATGTCACAACGGAAGGTAAGTGAAGACATATTGGAATGAGCTCAACATTTCTGGGAGAAGTCAGCTTGGGGTGCTGGCCAATCAACAAACCTGTAGTGGATTGATGTGATGGGGGAATAATATACACCTTCAAGAGAATGCTTCCTGGACAGGGGAAACATTTCATTGCTTTTCTCACGTGTCACAAAGCATCTCTGAAAGAATCGTTTCCAACACCTCTAAGGGGGGAAAATCATAAGCAGGGTGACTTTCATAAACAATTAAAGCGTTCACAGAATCATTTCCTATGGTGCACTGTTTGCAGCATTGCCCCTACACACACACACACACACACACACACACACAGACAGACATGCATACAGACCTCATTTAATTTTTTAGACATCTAATCAGGTATTTGTGTATGCACCACCTGCCTGCATCCCTGCTTGACACAATTACTTATACCCACATATTTTGTCAGGAAATGATCCATAAAGGACACCAACCCCTTGAATTATCTGGATCTAATCTAAGGCGTTAGCAAACAGGAATTTCCTCTACAGATCCTCAATGGTCATTTCATTTGACACAGGAAAACAGACTGCTACCCATTTTAGTGGGAATGCTTTGATAGAAAAATGAGAACACTCATGTGCTTGAACTCAGTGAAAAGTTCACCTATCTCCTCAGTGGTAAGAAGTGCACCTTCCTTCTCCCTGAGAGCATAAACTAGAGCCTGGATTGCATGTTCCTTTTAAGTTGACTTCATGTTATCACTCCCAAAGGCTTTCATCTCTCTATTTCACAGGACAGATGTTACATTTCCCCCCTAGTATGGCTAAGTAACACCTGATTTATTCATTTGCCAGGATCATAAATTTAGTTTGTAAAACCCTTGTAGGCAAAAAAGCAAAGTTTGTGAAAAGTAGCCAATGTGAAAATGGAGGCCTCACTTCTTTGGTGTCAGGCAAGTCAACTTTTTAAGCACAGAGTTGATCTCTTCCCCCTGTTTTTATGCACAATTGTAAATAGTTTATTTCAGAGTTCTGTGTTCTACAATAAGAACAAGCATCTCAGGTGCAAGAAAAGAAGCTTTCGAGAAACCAGGAGGAGGAGGAGGAGGCAACAACATAATGGAAAATGTGGGTCTCCGGATTTCCACTGAAGCCGAAATTTGTGTCTGCCACATATCTTCCTGTGAAATCAAGATTTATTCCTGAAATATTGCAGGCTGACTGACACATGGAACACCTTTTTGTATGTGATTGCTTTCTTAATTCATAGTTTAACAACTGTAATGAATCACTTATACAGTGCTATAAATGGTGGTATACGATGACAAGACAGTGCCAAGGAGATAACTTGTCTGTCCTTTGAATGACTTGAAGTAAGACAGTATAAATAATGTCAAATAACATTGCACAAGACAGAGCACTTCTACAAAAGGTAGCATCATTCAAGGTGTGGCTTTTAATGTGAGTCATGATATCAAGGGGGCCAAAATTACTCCGAGATTGCAGAGTATGAGGATGTGAATTCAGCTTCTTGTGCATGGAGAAATCTCTACACACATCAGGGCTTTGCAGTGACAAAGAGAGAGTGATTTGAGATGTGTTTTTTGAGATCTGTGCTTGAAAATGTGAACATAACGAGGCCTGGGGCGGTTCTTTGCTTAGCTTCTGACTTGTGAGGGGAATGGGTAGGTAGGCTCTGGTTCCCAGTACACCTCTCATTTCTAAGATAGAATAGCCTCACCAGTACTTGGGCTGCTCACACAGGAGACATCGTTGCAATCCTGAGCACAATTTGGGTATGCCGGGCTGCACATGCACAATGCTTTCAAGACAGTAACAGATGTGGATTGGAAGCCATTGACTTAGATTCAGGCGTTGCAAGTTGAATTCTGGTCAGTAGCTAGTAATTCTATCATCTGTTTAATCATGCCCAGATTATTTTGTAAAGAATGTATGCAAATTCAGGTTAATGCTTACCTACAGGTATGCTTGCAGGGGCTGATTTAATACAGCTTTTAAAGAAAAGTTTAAAGATCCCTTTGGGTAGAGCTGCACAGATGGACTAAAATAAAACCGCTGAACTCGTTGCCCTTAACTTGTCCTTTGATAGCTATAAAATGAGGAGTATAATGATGTCTTGTGGAATTCAGATTTGGAATAGTCACATTTTAGATATTTTACATGCCAAGCTACCCCCCTCCCCCATGTCATATTTCTGCTGGTGTTATTTCTGACTAGGCTATTTTCTCATCATATCTCTATGTAAGAGAGGGAACGAGAAGGAAGCATTCATATATATTTATATATTCCAAGCCTACCATTTCAAGAAGAACAGACATTTTATTTGCAGCTGATGGCACTTCTGCCTACTTGCAAAAATGAGCCATTTCCAAATTGGAAACGTAGGTAAGCTTCATTAGGGAAAGGACTGACTTGACAATCTCGAAGCAATTCAGCGTACGATGCACATGCTCTGAAGGCTGTGGGGGTTACAGAGAGGACATGAAAGATTCTTGGACTCACCTGCATATGAGAGTTTGCAGAAACTTTCTAAAAAGGTTCAGGAAAGGTCACCTGCTCACAGAGACACACAAACAAAAGTGGTAGTGCTTGGATCCAACAATTTGATACGATAATCTTTATTGTCATTGTCCCATACAGAACAATGAAATTGAAAAAAATATACATCAGACATTCAAAAACCAACAAGCCTGCTATCCCAGCTATCCCAGCCTGGTTAACCCCCTAAAAAACCCCTAAAAACTCTGATACCCCATAATTAAATACAATATATTCCCATAGAGACTACCTTACACTGTGTTTAAAACCAAAATCACATTTGGATAAAAACTGTTTCTCAGGCGGCTAGTCCTAGTCTTTATAACCCTGTACCTTCTTCCAGAAGGCAGAAGCTGAAAGAGATCATTTCCGGGGTGCGCACTATCCTGCGCTATCTCTGCAGCTTTCTTATGACACCTGGAAGCATAGATTTGATCCAAGGTGGGAAGAGTGCACCCAATTATTCTCTCTGCAGTCTTTACAACCCTGGGCAGCATTGTTGCTCTCCTTCCAGGAAAAAAACCACACCTGGCTATAGAACAGATTATTCTGCACATAGGCACCAACTTTTAGGGGCCCAGGCTTCTTCATCTCCCCAATAACATATTTGTGGAGGGGTGTCCCCAAATGTTGACAAAAATCAAGCCATAGAGGAGGCCGATCATGGAGCTGATTGTGGTGTGGCTCCTCCTTCATGGCTCCTCCTCCTGCCGTGAAGGGAAAGGAGGCCTGAAGCAGCCCCTGCCTGGTGGTGGCAGTAGGAGGAGGAGACGGCCGAGTGCCGGAGAGGGGGAGCCACCAGCCATTGAAGCCATGCTGCCGCCGCCTTTGGCTCCATCCTGCAGTGTCCCAGTGTCGTGAGCACATCAGGTGCACGTCATCAGCCTCCCTCCAATCTCCTGCTCAAGTTGGTGCCTCTGATTCTGCCATAGTAGAAGTGCCGCATATGAGAACACTGACCCTAAATCCCAAGAAGTTCTCTTTCCAGTTTGAGCGACAAATTGCACAAGCTCTTTTTTATTAACAGACCACAGCCCGTACATTACGTTTCTCCTACCAGAATGCTCCACCTTCCTCTTTTTGCAGTGCAGGGCAAGAGATGGCTTTCCCAGTGACCCTTCCAGGGCCAAAATACTAGGATGTACTCATCCATTATGTAAAATGGAGGTTCTCTGTGCTCCTAAAGCAGGGGTGGAGAGCCTGTGGCCACCCATTATCAAGACCATTGACCATGTTGGCTGAGACTGATGAGAGATGGAGTCCAACAACATCTGCAGGATGGCAGGTTCTGCATTGCTGTGCTAAAGTGATCCACACTTTAATTCTTTAATTAACATCTGGATAACTCCTCTCCTACTGTCTTCTTTCTCTCTCATTCTTCTCTTTTCAATTTCTGCACATCTCCAAGTTACTTGAGTTGAAAACAGAAGGCCACGTCAACAGCATCCTCCACATAATGATGTCTGTTCATATCCTATAACCTTAGAAGAACAGGGAGATCCCATATTGTATCTAGAAACGTACTGACCAAACAACAATTAGATAGGTTTATATTTGTGTATTTGCCTCTATTACTGCATTGCTGTGCTAGAGTGTTACACAGGCTACTCAGAACGCCAGCAACTGTGGATTTGGGCCAGGATAAACATTTCATTCCAAGAATATTTAACGAATATTTTAGAAATACTATTTTATATCTTTTCCCATCTAGCATTGATCTTTTCATTTTTACATCATATCCTTTCCTCATATCTACTGAATATTTACCACAAGGTATTTAACCACAGAGCCTAGGGCTTGTCGATCAGAAGGTTGGCGGTTCAAATCCCCACGATCGGGTGAGCACCTGTTGTTTTGGTCCCAGCTCCTGCTCACCTAGCAGTTCAAAAGCATGTCAAGTACAAGTAGATAAATGTAGGTATCGCTCCGGTGGGAAGGTAAATGGTGTTTCCATGCACTGCTCTGGTTTCGCCAGAAGCGGCTTAGTCATGCTGGCCACATGACCCAAAAGCTGTCTGCGGACAAATGCCGGCTCCCTTGGCCTATAGAGTGAGATGAGCACTGCAACCCCAGAGTCATCCACGACTAGACCTAATGGTCAGGGGTACCTTTACCTTTATTTAGGCTGCAGAGAGGATGTATTTATGCATCATGGCAAAAGGCATTCTGGTTTCCTTGCTAATCATGTCACATGATGCAGTTTTTCATAGACCTTTTAAAGTTCCCTTTCGACAAAGTTGTGATCTATTCTAAGCTGCTTACTTAATTAAAATTAGTAAAAAGGAAAGTAAAATTCAGTGTAAGGCTTTAGAGTTACGATGCATCATAATTAGCTGCAAAATTAATGCTGTTCTTTGCCGGTAAAAAAAAAAAAAAAGGAGGGGAGGGAGAGAGCTATGGTGTCTATTAAATATAGCTGATTAATTTCAAGTTTGACTAATATATTTAAATATTCTACATAAGGATTGCATGTAATTACTTCCAAGTGAGAATTTGCTTACTGAAAGATCATTATAATGTGATTTCTTGTGAACTTGGTAAATCGCTGTTTGTTTTGTTATCTGATTTATGTCAAATTAATTTCCTCTTCTTCCACATTAATATATACACATTCAGAGCATTAAAAAGGTTCTGCAAATACAAATGCAGCTTTTCCTGTGAAGTTTGTTTTAATTTAGGGTGCATAGTGATAAACACAAAGTTCTGTGCTGGCAAGTGTGGCATAATGTGCAGAAACTGACTTCCATTGCTGGACATTTTCCCATTCTGTCTGTCCTTATGGGTAGAAGTAGAAGGGGACAGCGTAGAAGGGGAAACCAACATCAAGGACCCAAGGTTGAAGTTTTTAAATGAAGTTTTAATTTTTTTTTAAATGAAAATTCTGCAGTTAAATTAACGAAATAGAGGCAAATACACAAATATAAAGCTATGCAATTGTTGTTTGGTCAGTACATTTCTAGAAACAATATGGGATCTCATTCTTCTAAGGTTATAGGATATGAACATAAACCATTATGTGGAGGATGCTATTGATGTGGCCTTCTATTTTCAGCTCAAGTAACTTGGAGATATGCAGAAACTGAGAAGAGAAGAATGAGAGAGAAAGAAGATGATAGGATATGAGTTATCCAGATTTTAATTAAAGAATTAAAATGCATCCCTTTCCCTATATAAACCTACCTGGACCCTGAGATCAACATCTAAGGACCTTCTTTGTGTGCCCTTGCTGAAAGATGCTTGGGTGAGTGGCCTTTTCTGTGGTAGCCCCCTCCAGTTGTGAAATGTTCTCTCCTGGACCAACTTTAACATCTTTCTGGTGCAAGGCGGCGACATTAGCATAGTGCCCTGACTTTTTGTGCCTGTTTGACATTGTTTCTTCTGTATAGAAATGGTGTGGGACACCCCCCCCCCAAAGATGTACTGAGCAAAAAATATTCACAGATAAAGCAAAAATGCCATATCAAACTTCAAAGGAAAGGCCACATGCCATCTCCTTCAGCAAATGCAACATAAAATTAAAGTTGTCACCATCCATTTAAGGCCAGTGTGGTTTAAACAGTCTCTGTCTGTCTTTTCCGCTGCTTTTCAGATCACATTACCAAGGATCAAGGTAGAATTTTCCCTCTGGTCCCAGGCTGTATTCCCAAAGTATCATTCAACTAGATATTCTGATTTGTCTTTATATTTCAGAGGGGAATGTTGTTTATGCTTTTGGACAGCTTTTGGGACAAACACAGTAGTCTATTTGTATTATTTCCATTGATTAAATGTATTTTTGAATTTATAGTGTATCGTCTGTATTTTTTTTTTGTTTTTTTGTTTTTTTACTTTTTTGTTCTGTAAATTGCTCCAGGACTTCCACTGAGAAGCAATTAACAAAGCTAATACAGTAAACTAAACTAACAAATGTTGTGTGGGTGAGCAAGCAGGTCACATATCAGCTTCCAGGGATGTCTCAAAGATCACGGCTAGCACAGTAAACATATTTTTGAGGCTTTTCTTCATAAAACGACATTCAGTTTCTATTCATAACTAGTCTTGAAAAATGCCTTGTTTTATTCCACACAACCCAAAAAGTACTAGCAAAGTCAAAGTAGTATTGAGATTCCCCCCCCCCCCCAGGGATGGGAAATGTGGAGGGTTGAGAAATACAAGTTTATCTAAACCCACTCAACAAAAAGCAATTAACAATGAATGAAGCAAAACTCAGAGTAACTAGGCCTCAAGACCATACACTGGCTGGTCTGTGATACCTTCTCTTGTTAGACACTGTCTTCTGTGGTGAAGGCTCCCTGGAGCATATATACCGACCTAACTTCTTAGACTATTCATAAATGGGTCATTAAAAACCTATCACTGGTGACAGGGAAATCAGAAAATATTTATTCCCCAAGATACTATTTAAAATCACATGTGGTAACATGTCAGCTCTGTTCTCTTAATTGCTTCCTATTCCTAACTCAATTCGAGCTGCAGTTCCTGAAGACCTAAAGGGGTTGGAAAATTGTGGTCTTGTAAGTGCCTTGCATCCCTCTGCCCTCAGCCGGCTATTTAGATTAATGTATGTGCCTCAGAGTTGTTAGCACAGTTGTTGACAGACCATATCCTCAATGAATTTTCATCAGTGACAGAAAGTTCCCATGTTATTTGCTTACCTTCACAAGCTAAAATGGAAAAATGTGTGGATATGTGGATATGTATGCATGCAGGATATATAGAGAGTGGGAGGGAGGGAGGAAAAGTCAGTCTACAGTGGGATTTTTCTGCTGCCATTGGAGATATTTCTGCTTCAGATTCCAAATAATGTTTTCCTGAATGAGCAGCTGCAACTAGCAATGGGCTCTAATGAGGTCTCACTTGAAGTCCAGGCTGTTTGCAATTGAGAGTCTTCCTTCAAATTTCTACATTTTGTCTCTTAATCTCATTCATGCTTATGTATGTCTATCTGTGCACATTAAGAACACTAACTACTTTGTTCTTTCTTCTGCTTTGGATGTGGCAAATCTTCTTTGTTTTCAGAAAACATCTCTGCTGCAGGAAAAAGACAAGTCCACCATTATTTACACTGTACACAATACAGTGAAAGTATATCTGCTTTACCACTGAAATAAGTGTTCACTAACGTAATCTATTCTACTCAGGAGAGGGACAAGGTTGACAGGTGAACAATTGAGCAATGTGGGATGCACTGAAGAGAAGAACTCAGACATAATGAAATCGGTATCACATTTGCTTTCAAAGATTTACAAGATCTTCTGCTTCTCTGTGGTCTAGAAGCAAGTTGCTGAGAACATTAGTAATAAAAATATTAACAATACTTTATTTATTAATTATTATTAATAAAAATATCAATAATCACCATAACAGCCTATTCTGGACAGGGTTGCATGCCCCTTGAAAAACCAAGCTAGCAATCTCAGGACTGGCATTCAAAATAAAGAAAAGCAACAATTACAGGAAGCAGGAATTTGCTACTTATATGTGCTATGAGAGCTTAGTGTGGATCTTACCCGTGTGAGATATCCACACCCATGCATCATGCTTTCAAGAAGCATGAATGTCTACACTGTGTAATTCAACTCAGCACAAGAAGTGATTCTCAATTAGGCTTGTAACATTGTAAGCCGCTAAGCCTAAGAGAGTCCAATCATAATATATTGTGGTCTGCTAGGTGCTTGGCAAACCCACATTTTTTCCTTTTCTCCCAGTCACATTCTGGCTGTTAAAACGAGAAAGTTTATCAAGACACTGAAGGGTGCCATATATGACTGATGAGATGTGTTAAGCTGGGTAGGAAACATGTTTCACAGGCCTATTGTAAGCATTATGACCTTGGTGGAAATTGCTCACCATGAAGAGGTCATTTTTGGCTGTCACACTGTGCCATAGCCCTTGATGATTCCATTTTATGGCCTTTTCTGGTTCCACTTTGGGAGATAGGACCCTTAACTTTAGAAAAGAAAATTCAGATAGGGTGCAGGCTAAGAAAACCATCTAGATTATTTTATATAACTGCCTTGCACTCATCAATCATAATTTACCTCTCTATTTATTTTTGTCATATCTCCAAACTTTTTCATCAATCATTATGCTTTCTTTTAGGGCACTGAACAAAATACTAAAGATATTCAATATCTGGCACTGGAATTAATCTTGGAGTCTTAGTGGAAAACATCTTCCACAATCTATATGAAAGTTAAGGGAAGAATAACCATCTATCTTTCTGTTATTCCTTCAAGTGCTCCCTAGTCTTATGGGCAATAAAGAAAGAGATATTCAGGCTCTCATGACTGGTTCTATGAGCTAATTCTTAGTGTCAGCACAATGGACAGCTCCTCCATTAGCAAACAGGCTGCAACCTGACCCCATCTCTTGCGCCAGCAGAAGGACAGACACTAATTCTATAATACCAAAGCTTTTTTCCAGCTCACAGAGTTGTGGACAGTTTCTGGAAGGTTTATGTGGCTTATTTGATTTGATTCTTAAGCACTAGGGCTGTATACCTCAGCCAGACCAATCTGGGGAGCACCCAGTCTTGGCTGGGTGTGGTGCTAATGTTTAATGAGGGTTACTGAAACACCAACATAAACATAGAGTTGTGGAAGAAAGAGATGGTGCCTCTTCTTCCTCCCCTCCTAAATGAGATCAGGAGGGTTCAATCCTGCTGGGTGCTGCTTTGCAAGTGTCTTGCGAGTGCCTCACTCACAAGCTGAGAAGGTGCTTATGAAGGAGCACTCTGCAGCCCACAGGATTGAATCATCCACTCTCCAGCTGGTGAGCAGAAGATTCAATCTTGCTGAGGTATGGTTCTCCAGCATGTTTTCTGTAGGAAACACACGAGCGAATTGGACCCCTGCAACTTTTGCACCCAATACTTCCTTCTCTGTCAGCCTTGGATTGTTCCAGGTGGCCTGGCCCATCCTAGAGTAATCTGTGGCTAACTTGACCTGTCTCCCCACAACTCCAGATCCCCACAAATTGGCCCAATTCAGGCACATCATTTACTTCATCACAGCATTTGTCTCTCTGAAATGTATGGGATTTTAGATGGGATGAGATATCATATCATTGTGTGACCCTCTTGCAGGATACCAGGCTCACAGGCCTTTGGCGGCCCTTGGGAGCTGCCATAGGGGACTGAAGAATTTTGTCCCCAGCAGATCAAGTTCCCCAAAGAGCTGTGTTGCTGCAGGGGACTATGCTTTGCAAAGTTGCAGCTGATTTTTTGTGAGACTCTTACTGCACCTTTTCTTACCCATCTACCATAAGCTTGAATTCTAAGCCTGCTAAAGTAAGACGCATGTGACTGAGGCTTCTTAGAATGATGATGGTGTGAATGATAGCAGCATCGATAAACAGAACGAGTCTTTTCTTACAAAGAATGCTTACATAGAGTGGTGTTTGACAGGATAACAATGAACCTGTGGCAGGAGTCATAGGAAAAACATTATAAATTGATGGGGAAATACTGGAAAGCGCTGTTATGATACAACGAGTCAACTGAAATGAATAGGACCATAAGTAAAGATGTCAGATAAGACTCTTTCTCAAACCATCAGACTTATTATTTACTGATAAAAAAGACAAAGGGCACTTTCACCTATAATCGCCTGAATGACAGAAGGATAAACTTCTAGTGTGGGCCTATATTTGAGGAGTTCAATTTTGGGTGTGCAATCAGTCCATGCCCGGGGGGAAAGAGTGGAGAAATGGTTATATTTCAATATTATAGGAAATACAACTCATCTCTCTGTATATAAAATAATCGTCTGCATGTGTTTTCAAGGCGGGGTGGACAACACTGATTCCTCCAGATGTTGTGCACTACCCATCAGCCCCAGCCACACCAGCTACTGGAAAACACAGGAGAGGATAGTGCTATTGCATTCAGTTCCCGCTTGTGGGCTTCCCATAGGCATCTTGTTGGCCACTGTCAGAACAGGATTCTAGACTTAGATGGGCCTTGGTCTGATCCAGCAGGGCTTTTTTATATTTATGAACAGACACAGAATATACAAATATTTGATTCATAGATAAGTAGCAATTAGGAATGTGCCTAAAAATGAAATTTGCAATGTTTAGCGGAAGGTGAATGCAATACTTTAGCCTGAATGCAATTTGTTGTGAATGCAATACTTCTTGTTAATGTAAATCCATATACAGGGTGATTCAGAATGAAGTATACAGTTTCTATTTATTCTGAATCACCCTGTACTTTGCCTGCAATCCTATCTATACTGCCCCGGGAAGTAGTCCTATAGAACTCAGGGTAGCGTCTGAGTAAACATGGTAAGTAAGATTGCACTTGTTTTTAATGTCTTCTTTGATCATCCCCTTGTGTTTGAGAAGCTGTTCATGTAAACTGGAACCAACTTTTTGCTGTTAAATATTATTGCTGAATATCAATATTGCTTTTTAAAAATATCACATTTAACAAATAAAAAAGAACACATCTGACAATGAAAGTGAACTGCAGATTTAAAGATTAGTTAACAAGGGAAAACATGGACAGCAAAATTAATACACATCTGACTGAGAATTTACCATGTTTCCTGCAGGGAAATCAGTTTTGTTATTCTGGAACCTAAACCATAACAAAGAAGCAAGCAGAAATGACAGAAATGAAGCCCAATAAAACAATAGTTGAAGAGTGATCTGGAAAAACTTCACAGAAAAAAGAGACTGCAGTTTCTTTAAAGCAAAAGTATTCAAGGGAAATGTTTTGCAGAAAAGCAACATCCAGCCTAGAGCTGTTGGTTACATTCCACTGGAAACCAATGGTCCCATCAAAAACAATAATTATTGTCATTCTTCTCCACACAGAATACCAATGGCACAATGGCTTTCAGAGTAAGCCCTGTCAGCTACAATTGATTTAATAGGAACAATACCAATAAAAGGCATTACATCCACATCACTTCTCTAGGTGACAGTCTCCAGAGAAAACCGACAGGGTTTAAGCTGATAAATATTTTAAAATCTCGATGCCAGCGTTCTTAAACTTCTCAAGCAACAATATCAAGGACTGTGGAGTGATGCTTCATACATCAGATACCAGCATATCATTACAAAGAGCCCTTTGAGAGATAATGTGTCTTAATTTAAGAGACACAGAATGCGGGGGGGGGGGGCGCGGCAGGAAACCTGCCACAGTCTTCAATTTGTCTGAGATTCAGACATTGGTAGAAAGTTCTTAAGATGCCATTAAAAACAAATAACATTGAGTTCTTGGGATACAGTGGTTGCAGTAGAGATATGTGTTTCAGTCCTTTGCTACTCCATGTGAGAGGAACCCAGGTCACTGGCGGAGGAAGAGGAGTACGGGGGTAGCACACCACCCCCGGCAGCATGATCCCGGTGGGGTGCCAGCCCCACCCCCACCTGCTCTCTGCCCCCTGGTGCCGGAGCATGAAGCCACTGACCCAGGTGATGACACCTCACCTGAGGCAAAAGGACAACTTGGTGCCCTCCCCTCCCATTTCACATACAGAAGCCAAATGACTGGCAGCTGGATATTATTTCATTACTGGCAATGCAACATGATCCTTGCAAATGACTGCGGACTTTGAGAAGCCCACATTCCAAAGTGAAGTCCTCCGATATACAGGCCCTGAATCAATTTGTGGATCAGAGGTGGCATACATCAGAACCTTCACCTCACGCAGATTCTACAAGGTGGTTTGAGATCTTTCCCTCCTTTCTTATACAGGTTAAAGCTGCATGGAGTGGTTAGGGAAGACATGGAAAGCCCACACATGTAAGGAAAGAGATAGCTGCTCCCATCTCTCCTCACTGCCTACCACATGCAATGTCTCTGGAAGGTCCAGCACATCAATATGTACTTTTGCTCCAAGGGGCATATTTGGCATATTTTTCCAAGTCGCTCCTGCACTTTCTAGCTGCCTCATATGGCTCTAACCTGTAAAAGATGTTGGAATGAATGAAACCCCTCTGACCACCTTGTCAAATGTAATATTTCCACTCAAGTGTGTGAAATAGGACAGAACTGGCTATCTGTTGGTCACATGAGAAACTGACACTGACTGAATATGTGCTCCCCTAAATGCCACCACCTGGATCTGAGAGCAGCAGAAAGCACTGGCCAGGCTGTGCATCACACAAAACACTATCCTCAAATGCAGTGGTTTTCAACCAGTGTGCTGTGGCACCCTGCGGGCAACACTGGCCTCTGTCCCTCTTTCCTTCCCTCACTTCTCTGATGCCTTCTTGCGTCTCAGACTCCAGGGGCAGCAGTGGCTGCCCAGAGGACTCCCAAGAAAAGGGGGAGAGAGAGGAGGCTGAGGGAATTTTCCACAAGGGACGGGTGTTTGAAAAAGGGTGAGGGACTGCTGGCTCTGTTGGCAAGGGGTGACATAAATGGGCTCCTGAGTCCCACAGGGGATGCCGCAGAAAGAATGTAGTTGGTTAAGGGAGCCATGGACCCAAAAAGGTTGAAAACCTCTGCTCTAATGCAATGTTGTGGCAAACAGTGCAAGTGTGTGCCATGTGAGGAAAAGCAACATATGTACACATGGTACCTGCTTGATTGATTGGGTGTATTTCCCAGTGGTGCTAAAAGTTTTCTCTGTACATATGATAGAAATGTACAGGGAAATGGCTACAATCAAAGGTACATTTTGCTACTCCTAAGCTCTTGGCAGTCTACTTATTTATGTATTTAGGAAAAAGTCATATTCCTTGCTCAGAGTGGTTTACAAGAAAATAAAATTTAACTTGAAAAAACAACAACCTCACAGTAAGTTAAACCTTCAAATACAATACTTAAGCTCAATGTTGCTCAAGGGCACATAACTGTGCTGGACTCTGGCCAATGAATCTAAAGCATGTTGATATACAGAATTAAAAATAAACAAACCCTGGAAAATGACAAGAACAATATTGGCCCATAAAGATGTCCTGCCAAAGTTTTGGACAGCTGCTATTAAATAACCAATTACACGATGATTGATGCACTAAAATGGATGTCTAATTATAAAGGTCTTCTATGTGCTTTATCTTATGGTCTCCTCTAATTAGCCCCTTTTAATTTTTATGTGCAGAGCAGGGGAACACTTCATCTCAAGGTAAGGAAGCAGTGAATAATCATGGCCATCTTTCATCTGAGAAAGTGAATCATCTTTGTTCTTTTTTGGGGTGTTTTTGATTGAGATAATGATGCAGCTAAAGATCTGCGCTTTTTAAATAAACGTGTCAATTGTTAAGGCAAAACATCTTTTCTGTTGTGTTCAGTGGCAACAGAGAAAGTATTTCATGATCCAAGGTGGTGCGTGTGTGCATGTTTGTTAGGATACATAAGCAGCAACTCGAGTCCAGACTCAGATGAGAAGGGAGCTGGCCAGCTCTATCAGACCACTGACACCAGAGGCAGAGGTGTTGGAGACCAATCCAGAACCTAGCATTATGATCTGGCTTCTCCAGAACTGTATGTCAGCAAATATCTCCAAGCTCAGGCTCAGATAACTATGAAATACATGCTTCCAAGGAGAGGCCATATTTGAATGTCCCCAGCTTCTTATCCAATCTGGATCATAATCTGAGCTAGAAATGAATTACTGGTTTCTGTCTCATCCCCCTAATCCTCATAATAAGCACCCCAAAAACCTTTCCCTTTCCCTTACATGGTAGTAGTAGTGTGTGTGTGTGAACATAGTGGTGGATGGAGAAGACACCACCCCTTTTAGTTTAGTTTTTGTTAACCTTATTATCAGGTTGGATGAAATGAGTGGTACATTATTAGCTAGTCACTCAAATGTGGCATGTTGGCTTTTTGCTGCCCAGAATGAAAATCTGGGTAGCAACATTTTTGAGTGTTCTAAAGTTGATTAACACCATTTGCTGTGAGAGACTGAGCCAGTATAAAGAGCCTACCTGGAAAGTTGATAGGGAGGGAGTGGTTATTTTGCTGTAGAGCAGGCACCCCCAAACTTGGCCCTCCAGATGTTTTGGGACTACAATTCCCATCATCCCTGACCACTGATCCTGTTAGCTAGGGATGATGGGCGTTGTAGTCCCAAAACATCTGGAGGACCGAGTTTGGGGATGCCTGCTGTAGAGTGACTAGATGGAGGTATAAATTATGCTTAATGCTACTGGAGACTTTTTTGTGGAGAAGAACTGTGTGTATGTGACTTCTATTTCATTTATTTTGTCCAGTCATTAATAATCTTTATATAAGAAACTTTTATTGTCTTTATTGCATTTGATTTTTATGTGCAATGTTTTCCTTTTAAAATGTTTAACAGCATATTGCTTTTCTGTTAATGACGTTGCTTTAAATGTCAATCATTATTGTATTTGTACCTGATTTTTGTTTGTAGCATTGGATAGATTGCAACGTTCTGCTTGAGATTCCTTTGGTAAGGGGAAACAGTTTAGAAATGATGTAAATAAATGAGTGAGATTTGCTGTTCTGATACTTTTTCACCTGCCCTGTTGAAGTGGACACCCTTTCAGCACCTGGTTATCATGGACTGGCTGGATGCAGAGGAGTGGTGGGAGGCACCAGCTGAAGACCCCCCCCCCCCAAGGGAAGAAGGCTCAGAGCCTGGGGATTAGTGGTGGGATGACAATGAGTGGTCAGAGAGAGAAGGAGGAGAAGACTGGGAGAAGGAGGTATTGGAAGCTGAAGAGGTATCAGGGCTTAGTGAGCGGGTAGAGGCTGTGGCAGAAGGCAGTCCAGACTCAGAGGCAAGAGAGGAGGTGTGCCAGGAGACAGTGATGAGGCAGGCTGCTGAAGAATCCAGGGGGTCTCCCCCTCCTGCTGTGACCAGCTCCCCCTGGTCTCCCAGAACACACATAGAAATGAAGAGGGCAGAGGAATGAGAGGCAAGAGGATGAGGCCTTAGGTGCTGGCGAAAGAACTGGGGGAGGAGCCTTAGAGAGAGGTGGGAAGCTGGAGACCTTCAGTCCTCACAACTGGGACAAGACCTACTGCAAAGAGTTGCTGTGATCATAGCACTGTTTTAGTTTCTTTGAACGAAGAGTTAACTTCACCGACACCAGTGGTTTTTTTATTGCTGATCTACTCCTGACTCCGGCTCCTGACACTGGTGCTCTCCAGACATCCGACTGTAACTGCCAACCATTGATCATGCCGGCTGGGATTGATGGCATATGTATTTATTTACTTATTATTCCCATGCATATGCCCCCTTTCCATGCAGCAGATCACAACCCAGCAACAAAAATGCAAATCAATATGTCATTACAATAACAATCAAATACTAAATCATTTTGAGAGATAATATGACAATCCCACAAATAACTCAGTGTGGCTTGACACATCCAGAGGGCACCAGGCTGCTGAAGGCTGATCTATGGTATATGAGACAAGACGCTGAGTGTTACTGTTGGAAAATGATAACTTAGTGCCACCAGTTGTTGTTTTCCCCATTCACAAATCACATCTTTTCCTGGCCCACAAGAGCCTTTCACAATTTTTCATGTGTATCTTCATGTGTTTTCAGGTGTGACTCATTTATCTTGCTCGTTGCAGCAGGATTGAACCTGTTTTAAAATGGTGGGTGAATAGCCTCCTAAGCATTTATAAACTGCCGCGAGTACAAATCCTCTTCAAGGGTAAACCAGATTATAAAACTGAAAGCATGAAGATGCTTCGTCCCGTTGCCTAAGCCAAGAACTCCAACCTCAGATGCCAATTGCTTCGACAAGCAAAGAGATAAATAAATTCTCTGCTACAGACCTTCTGCCTGACAAAGAAGGTTTTACAAGAGTGTAAAGAACCTGAAAAAAGGGGTATATTTTGCAAATGTTTTGTGGGTGGCTTTATTTGGCATGGACAAAGTCTGGCAATTCAAAAAGACCTGACAAAAGTTGATGTAACACAGCTGAGAATTTTGGATCAAGAACGTAATATGATTTCTCTCTGGTGTTCAGGTATTAAGTGTGAATTATAGCAAGTAATTATCCCTGTCACCTTGCCTGGAGCAGCGATGTTTACCACCACCCACTTCTGAACCTACTGGAAATATGCTGTGTTAGAGATTAGCATGATTTCAATTTACAGTGAAGCGGAAAATGGAAATGCTCCATATAAAATCATAGACAGATGAACATGCATGACAGCACAGGAAGGCGGCTATGCTGCCTAAGGAGCATCTTATGTACAAACATGGTTGAATGATTGATTCCACTTATATCCCAACTTTCTGCTGATGCTTCCCAGGTGGATTACAGTTTTAAAACACTAAACCAAATTAAAATATGGAGCGGAGCTGGGGCACCTTTGGCTCTCCAGATGTTGTTGGACTACAGCTTCCATCATCCCTACCCATTGGGTGTGCCAGCTGGGTCTGATGGGAATTGGAGTCTAGCAACAAGAAAGATTCCCCAGCCCTGATACTGAGCAACAGAGCCCACTTAGGCTGTTGGATGACTCAAGGCACCATGGCCTGGACTTACTTTGTTTAAATTGGTTGCACCTGCTGAATGTAGGCTTGTATTGCAAAAATATTGCATCCCCCCCAAAAAAACACCATAATTTATAGTTTTTTTGTGAGCATTTTTTCAACATCATTGAATCTGCAGTTTGGCAACAGTTACATTTACACCTGTGCTCTTGATTAATGAAAAATTTAATAGGTGATTAAAATTAGATATTGCTAGGTTATATCATGGCTGATAACCACTGCTGCTGTACGTATATGTGTGTAAAACAGTTTTTCCATTATTCTTTTCATCTCGGCTCTGTTCAGTACTAAAAAAGACACTGACCCAACATTGAGAAATGTTTAGAATATATGGTATTCACACTGCATACAACACCAATGGTGAGAATGGTATTGTAAATGGATGGCACATTATGGATTTTATTTTTTTTAAGGCCTGAGGAATATGGTTTTTGCAAACTTCAGTTCAAATTGACCTGATCTGCACCTCCAGGATAAACCTGTGCATTGCAATTTAGTTAGCTTTTGCACCTCGTGAATATTCCATTGTAGTTTTCGCCTGACTAAGCACATCAACAGGCTTTCAGAAATGTGTATTTTTAGAGAAACTATTTTTTAAATGCATATCTCAAAGGGAAATGCATTTTACAACATGTGTTTTGAAAACAAATACTTTTAAGCTTCAATCCTAAACTCAATTACCTTGGAGTAAGGCTCATTGCACTCATTGGGGCTTACATTTGAATAGATAGCTTGCACTCTTAAAATATATATTTAAATGCACATTTTTGAGCAAATTTAATGGGCTTTTGAATGAATAATGCAAAAGGAACACAGATTGAAAATAGACTGATTCGTCCACCCCAATGTCCCCTTTGAGGTGCCTCAGCCCTCAATATTATATAGGACCTAACTAGTTTACCTTTTAGAACATGGCTGAAAGTGAATAGGATTTGACC
Organism: Podarcis muralis; assembly: GCF_964188315.1. Classification (NCBI taxonomy): domain Eukaryota; kingdom Metazoa; phylum Chordata; class Lepidosauria; order Squamata; family Lacertidae; genus Podarcis; species Podarcis muralis. The sequence goes on along the minus strand of NC_135657.1, from coordinate 86,374,154 downwards.
CTATTTTGTGCTCTGATTCCTAAGCAAAGCAATTTTTGGTGTCTTAAGAATGAATGTAGCCACACTTCGCTCCTTGATGCCACATTCTTAATCCTACCAATCTTCCATGACTCAGTCACCTCAGAGGCTTCATACTGCTGGTTTTTGCAATCTCTGCTTTAGTGGTATGAACAAAATCTGAGGATATTCATGTGGGTTTTTTTCTTGCAAAGAAATTCATAGAGGCCTAAGAAGGAATGCAATAGCACCTGACAAATGTGTCCTCTCTCACTCTCACTCTCACTCTGTGTGTGTGTGTGTGTGTGTGTGAGAGAGAGAGAGAGAGAGAGAGAGAGGAGCCATTTACCTGCTGTTTTAATAGTTTACTTCAGAAACAGAAGTACTTGACCTGGTGACTGTTAATTTATTTCTTGGCTGTAAATAAGGATTAATCTTCAGAACTACAGATCAAGGTATGTTTGTGTATTTTTCTTCAGGGATGCGGAAGACTTTTCCATGGTTTGCATTCTTAAACGAGCTAACCTAATTTGCACCTCCCTGACTAATATACAGATGGCAACATAATTATCCATCAGGTTTTGCACTTCCCTAAATTTTGTGTTACAGCTTATGATTTAACAAAAACTAACATGCAGGAAAATTGCCTTTTTATTATAAAATGGGTTGGAAATGAATACATTGAGATAAAATACATATTTAAATGTGTGCTTTGTGATAGAATACATCAGGATAGCCAATGTGTTCTCCTTTAGACATTGTTGCCCTACAGTTCCCAAAATCCCTGGCCACTGGTCATGGTCCCACACTGGTCATGTGTTCCCTCAGAAATCTTGTGGTAATGTTAGTGGAAATTACATTTTTGCTTATTTAATTTGAATCCTGACATAGATTGGATTTCAGGCAGAGGTAAGTGTTTTGTCCAATTCTTCCATGGATATACCATATCATGGTAAAAGGACGTGGGTTGTGCTGTGGTCTAAACCAGTGTTTCCCAACCTTGTGCCTCCAGCTGTTTTTGGACTACAATTCTCATCATCCCTTGCCACTGGTCTTGCTAGTCAGGGATGATGGGAGTTGTAGTTCAAAAACAGCTGGAGGCACAAGGTTGGGAAACACTGGTCTAAACCACTGAGCTTCTTGGGCTTGCTGATCAGAAGGTCAGCAGTTTGAATCCCTGTGACGGGATGAACTCCCATTGCTCTGTCCCAGCTTCTGCCAACCTAGCAGTTCTAAAGCATACTAGTGCAAGTAGATAAATAGGTACTGTTGTGGTGGGAAGGTAAACGGCATTTCCGTGCACTCTGGCTTCCGTCGTGGTGTTCCATTGCACCAGAAGCGGTTTAGTCCTGCTGGCCAAATGACCTCAAAAGCTGTCTGTGGACAAACGTCTGCTCCCTTGGCCTGAAGCGAGATGAGCACCGCACCTCGTAGTCCCCTTTGACTGGACTCAACCGTCCAGGGGTCATTTACCTTTACCTTTACCTTATTACCACATAATAAGATGCAATCTATAAAGAGGGCATGATTCCTTTCGCATATCTGAGAAGATCCATCATTTTCCTTTAATACATCATGGGAGTGCTTATGTATCCAAACTGCGAGTGTTGAAAACTACAGCCTTTGTTGGTAAGGGGGAAGCATATACTAGATCAGGGGAAATACTTGGTATCTTCTTTCAGATTTTGATAGGTAGGCAGCATAGGAGCCAACTCCTAGGGGCTGAAGGGACCTAATCAAATATTTGAGGAGGCTCCCCCTGAAAAGTTGATAAGCAATGCCATTCAAATGGTGTGCATTATGCAGAGCAGGGCTTACCTGCCCCCCCCAATAAAATATTTGATTCAAGTTGGCAGCAAAGTAGATCTTGATAATTTTTAGGGATATGAAACTGTATTTACCATGCATGAAAGAAAACCAGAAAAACTCCTGATAAGCCATTTGATTCTCCTCAGATCCTGGGGAAAATGTAAGATTTTATACACAGACCTAAGCTCTCCAAAATACAGAGTCCTCCAAACTTCTTCTTGTTACTGTTTCAGCTTTCATAAGTCCTGATGTGGGGACAGCTTGACCCTTTCCCTCTTTTGGAATGGAACAACAATCCTATTTCAAATGAAATGGAGTAGTGGAATAGGACACATTGCTTAGCTGTACACCCTTCACTTGAAACTGAACAGGGTCCAATGGATTTCAATGCTCTAGCAAAGAAGGATGCTCAGGCCAGAGTGTATGTCTTGAATGTAGAAGATCTAAGGTGCAACCCCTAGCACCTCCAGTTAAAAGATACAGGATCAAGTGATGTGCAAGGCTTCTTTCTCAGACCTGGAATAACCACTGCCAATCAGAGTAGATGATACTGGGCTGGATGAACAAATACTATGAGCTGGTATGAGGCAGCTTCCTAACAGAAGGAACGGAAGGTGCTTCGATTTGGCCAGCCTGTGTCAATTATATTATTGTTTAAAGCAAGCAGAATTTAAACATGGACATCTTTTTCCCCTTTGAGAGATGCTACACAAAAGAGAACTGCCCATTAATGCTAGAGCAGTGCTATCTACAGTAGGCAGTAAAAGGAAACCTTTTAAGAGGTCTCGAACAAATGTCCTTACATGCTTTATCCCTTTGTATTCTCACTCAATGTACAGCCATTAGTTCACACACTGCAGGTAACAAATAGAAATTTTGAGGGCTATTGAACACTTTGTGTTTTCACAGTACCTCCGTGCAAAGTTATTTAGCACTTGTGTTTCTATAATTGAGATGCATTGGGGAAAATCCATTGCTCAATGGCCCCTAAAATTCAAACTTCCCCCAGCACCGCTTGTACATTGGGATGCAATATAGCACACGTAAGAAGGATGACTGGCTCACAAAGGTTTACATTATATCTGGATTTCTTTCTTTAGAATCACAGGCTGGGTTATTTTCTTTCCCCCTGCTCGTGGAAGATTCAAATCACATCTCTTAAAGGGGCCAAAAACAAATACATAAATACAGACTTTATCTAGATTCTCAAGCTTTGAGTTATTGGCGTCTTTTAAAAAGAAAATAAGTTCTGTTGCACAAATAGAGTATTCTCAGTCTTATCACACATACCAGCAAGACAGCAATCTTTGCTCTTCTCACTACAGTTTTTTCATTATTATAAAAAGATGTGTATACATTAAGGTTTCAAAAACAACAACATACAAACAAGACAAATGAAAAAACAAAAAAACTATGACTGTGCACAGCATATTATTGGAGTTAGAGTAAAATAAACAGATGCTTTGGGGATATCACAATAAAACAGATTCAGCAAATGGGCATTCTGAACGTAAGAGTCACATATCGATATGGTAGTCTTGCAGTAAAGGGACACGGCTTTCATGACTAGCAGGGAATGGAAGGCTTTTCATAAAAGGCCATGGGGGTGTTTTACATATGATTAACTTGATAGAAAAGTTTTGGAAGAGGATATTAATCATACTGGAAACCCCACTGAAATAAGTATGAGGTTCTGTGTTGTGTTTGGTTTTTGAGATCATGTTGCTACTGCTGCTACTATTGACATTGTGCTCCTGTGCAATAGCCTTGGGTCTTCTTCAGAGCATCCAACACCTTCCGTGACAGAGTTGTCACCAAATGTCACCCAAAGAGAAATGCCAAGGCTATTGAGACTGTTCTGCTTGATAAAACAGCTGAGGGATTTTGAAGTAATCAAGCAGAACAAAGCATGGCAGCTCTTAGGATAATGAGGAACTGTAAGGAAAGCAACAACAATAAGAAAAGGGGCTTTGATAAGGTTGGTGACATTTCTTAGAGGGGCTCCATAGATCTCTAGATTAAATGTTCATATTGTAGGGAGAAAAAGCACAGGCCATGCCCACTGGAAGAGTGAATGTGCATAGAAGGGATGATTCCTGAAGAAGTGGGCTCCAGTCCATGAATTTGCTAATCTTTTATGCATTCATTCATTTACACTATTTACATAACCACTTAATTACCAGAGTTTCTAAGCTGTGTACATAATAATAATAAAAACAGCACACAGTGGATAAGATCAATTAACAGAAAACTCCCTTGAAATGCGGGCTGAATTAGACAGGTCTTAATCAAGCGCCTGAAGTTCAACAGGGAGAGAGCCTGTCTAATCCCAGCTGAAAGAGTCTATAGAATCAGGTCTACAAAATGCATAGCTTCTGGTTGAAGCAAGCCATGCATCTCAGCCATTGGGAACCGCTAAACAAAGACCCTTTAAATGCCACAATTTGTTGTTTTTGCTGCACCAGTCTAATACGGCTGCCCACTTGGAAACTGTTATACGGCCCAAAGGATGCTATTTCTAATTCTGGTTTCATGGCCAAGGTATTTTTGCAGACAGTCTGTCAGCAGATGTGAATTCGGCCTCCATTTGATTGCACTCCCATTCCAGTCAGAAGTGAACCGTCAAGCAGCCAAATTTGTAGATGACACCCAATTACTGAGGATGGTGAAATCCCAGTCAAATTATGAGGCACTCCACAAGGACTGCTCAAAATTGAGTAGAAGAACAGCAGATGAGACTCAATTTAAGTAAGTGAGAAAAGGGATGCATGTTGGGAAAACACACTAATAGGGCCCACATTGACTGTGATTATCACCCAGGAAAGAGATGCTGGCCTTACAACAGAAAGCACTTTGAGAACATGCAGCTCAGTCTGATGTAGTTGGCTGTGGGGTGGAGTAGGGAGAGAAGCAGTTTCAGTCTTAGGAAATGTTGCAAAGGAAACAAATTGTGTATACACACAGTTTGACTCTACCTGCTAGCTTGTGTGACTTATGGCTATGTCATACCCTCCAGCATTTCTCCGATGAAAATAGAGACATTCTGTTCTATAATAATGATAATGATAATGATAATTTCATTATATTAAACATTAAAAAACTCCCCTATGCAGGGCTATGCAGGGCTGCTATCAGATGGCTCAGGGGTTAGATAACATTTATCCTATGAAAATAGGGACATCATAGGGAAAATAGGGACATTCCAGGATCAAATAAGAAATCAGGACAGCTTTGAAGATCCAGGACTGTCCCTAGAAAATACGGACACTTGGAGGGTCTGTTATGCTGTTTCTCCAGCAGAAGATTCTATGTACACAACCCGGAAAGTTATACAAAAGGGATGAACTGGGGCCAAAAACAGACAAGGATGAATGATAGGTGTATGTGAGTGTGTGGATAAACTAGCCTATCATACAAACATAAAATTAACATTCATTCCTTTGTCCACATCTAACTCTGGCCCTACCCACCACTGGCAACTGGCCCAGGAATAGCCTCAAGAAAGAATGTGGCCCTCAGGCTGAGAAAGATGCATGACCCCTGCTCTGAAATTAGAGTTCGAAAGTTGGGTGATTCACAAGCCCCCTATCTGCCCTGTGGCCCTAATCCAGGCTCCAGATCAGATCAACCTGACCTGGGCCAACCTGGGGACCAACCAACCAGCTCTGGATCTGGTCCCAAATTAGTTAGGGAGTAGGGCAAATGTTCAATTAAGCCCTACCTAATTAAGCAGAGAAGCCGCTTGCATAGAAGAACCCTGCACTAAGCCAGATTGCTGCCTCCTCAACACAACAGCTGTGGTGTGGCGCCATCAGCCCTGTGTGGTGCTCCCTTGAAGGTGGTTAGTCTGCAGCCACTGGCCAGGGTAGGTATCATCTCCCCCCCTTTTTTTTGCAGGATTTCCCCGCCTGCCTGCCTCTCCTCCCTATCTGATCTCCCCTGACAGCCATCGATTGCTCTGGGATATAGCAATCCATGGCTGCCTGTACCCAAGTCATCTGATGTCCATGTCCCTCCAAATATGCCTGATTTGGCTTGGGACCTGGCCAAATCTGGAACACAGCCCTAGTTATTAATTTGAAGTGGTTTATATCTGGTTGTGGGGCAGTTCACACTGTCAATTTCCATGTCATCTCTCTCAAGCAGATGGAAGATATCAGCCTTTAGGCCTGTCAGTTTTCTGTCTCTGGAAAGAGAAGGGGTGGTGGAGATTTCAGGTTCCAGAATTAATTGTATTGCGGCTCAGAAATAACATTTGACTTAGGTGATTAAAAGATCTATGAAAAGAGAAGAAAAAAGAATATATATATATATAGAGAGAGAGAGAGAGAAACAAAAAAATACAAAGAGGATTAAAGAGGATAATAAGGTAGAGCCTGAAAAGCTGGTTAAAGCCAAAAGTGTCAGTGAAGATATTACTTTGTCACAGAGTGAAATAATAAAAGATTTAAAAAATATAACTAGCATTATCAAGAGAAGAACATGAAGAACATGTGAAAATGGGAATATATACCGTACTTTTCCATGTATAAGATGATGTTTTTTCTTATAAAATAATGTTAAACATTTGGGGTCATCCTATACACGGATAGTGCAGAGGGGGGGATGGGCGATTGGAAATTGGACATTTCAACTGGGGGCGGGCAATGGATATGTAAATAAAAAATGTTTTACCCATTAGTTACCATGAATCATTTCTATCATCCACAACCTCTGACCAAAGGGGCTGGGGCTGAAGGGAAACTGGAGTCCATGAGTATGTGAGCAGAAGGACCTAGAATAACCAGTCATCCTTTATGGGACAGTTTGTGTAGCTTGTCAAATAACGCCCCTCACCAGCCCTGATTTCTTTGAAAACTGAGTTGAGCTTGGTGGCAACTTTCAATTTCAGGTTTTAATCCTGACTTTTAAGAAAGCAAACTTACCAATTTATTGTTTTCTCAAGACTAGTTGGTGACTTAAATATTATCTTGCTCCTTTCCAGCTCTGTAAAACCTTCATTTGGCATGGGTTGTTTCTTTTACATTTCTCACAATAATAGGATTTTCATAATACATGGAAGCTATCAGCTTAATTCCTAAGCACATTTGGTAATGAGTGAGTACCACTGAAATCAATAACACTTTTCATGAATAAATACACTTAAGCGCACAGCCATTACCTGTGGAACTGGACAGATGAACAAGTTAAATTGATGGACAACAAATTGCTCCTACATTTGAGCATTTTGTATGCACTTCCTTGGGGAATGGCATATGGTATAAAATTAATGAGGCAGAAGAATAGTCTCCAACAATTTCATATCTTTCTTTTAATATTATAATTAGCAAACAAAAGCATGACTTTCCTAATGTTTTCTTTCTTTACAATGAGATTTTGCTCTTATTTTATAGTGGTACAAAGGTTTCATGGGGTCTTAATGTCAATTATTAACTTTCGGGAGGAATTTGAAAGCATTGATGTTTCCCCCAGCATTCATGGTTGCAGAATAGTGACCCTGGCAACCCTGAGATCACTAGATGAAAGAATGTTTTTAATTGTAACTGCTTTTAGAACATTTTCAACTGAAACAGCTGTATTATCTTGTCATTATTTATTTAAAACGTACCCATAAATATAATGGAAACCTTGAGTTTATATAAAAACAGTACCTGTGCATCAGTACATTTAAAAAATATTAATAACTTTAAAAAAAGATGAGAAAGAGCACCCTGACTGTATATCACAAATAGAACTCATCAAAAAGTTGGCACTGTCTGATTTTCCAGGGTCACATTCCCTTTCCCCTCTGCCCACCTCTATCACACTCTTCCCCATTCAGGTGGGATCCCTGGTCTTTGTGGGAACCTTTTCAGGTGGCTTCATGATTGGTGGCCTGGAAGAGGCAGGAAAGGACAACATTGTGTGTCTGGATCCAACCCACTGAATTTTTACCACCAGCAGCTGGCAGGGCAGAACTGTTTCCCTAACCTCCCACCACTGCCATTCCTACTGGGACACTGAGGGGAGGAACAAGAGATTGGCATGGTTTGGGCACATAGGCAGGAGTGGCAGATTGGCTCTACCAGTGTGTTTGCATCGCACGGACCTCACCACCACCTTGCCCTCCTTGGACAGCAAAGTGATGGGAGTCAGGTAAGTAGACCCTTCCCATCAACTGCTTTTTACTGCCAGGGCAAGATACAGGAGGTGCCTATGAGATTTTCTGTCTCAGGTGCCAAAATAGTGTGGCTGGCCTTGGGTACTCTGCACCTTGACTGGCACCGTTTTCTGCTCTTTCTCAGGCATCAATACATTTTGAGACAGCTCTGATTAGACTATCTGATAATCTGATGCCACGGATAACACTGTCTTGTTCAGCAAGGGGCATATGAGCTTGCCTAAATTGTCTTGTAGCTATGTGAGGAATATGTGAGTTTCAGCAGGCTTCTTCTTCTTCTTCTTCTTCTTCTTCTTCTTCTTCTTCTTCTTCTTCTTCTTCTTCTGTAGAAACTGAAAAAGATTGTGACAGAAATTCAGCAGCAGGGGCTGCAATTCTTGTGCTGCTGTCTTTTCAAAAATGGCTCCTCAGTGATCCCATAGCATACGTCTTCAAAACCACTTCTTTAAGGACAGCAGAAGCAGAGTATCTCTGAGAGTAGATGATTTCATCTTGCCCTCCGGGTAATTCAGGTGTTTTACTTCAAAACGGCTGCCCAGCTGTTACGGAAAGTTAGTTTGAAGTGGGATGCTTTGAAAGTTCACTTTTAAGCAGTTGGCTCATGCCAGCCGAATGTTTAACTGAGCTCCCTGGGAAGAACCGGGAAGCCTGTTTCAAGTTCGGGGGTGGTGGTAGTTTGTACTTGTTTCAACAAAAAATCTTTATGTTGGGAGGAAGAAACGGTACCCCCCCCCTCAGACCTACATCTGTTAACATAGGAAGCTGCCATACTGTGTTGGACTATTGGTTCAGCTACCTCAATACTGTGTACATGGACTGGCAGCAGTGCCCAAGGGTTTCAGGCAGAGAGTCTCTCTCTCAGCCCTACCTGGAGATGACAGGGATTGAACCTGGGACCTTCTGGATGCAAGGCAGATTCTCTACTGCTGAGCTGTGGTGATTCTCATGCATGTTAAGGGCTTCTTGACTATCTATTTCTGAATGTACAGTGAGGGGAAAGGTTGTAGGGTCAAGAAGAGCTCCCTCTTCCTTTGGTGTCACAGTGACTGAGTCCTTCCCACAAAGTTACCTGTGTGATCTCTACCCATCTGGAAGATGAAGGAATTTGTTGCAAAGAGTGGCTGAAGAAAAGTGAGTCATGAGAAAAGAACTGACAGAGGTTGGTGAGAAAAACAAAAAGCCAGATTTAAAAGCTTCCTGTTGCCTTTTGAAAAACAGAGAAAAAGAGACTATTTGCCCAATTTACTCATAGGATGGTTGGCTGGAGTTAAATGCTGCCAAAGGAAAGGTTCATAATTTTCAAGTGGTACTTCAAAACCTATTGATTCATATTCACTGAGTTGTTAATTTCCATTAAATGTATCATTTTGATAGAAGACTATTTGTCTATTGCTGCTATTTCTGTTTAATAAAGGATTTGTGTGTTGTTACTCAATCCCACGTGAGTGCATCTGTAAACACACCTTTACCGAAAAAGAAAATAAATTGATTTATTTTGGCTTAGCATTCATGTGGAGTATACGTGGAGCTAAACTATTTTAAGTCGTGAAAATTTTGATTCCTTGTGTTAGAAAGTCACCATCTTTCAGGCTGCACCATCATTTCCACCATTATTCACTATTCATAATGTGTCTATTGGTATACAGGAAACTATACATGGCTCTGACTGCTAGTGTACAATCAAACAGGGTTGAAAAGTAGTTTCATCACTTATGCCAGACATGAAAATGAATTTCACATACATTGAAGAAGCCATAAAGAAAATGTCATTTCCTTTCTTCTTGTCCTCCTTCTCTCTCTTTGGCTTCTCTTGTGCCACAACATATATTAATATTTTGGATTTGATATCCCGCTTTATCACTACCCGAAGGAGTCTCAAAGCAGCTAACATTCTCCTTTCCCCACAACAAACACTCTGTGAGGTGAGTGGGGCTGAGAGACTTCAGAGAAGTGTGACTAGTCCAAGGTCACCCAGCAGCTGCATGTGGAGGAGCGGAGACGTGAACCCAGTTCCCCAGACTACGAGACTACCACTCTTAACCACTACACCACACTGGCTCTCTTGCCCCTTTATTGTTGCCCCTTTATTGTTGTTGTTTATTTGCCCCTTTATCGTTTATTTATTTATCGTTTATTTATTTGCCCCTTTATTGTTGTTGTTATTCCTTTCTTCATTGACAAGTCTCCAGAGACCATCTAGGCTCAATATGATTCCTGCCTAAGGCACAGTACCTTAGTGTGGGGTTGTCTCAGGTGCAAAATAGACTACAACTCCTATCATCCCTAGCTAACAGGACCAGTGGTCAGGAATGATGGGAATTGTAGTCCCAAAACATCTGGAGGGCCGAGTTTGGGGATGCCTGGTGTTGGTGATTCAAAAGAGTTATTATTACAGCAATTGCGCTATCCCTATTTGCTTGAACAGCTCACATGTGCTGCCTGTTTGTGAGCTGGGAGCAAGGCAGTCCTGACTAGCCCCACTCCAGCACCATGCAAAGCAACTAGTACCATCCCTTGGCATCCATTAGTCATTTTTATTTTATTTTATTTCAGGGAGGGAGCCTTCATGTGAACAGCAAAATGCACAAAGGCTGCCTTTCTGAGGATGTTTGCACTGTATGCGCAGATGCCAGGGCACATGTGATGTCAAAGGAAGGTCAGGTCAGGTGCAGCCTTGCTCACGAGTTGAAAGAGTGGTTTGAGTCCATGGGGATTCTGTGCAAGTGGTATCCAAGCTCGTTGTTCGAAGATAATTGCAGCCTTTCAGTTTTCTGTCTCTTACTCTTTTCTCACAATGGCTGCTGCTCTGGAATGTACTATGAATGTACTGGGGTGGGTGGGTGGGTGGGTAGGCTTCGTTGGGGGTATATATTGGCTCCCCTTATTCATGGCTAGTGTTGGGGGCATCATCAACACGTTGCTCTCTGATTGGTTTGTGCCACTGCTGAGGTAGTGGATAGCAGAGTTGCCATGCCTGTGTTTTTGACTGCTTCTGTTTGCTTCGCATCTTTTCAGAAGAGTCTTGACTACGTGACACTGGTCTTATGCCAGCATAAACTGGCCACTGATTTGTGGAGACCAGAGAATTGCTTGGCTTAACTGGATGACACATCTTCTCCATATTTCAGCCACAAGCAGCCTATTATTGTGACAAATGGCAGACATGCTGCGGAAGCACTTTGCCAGATTTTTGCTCAATTCCTATTAGCACATTTCTTGTAATCCCAATATTTGTTTTTGATTAGGATAATGTGAAATCACAGATGTTTGTGTGTACGCTTCATCTGAATACAATAAACATTCCACTTGGAGATGGAGAAGGCAGCCTTTGTATTGGGCAGCATTTCAGAAACTGAGTCATTTATTTGCAGGGCTTAGCATATGTGTTTTCACTTTGGAAAAAAGGAAAGGCAACATATTAATGAGGCATTAGCATATCTGTGACAACAAAAACAACAAAATGCAATCTGTAGCCTTGACAAACAGCATAATGCACCACTGATTGCTAGTCATACTACTGTTATAAAGATAATTTTCTCTTATCATCATTTTGGCCATGTTTACATTGCAGAATCAGCCAGCTGACACTTCTCTGCCTCCAGCCTGTCTAATGTAAGTCATATAGATTGGTTCATCTTCTGCATAAGGTTAACACTCATTTTATTTTCTATACTCTATCCAGGCATAATGTAGTCCTAAACGAGGAATCCATCCAAGTGTGGAGCCAACCTTTTGTCAGAGTCTTCTTGGTGGTGGCTCCTAGTCTGGGGAATTCTCTTCAAAAAGATATACAACTGACTCCATAAAATCAGGTTTGAAAGAAACATTTTTAAAACATTTGTTTTAAATTTTATTTTTTAAAAATGTCTATTTTCCACGGATTTTAACTGAATATTTTATTGTATATGCCACAGCTTTTATGGTATTTCAAAATGTATCATGCTAGGACTTGTTTAATGTTGTTTGTTATTTTATGATATATGGGTTATTGTTTTGTGTTATGTTTTTACATATGTTCTACACCATTTTGATGAAGGGTAGCAAATAAATATTGTGGGGAAAGTACCTCCAAAATAGTAGCATGTTTCTGAAGAATTATCATAGATTCATGAAATGTGACTATTAATTTTATGCCTACCCTTTGGGTTGAATGCAGAGTTCCGTGAATGGGGCAGGGCTCATTTTTGTCTCAGTCAGAAGAGAGTTTTAGGTATTGAGTATCTGTTTCAACAGCAGTAGGTGCCTGGTTCAACCATGTAGGGCTGGAAATTTCCTCTTTGAAACCCTAGAGAGACACTGCCAGTTAGTGTAGTAAGTACTGAGTTAGATGGACCAATGGTGTACCTCATTCTAAAACAGTTTCCTATGTTCCCCTACATCCTCAGAAAATATGATCTGGAGGACTGGGGACCCTTAATCTCTAGAATACTGTGGAAAGTGGCATGGGGTGCTGCAGAGGGAATTGCTTCCAACCCCCAACCCCATTTCCATTTGCAAAGGTATTTGCCAGTTCCATACCTCTTCCGTTCATTAGAGGAGCCCTTCCAAAAATATATCAATCAATCTTTATTATGATTACCCAACAAATAGTTACAAAGCAATGCACAATTCAGACAGCCTACCTCCAGGTTATGGGACTCGGGTGGCGCTGTGGGTTAAACCACAGAGCTTAGGACTTGCCAATCAGAAGGTCGGCGGTTCGAATCCCCACAACGGGGTGGGCTCCTGTTGCTCGGCCCCAGCTCCTGCCAACCTAGCAGTTCGAAAGCACGTCTAAGTGCAAGTAGATAAATAGGTACCGCTCCGGCGGGAAGGTAAACGGCGTTTCTGTGCGCTGCTCTGGTTCGCCAGAACCGGCTTAGTCATGCTGGCCACATGACCCGGAAGCTGTACACCGGCTCCCTCAGCCAATAAAGCAACATGAGTGCAGCAACCCCAGAGTCGGCCACGACTGGACCTAATGGTCAGGGGTCCTTTTACCTTTACCTCTAGGTTAAACAAGCATTTTGTTCAGACTTAGGGATCATTGGTTCTTGCAACCACTCATAAAAACTTCGCCAGTGCTAATGTTCTAGCATTTGTCTGGTCTTACAATAGGAACCTGACATAGTGAGCCTCTGATTTTCCCGGGAAAGGTACCAGCAAGGGTAATATCAGTTCAGCCCTGGCTTGCTCGTATTTCACACAGTGCAGCAAAATATGTTTTATACAATCGATGTCTTGGGTACATGAGCAAAGTCTGTCCAGGTAGGGAATCCAAAAATATAGAGAGAGTGTTTGAAATAATAATAATAATAATAATAATAATAATAATAATAATAATAATAATAATTTATTTAAACCCCGCTCATCTGGCTGGGTTTCCCCAGCCACTCTGGGCGGCTCCCAACAGAATATTAAAACATGATAAAACATCAAACATTAAAAGCTTCCCTTAACAGGGCTGCCTTCAGTAGTCTTCTAAAAGTCAGATAGCTGTTTATTTCCTAACATCTGACGGGAGGGCATTCCATAGGGCAGGCGCCACTACTGAGAAGGCCCTCTGCCTGGTTCCCTGTAACCTCGCAGGAAAGGAAATGCCAGAAGGCCCTCAGAGCTGGACCTCAGTGACCAGGCTGAACAATGGGGGTGGAGATGCTCCTTCAGGTATACAAAGGACATCTTTGTATCCACCTCTATGCATATAGGTCTTGAACCACTAACATACTGATCTGCTAATTTCTTTAGTGAGATTGCTATGACTGGTGTGTAGTTATTTGACCAGAGAATGGTTGGTTCCTGTGTGAAGAAAACCCTGTGGAAGGGTGCACTCCTTCCCCATTTCTGCTAGGAGAAAATATACCAGTATGTTGCCACATTTCACTGGGGCCAGATAGATTTCAAAGAACCTGCACTCTGCTACATTTCTTTTTCTTCCTTTCCTGTGACTTACAAGTGTTCTGTGGGCCTCAGTTGAGAAGCAAATATCCAAGTGCTGTTGTGTTTTCTAGTGTCATTTCATTTCGGCCTTTGTATTTTGAGACACGGGCCATCGATGTTGTGTTGCAACCAGGCGATTTGTAATTGAATCAAAGCTGCCAACCCAGACCACCTCCTTTGTTCTCAGATCACCTCAGGTTATCAACAGACAATTGTGCTGTTATGAACTTAGTACATCCTATTTTCTTTTTATTCTGCACTAAACTCCCTTGCCCACAGAAGAATCTTTCAAGGTTCAAAAAGTGCAACCATGTCCCGCAATTACTTCGGACCAGTCTGGTTCACAGACATGCAGCAAAGGAAGCTTTGGGGAGTGGAGATGAGAGGGCGATATGGATCAAAAGGAGTCAGTCCAAGTCTGGCCCGCTGGTAGTCTGCAGCTGCTTGAGAGACTTCCATTATGCTGCTCTAAAGCAGACGGGAATGAAGTGTGGATCAAAAGTTGGAAAACTGGAATTATGTAAAACCCAATGCAGGGAATTTTTTTGCTGCACACACAGATGTCCTTGTGCAAATGGGACAGTTTTGTTGGATACAACTCATATTACGGCATACATCTTGACTCTTTTGGGGGGGCCACCAGGGGGCGTATTGGAAGATGGCCGACAATAACATCTCTCTGACCCACACGAGGTAATTAAGAGGCTGATATGGGAGTATGCAGCCTCCCTTGCCCCCCAAGGGAATGGGGGGCACTGCCTTGCCTGCTGTGCCCATAATTCACCCCCGGATTCAAAAGAAGGGGGTGAGGGCACTAGGCACGAAGCCCTCGGGTGGGGTTGGCTCTCCCGGCCGCTGTCTCTGATCGTGCACTAGTTTGCATCAGCTCAAAATATATAATTGGGAAAAGAAGCAAATGCACATACTTCAAGTGAAGATTGGGAGTAAAGACTGCTGATTAATGGGATCTCTGTGATGCGGAGCGATGGGCTGGACAATAAATTAAGTGAAGACTCATCATTAAAAGATCGGTATGTCGGAGCGAAACGGAAAGGGGGGGGGGAGGAAAAATCTTTTCTTTTTTTGTCTTATGTGAGTACCCAATAACCCTCCCCCCAGAGAGAAAGAATTGTTGCAAATTACTAATCACAAGCAGGAGATTAAGAACTGTGTGGAAATGAATTACTGATCAAAGAGAGGACTGGTGGGAATCATCGGGAATGGAAAGAAAGCTTTGTGACGCAGTTACAAATGGAGATTCATTAAGACAGGCCTGCCCACAGGAGGACGAGGGGGAGGAGGACCATGGTCATCGGAATGTGAATGTATGGTTATCGGAATGTGAATTTGACCTGGCAGGGCCCCCTGAGACACAGATTAGCAGGCCTGTGGAAATCAACGGACAGACTGTGGGAATGTCATTTACGGAGGTGTGGAAATGGCGCCTGTCCTTTATGTGATATGGCTCTTGGAGAGTGTAAAATCCACACAGGATATGTTTGTTTTCAACCCACTTGTGAAGATTATCAGAGATCACAAAGAAAGGAATATATGATAACAATAAGAAGATGAGGAAAATAACAAAGAGACTATCTGGACAGAACTGGACAGAACTGTGTAATTAAAGCAGCAGCAAGAGTGATGTTTGGATCCCCAACAAAATTTTAAAAATTTGGCTGTATAATTTGGAACTAATGTGATATGGAATTAATGTGATTTGATTGGCCTGTTAATAAAACTTATTTTTTAAAAAAATACATCTTGACTCTTTTTATATATTGTACATATACATAATTTTGCATTTAATTAGCCAACCTTAAACACACACACAGACACCCAGCTGCACAAGCAGCTCAAACTGTTCACTTTAGCTGAAATTCTTGCATTTCTGGGTGTTACACTAGATGACTCTCAAGGTCCCTTCCAACTCTACAATTCTATGATTCTGTAAGTGAGTATTTGATATAAGAGTCACAAAGCTCAAATCAGGTTAGAATCACCACATTCTATGTACAAATTCATTTATCTGTCACAATTACCAGAGCCACAATATCTGATCCTAACTCTGCTTTTTGTTTGCATGATTTCTGATTATAACACTATTGACACCAGGCTGGTGTCTCCACTGTACTCTTTTAGTACATTTTTTGTTTAGATGAGCATACCTAGATATGTAGAATGTTGATGTGCATTTTCAGAATTAAATCACTTTAATTATTTTTAAATTGTTGTTTTTACATTTTTACTGATGATGTTATTGTTTTATTATTTTTTGTAAACTGGCGTGAGGTTTTTGTTTTGCAATCAAACTTCGCATCAGTGTTATGAAATAATAATAAAAAATGTTAAACAGCGTGTGACTTAATATACTAAACAGCATTTTTGCCAAGCTCTGGTTTGCAATGCTTTTGTTCAGCTGTGAGTATGATTTTTTTAATATATAAAAAAATCTGTACTGTTCTATATCCTGAGATGCTGAACTGATCAACATTACCGGTGGGATCTATGCATATGAAGTTCCACAGGCTCCCTCAGTAGTCTTCCCATGTTCCTCTTTCATCATGGTGCTGTTGCTATAAGTATTTGATGAAGTGCTTTGAATTGTGAATGAGCAGATGTTAGCTCTCTAGAAGTTGTACTCTCCGCCGTGGTGGCTGGGCAGACAACTTCTGAGAGAAGGGATTGTTCAATACATAATTAATAACAAGAATCATGCCCAGGTACACGAGAGACAGATTCTATTTAAACTGATTTTGTCACAGTGGTTGATCTGTCTAACTTCGGGGTGATTTCATCACAACTTTGTCTCGGTTATGCTTCAATTAGCATTTTTGTCCCCAGTGGTTGCACTGTTGATTAAATAGTTATTGTTCAGTAACTTCATCTTCTGGCCCCGACTTCAGCCACTCTCATTAAGCAGTTCACGATGTATTGATCAGGTGCTGGTTTTGTAACTCGGAGGTTCTCAAAGTTTTCTGAAATATGCTCCGAGCTCCTTTAAAGAACAAGTTGAAGAAAGCTATTGATTTCAGGCCCAGTTTAGCAATGCACTTAAGAACGTGTAGAATGCAATAGTCTCGCTGACCACACGGCTATGTTTGTTCATGAATCATTTGTTGGACTTCACACTCACCTCTACCATTGGGCAAAGTGGGTCAGGGATTGGCAGTGAGGTGCTGGAGAGTAGGTCTATGCATGTCACACAAAGACCCACCAAGGGTCCCTATTTTCCAGGCACAGTCCTGGGTTTATAGCAGTCATTCTGGTTCCTAATTTGATCCTGGAATTTCCCATTTTCGCTTATGACGTCCCTCTTTTCATCAGAGAAATGTTGGAGGGTATGGAGTTATGTGGCCCCTGGGCCAAGGAGATAATTGACTATACAACCTTTAGAAGACATCTGTAGGCAGCCCTGTATAGGGATTTTTTTAATGTTTCATGTTTTTTTTTAATGTTTTTTTATATCTGTTGGAAGCTGCCCAGAGTGGCTGAGGCAACCCAGTCAGATGGGCAGGGTACAACAACAACAACTGACTAGAAGGTCCCTATTTTCATTGGAGCCCCCTAAAGCTAGCTTACTACCCCTAAGTGTGGTAGAGCATGAATCTTATCACCAGTGTTCAGTCCTCCTGAAAAGTCATTCGTCCAACAGAAGCCTGCTATAAAGCAATGAAATATTTTGAACAAACAGATGTACAATATAGTGGCCTGATGGCAGCCTTATCTACAGAAACTTTCTCTTTTTAAAAAAGAAGAAGTCCAATACCATCTGGAGCAGAGAAAGGGTCAAAAACCACAGTCATGAATCAGTCAAGTACAGGATTTTCTATATGACTCTTATCTAATAGTTACAGGTCCATTTCATCAAGTACGATTATACAGAAAGAGAAATTACATTTCTCAGCATATTTTTATTTTCTTGGCAGAAAAATTCACCGGAGAGCTCCTCTGGAAATTAATGAAGAGTACCTAAAACACTGATCCATTATATTTTACGATTCTGAAAGATCTTAAATATACGTCCCAATCCAAGCCCTGTAATGCAAAATGGGGTAAAGCCATGAATAACCTACTCCATAGGAATGTCCACCTCCCCATTTTCAGCCTCCTGTTGGTTCTATGATTCAAGGTGACATAATGTGATTTATACTAAAAAGCTGAAATACTACAGGATGTGTCGCCCCATGGTTTTACCTTACCCAAATAATGGTATGTTAAACAATCATAGTTAAAGACATGCATAACCATGAAGAGCGTTGTTTGCGGTTTATTTATGGCTGCTGTTAAGTGCAAACACAAAGTTCTAGGTAAAATAAGCCTCATTGATTTAAATCACTGGTACTCAACCAGTAAAGGAGAGAGAGAGAGAGAGAGAGAGAGAGAGAGAGAGAGAGAGAGAGAGAGAGAGAGAGATATTCTGGCTTAAAGCAGTATTATGAAAGAACTGCAAGATATATTGTGCATGTGTATTGTACAAATACACTGAGCTCCACTGCCGAGGGCCTTCTGGTGGTTCCCTCACTGTGAGAAATGAAACTACAGGGAACCAAGAAGAGGACCTTCTCAGCAGTTTAAGGCTGCAATCTTACGTAGATTTTTTTTATAGGAGTCCAACTAAATGTAGTAGGATTTACCTCTGCGCAAACATACATAGAATTATGTTTCACTGAATAAGCCTATGTGGGATGGATTGAACCAACTGTAAAAAAAGAAGCCTGTCCAAAAATTCTAATGAGGAAAGTCCACTAAGAATTCAGGTTTTATTTTTCACAACACCACAAGAGCACATATACTACCAGGAGGCAGGTCTATTAATTGGTTGCAAGGATTCTTTTGTGTTATTCATGAAGGTCAACATGATGCAGGGTTCTAGAAATGTGTTTAAAATCTAGTTCCTTATTAAAGTTATGAACATTACCAGATTTGGATATGAATCCTTGGGAAATTCCTTATCCTGCATTCCAGTGTCACCCTCCCTGGCATCCTTTAATGACATGCCTTCATCCTCATATTTCAAGTCTGAATAGTTTATGAAGTCAGAAGCATCTGAAGATAAAGTTAAATCAACACCAGAAGTTCTTTGGATTGCTTTGCACTGATGAGACTAAAAGGAATGTGGAAGAGTCACTCTTTTGCTCACATGAAACACCCCTTCCTTCTGGAAATGGGAGCTTGTCTGGAAGAACCTTGCACCACTGAAGAAATCTTGGGGGCAAGCTCCCATTTCCTGGCATAACTCGAGGGCATGTAATAGCAGCTTACTCAGGCTATGTCTCTTCAGCCTGATGGAGCAGGAAAGGAGCTTCAGCACAGGGCATGGACACCTTGTGCCATGAGGATCTACGACAATCTTCAGACAGTGCTGAATTTGTCCCCCTGCCTCCACCTCGCTAGCCTATTATTGGGTCCAGACAGCTTTTGGCTTAAGAATTGGTTTATAATGTGCTCACCCCACTGCAAGTCCTCCTTGCTATTGGTGCTGCTTATCTGGCAATTAGAAAGGCTTGTTTTGAAATTTCTGTTATATGCTGGAAACTGCAACATCAGCATCCAAGTCTCCCAGGAACTATGGGAAATGTAGTTTCCATGAACATCAGGAACATCCAGGAAGGTCACTAAAGGTAAAAGGAAAGGGGAGTAACACTGAGATTTGGAGCCCCCTGTGCACTCCCAATAACATCACTGAGTGTTTGGTGGAACCTTAGCTAGGACTGTGACTGAACTTAAATAATTTTGGCGACTGATTTGAATTGGGCCTAAAAATCATTTGAAGTGAGTCCATTCTGATGTTCACCCATCACTATCTGAAACGTCTGTTTTGTCGTTAGAAGCAATGGTGTGTGTGCCCTTGAGCAGGATTTTATTTCAGGTTCACAATCTTCCACTTACTACTACATGCTTTCTCAAGATAACCTTACACGTAGGTTCTGACTTGATAATATTTTCTAAAGGGGTGCTATGATTTATTCTTCCCTAACACCATGTAGACCTAAGTAAGAGTGACCCAAGGAGTCAATTTAATTAAAATACTCATTGCCTACATGGTGGCCTCTCATATATATGCATCTTTATGTTTTCACTGACAAGGAAGACTGGAATTAAAAGAGATAATGGAGTTCTGAAGGTGCCTCTGAACATTAGATGGTAAGCAAAAATTCATACAGGGGCAATCCATTAAGGATGTCACACATCAAGGGGGCTCGGAGTAGCAAAGCTGTGACAAGGGAGAGAATAGCTGCTTCAAATACAGCAAACTGTGACAAAAGGAAGATAGAGGAGAATCAAAAGGCCTTCAGAAGTGTGGCAAACATTATGAATGGTCCCACATTAACCTACAAACAATACTAAGTCAGGCTTTCAATTAGCATAGCTTTTTATATCCAGGGTTTTAAAGGAAATGGATTTTTAAAATGAGGTATAATGAGGTAGGTACCTAGGATGCCTGACAAATCAGCAATATTAACTGTTAGTTGGGCAATGACTTTCCAGTGCAATCTGAGGAATTTATAGCTTCCCAACAAATGTAATACTCATACATTTAAGCACTAGATACTTCAATGGAACTCAAAGCAATGCTTTTGCTAATTTTTACAGCAAAGGTAACACAAGGGTAAGTTAACTTGAGGTTAACTGCACTTCTGCCCACAGCTGCTCAATGCTAACATTCAGCCTTTCCTGATAGATATGGGGGTGGAGGCAAAAGCAAAGGGAAAGTCATTTATGGGTAGAATGGTCCTCTGGTTCTCTCAGATCTGGTGGCAGCTACACTAAGGCTAGTACTGATAACATCGACAGCAGCAACATCAGCACAGCAGCTAACATGGTGCCACTTCCTATAGTATCCATGGAAGCTCTGCTATAAGACATCCAGCATTATTTGCTTTGAGCAACATATTACCCATGTTCGGAAGGCACAAATCAACAATGGGGGAACATCACCCAATCCAGTACACAATCAGTCTTCATGCATCACACATAATATGCAGCTAGAAAAGGTTTGCAATGCCTTCCCCTACACGTGCCAGGAAGTTTCGCATGTTTACATGAACTGAAACAGTCCATTTATGGCACCACTTTGTCATATCACCCATAGCTTAATCTATTTTCCATTTCCTTAAAATAATGTGTGTGTGTTTTTAAAAAATATGTCAGTGATGGTGTGATCCAGGCAGGCAGCACTCAAGCCATATTGTCTTGTACAGAGAAGTACAGAAAGGAGGATAGGGAGTTTGACAGAACATTGTTGGAAACTTCTTGTTTTGACATCCCCTTTTTTCCACATTGCACGCCGCTTTGTGAAGCAGCTCGTGACTTCCATGGAACACACCTGGAATCAACAAGATGGTTTTCATAATGCTTTCCGCAATGTGTGACTACACTGATCAAGAAGGAGAGGCATGCTGTTTTGAGGAGTCTCTACCTCTGATCTATCACGGCCCACGTTGATAAAGACAACTGTTGATATATATCTTTAGAAAAGTTAAATGTTTGTCTGTCTTGGGAGCTGTAGTTTGCTAAGGGTACTGAGAACTGTTAGAAGACCAGTATTCCTCTCACAGAGCTGCAGAGTTCACATTGAAGAGATATTGTCATATGCTTATGAGTTGCTGTTTCCAGAGTGGAAGCTGCATACAGGCAACTCCCAATTTAGGCGCATCCCAGTGATGGTACTGAACCTGAAAGTAGCCCCCAAATGCCATAAATACATCATGAAAAGGGACAAAATGGGTCAGAGGTAGAAGGGGCAGAGCAGGCTTAAATATACTCCATTGGTGTGTGTGGGCATCCGGAACGGAACCCCCATGCGAAACAAGGATTGCCTGCAGTTGCCATTTGTAAGCATCTCAGACATACAGCAGTTTCAAGCGTATATTCATAAAGGCACAATAATAAGATGCCGTGTTCTTAGTGAGTCAACAGATACTTGATGTCTCACCAGTTAGCATTTCAAAGGTCTGTTCCTCTCTGCCTCATGCAGTAAAAGCGAAGATACCATATTTATGTTATCTATATGCCATTTAATGCCAAAATAGGCTTCTGTTTTATTTGTTTATTTATTTCTTCTAAAGAGTTTACAGAGCAGGATGCTCAGGTCAAATGGAATTTCAGAAATATGAACAATCTGTGTTCAATCCAATTCTCATTCTGCTACAGAAGGAAAAGCCTCCAACTAGACTCGGAGCTTAGGCTGGTTGGTTTTCGACTGGGTAGGATATTCAAAGTATCGCCCACATCACTCTAGGAACCTGGCAATGTCTGGAGCAAGTTCCAGTACTACAAGCAGGCTCTGAAGCTCCTGTTAAATAAAGCAATTAGGCATTTGTTAATGTAGCTAGTATAGATTTCTTACTCTGGGCCTTCCCCTCATCCCTTTCTGTCTTCTATTATGGCTCTCCTTCTGCTATTTCATTACAGGCTGTGGCATAACGAAACCTCAGGTCTGAGGTCTCCCGAGTTAATATCTTGTTTTCTGCTTGACATTTTATTCTGTGGTTTGTAATGTTGCTGCATAGCACTGAAATGTGCATAAACAAAGCTTCAAAACATGAATTCGCACTGCCTCAGCCTTTACTGACTATCCAGATTAGGTTTGCAATATTGCGTTTTCATCTGCGTCGTGAGTGAATCATAGATTTGCAGAGCAGGAAGGAATACCAAGGGTCATCTAGTCCAACCCTCTGCAATGCAGTTATTACGGAATCCAGCTAAAGAGTGTTTATAACTGATCCCTCCCCCTCCCCTCAGGACTTTATTTTTGGATGCTCTCTCTGCGCAGCTACAGCCAACCAGCACAGCTTACAGACCTGTGTGCATCTAAATATGTTGTTACACCTTCTTATTTAAAAAATCATAATAATCAGCCATTGCTTTGCCGGTGCACAAAAATATATTAGCCAGAAATATGAAGATCATATCCCTGTCCCTGTTCAACAGAATTAATTTACTAACTGGTTTCCAACATTTAGCATTCTTTCTGCAGGTTTAGCGGGGTATCTGCAGCATAGAATATTTATAAGCATGTATTATTAAGCATCTGTTGATAGCAAGGACAGATAGCTAAAGATGGCCAAGAACCCTGAAACTGCATAAAAATGTTTCTGCTACCATTCCTAGCAGAGCTACAGATAAGACTGCTGAGAATCATGTGCTGTCTGTGGTTATGGATTCATATCCACATTTGATATAAAAGGCCTGTGACCACTTGATTTAAATGCCCCACATCCTGGCCGAAACCCAGCCAAAGCCCATCAGGAAAGACTGAGGAGAAGATGAAACCTGGAGCTTTCTTGAATGGGGGTTGCATTCACATGCTAATTTCTGCATTAGATTTGAGCTCTCACATGTAAAAGCAACAGCCAGAAATCTACTGGAATATAGGGGAAGCTTAGCGCTGATTTCCATGTGAATTGGCTCCAGAAAAAAATAAATCTGTTTGCAACTCCATTAACCCAGAAAATCATAGGAGCAAAGTGATGAAAATTGAGCTGATAGACTGGCATGCCATTGTTTCCTGCCATTTTCATGGCTGGATTCTGGAGAAACAGAAGTAAGCATGTGCAGTTTGGGTGGAGGAGCAGCACAGTTGTTCAATGACGTTAGTTGTGAGGTCGCACTGTTCCCACTGGTGTGAATGAAATTTAGCAGTCTCATCAGTCAAAAAGCCACAGTTCCATAGCACAACAGGTACTGCAGTGTGGAAGGAGCATAAGAAAATGAGACAGAAGTGCAAAAAGTTATTATCAGGAAAACTAATGAAACATTTTCCATATCGAAAAGCACCAGAAATGGATGAAACCTCATTGCTATTTCTTATCACCCAAGTCGACTTTTTGTCTTGTGATACTGCTTGTTATCAGGAGAGTAGCACAGAGCTTCTGAAAAAGAGTTCATCCTACACAGAGGTGGTGAATTGACTGTGTGAGAAAACACACAAATTTCTGGTAGGAAAAAAACAGAAATATCCTGGACATAGAAGTTTGCTCTTGATGAGTACTAGCTATTCTCTGTGAAATAAGATTCTGTGTTTCTGAAAGATACACAGATGCTGAAAGAATCTGGCTGGGGCCATGAGTTGAATATCTGGAGTCCCTGTCATTAATTCGTTTCTGAGGAGTGCAAGAATTTTCTTGTTAATATGTAAATTACATTATATTAATAATAAAAAGCATCCCTGTCAACACTGGACTATGTACAGAATTGCTTTCACTTTTCCCTCGGCAAGCTTGGTTCTTATTTACATTCCCTAAGCATTGTTCTGCGAGTTGATTGTTTTATACTAGCTCATGTATGGATTTAAGATATAACCTTTGCACATTGCGCCTTCCAATTTTAATAATCTAAAAGGATGGGTCAGGAACTTTGTGCCCTCTCCTGGCATTATACTCAACTGTTAATTAAATATGTAAGGTGGAGCAGCAAGAACAAGCCTTCCTGTCATATTCCAAATTGTGTACGGTGAATATCTCCAACAGGGAGCCATTTGTGTCCCATGGAGTCCTTCTGTGAATTTTAGAACCCTGGTTTTCCAGAGTTTCCACTCCAGTTGGTCCCTATGAGAACTTCTTTTTAACTTTAATAACTGGTGCCCGAGTTTGCTTCCTTTTTCACTTCCTCCCCACCCAACTTTCAGTTTGTCATTTAGATTGTAAGCCTGTAAGCAAGGGTTGTATTCACTCTGAGAAGCTTCAAGGCTGAAAAGCAGGTTACAAATGCTCTCAGTAAATCAATGAGCATCCGAAGAGGCCTCTCTCTTTTCACATTCACCACATCTCTGTGCACTAACGTCCCTCTCTGAATTATGAAACACAAACCCTTGCTTCTTTGACCCTTGTTACTTTCTATTTTATTTTATTTCTTACTGCAATTCTTCCTGAGTTTTAGCTATTACTACCAGTGCCATTGATGCCAGAATCCCAGGAACAATATTTATTTGTAATATCCACAGCATGCATCTGTTTTGTGGACCTCCAGCCTAAGGACTGATATACTTGTTCTTGCTCTAGAGTCTAGGGTTCCTTATTGCTGCTTTCTTTCAACTTTGTACTCCCTGGGCTAATTTCCCACATCAGTGGGGTTTCTCTCATAATTCAGCAATGCTTAGGTTACTGAAACTCTTAGAGGGCTGAATCAGAGCCTTGAATCCTGACTGAATCAGGTGCCTGAACACATAAAGAATGCAATCACAGGCATAGGAGCCAACTCCTAGGTGCTGAGGTCCATTACGCCCCCCCAAAAAATATTTGAGAGCCCCCCTCCCCAAGTTGATAGGCATTTTAATTCAAATTCTGTGGGGGGAGCGCCTTGTACTTGATTATGTGGAGGCAGGGCTTACTTGCCCCCCCCCCCATATTTTATTCAAGTTGGCACCCCTGATCACAGGTATTGGATGAAACATTTGCTACTGTTCCTACTACTGATGATGCTTGTGTTGATGGTCAAAAGGAGGATGCAATAGAAGGGCTACTTCTGACGTTTGTGTCAGACGTAATATTTTCTTATTTATCATTGAAGGTTTCCTACAGTTAGAGTCAGATGGTCTGTAACTAACAGGCTTAATTTAGATCAGATTTTAGTAGAAATGCAAAGCACCTTGCACTGGACAGAGTAGGGTGGGCTTAATTGGGTGAATGTGTCCTTTCACCCAGCCCGGTTGACCTTTGCTGGTTTCTGCCTGTCTAGTGGTGTCAGCATCACTCTGCCAGCATGGAACTTCCCTTTCCATCTGCCAAATGATTGAGTGGAAGTGCTGCTGGAGTGATCCCTGCCAGCAGCAGCCAGCAGAAACCCCCCAAATATGGTGTTCCAATAGGGAGTTGGACTCAGCTGACTCAAGGTCTGTTGGATCCCAAGCTACAGCCATCACATGGCCTCAGTCCAGACTCCAACCTTCTGCCTTGGCCATCATCCGCAGGGGTGCGGATTTACAGTGGTTCTACCACTATGTTAAACCTTGCAGGGCATTAGGTTTGAGATTGCATCCCAAGGCATCAGTTGCTCAAGTTATAGCCATCATTGTGTTGCATTGTGTTGTCCATTGATCTAGGGGAATCCATGCACATGTGCACACAAACTGAAGAACAGCAAAAGGATTTGTGGAAACTCCTGTGGAATGTGAAATTTAATAACTATAGGAGAGGTCACCTGCCTTCCAGAGGCTACATGGGAAGAAGAGCCTCTGGTAGTTCTCTGTGATGGCAGGCTCTCCGGGCCTCAGTCTCTAGGCCTCAATTGTGCTTTGTATTAAAATAAATGATTAAGTTATTGCAGTAAGTGGCAGTGCATGTTCTTACGGGAAGCGAGGGAACACCTCTGACTTTCTACTACAACAGCTATCTAATCGTAGAATGATTTGCTGAGGACTCTCATCCACGAGGGGTTAATAATAATAGTGTTCTCACAGGGGTCAAGGTTTTTCCCAGAAATCACTTCTAGGGCATCTTAAAGGCATCTGTCAACCGATGCACTTTCAGCACACAATCCTCTTGTAACATTTTTAGGGTCAGGTTACATGACCGGCCCTTTTAGTTTTCAGCACAGATTGCATCCCAAACACAGCAAGTGAGTTGTCTGAATAATTCATTCTGAGGATAAATCTCACTGTTGACTCTTTTCACATCACTAATTTAATCTACTTTAAAAAGGTTCATGCTGAGAGGCAAAATCGTAGTTCATGCTCATGATGTGAATTCAGAAAATGACCCCACCTTAGGCAACTTCAGGGATTTAGCTTCCCCACATCCAGACAACATACCCCAATATCTTCATGCATTGGGTGGAAGGTTCAAAGGGGTGACCTATGTGCACCAAGTAATGTATACATGCGCTTGAGAACTCTACATGATTGGGTACTCAAATTGGAAGGAGGAGCCTACATGCATTGAGTTGGGTATATATAGGTTTCTCCTTCAGATTTTCCACTCAGTGAAATGGGAGTCTGGGACAATGCATAGAACCCCATTTGATGCTTTGTATTGAATACATGGATGCTAATTTCTGCAGATAGAGCTTTGCATGTGCACAAATTAATCCAGATTAAACCAGGCTGAAAAACGGAACCCAGTCAATTGCAGAAAGGCTGTGTGAATCATCTCTTAATGTGTCCCTAGGATTTTGATTTAGGCTTCTAAGCAATCTTTTCCTAGGCCAAGTCAATGAATTTTGTCATTGATTATAGGATGTTATCTCCGAATATAGTCCCAGTGACAACACAAATGCATAAAATAAACTGTTGAGAAGCAACAAGTTGATGGTTCTTTCAGTGTAATGCCTAAGTCAATGAAGGTTTTTAACAGCTGTTCTCTGAACATAATGTCTTCATCAATGGAACAGCATTCTTATTTAGACTGTCTCACTGCACTACTATGCCCTACAATGCCACATTCTGGAAGTTACTCCATCAGTCTAACAGCAATGCCAGCTATTACAAGAGGGAGGGAGAAAATCAATCAAAATAACAAGCTTATAGAGTACCATAACCAACGTGAAGAGATCCAGTTGGGTTCTGTGGGTAGAACAAACAGTTTTAAGAGAACTATGGCTGCCACTGAAAACAACAGTCTTTTTCTTGACCTTAATGCATGGCATAATATGAATGTAGGAGCACGGCTGGATCAGCCATAGTTGGCCAACCAGGTGCCTGCGGGAAGCCCACAAGCAAGATATACACAATAGCTCATCATGGCTTATGGTATGGCTTTGATCCACAGCATACTGCCTCTGCTACTGGAAATTGTACATAGTTCTGACGTCATTGTGCTTTGAGTTTCCCCACTTTCATGATTTTCTAGGGGAACTTATTTTTCTTATAAGTAAACCGATGCTTACGTACTAGGTGTTATGTGAATAAGTTCCAGAAATGCCACTTGGTAGAGAACATAAGGGGAAAGAGGCAGGCAGCACTGGGGATACAACATATTCCATGGTTGCCCCCCTCCCTCCAATTTTGGAATTACTCCCCCTCTGAGGTGTTTATGGCCTCAATACCACAGATTTTTAAGTGGGCCTTAAAATACACATTGTCTCCCAAATAGAGTCACTCTGATGTGGAGCCATCTTAGAAAGGACAGCGTAGTTTACTTGTCTTGTACTTTATGTTGGTGTTCTTCATTTAATCTAACTGCCCTACCTTTCAGGTGATGCCATGGCTGGGGGTAAATGGCCTTGGGGCCTAAATTGGGATCCCTGGAGGGCCTAATTTGGACTGCGGGCAAGACTTTATCCATGCCTGTATAAGGACAGAGTCAGACCATCTACAGCGGTCTGCACTGAGCAGTCATGGTTTTAATAGTACATTCTGCATGCAAATAATGTATTCTGCAACCAAACTACGTTCCCTGCCAAGCACCAAAAGCTAACTGTAAAGTGAATTCGGGGGGGTCCCACTCACAAAAATGGAGGGCTATCCAAAGGATTTTTCTAAGACTAGCAAAATGCCTCCAGGAAGTCTCACACATCCCTTGCCTCTCCATTTTTTTAGTAACTAAGTATTCTCTAGTTAGAAAAAAAAGAGGTGTGATTTACTTGTTTTGCTCTGATATTTGAATGCTTTTCGCAGGACTGAAAAACTGAGAATAACATCATGTATCTTCCCCGTAATGATCCCAATAAAGCCATCATCTCCAAACAGTAACTCATTCAACTCTCCAGAAGTAATTTCTACATTATGTGGATTTTTGGACAGTCTGCTTTTAGTTGGTGGAAGGAAAATCTAGAATATAAAATCTTAGTGATGTTTCCCTTTTTCTCTGTTTGGTCTAGTCATAATTCTTAAAGGAGGATATAAGGCACGCCCTCTAAAAGTCAGTTTGATCAGCCACAGATATGGAAATATTGCCAGTTTCTATGCCTGCTGAATTAGGTTTCCTGTCCCTGAAGTATAGTGGATAACTTTCTTTGCAATGCAGGCCATACGTCCATTTTACAACAGGTAATCAACTACAGAATATAAGGGGAAAGGATGTTTTAGAATCCAGAAAATTGCAATGTGCTTTATCCCTCTCTCAATGTCAGATTGATGCAGCTAAACACAGTGACATTTCCATTAAAATAAAAATATGTCTAATTTTCTGTTAGATAAGCTTTGGTTATCTGTAAGTCAGCTGCATAAGAGAGAGAAAATTCCTTAAGGTGGCAGTCATATGCATGCTTACTCGAAATTAAGATCTATTGTCTTATAAAGAATCAGATTGCATTTTAAAATATATTTTTGATCAGGGAAGGGCTACAGTTCAGCCATCTCCTTTGTATGCAGAAGGTCCCTGGTTCAGTCCCTGATGCCATCTCCAGAAATCCTGCAGCACTGTGGCCAGGTAAGGTAGATAATACTAAGATATATGGACCAATGGTGAGAGCCAGAAAGAGGCAGCTTCCTTCCGCCTCTTCACCTGCCAAATTTGGAAACTTAGAACTTGAATAAAGGACATGATAACGTATTAGAATTCTGCTCCGATAGTTAATAGAAAATAGCAAGTAATTAAGGGTAAGATGCTCCGAGCCATGATCACATGCAGCTGTTTTGAGACATTTAGATGTCAGGTTCTAGGGTTATGTGGTTTTCCCACCACAGGAGATATTTGACTAAAAAGAATATTGTTAGGGTGGTGCTGTAGTCTAAACCACTGACCCTCTTGGGCTTGCCAATCAGAAGGTCAGCGGTTCAAAACCTTGTGACGGGGTGAATTCCCATTGCTCTGTCCCAGCTCCTGACAACCTGGCAGTTCGAAAGCACACCAGTGCAAGTAGATAAATAGGTACCACTGCGGCGGGATAGTAAACAGTGTTTCTGTGCGCTCTGGTTTCCATCACAGTGTTCCGTTGCACCAGAAGTGGTTTAGTCATGCTGGCCACATGACCCAGAAAGCTGTCTGTGGACAAACACTAGCTCCCTTGACCTGAAAGCAAGATGAGTGCCACACGCCATAGTTGCCTTTGACTGGACTTAATGGTCCAGGGGTCCTTTACCTTTTTTACCTTTTACTGCAGTTTTTGGTGAACCTCTTCTGAAAAGAACCAGGAAAAATGTGGTAGGCACTAGTCAAGTAACATACTTATGTGAGAAAAGAATACATGATTTCTTTGTAATCTTTATAATCATTCAATGTTACAACATGCAAAACCCGAAGCTTTTTTATAAAAAACCAAGTATACAGAAAACTATCATTGCATTCTATTTTTATATATTTATATTTTCATCACCATCAAGGGTAGACTTAATCCAGAAGGGTCACACACAAACTTTAATTATTTAAAGGTAAAATAACTACCGCCAGATTTCCCATGTGTTTGACAAAACAACATAGACTTCCACAGCATGTCTAGACTTAAGGTGTAGTGAAGAGTTTTTTTGACTTGTTGGATATATTGTTTTCTTTATGCTATTCCTTTCTTTATTAGTTCTGGCTAAATATAGTTGACTGACCACATCTCTAATATGTTTGTGGGAGGAAAGTTCTCAAGCCAGAACAGAGGAAAAAACCCCAGACCCAATGGTTGGTTCTGACCTAAGGGTTACAAATCTTCCTTTGTCACTATGTCTTTGTTTTAAATCATTGCTAAAGCAGAGCGTGTGCACGCGCGCGCGCACACACACACACACACACACACACACGTTATCTGCACAAAAATAAATACCATTAGTCCATTTCCCAATAAATTCAGTACCAGCTCAGCGTACCTAGTGTCAAATGGAAGTCACAGATTAGAACCTAATATGGAAAATATAGAGACACGTAGCTAACTTTTCACATTGTGATAATTCCCACTGGTGCCAGCACGTTGGATTTCAGTCACATTCTTGATCATTAGACAACTGATGGACAGTCCTCTCAAGTCATGCCTCTTTTAAATCATTTGTGCTGAAAACCTAAAAATCCCCCAGTTGAGCTCATGATGGACAAGTTGAAAATATCCCAGCACTTCAAAATCACACTACTGACCAAGCAGGAAATTGAAATTTTTACAACGACAGTGTCAACAGAGCATGGACAGTGTGCCAAATGAACAATTTGCTTCATGCATTAAAAGAGAAGTGTCAGAAGAAGAGCGCAGAGTTTGAGGAACATGGATTCCGTGATTTAAAAAGGCACTTCTTACGTTGTTACATATATTTACGTAGACATCATGATTTCTCGGGAGTTCTTCATATAAGAATCCTTACCAGAAGAATTGCTTCTGAATTCTTTTTATTGGGGAAACAGGTATTGGAACAGATATTCCAGAAGTGCAAATCTTCAAATGCACTTTCCCTCCGCAGATATATGTGAAAAGGGTATACAACAAATTCCAGGGCAATGAGAGAATTAACAGTAATGAAAACTGATGATGAAAAACCTTTTTATATGTAATACAGTATCTGGAATGTCAGATTGCAACCCAGAGATTTAGGCTGTACTGGTACATCCTTAATTACATTAGGTGAAAGAGGTTTTCAGTGGCCATTCTGTTCCTGCCAGCACTGAAATCAGTGCTTGGGATAATGTTTTCCACTATTTTTGGATTTCTCAAAAAACACACCAAATTAATAATAGTTGTTGCTGCTGCAGCAGCAGCAGCAGCAGGTGCCACAACAGCAACCTGTGTAACCTGCACCTCATGTAGGGCTGAACACAACACAGTCCCCATACTTCCTTCATAGCAAGGGTAAGAATGGGATTTTTCCCTTACAAATTTCAGATTAGGATCAAATATTCAGGCACAACAGATCTAAACCAAATGTGCTGAATCTTAGTTTAGCATCACACACACACACACACACACACACACAAGCTGGAAAAGCAGAAGACAAAGCTGCTACTCAGTTTGGCTGAGAGCAAAATTCACAGCAAATGTGAGGAGCTTGAAAAGCTGGTAAACCTGATCAATTGGCCCCCATAGCTGCACCTTTAACAGTCAACAGCTTGATACTTAGGAATTAAAAGGTGAACATCTTACTGCATGGTGATAAATCTTATCACCTGTTGACGGGTGTTGATGAAAGTTGCCGATTAAGGTTCAGCCTGCTACAGGGCTGGCTGGTAAGTTGGAAATCTGACTAAATCATATAAAACACATTTGTAAAGTGACTTCACGGGATCTACTGAGAGTCATTTCTTATGAAATTTCAGCAACTGAGGAGCCAACTTGTTTCTGGAACACACCTGTGCTTTTAAAGAGCTCTACGGAAAAAAGAAATATAGCAGATGTGCCTTTGTTGGACACACAGATGACATTCCTTCCTGCTACACAAATGTTATAAAGGAACAGAAGTAAAAATAATAATAAAAATAATAAAAAGCTGGTAAACTTCTTCACATATAACTATTTTCCCTGAGCCATTGTTCACTTTTATATTTCACAGTCTCTGCTTTCCAACTCCTGTTTACTTCATAGCATATCTCTGTCCCTTGTGGGGCACGTTATGTGGTAAATTGCAATTTCACCAAAAGCATATAAAAGGCTGCAATTTTATTTATTCATCACTGTGATAAACTGGAACAGGATTAATGAGGTCCCTGTAGTAAAACAAGAGAGGTCAACATCTGATGCCCTTAAAGCTTCGTAATCTTGATGTTATTAATAGTAATATAACACTTTACATCTATGAAACACTCGGAAAGCAGTAATTAATTGTCACAACACTCCTCTGAATTCTTTAATCGTTATAAATGCCACCATTCACATCTCCTAATTAATAACCCAGATAAAGAAAGTTAATGACTTATTTTCTTAAATTTGCCCCATGCAAATACGGCAAATGTCTCCCATGCGGCCTCCTTAAAAGCAAAGGGTTCTGAGCGTTCAGACTATTTCAGAGGACATTAGAGAATGTATCTGACATAGCAAGCTAAAGTGACAGGAGGGCAATAGTTCCGTGACAGAGCAGCTGCCTTGCATGTAAAAAGGTCGTTTGTTCAGTCCCTGAGGACATCTCCCTGTGGGGCTGGGGATGTTCCCTGGCTGAAACCATGGAGAGCCCATGGGTTTGATTCAGTACAGAGCACCTTTCCTCTGCTGCAATGAGAAAACACCTAACAAGGATTGAGATTACCTCAGAATTAATTTCAGAGTTAGCTTCCATAATCAGTTTAGCTACCTGGGTACGCTGAGGTTAAAACCTATGAATGGCAACATATTCAAGCAGTTATTTTATTAATGATTCAGGGTTCCGGCAATTCTTTGGGTGCCAGGACTGGAATGCACTCAACAATCACCTGGCTACTTTCTCTGGCTTTTGAACATCACTCACTCTCAGCCTAACTTACCCCATGGAATTGTTGTGAAGATAAAATGAGGAGAAGGAGACCTTGAGCTCCTTGGAGGAAAGATGGGCTATATATGTTAAAATGAATGAATGAATGAAAACTATCCATACATGTGCTCTGCATGTGAGCTATGTAACTAGAAGCTTGAGAAGAAGGTGCTGTGTACCAAGACATGCAACCTATTCAAAAATTAAGTTTGTCAAAACTATGCTCATAACACTGGTCCTGAAAGACCTACATTGGCTCCCAGTATGTTTCAGAGCAGAGTGTTGGTGCTGACCTTTAAAGCCCCAAACAGCCTCAGCCCATTGTTCAGCCCATAGACTGAGGTCCAGCTCTGAGGGCCTTCTGGTGGTTCCCTCTCTGCAAGAAGTGAAATTACAGGGAACCAGGCAGAGGGCCTTCTCGGCAGTAGCAACCTTCTTGTGAAACACCCTCCCCTCTGAGGTCAAGGAGATAAAGAACTATATCACCTTTAGAAGGCATCTGAAAGCAGTTTTGTATTGGGAGGTTTTTAATGTTTGGTGATTTATTGTGTTTTTATATGTCTTAGAAGCTGCCCAGAGTGACCAGAGCAACCCAGCCTGATGGGTGGGATATAAATAATAAATTTATTGTTATTATTACACAATAACCACTGGAACACTTTTCGGTGGCATGTTTCATTTTCTTTGGAATCATATTATTTGCCGATAAGCTTTAGAACAGGGATGGGGCACCTGCAGCCCGTAGGTCAAAGCTGGCCCACCAGATCTCCCCATTTGGCCCATGAAGCCATTTTGGGGAAGCCTTGCCCAGTCACGCTATACCGGAACAACCAAAGGAGGAGTCAAGGGGCAGTTCTGGCTTAAAGAGCCAGGCACCTATTCCTCTCCCACAGTCTATGTGCCTTTACTATGTGCCTAATACTATACTACCATTGGGAGAAGCCATTCAAGGCTTCTGAAGGAGGGTGTGTGTGACAAATTTGCCCCCACTCAAACTGCAAGTAAATTGCTGCCTGATGGCCACACACTGCATCGCTGGATTTCTCTCATCTTCCTGTCTATTGTGTTCCATTCCAATGCCCAATCTTTGTTTAAAACATAGAGTTTAAAATTAATAACCCAGGAGGTGGGAACATCACAGCATTTTCTTGCTAAATGAAATAAAGGGTTAGATCAGAGCTGTAGACAGTTGTTTACCCCTTTGGCAAGCTTGGTTAAAGAGCTACCTCTGTGCTCATAAATAATCCACTGTATTCAACTATTGAGAATAATAAAAAAAAAAATCAGGGAGAAAATCAAGGCTGTTCCATCCAGTCAGCTCCAACCTCTGGCAATCTCAGAGCCTTGCTTTATCCCAGTTCTTAAATCTCTTCAATTTGTAGTCACTCAGTTTCGTTCACAACAATCACTCATGCCTTCTCCAGTATTCCATATTGCATTGCCTATGGTCAGCGGCGGACCTACATTTTGGGGACCTGAAGCTTGAATTGTTATGGGAGCCCCTTCACAACCAGCAATGGGTTTTGGGTAACCACTGTTATCTTCTTCAGTGGGCTTCTTCCACAACAGATCACAACATTAACACACACACACACACACACACACACACACACAAGCAAACAAACAAACATTTGATTAAACTGCTGTACTGGAGGGCCACATTTCTTCCTTGATGCCAAGGTTCCCAACCCCTGCTCTACAGCTGCATCCCCATGTACATAAGAGTCCCCTGTTCCTGCCAGCTCTTGATAGGGTTACACTTCCTCTGAAGGTGCAGGTTCATAGCTTGGAGGTACTCCTGGATCCTTTGCTGTCACTTGAGGCTCAGGTGGCCTCAGTGGCATGGAGCACCTTTCATCAGCTTCAGCAGATGGCCCAGCTATTCCCCTATCTGGACAGGGATAGCCTAACTACTATTGTCTATGCTCTGGTAACCTTAAGGTTAGATTACTGCAATGTGTTATACGTAGGGCTGCCTCTGAAGATGGTTTGGAAACTTCAGCTATTGCAGAATTCAGAGGCCCGGTTGTTCCTCGGAGCAAGATGGTATGAGCATGTTACACCAATCCCGGTCCGACTGTGATCCTGTGAATCGCCCTGAGACCTGCGGGTATATGGCAGTATACAAATTCAATAAATAAAAATACCGTATTTTTTGCTCTATAAGACTCACTTTTTCCCTCCTAAAAAGTAAGGGGAAATGTATGTGCTTCTTATGGAGCGAATGCAGGCTGTGCAGCCATCCCAGACGCCAGAACAGCAAGAGGGATTGCTGCTTTCACAGCGCAGTGATCCCTCTTGCTGTTCTGGCTTCTGAGATTCAGAATTTTTTTTTTCTTGTATTCCTCCTCCAAAAACTAGGTGCGTCTTGTGGTCTGGTGCGTCTTATAGAGCAAAAAATACGTTAAATAATAAATACTGATTTGATTTGATTCCTTCTTTTGGCTTTTTGGCCCTTAAGACCCCTTCAACTTTGCTCTCTACTGTTTGGAAGTCCTTCCTTGGCCTCAAATTGTATTTATTTATGTTTCTTAGCCATCACTCACTGTACGGTCTCAGAGTAGGTTACAACAGTGTTGTAGCGTGGGTTGCCAGCATCCAGGCCCGCGTGGAGGGGGGAAGCGAGGGAAACGGAGTACGCATATGCACTCAACTGCCTAACGGCGACCACATCGCCCAGGAGATCACAGCTGCACAGATAAGAAAGAAAGAGTTGTTCCATTGTCTGGAGAGGTCACTTCCTGGTTTGCATGGAGAAACCATTTTCAACAATGCCCAGTAACTGAAGCATGCAACTGTATTGATGCAGCACCTAACAATTTGTGCCCCTAACAATTTTGCACCCGGGGCAACCCCCTCTGTGCACCCTCACACACACATGCCACTGGGTGACAATAGTACAACCCTAAAATTAAAAGAATAAAAGAATTCAAAGTTAATATACAATTATATACAATGTATATACAATCTAGAGATTCAGGCCCTACGAACCTCCAACATTGTTTGCAACTTCCTGCAGCATTTAATCATTGCAGCCTACCATTTCTCAATGGTTCATAGAACAAGTCTGAAATTAGATGTCAGAGCTGATGAATGCTAAGGAACAACGGGGCTTTCTGCTAGCAGCTGGTGGTAGGGAACCCACCGGTAGCAATTCTCACCAGCTAGTCAGTTCCAGTCTAGGAAAGTGATGCAGGCACTATTCCATGGGCAGTAGCCAGCA
Source organism: Podarcis muralis (assembly GCF_964188315.1). Taxonomy (NCBI): domain Eukaryota; kingdom Metazoa; phylum Chordata; class Lepidosauria; order Squamata; family Lacertidae; genus Podarcis; species Podarcis muralis. The sequence goes on along the minus strand of NC_135657.1, from coordinate 86,337,821 downwards.
GGATGTGAATGGATATCAGCAGGCTTGGTGAAGGGACACCTCTGACCAATCCAGTTCTCTCCATCTCAGTGTAAAAGGGGTGTGGCTTGCTCTGCCGGTCACTATTAGTCTCACATCCATCACTGTTACGTGTCAAGGTATGCATGTAAAAATAAACAGATGCTGTACCCCAGTTGTTGTTTGTTTTATATGGTTAATTATCTTGTGTTTATTGTATATATTCTGTTTGGCTGGTTTCAACGTATATTTATGTTCAGGCTGCACACTGATTTCGAAAAAACAAAACAAACTTCCCCACAGAAGCTGCATATTCATTTTGTAGCTCACAATACTGTGTGAAAGTTATTGTTGTCCAGATGATTAATAAAGCTGGTGATCTATAGTGTCATTTAGTAATTAAACAACATTATAATTGTGCCATCCACCTACAAAGGTTAATCAACTCTCGTGAACAAAGGAGCTGCTGCTTTTAATTTTTTAATAAACTACCCGTGGAATTTTTAATTTGGCTTTTTCTATGCACACACAATTAATTAGGAAGAGTTAGATCATGCTCCGATGAAAGTTAAAGGCAAAGCTCCTACAGGCTCTGGTGAGACTGCAATTATTATTAAATGTGAGTGGGAGGTCAACGATCCTCCTCAAGGAAGTGAAACCAAAGGCTGTGAAAAAGTTGGATTTAAAGAATACATATCAATAAACATACCAGAATAGATTCCATACTATCAAAATACTTCAAATCAGTGCTTTTTTTTTAAGAAAAAGAGGTGCCAGAACTCATCATGAAGTTCTTACAGTAAGTCATGGGGCGACTTGGGGCAGCCCTGAACAGATGCCAATTTGACAACAGCGCCTGCAAAGGTGCTAGAAGCTAGAAGTTCACTGCCTGCAGAGGTGCTAAGAGCTATGTTAAGCTGTAGTTAGCTCATTTGGGGGTTGCCCCTGGTTCTGGTGCAGGTCAAATAAATGCTCCTGTGCTTCCCTCATTCTCTTAGATTCAGGCAGATGGCTAGGACAGCTACATGGGAGATGGACTGAAGAAAATGAAATATGAATTGGCTCCACCCTGTAGCTTGACCCATCACAGTGAGGAGCAGCTAGGAGCTAGGTCGTGTTATGGATCTACAAAAGAAGTGTAGGCTCGCACATGCTGGTGTCAGGGACTGGCTAGATGGAGAGGAGTGGTAGCTGCCAGTTGCCCAGGAAGTACCAGAGAGTGACCCTGGGGAAGAGGGAGATTTTGAGCTTGATTCAGGCTGGTGAGACAGGGATGAGCACTCCAGAGAGGGAACCATCAGGGAAGTCTTGGAGCCAGAGAGTGGTGAGGATGAGGGTGAGGGCGAAAGGCACAGTGTGGGCACAGACCCTGATAGGGAGAGAGTAGAGGCTGCATTTTCCACGTTGCAGGACAGTCCGCTTCCGGGCCCTTCTCCCCCCACTGAAAAATGGAAAGAGCAGATAACAAAAGCTGAATCATGCCGGAAGAATGCACAGAAAGAAACTCTTAAATAAGGGAAGGAGGGGAGAGGCTTCCAGCTTCTGCAACTTTCATACCCTGAGAGTGTCAAAGGGTTGTCAAAGATCATTTAGTAAGTGAGATGACATCCATAGCTATGCTAGATAGCTAAGCAGATATGGCTATGGTACATACTGGAAGTGCATCAGTCAAATAAGTGATCCCAGATAATTGGGTTATCACTTGGTCTAATTCTAACTTTCAACCACCCCCTTTAAATGCAGTACCTGAAAAGAGTGGGGGTGATTTTTTGATTTTTTAAAATGATGCTTAAGATGTATGCAAAAAGCACCCATTTTCCCCCATCTCAGCCCTTATCTATATAAAAGTCTTTAATCTACCCCTTGCTATGTGCAGTTCCTTTGAAAATCAAAACCCTTACATTAACAATCAGGTTAATAATTTAAGTTCAAAACTCATTTAATATTTACATCTTCTTGCTGAAGATTCATTATGTAATCAGCCATTGTTTTACAGCTTACGTTTAGGAGCTAAGAAGAGCAGAGCATTAACGGCTTAAAATGGTTGTGGGCTTTTGTTTTCAATTTCTGCATAATTAAAGCCAATATACATCTCACAGAGTATGGGGCTTAGTTACCTGATGTAAAAATGAGAGCTGCCTCAAGGGATTTGCTGTGACATCTCTATTCCATATCTCACCACTTGCTGATTTCCCCCCCTCTTTTTAAAATAAATTTCCCCATAATATGAGCAAGCTCTTCTCATAAAGGACACTGTCATTGCTTGTGACACTTAGCAGGCTCAGCAGTTGGTAAGCCTCATTCTAAGCTCTAATATACAAATTTAGTGAATCTTAGGGCTGGACCATGAGTCATTTGCATCGATGACAGGTGTTTCCACCGTTTCGCATACTGTGTTGTGGGCACGTTTGATAGAAACTGAGTGCATAGCAAAGTGAAATTATCATCTTGGACATAAGTTACAGCAAATGAGAGTGTCTCTGTGAACAGATGCGGAAAGAAAAATACCCCAGCGGTTCAAGCAACCCCTGGGGAAAGAGAGTAGCAAATCTTCACGACGTGTTAAAAGTGTTTGCGAAAAGAAATCCTGTTAGTATATTGGAAATGTTTTGGAATTAAGAAAAATGCTATGCAAAAGCTACACAGATTAAAGCATTGAACTTCTGCTTCTGCGACATAGCTGACAAGAGAAAAGTGTGCCGGAGGCAAAGAAATATCCCTTGGGAAGATGGTCCAATGCGCCTCACCTCAATTTCTAAAACATGTGTTTCTAATATTCCTCTGAAGGATAAAATATGTTTCCCAGTGGAATGCAACATGGTTTTCCTTACTTTATTTTATGCTTCCAATCTTGTGCTCCATAGATTGTTCAGAACAGAAGCGTGTTGGAATTTATGATTTCGCTCACCTGCAATTTTAATAAAGTAGCTATGTGATGGGACTCATCAAAGCATGAATGAATATAAAATACCATCCAGTCTGAGTAAGGAAATAAGTGCTAAACACTAAAATTGTTGACTTTGGGATATGTTTATTGGCTTTTCCATAAACATAATGCCACAATATTGCCCTCAGAATACTTTGATGGCTTTTCTGTGAAAGGGGAAAAAAAATATTTCCAATGACTTTACAATAGAATAGCGATTCTTTATTAGTTTCTTGGAGGCCAATGTTGGGGGGAAATGTTCTCTTCATTATCCAGGATAAGTGCTGTTGAAATACACTGGCTTCATTGTATTGGTGGGGATAAGCAAACTTCTTGCATTCTCAAGAACAAACTGTTTTAATGTTTCCCTGAGGAATCTCATCTGCATTTAACAATTCTCCACTTGAAAAATAACTGATGGAAGAGATGTTGATGAGTCAATTATGTTTTTTGAAATATCTGGATAAGGTTTGGCCTTCAAGCACTCGAGACACATCTTCAGCATGCAGCAATACATTTAATATACAGATGAGGGAGAGATGGAGGGAAGAGAGGCCAGAGAAGAATGGCAAATCAAGCTGATGGGCTTTGCCAAAATGGTGAAATTAACTGGGGAGCTCAGGAACCAAGAAGACAAGAACTTTAAAAAAGAATGGGAAGAGTTTATAATTTATATACAAGATCATTGTAAGCAGGATAAGACATTGGCAGGATTTTAAACACACCTGTAATGTAACAGAATGTACAGATAATTTAGAAAGACAAAAAATTGGAGAAGTATTGATATGTAGTGGAAAACACTATCTATAGGACCCATGTAAGGGATGGGGGGAAGTCAAGAGATTCAGAGCCATCTCAATATTTGGATTCGGAATTGATTTTGTTATATGTATATATTCTTGAAAATCAAATAAAAAATTAGAGAGAGAGAGAGAGAGAGAGAGAGAGAGAGAGAGAGAGATATGAGAGGACAGAGTACTTAAACAGTGTCTGAGCTATAAAAACAGTAAAACCCTACCTTAAACTCCATTTGCACAATATATCATATTGATACACTCAATAGCCAATGGACATAGTTGCATAAGAATCTGGATGCTGGTTCAGGAACGTGTCCATCATATGAAATACTGTCAGGCTATTGATTCATCTGACCCAACATTCTTTATTCTGACAGGAGCCCTTCAAAGCCACAGGGATTTTCACAGGCATGTTATCTGAAATCCTTTTAATTGGAGATGCTGGTGATGATGTTTGGAATTCTGTGCTCTGTCGCTGAATTGTCTTTATGAGGCAATTTTATTTTATTTGCATTTCTGTCCTTCTCTGTGACTTTGCAAGCAGGTTACAAGAGATGAAATAAAGCAGCATGCAATTACAAAACCATCTCCACAAATATAACCAATACAACAAAAAAATCCCAAACCCAGAAGTCTTAGAGATGTCCACAAACAATGGCAAAAGACTTCTATTCACACAAGTATGAATCCTAATATCTGGTAATCAGAGCTACATGATTTCAGACATTTGAGGCTGTACTCATGGTGATTTGGGTTACTGTTTATTGACAGATCTCCATTTGATCCCTTTAACAGCCATTTTGGGTTATTGCCATCACAACAATGTGCACCTCTTAGTTACTCAACCCTTGTTGGTTTGCATCTGAATGTGTGAACTGGCTCCATTCAAACTCTTTTTGTTTGAGGAGATGTGAGGAGATATGAAAATCCTGTCTGTGAGATTTGACCTATGAAGATTCAATCACACATGCAAGTCACCTCTTGAAGCTGTGATCATTAGTGGTCTGCATGCCATCAAAACAAAAAGAAGTGTGTAGTTTTTAAAATGCTTAGAGAGAGTGGGTGTGCATGGACTGGCCCTGCTCCTAGTGCATTTATATGTGCAGGGCATGGTTGAATGTCCTTAAAAGCCTCCTTGTGAGATCAGGCACCCTTATAATTGCCTGTTCTCCCTTCACACATTATACCCATCTTTTGAATACATGAAGACGACTATGCATGTGTAAATCAGAGTTTCAGTGATTGTGTGGAAAAATGACTTGCATGTTCCAGACTTACAGACATAAGGATAAAAGAATGAACCAATACATCACATACACAAAAACACATTCAGTAAGTGACCAACACTGTACATTTAGTGATTCTGCTATTTCACAGTAGTTTTAAAAAATTGACCTGAACTTCTCCCAATTGGAATTCAGTAAAAACATCTTTGTTTTCCTGTTTCTCTGAAGTCTATTGTTAATTGCAATTAAGTCTGTCTCTCTTTCTCTGTCTTTATCTTTCTCTCTTTCACACCCACCCACCCCTGACAATTTCTTTTGTCTGGTTTTAGTTATTTCTTGTTTGCCAAGAGACGTCTGGTTCATCACCAGTTGTCAGGTAGTGACCACGCTAATACAGTTTCATAGGAAGAAGTCATAATAAGCCACCATTTTTGTCCCAGTGCAGCTCCCCACAGCTCCTAATAGGCCCTAAGAGTGCCATGTATACACTCTGCATTCTAAACAATGATTCTGTGTCTGCACTAGAAACCTCCCAGGCTACTGAATTCTGCTTTAAAACACAACTGTAAATGTGTGGGGGGAGGAGCATTGTCAGGGGAAAAGATGTGGTGTTGTGTGTGGCAGAGTTTCTCAAGCCAACTTGGCTCCCGCTCTGCACGTGAACTACAGTGCCTGAAATGATTATAAATTGATTCCAAGAGTCCTGCTTCCATCTTCTGTTGTAGTTTAATGTGCCAGAGCCTGGAGCAGTTCCAGCCCAAATGATAGCAATTGCTCAACCTCCTCTTCACAAACTGAATCGGGCCAAGCAGGAATGAGGAGAGTACTGGGAGGCCTGTTTCCATCGTTCCAGTTTGCATTGTCTTCTCCTCTGGCAACATATATTTTAAGGCATATATTTTACATCCATGCAGCATGCAGGCAAAATGCAACCTATGGCTCTGCTTCAAAGAGGGCAAGTCTCTTCACAGAACCAGTGCAAAAATATTCCATTGTTGTCTTTTCTTCCTGCCTGTCCGCAGAGCGTGGGAAGGTCGGTGAGCTTCGTACAGATTTGGAATTTTATTCAGTTTACTTCTGCACATTTTAGGGGATACATTGCAGCAGCCACACAGCACTAGATTCTCCATGCCTACTCTGTAGGTTAGGGTGCGCCTTGTGTGAAGTCATTTGGCAGATGGAAATCAACCTTCCATCTGTTCGTTGTAACAAACTCTCACTCCTGAACTCACCGCTAAGCTGCTTCTTTTTGCAGGTAGCAACCTTCTAGGCACAGGAGCATCAGTGGACTCCTACAGATTCAAAGTCTTACTTATGTCTCCGGTCCACTTCTGGCCTGCTCTGTATTGGTCCCAGTTATGCCTGCCTCTCACTGATTTCAATGAAACAAAATAAAAAAATTCCTTCCAGTAGCACCTTAGAGACCAACTAAGTTAGTTATTGGTATGAGCTTCCGTGTGCATGCACATGAAAGCTCAAAGCAATAACTAACTTAGTTGGTCTCTAAGGTGTTACTGGAAGGATTTTTTAAATTTTGTTTTGACTACGGCAGACCAACATGGCTACCTACCTGTAATTGATTTAAATGGATAGTTTTGTTCTTGCATGGATGCACACGGACAGAAGGAGATGGGAAACTGTGATACTGTAGCACATATTCTCAATTTGCCATCATTTCCATACTTCCGGTTTGGATCTTTAACTGCAAAAACGAATCTGTGCTTCATAATATCTGTCCTTTCATAAAGACTCTCCTCCCTGAAGGGGAGGGGAGGGGTTGTGGACGGGGCCCGAGCTCTGGCTAGCAGGGGGCGTGGCCCCCTGCCGCCCGCTCACCTGGCTGGCGCTCATGCCCCCTCGGTGGCCATCCAACCAGGGGCCACGGGGGGGGGGGGGCGTGTTTAGCAGCATTTTGCTGCAGCGCCAGCCTTCCCCGGCCTCATTCTTCCTTCCTTCGCCCCTCGTGAGTCACCCACCCTCCACTCCCTTTAGTTAGGGCTTAGGTTTTTGGCCTTGCTATGGACCTTAGGTTGGTCGCCCTGGTTGGCTAGGGGGCCTGGTAGGAGTTTTTCCATTTGGCACTAGGCTTTTTGGTTTTTTCGCCTACCTCGTAGCAATCGTTCCGTCCGATGCCTGCTTGGCGGGAGGCCTTGGCACGACCTTCGGTGACAGCAGGGGTGAGCCTATAGTTGGATTGGCATCAACAGGCTCCACCTACTGGTGAAGAACCCACTTGTTTCGATCCAATGCCTAAGCCAATACCTTTTCAATTGCTGTAACCAATAAAGTTGTGGCCTTTTCTAGCCCATTAACCTGATATCACGTGTCCATGTGTCTTCATTTCACTTCGCCTGGGTCGGGTCCTCGAACCACAATATGGTGTTTAACTGAATGGAAAACTGTAGTTGAAAAAGAAGAGAACAAGTGACGTGAGATTCTGCACATTCCTCTCCCCCACTTTTAGAATTGTAGCTCTGTGAGGGGAATAGGGGTCTCCTAACAACTTTCAGCACTCTTAACAAACTACATCTCCCAGAATTCTTTGGGAGAAGCCATGACTTTTAAAGTGGTATTGTGCCTTAATTGTGTGATGCGAATGTGACCTTCAGAAACCGCTAGTCTTTCCCCTCTCCTTTTCTTATGCGACAGCCTCTGCAACTGTAGAACCATTTCTGAATAGAAAAAGCAATGAAGCAGCTGGCTTCTGAAATATCTGTTTCCCACATACCCCTGATAATTATTGCAGAACTTCAGAACAGGGACCTAAATACATTACTGCCACAGCAAAAGTCTCACTCTCGGTCAATAGCACTCAAATGTCAAGCCTGTTTACTTCCCTTGGCAGCAGAAGTTCCTTGGCTCAGTCCAATTTGTTCTGATCCTTCCAAAGCCTTGGCTGCCTTTCTATATTTCTTCGTGACACGCAAGCTCCCCTTCGTACAAATCCAAAGCATATGCTAATGATACCACTGTGTCTGTTCTATACGCAGCTATTAGTGAATGGGAGATCTGCACGAGACATGCTGGAAATCCTAGAGATCACCGTCTGCGCCTAGTCCACTCTGCCTTGGCAGTCTCTCGCCCAATATTTCTCAAACAGCCAAGGCCTTCCTGGCTGCTGTGGGCCATGTGCAATCCTAGTGACATGGAAAGTGGCAGGAGGAAGTGCCAAAGGAAGCCGTTAGATTTGCTAGGATTACATCTTCAAAAAAACCAAAAAGCCTAATAAAGCAGAGCCAACCATTTGAATAGGCAGTGGGGCGATGCAGCTTATCTCCTAGCGAATGGCCATCTCAATTAAAAATATAGTGCTCTTAACGCAGCAAGCTCCTAAGGAAGCAATTGATTTTCTCAGCTTTTTGGGATAGCTGTAAAAGACAAAAAGAAAGCAAAGAGTTAGTGGAGCCTAGTGTTTTGTTTTAACTCTAGTTATTGATAATCAGCAACATATTAAATCTCAAAAGATGATAAAACCATTACAAATGGGATTTGTGCCAATGCGCTGAAGTGTGGACTGGTGTTTTTCAGGGGTCCAGCCAGGGAGTCATGCCCCCTTCCAGGACCCCTCCTTTATGATTTTTCTCAATAAAGTGGCACTTCTTCAAATCTCGGGGTTGTCCCAACCTGAAGCTATGTCTGCGTCTGTATGAATTGTGCCATTTTGTCTATGCAAGGATTTGCACTTAGAGAATTGAATATCACTATTAGCATATAGGATAAATCAGAATTCTCTCATTCCTGGGTTTAGAAGAGATCATTCAACTCCACATCTGGCTCTTTAAAATAAAATAATAATAAAAATAATAATGATGGTGATGATTATGTAAAGGACCCCTGGATGGTTAAGTCCAGTCAAAGGCAACTATGGGGTGTGGCGCTCGTGTCACTTTTCAGGCAGAGGGAACTGGTGTTTGTCCACAAACAGCTTTCCGGGTCATGTGACCAGCATGACTAAACCTCTTATGGTGCAATGGGACACCGTTACAAGTGCCAGAATGCATGGAGATGCAATTTACCTTCCTGCTGCAGTGGTACCTATTTATCTACTTGCACTGGTGTGCTTTCGAACTGATAGGTTGGCAGAAGCTGAGAAAGAGTAATGGGAGCTCACCACTGTCACGTGAATTCAAACTGCCGACCTTTCGATCAGCAAGCCCAAGAGGCTCAGTGGTTTAGACCATGGCGCCACCCACAGCCCTTTTAAAATATTGCATCTGATGGTCACAAAAAATGGTATAAAGGAAATAAAGGATGTATGTGTGGCCAAAAGCACTGAGAGATATGCTCTGTTATTCCAGCATAGTTACAATTTTTGTAATCTCAGCTGTGTTTCCTTTTAAAAAAAATGACTTCTGAAAGATTTATTTATTTGTTAAAAATGGACAGTTTAAAAAATCTAGCCTTCATCTATAGTGGCCAATGCTCACTTCCTATTGAACTCCCGCCAACCTGCTTTTTCCTCTCTGTTTCAGAGTAAATGTAGACTGCTGTTCCTTTAATTACAACAGTCCCTGTTGGGGCATTAGTTCTCGGCTGGCTCAGAGAACAATGTCTCCTATGGTGTCTCTAACGCTAGAGAACTTGCTTTGACACTGAACCATTCCTTAGAAGTCTTGATGCTTGCCCAATATGGATTTTGAGATGGTTGAGATTGTAAGATTCAGTCACAATACAATCATAGGGTGGCAACAGCTGCTGCAATTCCTAAAAACGTTAAGGTTTTATGTGTTTATATAGGCCTCTTGGTTAACTAGATGCTAAAACTAGAACTACAAGCTATCCTCAATTTAATTGGTAGATTAATCAGCCTTGACAGCGCACTCTGCGGAAACCTTGATGCAGACTTGACAGCGCACTCTGAGGAAGCTCTACAGAGACTCATCAACCATTTTGCCCAAGCCTGCAGGGAGTGTGGCTTTACCATCAGCCTGAAGAAGACTGGGGCATGACATCGCCAGTACTCCAAGCATCAGCATTGGTGACCCTGCACCTGAGGTGCTAGACAATTTTGTCTACCTGGGTTCCACCATGCTCAGTGCTGAGCTGGTTCATAGCTTATAACAAACTTAAATATGTAGGATTGAGAGTTAAAACCATAATTGGCTGTGGGGTGTGTGTACTTTTTTGGTATTGTTATGTTACTATCCTAAGAGATATAAAAGAAAATAAGGAAAAGGTGGTAGCTTTGACTTATGACTTCCTTCAGTATGTTAGATTAATACAGCCATTTATTTAAATTTAATCTTTTTTTTAAAAAATGCAGAAAATCAATAAATGGAAAATGATGAATTTATTTGCAAGCACTAATTGACAGATGTGTACCCACCTACATATATACAGCTGATAAACTGAAGTCATGGATTATCTACTGTGTATTTTATTGTAGGCTCCAAGAATGCCCCTGATGTTTCAACTGGAGTAAATAAGGATTCTCTTTGCTGTCTTGTTCTCTGTTTAAATGATGAGCAGGTCAGAGGAGTTGAACAAGAAATAGGTTATTGCAGAACTACGCACAACAGGTCTTCTCTCCTTTAGCTATTGTCCCACTTTGCCAGCAGCCCTGCTTTCTGACCTCCTGAAGAGATGCCCTCAGAGGTAGTCTTTGGTCTTTTAAATTTCAGCGGCTCCCTGTGCGAGGCCTAAATTCAGCCCCCTTGCCTCTTGCCTTCTGCTCTGCTCAATTCATTACATCAGAGTTGCAACGCCTTGTGGGGTCCCTGCAGCTCAGCGCCCAGTGTGGCTGAACCGGTTGTGCTACCCTAAATCTGCTTTCTGCCCTTAAACATATACTCACATTTATCTTTACATCTCATACTGTAAGGTGTTGCAAGGGTAATGATTTATTAGCTTCTCTCATTCATGATTGTGTGCTTTATTAATTCCCAATGAGTCAATAGCAGCATAGCAGGGCTTTAGGTGTCTTTGGTTCTGTTTGGGATCAGAGATTCCCCCCCCCCTTTTTTTTTTTTTGATGATGGAATTGAACGAAAATGCAAGCTATGTTGCATTTTTCAAAAAAAGAGAGAGATAAAAGTCCTCAACTTTTTATGTAGTGGTAAATTTTATTTCTATGAACAGCAGGAGTAATTGCTGCATGTGCACAACAAAATGGCCTTTTTTGAAAGCAGCATTCTTCGCCTTTGCAGATGGGGAGAGGGAAGGCTTGGTTTCCATAATCTATATGTTCCTGCTGGTATAGCTTTTAAAAAGTCAGCCCACGGTCCTGGTGGTTTATCCACCGTCAGTCCCTGCATTATCAAATATGCATTCAGCTGTGCTATGGAAAGAGGAAGAGTAATGGGGCCGTTTCTAAAGCCTTATCTGTATATATCTCCTATTCTCTTTAACAATGATTGCTATTTCTCTGAAACTGTTCTGGCAGTTTGCAAGTAATAAAAGAGTGAAATGCTTTTTACTGGCTTTTGTGAAGTTGCTTTTTTTCCCTTCCAAAAGGAAGGAGGAAAAAAAGAAACCAAGATCTTAAATGGAAAGGGGGTGGTGGAAATTTCATGAAAAGTTGTTGTTTCTTCAAAATGTATCCGAGTCTGTGATTCAGCACTATATTGAAGTCCATGTCAATGGATTCTTTCTCTTCAAATAAAGAGTTTTCTCAGACTTGCCAGAATTGCAATGAATGTTTCACACGTTACAGCTCTTTCCACTTTGAGATCATACTCCACCCTTTAAAAGCACATATAATCCTATTTAAATGCTTATTTAAGAAAAAGTTCCATGTTTTAGCGTTTAACGATCCTTGTGCTCACAGGCTTTCCCCTTCCCTTCACCTGCATACCAAGAAAGGATTTAAAGCAAACAAACAAACAAACTTTCATTCCAGGTTCTTGGCAAAGTGTACTTTAATGACACCCAGAAAACATGACGTCACTAGAGAGCACCCTACTGCTTCCATTTTTAATTTTTTTTTTTTAAATATTTTTGTCTTTCCTTGGCTCCAAGTCTCCATTTTCTCCAGAAATGATAGCTGGAAATAGCTAACAAATTAGGACAGGGTGCATTTGCAAAGTCCATCAATATCTGACACAGACATGGAAAATAAAGTATCCAAATCTTCTCTCTTGAAACTTTTTAAAGTGCTGAAGTTAAATCTCATCTGCTTCTTAATTCTATCAAGACACACCAACTCACTTACCGTATACACTCGTGTATAAGCCGACTTTTCCAGCACATTTTTTAATGCTGAAAAAGCCCCCCTAGGCTTATACTCAAGTGAAGGTCCCACTTACTGTTTGCTGCTGCCACTTGTGCTGCCACCGCTCTGCCAAGCACAGCTCCTGTGCCTGCCCTTGCGAGTGGCAAAGGCTGTTGGCGGCGGCGGCGGAGGAACGAGCAGCCTGAAAGCAGCCCTTTTGGCCTGCTCCTTCCTCCTCCTCCACCTTTGCCACTAACGCATTTCCCACCCTAGGCTTATACTCGAGTCAATAAGTTTTCCCAGTTTTTTGTGGTAAAATTAGGTGCCTCAGCTTATATTCGGGTCGGCTTATACTCGAGTATATATGGTAGCTATTTCAAGCACTGCATCTTGTATGATCATCCAATTAGTACTAAAATACACCCACCTAGAGTCAAGCATCACTCTGCTTCAAAATTATAAAAAACAAGCACCCCATTCTGCTGCCTGATCCACCACATTGGGCATTTGAATTCATTATGATGTTAGGAGAGCAATCTTGTTTACATACAGACATATTCTTGGAACCTCCAGCTTTGATGTACCATCTTCCAGTCCATTAGTCAGCAATCATTGTTCAGAAAGCCTTGCAGAGCCCTGGGAATGCCTGCTCTTCCTGCCATCATCATCATCCAGACTATTTTTACAGTAGTCTCTCTTTGAGCACAGAGAGGGTTATTTGCTTCAAAATCTTTGCTGTGTTAAAGTCTACACACAAGACTTTAGTTCAATTGCTGGCAAAGTCCTGCTCCTGATGGACTTGCCTAAGTTCTGAAGTTCGGCAATTTCCCAACTTCTAAACTCAGATGATCTCTTCAAAAAGTCAACTCAAATCCACAGTTCCAACAGATACCCTTCAACAATTCCTGCAATAACCTACCACAACCCACACAGTATGATGTAACCTGAGCCCCTCTATACACAATATGCCCAGTAACGGACACAGGATGCCTGCATGTGCATTGCGGAGGAATGAGCAATCTCTGCTGACTCATGGAGAATTAACCCATTAGCTGCATTCCTTAAAATACTGCACATCTGCTCTCCACTTTTTGTTCCTCTTCTTTCTCCCTCTCTTCAGATTACTCTGCCTCCCCCTTCTTTCCTAGGCTAGTCTTCAGTAGCTTATCTCACAATTTGCCTTTTCTTTTACATTTTCCACAGAGACTCCCTTCTTTGAAAATGATCTGTCACTGTCTCTGTTACTCCCTCTTGGGTACTTTACAAGGGCACTTCACTACTTTAGTTGTCTACAGTGTATTTTGGTAAATGTGCTCATTAGAATACAGCAGGGGCTGCAGAAAGAAGTTCAACCAGAACTGGCATTTTTTCTTTCTTTTACAGTTATTTATGTTCCGGAAAGATTTATCCCCTAAACATGTAATGCAGGGGTGGAGAACATCAGGAGAAGTTCTCTTGTCCTCTCTATCTGGCCCATGGAATTCTCCTGGAGCTTTGCTCCCAACCTTGACCATGATCCCTCTCATCCAGCCATATCCCTCATGACCCTTCCTCCACTCCCCCTGCCCCAGTGTTTTCTCTTAGCTGGAATGTGCCCATAACCTGTAACAATGCCTACCTGGACGGAGGATGGATGTGTGTGAAGCAACCTCTGATTTTCGTTTGGATGGAATGTAGCCTACTGTATTCATTACCCTAACAACTTTGGCCTCTGGCATGTGGACCCCAGGTGGCTGCTTATGAGGGAATATGGTCCTTAACCTGAAGTGGCTTCCTCACCCTGATTTATAGAGATGTGTCCTAAGCGAGCATAGTAATGGTGGCTTGATCTGATGGCAGCTACTTGTCTGAACACAGTGCTGTAGAACTTGCAAGAGATATCAATGCTCCTGAGGAACAGCCATATACTAGGCCTGAAGAATCCTTTGGGTGGTGTGAAGAGGAAATGTCCTCTTCATAAAGTTCTCCCTGAATGGTACCATTCTCTGTATGTACATATTATAGCAGAAAGATGTGGTTGGGATGAAATATGAGAAAATGCAGCTCTACTGCCGAAACGGCTTGACGTTTTCAAAATATCCTTCCTCTCTGTTTAGTTAAATAACTGGTGGGCTATTAGCAAATATTAGAGGGATTCAAATAGGTATGTTCCCACTCATCCAATGCATAACAGAGATGTTATAAAATGACCGAACCTGTGGATATGTCAATCAATCCAGGTCATCTGCAAATGTGAGAAGGGTTCTTTTCTGAAATCTTCCTTTGGCCAATTTTAATAACGATTTAATATTTCCCTTAAAGAAAAATCCCTTAGGAGGAACAGAAAATGACAAGTCTCTGCTTCTCCTGACATTTCTATGTTTTGTGCTGTCAGGGGGGCATTGAATAGGAAAGAAGACAGTGAAAGATGGACTAACATGGCTTTGTGGAAAGTAAAAATATGGAGTGAAACAGGGTTAGCAGACTTGATCATGAAAATTACCATTGTCCCAATGATCTGGTACTTACACATGTCTGGTTTAGTAAGGCCATGCTTTTAGACCCACGTAGAGCCAACATCTTCTTAAGCATTACTGAAAAGGCTGTTTTAAAATTCTATACTAGACAGTTGACATTTGCTTTTAAATCCAATTTCCTTAATTTTCATGCTCTGTATTAACAAGCTGATGAGCCTACCAATAACCAAAATATCTCTAATATCACACATATTGGGATTAACAAGTAATAGCTAAACTGATGGAACTTTAAAACCATACCTACCTGCGGCTTTTAGATGCCTTTATTTCTAATTTAGAAATAAGCTTCAAAAAATCTCCAAAAACCAGAATATGATTGTATGTTCTGTGACGTAGCAGTGGAATTTATAAACTAATGCTATTTAAGCAGGACAGCAGTGAGAAAATAGGAATGGGATCCAGAACAATCTCCAAACAAACACCCTTTGCTTATTTTCCTTTTGACATTCCTATTTTAACGAGCAACTAAACAAAGGATCTCATTTACGGTGAGTTGAGAACTGCCTTTCTTAAAACACACACACACACACACACACACACACTGTATTTCATATCATGAATCATTTGCTTAGTGAAAATTGTCTTTAAAGGTGTACTTGTAGATGATTCATTTACAACCTTTTACATAGTAATTGTGATGAATCATTGGTGACCTTTTTGCACATTACAGGGCACAACGAAATATAATTCCATTTTTTTGTGCTCAGAGAGAACTGGCACAGCACTTCTGTCATGTAAACTATCCGCAAGAGTTTATTGTTTTAATTGTTTTATTGTATCTCTGTAAACTACTTAGAGACTATTGTAGCTATGCAGTATATACATTTGTTGTTAAATAAATAAAGATAGATAGATGATATAGATAGATGATAGATAGATAGATAGATAGATAGATAGATAGATAGATAGATAGATGATAGATATAGATAGATAGATAGATAGATAGATAGATAGATAGATGATAGATAGATAGATAGATAGATAGATAGATAGATAGATAGATAGATGATAGATAGATAGATGATAGCTTTGATTGAAGACCTAGGCCTCCACAGAAGATGGTTGGCAAGAGTCTGGGTGTAGTAGCAGCACTATTAAAAACAAGGAAACCTATTTCTGCACACAGTGTGGTGGTGGTGGAACCCTTGTCATTGGATTAGGACTTGCACAGGAACTTTTGAACACATGATCTACTAAACTAGCATGCAATATGATAATGTATTTGTCACTTATTGTGGCCAGTAGGTTAGGTGTGAGATATGGAAGACTAGCTAAGTTGAGCAGGTGAGCACCCTTAGGAGTCTTTGAAGGTGAGGAGCATTTTTGAAGAGGCCCATGTGAGACGAGGAGGTGGATAGCAATGCCTTTGGAGCTGCCCAGTCTCACCCTCCAAGAATTTTGTGACCTTGGAAGACTTCCTACTCACCTTAAGAGTGGGGCGTGGGTATGTGATTATGATCAGGTCATTCCTTTGCCCTGAACAAGGTGCCTTGTCCAGTTTCTGTTGAGTTTGGCTGCTCTCACAAATGATTCTGCTGAAATCAGTATGGAATAAAATATGACCCTAATTAAATCCCACCTAATTGCCTCTTCTGTTAATGATATTCACAGGTAGCCGCGGGCTTACTCTCAGGTATATAGGATTGTAGCCTCAATGAGATCCTTTCAGTGACATTAAGGTTTGCTCCAGGTTCCCAATCATGCCAAATATTCATAACAGAGGCACATTTCCCCCCAATAATTCCAAGAAATATATTGAATTTCCATGCACCTCTTCCAACAAAGGGTGTTATGAGGCAGTAAATCTGGAAACTAATAGCTAAGCAGAAATATGTCCTGTGGAGCACTTTCAAAAGTAATTTCTTTATCATATTGCAAATTGGTATGTGATAAACCATGCGGCATGTAGAATTTGAGTCAGTTTTGATTAGTGGCAGGGCAAGGTTTCTGATTTCAATGTTTAATAATTTGCTTCACAGTATATATAGTATATCTTTTCATAAATGGCAGAAAGGAGAACGGGGGTAAGATTAGGGTCTTTTTCCACTTTAGTGGGTGTTTTAAGGGCATACCTGCTCACTGTACACCACAAGTTATTCATTCTTACAAATGATTTTAGATGCTCAACTATAATAACAATTGTTAAGACAACATCTTGATGTGATTAACATATTTATTTCATTTGGAAAAACACCTCCTTAAAATTATAATACATTTAAAACTAAAATCCAACTAAGCCACAGTGTTCCAGGGATGATAGTGTTATGGCAGGTAGGTGTGTGTGTTGGTATACCATATGCTGAGACCCTTTTTAAGCCCAGGATCCAGCGAGTGTTAAAATATAAGCCAGGCTAGCTTTCTGGTGAAGTGATAGCCTAGGTAATGGGCTACTGAGTGAACAAAGGAAGTGGATCCGTGCTTCATATGTCTATGAAGTCTATCATAGTTAAATTCAAAGGAATCCACAGGGGAGGGGGAAAATAAAGGCAAATCCCAAAATCACATGGTGGTGGATTTCTTTTGGTAAAAATAAAAATATAAGTCAAATTCTCTCTGCAATCTTTAAAATGGGGGGGGGGGGGAATTCTAGTTATTTTGTGCATGGTATGGTTAAGAATAAACACGTATTCATAACGAGCACACGTCATAACTTTAGCAAAATACAGTGGTACCTTGGTTCTCAAACGCCTTGGTACTCAAACAACCTGGAACCCAAACACTGCAAACCCAGAAGCAAGTGTTCCAGCTTGCGAACCTTTTTCGGAAGCCAAACATGCTCTGTTTTGAGTGTTACACTTCCGATTTGAGTGTCACACTTCTGTTTTGAGTATTACGCTGAGGTCTGTCTGTTTTTGCTATTTATTTTGCGTTTTTGTTTTTGCGGCTCTTTTTGTTTTATTTTTGTGACTGTGTGGAACCCAGTTCAGCTACTGATTGATTGTGTGACTGCAGTACATTGCTTGTTGCTTTCATTTTATGGTCTTGTTAGATAGTAAAATCCATGTTAAACTGCTGTTTTAGGGGTTGTTTTTAAAAATCTGGAACGGATTAATCTATTTTGCATTACTTTCTATGGGAAAGCTTGCCTTGGTTTTGGAATGCTTTGGTTTTGGAACGGACTTCCAGAACGGATTAAGTTTGAGAACCAAGGTACTGTCAGTATATGGAAACATCACTGCTGCAGACAGCCAGATTGTTGACATCACATGATGTGCCTATCTGTGGGAAAGAAGAATTTCCCAGGACGTTCACAGGCTGGATAAGTCTTTGTGAAGAGTGTAACTTGAAACCTTCCGACTGCGCATGTTCAGGAAGTTTGTCAGACCTGCTAGAAGAACTGAACTGAAAGGACGTGTTTTTCTCTAGTGCTGTAATGTCAGAAATAAACATCATGTAAATAGATTTCTGACTTATTTTCTTTCCCCTGCGGAAGCAGGAGGGAGGGGTTGTGCATTTTACCCACGCTTGGGAAAATGTCGCCTATCAAAATCTCCCTGGTCTGTCCGAGATATCAGCCAGAGGAGGTTACTGGTAAGCAAGCTCCGAGGACAGTGAGAGGGGCCAGCGTCTGTGGAGGGGCTTGCAAACCGACAGGTACCACTGTATCCTTAACCTCTTGGCAGTGTGTGTATGAATACACATGAGTGCTGAAGACACATGTGGGTTCAGACACATACATTTTAACAGGATGATGCTGCATGCCCAGTCAGGCCCAGTGAGGGCACAAGTGTGTGCCTGCATTCTCCACCAACCTCTGCAATCTCTAGGTGCCCATGATGGAACACAATGTCCAAACACAATCAATAAGTTAACAATGGGGTTCTCCCTCCCTTGCAGGGGATTGACTATGCAATTTTGACTCATGTGCTTTCGATTTCATATGCATAGGCTATATATGGATGTAATGTATCTCCCCTAACTTGTGCAGCTGGGATTGGTAAACAGCGTAGGGCCAGAAGTTTTCAGAAGTATGGAGTATCCCCCATTATGTTTCCGAGCACAATTCAAAGTGTTGGTGTTGACCTTTAAAGCCCTAAACGGCCTTGGTCCAGTATATCTGAAGGAGCGTCTCCACCCCCATCGTTCTACCCGGACACTGAGGTCCAGCGCCAAGGGCCTTCTGGTGGTTCCCTCACTGCGAGAAGCCAAGTTACAGGGAACCAGGCAGAGGGCCTCCCACCAGATGTCAAAGAGAATGACAACTACCAGACTTTTAGAAGACATCTGAAGGCAGCCCTGTTTAGGGAAGCTTTTAATGGATTACTGTATTTTAATGTTTTGTTGGAAGCCGCCCAGAGGGCTGGGGAAGTCCAACCAGATGGGTAGGGTATAAATAATAAAGTAGTAGTAGTAGTAGTAGTAGGCATTTTTCAACAGTTAAGTTTTGGGGAAGCAGAGCTCTTGATCGTCTCCTTTACTATACTAAAATAAGGTATTAGAGTGAGCTAAAGAAGCCCTCAGTTAATTCTGCAATTTGTTTTTATAGTTTTGCTATTCATATGTCTCTACTTTCCATTTTCAGCATCTAATTAAAACCGAATAGGAATTATAGGAATTGTCACCAAGCGCTTCAAATTCCACACAGTGACACGTTTTTAAACACTGTGCACTTTAGTTTGGCACCAAGCAAAAAAACAAAAACAACCAGATTTTTCACTCAGCACTTTTATCTTTGTAAATAATCTGAAAATTAGATTGTTGCCTCTCTTTTCCATTTACACTTTTTTAAAAAAATGTGCACACAAAGCATTCAATTACTAAATACCTCAATCAGGTTTTTGCTCTGGCTCGGCCACTTTTTAGTGTTAGCTAAGTCAAGATTTCATGATTACATGATACAGCCTGTGTTTAGCAAGCTCCTCAATATGGCTTCCTGCAGCAGGGATATCTGACCAACTGTGATAAAGCACAGGTTTCAAAACACATCTGAAAATATTATGTGTTGGAATATATGGTGTACACCAATGCTTTGAATTGTGCTTGGAAACGTACTGGGAGCCAATGAAGATCAGAAAACATTAAATAAATACTAATTAAAGCACGATGGAAAAATTGTTAGGATGCATTTTGCGTATGTTGGATATGAACTTTTGCCCATGAGGCTGCCTGTTATAATGATAAATGATGGCACAGTTTATGCATAACTATTGTGTTATGTGAAGTTTTTCCTAGGATACCACTGATATCACTCCAAGTGAATTGCACTGCTCAAGATGAGTGCACTGGAACAAGCAGATGCTGTACATATACAACCTGGAATCTAATGTTAATGTTGGGCCATAGTTTTTCAAACTTCATGGGCTGCTTTTCTTCAAATGAAGATTTTTGGGAACATATATTTTTGGTTGAATAGGACTACTGTTGTAAATTTCCAGTTATTTGATGACTTCCCACTTCTCTTGCCCTTTAGAACCATTGCATTGATGAGAAGCAACCATTCCCATGGGTAGCTTACTGAAGGGTCTGTCTACACTTTCGTAATGGTCGAAATTCACGGGATCAGGATTTGGTTAAGTAGCAGGAAACAGAGAGCAGAAATAAATAGATAGTTCTCTGAATGAAGGGATGTAGAAAGTGAATATATACCCATGAAAGAAAACAGTCTTTGCACCCCATTCTCTTGATAGGCAAGATATACGCTTATTTATAACCAAGAAATATTTTTCTCGTGAAGTAATAATTAATTATGGGAACAGATTTCTAAAAATAGGGTTACTCTTATTTATGGAGTATGGCAATCTCTAAGTTGCTTTTAATGGAGACCATAATGCTTTATTGGAGGCAGAGAAGTAACAATAACGGTCTAAGAAATTACCTCTGGGGATACAAGAAGAGAGAAAAAATAATGACACACGCTGCCATTTTGGGATGTAGAAGATGGTAAATGTCTGGAAACTGGTCACAATTCACAGTCCAGGTTTCTTGACAATGAAGGATGCTGCTTAGAAACCAAGTCCTTTGTGTCATTGGCCCAGTCCTGTGCAACATCCAGCCAACACAGATTCAGCAGTTGCCTTCTGCGCCAAATTCTTAATGCCTGTTGAAAACTTTTCTATTTCGCCAGGCCTATGCAAGCTGTTCAGAGTACTTCCCCCATCATGATCTATCAATGTTTGTTTTTCATTTATTTTTGCTTTTAACTTGCTTTTAACTTTTTTATGATTTTATTCTCTAGTTTTATGTTATTATATGGCTGTGATATATTTTTATGATACAGTGGTATTATAACATTGTCATGGAAAACAAAACTAAAATCAACAAAACTTTGCAAACAAATGAAATTGTCCCATTAGCACAAGGATGTCTGCCTGCACAACAGAAATTTCTCTTCCTCTCTTCTCCATGTGCACTCCCTGCCCCATCTGCTCTGAAGGGTCGGGGGAATCCCAGAACGTTTTGCTGTGTGGGGAGATAGATGCAGGGAGAGACAGAAAGAAAGAAGAGAGAGAGAGGAATTCCCGTTGTACGAGTGGAAGTCCTTGCACCAATGGGCTGACTTCATTGGATACACCCCAAATACAGGAACTAAATAATGTATCTGGATAGGCTTGCTGAAACAGGAAGGATTTCAGCAGGTGTCTAAAACAATTTAATGAGGCTGCCTGCCTAATGTCAATTGGCAGGAAGTTCCAAAGCACAGGTGCTGCCAGTTGATTCAGAATGCACCGGGGACATATAAATATGGGCTATATTTGGGCTGCCTCTGCGTACATGTGAAATATTTCAGCTGATTCAGAATTTTCACCCCAACTGCTGTAGTCTGCTACACTGTGTGGGTAACGATCATGGTCTCTGCATGTTCTATGACTATCAGCTGTGAGCTAATTTTGGATGTGGACAAAGTGATAAAGCTCCATGGCCAGATGTGCTATGATATCATCGGGGGTAACATTCCTGATACAGATACAATATGTTATAACACTTCATGAGTATGATAAAGTGTGACTGTCCTAACTCGTAAAAGCTTATGCCTCAATAAAATTGTTAATAAGCTAAGGTAGGACTCTGCGTTGCTTTTGCTACCGCAGCCTAACATGGGCACCCCTCTGAAACTTATCTAAGGCATTAATCTATAATACATTGGCTTCAGATATTTCTGAAACTCATTTCCAGCGCTAATGATATACTTTCAGAAGCCTGCAAAACACCAGTAATTTTCCCCACTATAATAATGAACCCACTACTTTATCTATATAACCTCCTTGCCCTTTGCCATCCAGTGTAATGACACATATTAGCTAGCCATACAATGGAACCCATCTGCTGGAGTGCCTGGAGCCTGCGGAGGCAAACTTGGTGGAGGAGCACAGAGAGATTATATAGAATCTGGCAGATCAATATTTTCAATATAAGATTTAAATGGTTCATTTTTAAAAGAAGCTTGAACTCATATTAGATTTTTTTTTTTTTTTTTAAGGATAGGAACCCTGTATCTTGGCCAAATAGACACATTGCAAGTTTCCATCTGAGTAAGCTGTTAAAGTTCAAGGAAAGAGTCTAACAGATGGTTGTTTGTGCTTTGTAATTTGCCCATCTATTCTAATGTAACATATAATCATAAAAATAGTTTGCAGGTTTGTTTATTTGTTTGTTTTGCCTAGCAGGGGAAAAAATAATAACAAGAGAGTTGGATGGCTTTTTAGTTTGAATTTGAAAGTAGTATTCCCCAAGATATAATAGCTATTAGAATTTTCAAGTTGGCTCAACTGCAGAATTGGTCATTAACTTAATCGATAGAAAAGGATGTCTGTAGACTTCAGAGAGGTGTAATTCCACCAGAAAACTCAAAGGCAGTGGTTTGATAATTGTCAACACTCCACTCCAAATCCAAGCATGAAATGAATTGTTATCATTTCAGTGAGACTCAGCTCACCGAAAGCATTGCCGAGTTAGGGATCTTTCCCCCATTCAGCAAATGGGCACTTGCTCATTACTCCAAACTTGATGCCTTTTTTGGGAGTGGGTGCATAAACCTTAGAAAGAGTTAATACTAGCACCGTATGCTTCACCGGGTTCAATTGCTAGATTAATCAATTTAAGCTTAAGTCAATAATAGATTTCAGGGTGGAGTATGCAGTAATTATTTCATAATTATATAATAATAAACATAATTAGGGTTGCATTGCAACAATCAGTGCATATTTCAGTACGTTCTCTTTCAGCTAGATCTGTTACCTGTGTACATACATGAGCAAATGTCTTGGAGTGCTCCGAGATCCTCTCTAGGCATGATTTCAATTGTGTTTCCAGTAAAATTCCATTGTACATAACAGAACTTGCACACCATTCTCCTAGTATTTTCAGTGCTAGAAAGCTACCCTTCATGCTGATGGAGCAGCGCTAGGACATTGGAAGAAGAGACCTTGCAGAGATGCTGCTGCAACCCCGAACCATGATGTCACTGGACCACCGGATTACTTCCAGCACTACTTGGAGATGCTAGGAATTAGACCTGGGACTTTCTGCATGCAAGTGGATTCTCTGACGTTCTGCTAGAGCCCTTTCCTGAACTAACAGAATATATTGCAATATTCCCTGATTTGGTCATACATAAAAAACAAGCTTAATGTTTCCTTCCTCCCCCTTGCTTTTAGGAGAAGATTAGGCCAGTTGGGGCAGTTTTTTGGTGCAAGTAGTAGCTGGAGCTGTACTTGTCTATTTGTCTGCATTAGTTCTCTACGAAGATTAAATGCCCCTTGTATAATTCATAGAGTCCTGCACATTTCAAATGCTAGGAGCCCTCTGCTCTGTCCCGAATACTAACAGCTTGCTTAGCAGCATGGATAACGGCTGCCATGCCAACTGGTTAGTTAACATTTTACATTCAGTTGAGAGCCTTTTCAATTCTTCTGACTTTCCATCTTTTAGTACGAGTGGAATTAGAAAGCAATATAGCAATTAAGACCGAGCCTCTTTTAGGCTCTACCAGGCTTATTAATTTCTTTCTTTCTTAACAGAAATATTTTTTTTCTGTGTTCATATTTATAATGTCAGACTGTAGTTTTATCTGTGATTATTTCTGTGAGGTACAGAGTATGAGCTGTTTATATAAGATGAATGGAACCATGAACTTATAAGTACATGCTCCATTACACTTAGAGTGTATTGCTTCTTAATTTACATCTTGCTTTGGGCTGTGTGGGGGGCTATTCGGGATTTTTTTTTTGCATTGCTTTTTCCAATTCTCTGTATTTATCTCCCAAGGCTGCTTTTATTTCTCAAATTTGAAAATGATTTGGTAGGCAGAAATGTTTTACCATACATTTGATTGATAAATTCCCTAGTTATCTTGCTTATGGCATCATAGCAAGTTTAGAAGAGAAGAGGAATATAATGACTGTTGTTTTCTCTGATGGGATAGGGAGAACTTGAAGCTACTTGAAGATTTACCTTTTGTAAACAACCAGGTACCTTTGCTCACCAGAGAAGGCTTGACTCCATAAGTGTATGAGAACAGGAGACCTCAGGCTGGGCCTTTTTGATACCCAGTCCCAAGCACTTACACATTCTTCACCTTTTGAGAATAGGGTGTGTGTTTTTCAAGTGATGAGCAGTGTTTGCTCCCCCACTTCCTGCTTACTAAAATATGTTTTAAAAATAAATCTCCAAAGGAGCTTACTACTGTCAGCTTATATTCTATAGTATCAAGTGTGCATAGGATTAACTGACATCCTGGTAGCAGGTGCTTATGACCACAGTGAAGATCAGAGTACAGCTTTGCAAATTGTCTAACCGCCTCCCCCTACACTGATTTGCCATTCAACAATTTGCAGATGCCCAGCTTTTCCAATACAAAGCAAAAGTGACTATTGATGAGTGCACTGAGATATGAAGCATTAAGTAGTAGTGGATCACAAGAGCTGTATAAATGCTGTGCTATCAAGTAAACAATTTTTGCCCCCTTGACTAATTGCATTTTCAGCTGCTTCTGTGAAAAATTCAAGAGACATCATTAGATTTAATCATATCTTAAACGCAGCTTACTAAAGTCTCCAGGTACAAAATTCTCCCTGGATTTTGGGACATCTGAATTACTGGCAGAGCACTACCAATGCTCCAGTGATTTCAGATTCTTCCTCTTTTTATTTCTGAAACCACTGCACATAAGCATGTATCTCCTCCCACTGTCAATAGTAATCAATGTGCTTAAGCACACTTATGCACTGTTTATCAAGGATCCTGTATGTGCAGTATAGGCATTCATTGGAAACTGCAGCAATCTGCTCATGTGCCGAGTCAGGTGTCAACTTTAGAAATTCCTCAATTTGAAATAGGAAGCAGCATGGGGCAGAGCTGACAGATGGAGTTGTCCCTCATTCCATGGAAACTGAACCCGCGTAAGTGCCTGGAACCCCTGGAATCTCGTACTGTTGAGAGATAGGGGTGGCATGCAACAAGCCATTCCATTCTGTATGGGGATTGCAGAAGTGGTAAGGGTACTTTGGAGTAGAACAGCTTCACCAAATGGGGCTCAATGGTGTCACTAAACTGTATTCAGTCCTAGTGGGGCACAATGATGTAAATGAGCTTTTGGACCTGCAATTGATTCCAGCAAATTATCCCACATTCGATGTTTGATGTTTTCTTGTGCTTTTAATATTCTTCTGGGAGCCACCCAGAGTGGCTGGAGAGGCCTGGCCAGATGGGCGGGGTATAAGTAATAAATAATAATAATTATCATCATCATCATCCTTTCTCCCTCCTGAAAAAGAAAATCTGTGTGGACTAATCATCCCCCTACTGTTTACACAGCTTTATATTTCTTTTGACCATTGACATAGGAGAAGAACGGGTCTTTTTTGAACTTTAATGTGTCTAGTTGCTGATGGCAGGAGACCATCAGGCTGTACATTCATAAATATATCACAAGAAGGAAACGCTTTTGTAGAAAACATAGTGGTTTTACTTTTAATGCAACTAAGCTGGTAGACCTTCAGTCCTGCTTGTTTCCTTTCCATTGTTTAGACCTTTAACAATAGCGAGTTGTCGGCATTGTACTACCCGGTTTGAATAAAACACAGATAATTCCAGAACATCATTGTTTTAATCCTGTTGTACTTTAAACTTTCACTTTAAAGAGAAATAATCCTAGCCTTTTTATGCTTCACTGCTGATCTAATTCCTTCTCCCAAAAGGTTGCTCAGGCGCCACAGTTTTAGAACAAGAATGGAATATAATTCATACCTCTTGTTTATTCAGGGTAGAATCTAATGAGACAGACTTGTCAGAAGGAGTTAGCTGCAATCAGCCTATAGTCACCCATAGGAATTTCAGACGATTGTTGGCAAGAGAAGTGGGGGAGGGGGGGAAGGTGAACTCTCTTCCTTTCTGTAACTTGACTCTCTTCTTTTTGGAATGAATAGTTTTAACTGGTAGGATGGTGCGTATCATTTGTCACTTTTTTCATTCATTTGCATACATATGAATGAAATTAATGGGAAATTCACCAATGGCTAATGTGGAAGAAGGAAAAAGGAGACTCCACTACCATCACCCATCTCCATAGCAGGCATGCGGTAGTTCTAACTGATATTTCAGTACAATAACTTCTTGACAATGCTTACGTTATGTGAAGCACTGCTGTTCAGCATCGGCTTTTGGCAAAGCTTAGACAACACCTGTGATTTCCAAATTCTGTCCCAGGCAACCTCCTGTCAGCATTTTAGGGGTTATTCAGTGAGAAGATCAGTAATGATGGACAAGCTTATCTTAAAGATAGCTCTTCCTTTCACCCACACCTTTGTTGCAAAATGTGCCACTACAGAGGTTCAAGTGAGATCCCACTTGCTTCACTGCCATAGCTGTCAACCTTCCCTTATTTGGAGGGAAACTCCCTTATTCCAGTGTCGTTTCCCGCTGCTATCCCGGATTGTTGATATCCCATAAATTTCCCAGATTTCAAAGGAAGCAGCTCCTCTCCCTCCCTGCCAGCCAGGCTCCTCAACTGCGTTGCTCGGCTGCGTTGCTCACCAATAAGGAGTCTGAGAATGACTGGGGGGGTGGAGCTTGCATGCCTTGTGCCGATCAAATCGGCTGCATTGCCTGGGGACTTGCCTTTGCTTCAGCGCTTCCCAGCGGAGAGGTGACAGTGTGGTTTGCCTTGCTGCTGTATCCCTTTGCCAGGTTGCTGCACTGTGGGAACCACAGCTTGAGGCTTCGTTTGGCTGGTGGCTGGGATTTCTGCCTTTAGGTCTTTGGCTCAGAGGGGCTCTACTCTCTCTCTCTCTCTCTCTCTCTCTGTGTGTGTGTGTGTGTGTGTGTGTGTGTGAGAGAGAGAGAGAGAGAGAGAGAGAATGAATGTGTCACTTAAGCTGATCGTAGGAATGCTGTAGCTTCACACACTTACCTTCACACAATGTGTAATTAACTTGGGGAATTTTTTTACCGCAGGATGTGGTGAGGTCAGTACTTTACAAGGGGAACTGAGAGATGAATGGGAGATGTGGTTTGTCAGTATTAATGGACAGCTAAATAGAAACTTATAGAAACTAAATAGAAAGTTAGGACCAAGATTCAAATCCTCACTGGGTAACTTTGCTCACTAGTAACATTGAACCACGGGGACGAGAAATCTGAAAGTTGACAGCTATGTTCACTGCTGTTTATGCACTTATCACTGGAAATGCACTGATATGATGCGAATAGAGAGCCTCCATACCAGAAGGGATTTATGCACATACATCAGCAGACATGTAGAGCTCTTTCTCATGCCAGCATCCAAAAACTGCTGCTCTTTCAGGAAAACCACTGGAACTACCCTTCTCAAATTGGTAGGATTTGTTTTCTCAGAACTGGCAACCTCACCTGCAAATTTCATACAGTTCTCTCCCCAAAATGAATATCTAAACATTCCAAAAGGGGAGAGGAAGTGAGATGCTCAGCATAATAAAGCCTGTACCTATTTCCTTGTTATTTAGCAAACTTTATCCACTCTGGATGGACTAGGGTGCCTGCAAATTTCACCCATTTCTGCCAAAAGGGAGAAAAGGTTTTATCCTTTAAAATTTCCCAGTAGTGAATGAAGTAGATTGGTACAGAGCTGTGCAGTGAACAGTGCACCTGTTTATGTTTCCCATGAAAGATGTTTGCACGGGTTGACTATAAACAGCCAGATGCCCAGAGCAGCAACAGCAGCAGCATAACAGTACGTGAACTTCCCAGAATTAACCAAGACGTGGGGGCAGCAGACCTGTGTTTACAAAATGGTCAATGCCAAAGTCTTATAAGGGTATTCGTATGTGTTCAGGATATGAGAGGGTGTCACCGCTCCCCTCAATGCTTTCTCAAAAACCCCCTCAAATTGTTTTCTTCTGGTGGGATTCAAAGACCAAATATAATCTGAAGCGGGTAAAAATCAGTTGAGGAGAAACTCATTTAGAGGAAAAGCAGAGGATGAGGTAGGGGTTATTCTCTGCTGTTTTACTCACCCTTATTTCAGTTAAGAGTGCATACACACACAGACACACATACTACAGTGGTACCTCAGGTTAAGAACTTAATTCGTTCTGGAGGTCCGTTCTTAACCTGAAACTGTTCTTAACCTGAGGTACCACTTTAGCTAATGGGGCCTCCCGCTGCTGCCGCGCCACCCCATGTGATTTCTGTTCTCATCCTGAAGCAAAGTTCTTAACCCGAGGTACTATTTCTGGGTTAGTGGAGTCTGTAACCTGAAGTGTCTGTAACCCGAGGTACCACTGTATAGGAATTTGGCACAGCTCATCAGGCTGTGCTACTTTTTCATCTGCTTTGGCCTTCACATTGGGGAGGGCTCTGTATCTGGTATACAGAAGAAGCAGTACAGCCAGCTGTATTTCACATTAAATTGACACGCACACACAGCCCAATGGATTCTCACCATCTCTCCTTGTTTCCACTTAGCTTTCACTGTCTGGAGTTCTTCTTTGGCCATCTGGTTGAATCTTCCATTCTTCATCAAATTTCCCTGTCAGCAATCTTGTCTCATTTTGGCATTTGTTATGCATTTGAAGTTTTTTTGTTGGCTGTAGCTGGGTCACTATTTTTTATTTTTATTTTTATTTGCTTTCTAAGATTGTCACGCAGCTGTCCTGACATTTATTCTGATTTCTTCCAGTTCCTAGGCATCCATTCATCTCCTTTTTGACTTTAATAGTGCTGTGTGATCCTGCCAGTTTTGAAGGCATTCAGTGTTGGGCTGCTTTCAAGAACTAGTGTCTGTTCTGTCCTTTAATTTGAATCCAAACTGTGCTGTCTGCTTCATTGCTTCTTGCACAGTGGTAGCAGCCTTCTTATTAGCAGGCTGTATTTGCCTTGGAGTCACCGAGAACCCTTTATTTGTTGCTTTGAAGATAAGCTTTGCACCAAAAAGTGAAATTAAGCTATGGGCTAATTTATACTTTTCACTTTTCTGCAATAAGATCTACTGGTGGCAACGAAATCTAATGATTATATCCAGGCACACTTCCAAAGTCCCATTCAAGTGATGTAGATTAGAACCCTGCTTTTTTCATGCTCTGTATACTTTACAACCATTTCTGATTGACAGATTGAATAATTCCCTGCGAGTTGAACTGGGAATGGCTCCACCTTTAGTATACTCCAAACCAAACACAAAGTGGTCAAAAATTCCCTTTCCTTCCCAATAGTCAATCGTGTCTCTTGCAATGAAAACTTTTATACAATCATGATAAAACATTCTCCTTCTAACCATAACATTATCAACGACATATTTTGTCTTTATTCCCTGCAAGCTGCAATAGTTGTGCTAATGAAAAATGAACTCTGAATCTTCCTTTTTAATTATGATGTTACTTATTAGAGGATATTTCATGGTAATAATATTTTTCAAATTACGAAAGTGTTATTTTTAAACGTTGCTCTACAGTTTGTTTGTTTTTGCTTCTGGTATGAGAATACGTTTGCTACCATATGGCAGTGGGAATTGGAATGGGAGTTACTCATTGTTACTGAACTGTAGGGTAATTACTCAAAGCAAATTCTCGCCTAGGCTTCATTTGCTTGCTGGGATTCAGTCAGGTTTTGTTTATATATGTACTTTGACTACTCACACAATAGACCCAGTTCTGCAGCGACGTTCCTTTGCACAGAGTTGTGCCTATGTGATGTGAGAAATTTTGCTAAGACTGTGATGGTGTCCAAATAGAACTGAAAACTCCTGTATTGACAAGGGATGTCCCTGCTATTTACATGGGATTCGATGACAAGAAACATTTTGCTTTGCACTTCTATGAGTGCGCAGGAGATATTCTTGCTGGGTTGTGGCTCTTAGGGATTGTGGTGAGCTCCACTGAGGGGGAACCATGCAGCAAATATAGCCCAGACTTTTCTGAGTCCAAGCCCACTTGGCTCCTACTGGAAACGACTGTGAACTATAAGCAATCCTCACTTTTCTCCCTGTCTCCAAACCTCCAATGAAAAAGAGGAAGGCTCAAATGCACTGCTGTGTATGACCGTGGCAGCATGTAAGACTTACGAGGCCTTGGCATGAGTTCTCTCTCCTGCTCCATCAGGTGATCTTGGGCATGAGTAGTTGGTGGGCAGCAGGGGGTTCACAGAAGGGGTTGGACATGCAGAGTCCTTTAGGTCACATTAGGCTCCCTCTTAGCACATTGGAAGTGTGATAGGGCCTAGTCTTTTTGAATGAACATAAGCCAAAACTAATATTAAGTTTGGGCACAAGCTAAACTGCACATTAGATTTATTCTGGAAATGATTTTATTCAAACTGCATTTTGAACTGGACTAGTGGAAGGGTTTTTTTTATTGGGGGGAGGGTTTTTTTGTTCTTGCTTTTATTATATTTTATTGTGTAATGAAGGAATGGGTTTCCCAAACCCAAAACTGACTGTGCAGGCACTTTGAAACGGCACCAAAATCCCTATTTTTCCTTAGCTAAAATCCATTAACTTGAGCTCTGAGTCAATGTATAAACAAAAACCCAGCTGTATAAACAAGTGCTCAGAGCCCTCTCCTTTATCAGTTCGTGACGGCAAGGATGACCTTGGCTGTTTCAGTGGAGTAGGGATGACATGTCTAGGTCTTATCTTACGTCCTGATGCACAGACCTAGTCCGGGAACAGTGCCAGAGTGTGTTCTTGGAGTTGGTGACCTCTTGCTCCAAGATAAGAGTAGGAACAGGAATACCCTTTTATGGTCAGAAGTACAGGAAGGAATACCCTTTCATGGTTAAGAATATCGGAGCAGGAACATATGTGATGTCAGCCTAGGCTGATGTGGTTGGATTCCTGGGGAAGGAGGGAGAGGGTGCCTGGAGGATATATATACTGCATGAAATTTCTCATTTCTTTGGACTTGCTGTGGACACACCACGCAGGTGCCTTTCTGCTGTTCCGGAGAGCAGAAATGAAGAACTATTTCTCTGA
This sequence comes from Podarcis muralis, assembly GCF_964188315.1. Lineage (NCBI taxonomy): Eukaryota > Metazoa > Chordata > Lepidosauria > Squamata > Lacertidae > Podarcis > Podarcis muralis. The sequence goes on along the minus strand of NC_135657.1, from coordinate 86,306,828 downwards.
ACCAACCCTCGGTGTCATTTGACTTCCTTCCTCCTGTCCGGGAGCAATGCAGACCCAATTGGTGAACTCCAATAAGGCTACAGTGTTTTTATATTGTATTTTTATGTTGTGAATCACCCTGAGATCTAGGGTTGAAGACCATTATACAAATTTAATAAATAAAATGAATTACCATTCCCTCCCATATTAAATATCTTTGGGAAGACAGGTCAAATGATATTACACTGGCCGTGGCAAAGTTTCTTTAGGAGATTATAAGAAACAAAGATCATTATACCCTAGATAAAACAAAATGACTGCCTTGGTTTCTTCCATCTGTCTGGTTGTTTTAACTGTATCTAGTTTTGAAATTGTTTTGTGGGTCTTTGGACTGCTATAAAGTTTTGATTTGAATTACCACTCACTTTGTTAGACATTGCACAGTACATTCAGGTCCTGATGGATTAAGCATTTTGAGATAGAAGAAATATATACCATTGTCTGAATGTGGCCGCACCTAGTTTCATGCAATGGCTTTTTCCTACTTGTTCTTTCCAAACAATCCTTTTCCTAATAATTTATTTTGCTACAAATGTTTTACTGCTGCACTACATTGAACTGAAATTTTCAGCTCTCCAGTATGACCATGATGTATTACTTGAGTAATCACTGCGAAAGTCAGGGCAGACCTCTGTCTTATTTGAAGGTGCCGGTGTGATGGTTTGTTTTTCCCCTTCTTCTTCCCCAAATGTGCATCCCTTTACACTTACACTGAACAAGTTTGGCTGAGCACTAGCAGCAATCTAAAACAGCATGAATCACCAGTAAAGGGGAACAGATGAAAGCAGGAATTGATATCTGAATGATGTAACAGGACTTTTAAAAATGCCTTTTGGACTCTGCTTCAGGCAACAAAATGGTCCAGCAGTGACACTTCATCATTTGCAGTGCTACTCAAAAGGAAGTCCCATTGATTTCAGTGGGACTAACTCTCAGGTAAGTGAATATATGATTAGAACCTTAAGGTAAAAGGTAAAGGTACCCCTGCCCGTAAGGGCCAGTCTTGCCAGACTCTGGGGTTGTGCGCTCATCTCACTCTATAGGCCAGGAGCCAGCGCTGTCCGCAGACACTTCCGGGTCACGTGGCCAGCGTGACAAGCTGCATCTGGCGAGCCAGCGCAGCACATGGAACGCCGTTTACCTTCCCGCTGGTAAGCGGTCCCTATTTATCTACTTGCACCCGAAGGTGCTTTTGAACTGCTAGGTTGGCAGGCGCTGGGACCAAATGACAGGAGCGCACCCCGCTGCGGGGATTCGAACCGCCGACCATGCGATCGGCAAGTCCTAGGCGCTGAGGTTTTACCCACAGCGCCACCCGTGTCCCTATGATTAGAACCTTAGATATGCTCTTTTCCTACCACCTCAGTTCAGAAAGCTCCTTTTGCTTGAAATTTCACCATGCTAAATAACGGGATGTAAATACAGCTGTCACATTTTTTGGGGGGGTGGGGAACGTGTGATAAAAAAATACTGTTGCCTTCTCTGGCACTTCTAATATTGCATAGCTTTAGCATACTCAGGAATCAAAGGTTTTGTGTCTCTTTTGTAGGAAATGTATACTTTTTTGTGCATTCTACAATTTAGTGGTAGTGGCGTCCACCCTGTGGAACACCTTCCCACCAGATGTCTAAGGAAAAAACAACTACAGTGGTACCTCAGGTTACATATGCTTCAGGTTACAGGTGCTTCAGGTTACAGACTCCGCTAACCCAGAAATAGTGCTTCAGGTTAAGAACTTTGCTTCAGGATAAGAACAGAAATCATGTTCCAGCGGTGCGGCGGCAGCAGGAGGCCCCAATAGCTAAAGTGGTGCTTCAGGTTAAGAACAGTTTCAGGTTAAGAATGGACCTCCGGAACAAATTAAGTACTTAACCCGCGATACCACTGTACCAGACTTTTAGGAGACATCTGAAGGCAGCCCTGTTTGGGGAATCTTTTAATATATGAAGGACTATTGTATTTTAATATTTTGTTGGAAGCCACCCAGAGTGGCTGGGGAAACCCAGCCAGATGAGTGGGGTATAAATTATTATTATTATTATTATTATTATTATTATTATTATTATTATTATTATTTCCATTTTTAGCTCAGTGTTAGAGCATTTGCTTTTCACACAGAAGGTCCTAGATTCAATCCCCCAGCACATCTCCAGGTAGGGCTGTGAAATATCCCTGACAGAAACCTAGGAAGCCACTACCAGTCAGAATAGATAGCAGTGAGTGAGATGGACCAATGCTCTGACTTAGTATAAGGCAGGTTCCTAAGCCCATCTCTAACTTTTTTCAAGGTAAGAGATGTTTTGGCTACAACTTTCCATACAAAAGTGTGTTATTCCGTCCCTGAATCCTGCCTACATTACATGACCTGGGAAAATTCAATTGGCAGATTGTTCTCACCCCGAAGTGGACACTGACAACGTAAAGAGGGAGAAAGTGAAATGATTATGGAAGTTCTGCCATCAATAATGAATGACCAGGAATTATTTATAGGACAGCAAATCAATGGCAGTGAGCTTGTGCTCATTTTCATGTTGTCACAAACATAACAGATAACTAGGCATAATCAATAAGAAGCTAATTTCTACACCCTCTAAGAAATGATTGATTTTATGAATATTTAGATGCTTAATAAATCAAAGTGGCAGAAACTCCTTTTGAGCAAGTTAGGATATGGGCTCAGTTTTGTGACTGGTGCAGGTGTATGACCTGTGTCTTTTTAAAGAAGTTGGCACTTGACTATCCTTTATTACAGGTGACCTAGTGCTCTTTATAGCATTTTTGGTTTATCAAAACTTTTTTAAAAATAAATAAATAAATCTGTCCTGGGTTTTTATTTATGTCTTCTCTTATGGAAAGGAAATGTTTCATGAGCATGAATGATTTTCTACTATGCCTAAACATGTTCTCTCTCTCTCTCTCTCTCTCTCTGTGTGTGTGAATCAGTGCATTCTTGGGAAAACCTCTTAGAATCGATAAATCTCTATAAAACTATGCAGGAGGGGAAGGTTCTGAGGACCCAGGCTAAATAGAATTGTATATTTCCTGTTGGAAACACTTTAAACCATTATTTGAATGTAAGCAGTTCTGCTGCAAATGATTCAATGTTAATTTTTCCTTCTTTCTTTGAATTGCACTATGGAACATTGACTATCTGTTACTTGTAAGTAAAATGCATTGTGGTCACATAACTTCTTGCCACTTTCCCTTTTTGTTTTAATTCAGAGATTTATGGAAGCCATTACTCTGCAAGAAATGTAATTTGCATAGCAATGTATGATGGAGGATCACCATTACTTTGATCCCGCTGTTTTATACTGATTTTACTGTATACATTTTATTAAGCCACCTACCAAGTGGTGTTGATTCTACATGCCTTCTACATTCAATCAAGCCTGTAAATACTCTAGCCTAATATTTCCCAGCTTCTATTTTATTTTGCCATGAGAATATCACATGTGGGTTACTTCCAGATGACCTGTTGACTAGGTATGCCTTCTGATTTGTCTGGATTCAGTTTGTAGGGAGGTTGGACAATGCTGGCTGTTTATTGAGCACTCATTCTAATATGTTGGTGGGGGAGTTATACAAAGTTGCATCGAGCAATTGTTACTCCACATTTTCCAATGCATTTCCCCAACGCTTTCTTCATTTCAAAAAGTCATTTAAAAAGGGCAGGGGGAGCAGGTTTGTTGTGCAAGAAGGCCAAATCAGCTTTAATTGTGAAACTTGCATTTGTTGGCATGTGACTGAATCCTACACAAAAATAGCAACTGCCTGGAAGTGCCCTTAGAGCCCTCGTTCATACACTCACTCTGTGGTTGCACTGCAAAAGCTTGGTGATGCATCACAAGTATCACACAACCTGCTGTGAAGACATTTTTGCTATGTGAGTGCCCAGTTACCTGGAGTCCCAGTTCACAGTATTCTTACCTCTCTAAAAAAGCAGGAGAAGGAAAGAAAGGAACTCGCCCACTGCATGTTAGGTCATTATTTTGTTGTGGTGGTGGTGGTGTGGTGTGTGTGAGAGAGTATTCACACTGTTCTATCACATTATTGCAGCGCAACGCCAGACTTAAGTGAATGTATAACCAGGGCTTTGAGAAGCCTAGCTGCAGTGTGATCTGAAAGAATGGACAAGTTTACCGTTGTAACCTCAAGGCAGCTTTTGCTAGCTCTCTCTGATAATTGGCAATTCCTGTTAAGGTTTCCGGAAGGAGAATAAGCCTATTCATGCTGATTTTTTTCCTGGATTACAAAAGCCTCTGACAAGTCAGATGTCAAGTATGCAAAGAAGAGAAAAGGCAGGTTGATGATCTGTTTGAAAGTGACATAGAATATTAATTATTTTTTAAATAATAATAATAAAAAACCCTAGTCTAAGAAAGTGAAGTTGAGTCGATGGGCAAGAAGGATGTCTGACCAGCTTGGGTGACATTAACATAAGAGAGAGTGCTGGAGGTGAAATAGTTAAACAGGTTGCCCAGTCAGGACCCAGGGGGGTGGAGTCAGTGGGACTATAAAACCAGCTCTGGGAGGGGCAAAGGGGGTGTTCGTAGGGAGTTTGTTGGGAGTTGGGTGGTTGGTTGGAGTGGGAGTGAATTGGGCTAGAGTTGTGGGTAGGTTGAGTTAGTGTAACGAAATAGGCTGAGTCAGGAACAGTTAGGGGCTAGGTAGACAAGTAAATATCAGAGACGTGGTTTAGTGAGTGAGAGCAGGTAGAGAAAGTTATAGGACTGGATAGGCACCCCATGAATTTAATTGACTGATACTGTTTATGAAACCACACACTTGTTAAACTGCAATAAATAAACAAAAGTTTATGTTTCAATTTAACCCTGACTGGACTCAGTATTGTCCCAGGTAGGGCCTGGGTGGTGGCAGCGAGAAATAACATGGTGGCACAGGGATCAATAGATGGTGAAATGTCCGGGGACCCTGTGTGATCGCCACAGAAAAGTAGTTTATTTCATTGTATTTCATTTCTGGAAAACTGGAAGTCACCACTTTATCACAGCTGTGTGTGTGTTTGTGGGCGCTGTGTAAAGCAGTAGTTTCCAACTCCTTCAGTGCTAAGACCCATGTTTATGCACTCTCCTCTCCTTTTCTCTCTCTTTCTGTCTTTCCTGCAGTTTCCCTCTTGCTCTGTATAGTTAAAGCTATGGTTTTCCCAGTAGTGATGTATGGAAGTGAGAGCTGGACCATAAAGAAGGCTGATCGCCAAAGAATTGATGCTTTTGAATTATGGTGCTGGAGGAGACTCTTGAGAGTCCCATGGACTGCAAGAAGATCAAACCTATCTATTCTGAAGGAAATCAGCCCTGAGTGCTGACAGATCGTGAAGCTGAGGCTCCAATACTTTGGCCACCTCATGAGAAGAGCAAACTCCCTGGAAAAGACCCTAATGTTGGGAAAGATTGAGGGCGCAAGGAGAAGGGAACAACAGAGGATGAGCAACATGAATTTGACCAAACTGCGGGAGACAGTGGAAGACAGGAGTGCCTGGCGTGCTCTGGTCCATGGGATCACGAAGAGTCAGACATGACTAAATAAATAAACAACAAGAACACAATTGGCTTGGAACAGAGCTCTCTGCTGCCACTGCTGGAGTTTCCTATTACAACATGCCCTTGTCACTGCTGAATCCTCTCTGTTGCCATGTGCTCCTTGGAGTCCCTTCCTGTGGCTGCAACACATGCTCAGAAATCTGGATGGATGCTTCACTACCAAATTTAGGTAAATTCCTCACTTGCTTAGACTTTTTGAATTTGGTTAATTTGGTTTGCAGTTCCTTCAAGTTGTTATATTTAATAAATGCAACCCTTCCCTCAATACTTTGACTCAAGTCTTCGCTGTGGGTGGTATTGGGAGCTTGATGTGAGGTACTCAGTTAAATGCTTATCTTGCCTGGATCATACCCTGCCTTTCTCTCTCACACACACATAAATAGTGGTAGCCTCTGTTAAAACCTGAGGAGCTGAGGATGATTTAGAGGAAGTGTAAATATTCTTTTAAGATGGGTTGTGAAAATGCTCACATCAATTAGCTTGTTTTATCATACCCCCTCCACCCTAAACTGCTAATTTTTAAAGATGTCATATTAGAGATGCTTTTGTCCTCATCCTCTTTCTCCTCCTGCTGTTTTATCACATTAAGGGGTCATAATTCTTTGTTTATGATCTTGCAGTCTGTTATCTTGGAGTGTCTGCGATGTCAGGAATAGAGATTATGTATATGGCATTTCAGCTACCAAGAAGAAGCTGAAAGAAGCCAGCTCATAGGCCGACACAGCGTGAATAATGCTAATAATCGGAAACAATTCTAGCATCTTACAAGTGAAAGCAAAGGAAATGGTGTCAGGGATATTAGTTGCATTTGTCATCTGGTTTTAACTAACCACTGTTGAAACTCGTTACCCTTAGAGTTATTTAATAAAAAGGAGAGAGGTTTTAGAATGGAAAACAACATGGAAAAGGCCCTTATTGAAATATTTCAAATTGGCATGTCTCATCAGTTTCAAATGGAAGTAATATAAAGGCTCGATTCAGAGGTAACAGGAAACCGTGGTTTCCCATTCTGAGAATGGGTTGCATTGACCTTGGTACTTGCACACTCCCTCTCCCTCTACTCTTTTGTGCCCCTAGACATATATCTTCCACTATATACTAACCACATTTCCCCAGTACTTGTGGGATTGCTTAAACTATGATTAGCAAGAACCAGAGAGGCAGCGGCTATCCCTCCAGTCTATAGCAGATGGAGAAATGGGGAAGCAGGGAAGAAGACATTCTATTTTAAGGTGGGCTGGCTGTGCTAAGGGACTATGCTGAGGCATTTTCATGAAGGGAGAGATGAAATGCAGCTTTCCACAGAGAGCAAGGAAAAACCCGATTGCAGAGCTGAGAAACCGCAAATGGGTATGTGATCCAGCATTAGTGGCTGACATTAGTCAGAACTCAACCTCCAATTGTATGGGCCCCAAAAGAGCGTTTGAGGGAAATGTGGCAAATGGAACTAGAAGCTAGTGACCTGGAGCATTTCTTAACACTTCAGGGACAGTTAACCAGAGTCAAGAGCGGAAGATGCTCAGGAGAGCCAGAATTTCTTTTAAGAGTTCTCAAGCTCAAGGCCTAAAATGGAAGCAAATTGAACTGAGCATCCCCCCAACAATGGCATTTGGTGTTTAGCCACTCAAAGCCACACAGAACATTCAATGCGATTTCGTAGAGCAGCAAAGCAGGGATGAACTTAAGGCCAAGTACAAAACTGTTGGCAACAGCATGGAACTGCCAGAACTCGCAGCTGCTGAAACATTTCCAAAACCAAGGACAGATGCACAGAAAGTGACTTCACTCTTTGGAATGACTTACTGCTGTGAGCAGTTCTTTTCAAAACTTTGGCTTTCACCGTGAGGGAAGAACAGACATTAATTTGTAGAACCAGTTGCGAGTAGCAGCATTGTCAGTCCTGTCAGCTTGAACGAAACTCACCAATGAAAAGAAAGCACAGGCAACACACTAAGCTGAGTCAAACATCCCTGGCTTTACATCTTCAGTCCCCACCAGCTTGTGTGTCCCCTGACAGGCCATCCTAAAACATCTCAGGGAACTGTGATTGGCTCAGAATTGAAAGGTTCTCCTCAGAGGGCCAAGAGAAAAGAGGGGACTGCACAAGCCTGAAACTTCCTGTGTCTTGCTCTTGTAGCAAGAAACCATCTTATTACATCTGAACTGAGCCAATGTGTGTTTGGTATTGTTATTTATTTATTTATTTACTTTCTTCTTATTGTTTGGTGTTATTTTACTTACTTTCTCATGAACTTCAGTTCTTTGAAGCTTATCCTATAGAACACACCCTCAACTGTTCTTTAAACTCCTTGAAGTTCAAAAGGAACTCCCTGCCAAGCTCTTAATTAGAACTGGGAAGACTCTCCTACCATGGCTAGGCCTGCTAGAGAGGCATGCTTCTCAAGAGTTGGAGGGTAGGGGGAGATGCAACTGCCAAATCATGGGTGTAGAAAATAGTTGGCACTCAGTCCTCATCAGAAGCAATTGACTAGGTGTATGTGAGGTAGTGGTGGAAGGAACTACTACTCAACCTTCATGGAACTTTGAAGTGTCAGGCATAGCCCTATTGGCTTTAGCCCAAACGTAGCAGAGTTTTCCTGCACAGCGAGGAAGCTAGTTGCGGCAGTAATGACTAGTCAGCTAGACTCAGAATAACTATTTACAGGATTTATTAAAAGGAAGAATAAAACCAGCAGAGTTTCTGCATACAAATCAAAGCAAAATAAACCCTCTCTTTCTCTCTCTCAAAACCATACACAGCACTTCTACTCCTAACAACACCTCACTTCAAACTGAGCTAGCAATCCCTTGATAACAGAGCAGAGTGCTGGTCGTTAACCAATCAGAGTGAGTAGTTTCTAGGTCAAGCAGACCTGGGCTTTCTGCCAAGAGTAAATTGACACCAGCCTGAGTTAATTGTGCGAAGCTAGAATCTGCAAGTTTCCCACGAGAACCAATTAACAGAAACTGAACACCCCCTCACAGATTCTGCTGAACAATTAACATCAAATACACCTATGTAGGAGATCATTTTTCCAGCAAACCTAAACCCTTGCACATTTGCTTGTTCTTTATCTTTGCCAGTGGTTTAGTTAACACATCTGCTACATTTTCTTCACTTGATACATAAGTACAGGTGATTACATTGTCTTGTACACAGCAACGTACATTTTGGTATTTTACAGAGATATGTTTGGAACGCGATTTGAAACCCTCTGTTTTACTTAAGGTTATACAAGCTTGATTATCAATGTAAACTTGTACTGGTTCTCCACAATTTACATTTAAATCTGCTAACAAATGCTTGAAATAAATCACCTCGTTGCACAATTCACTCAATGCGGCGTACTCTGATTCCGTTGATGACACACTTACAATGTCTTGCTTGCGAGACCGCCAGCTGATTAAAGCTCCACCGACCATTATGACTAGTCCTGTGACAGATTTTCTATCCGGCAAATTTCCCCAGTCACTATCACAGTAGCAACTCAACATTTCATCCTCTGAAGAATTTAATTGTAACATATAGCCAATTGTCTGTTTGAGATACCTCAGAACTTGTTTTACCCCTTTCCAGGCATTTAGTGTGGGTTTTGAGACCAATCTACTTAATATGCCTACTGCATAGCTAATATCAGGTCGGGACCACTGTGCTATATACAATAAACTTCCAATTACAGAGTGATATACATCAGGATGTTCAAATTCAGGACTCTCATCTATATGAAGTGTTTTTATGAAACCTGGATCCATAGGCACCACTGCCCCTTTGCAATCCTGCATCCTGTATGTAGTCAGTAGTTGTTTAACTTTGTTCTGCTGACTAATTAGGCAGCTGCCATCTTGGGCCCAGCACACTTCCAACCCTAGATATGTCCTAACCGGGCCTAAGTCTTTCACTTTGAACTTACTGGACAATTGCTTGGCAAACCTTTTAGTTTGTTTATCTGTTTTGCAGGCATACAAAACATCATCTACATAAATCAGACAGAACTCTTGATCACTGCCTGTACCACGTACATAAACACAATTGTCAGCTGTACTCTGCTTGAAACCAAATGACACTAAGGCCTCATGGAAACATTTGTTCCAAGATCTTGCAGCCTGTTTGAGACCATATAGAGCTTTGTTTAATTTTAACACTCTCCTGTCACCAGAGGTTTAAGTTTGTACACCCACCTGCAGCCTACAATCTTTGCCCCCTCAGGCGCTGCTACTGGTGTAAAAACCTTGTGCTCATTCAGAGAGGACATCTCTTCCTCCATTGCCTGTTTCCAGAGCTCTGCCTCCTCTTTTGGTAACTTTAACACCTCCTGAAAACTCTTGGGTTCTGCAATCACACTAAACACATTTGCAGTATCAGGAGAAAAACGCACTGGAGGCACTCCTTTGTTTTGTCTTTTAGATCTTCTGGGAGAAAATTTTTCTTCTGACCCACTTTCCTCCTCAGAACTACGACCTCTCTTTTGTTGCATAGCAACTGGTCTTTGGCTAACTCCACTTTCTTGAGAGCTCTTATCTGAACTTTCCTCCCCCTCAGACTCTGATTCTCTATGTTTACCTTCAGAGTCATGAAGCTCCTGGGAAGGTTCAAACCAAACCTCAGTATTGGCATGTAGTCTCTCCCAGCCACTATGTTCACAAAAACTGGCATTCCTGGAGATCACAATGCCATTTGTCCCTTCAGCAAAGCGGAAACCTTTTCCCAGCTCCTGGTAACCCACAAACACTAACTGTTTGGTCTTAGGATCTCCCTTCTTCCTCATTTGTTTTGGAATTAATACCCAGGCTTTTGATCCAAACACATGCAAATGGTCAATTTTGGGTTTTTTCTGAAACAATTTAAAGTACGGGGTTGTACCTATTGTTTGATGAAAGAGCCTGTTTTGGAGATAACACGCGGTGAGCATGCTCTCCCCCCAATAAGACATGGGCAAATCAGCATCATCAAGCATGGCAAACATCATATCTTGTAAAGATCTGTTTTTTCGCTCTGCAACGCCATTCTCCTCTGGGGAAAAAACATTAGTTTTTCTATGCCCAATGCCACGCTTTTGTAACCAATCTTTAAAAGCATTTGACATAAATTCGCCACCTCTGTCCGTCTGAATCCTTTTAAGTTTAATGGACAGAAATCTTTCCACAGATGCCACCCAGCCTTTAAACTTAGTGAACACGTCACCCTTGTTCTTCATGGGAAAAACCCAGGAGTAACGCGTGGCGTCATCCACAATTGTTAGTGAAAAGCGCGATCCACCCCTGCTTACAGCAAATGGACCAATTACGTCCATGTGAACCAGCTGTAGCGGTGACTCACTAACTCTGTCACTTCTGGGGTAAGAGACTCTGTGGGTTTTAACCTTTTTACACACATTACAATCAAGGTACTTGTTACAACTCTTTAAATTACCCCCATCAGCCAATTCAGACATTTTTAGTACACTTTTCCAGCAAGCATGCCCCATTTTCCTATGCAATAAGTGCACACAGTTGTCATGTATAGCTTTGTTATTCACTGCAGGCTGAGATTTACTGACTACTGCTGCAACTTGAGATCCTGCTTTAAGCCAAAACAAGCCTCCCTCTGACTTAGCAGTGCCTAAAATCTCACCAGCCTTCTTAATAATGCAACTGTCTCCTTCAAAATACACTTTAAACCCAGCTTTTAGCAAACAATCTACAGACATCAGATTGCTCCTTAATGAAGGCACACAAAGTACATTTTGCAGACATTCACGAAGACAAGGAACAAAAACTGCACCCCCCGAAATCACTTCGGAAGTACTTCCGTCTGCTAGAGCCACCTGGCTGCGCTGTGCTGAGTTCTTGGAAACAAACAATTCATCTGAATTCACGATGTGGCGAGATGCTCCCGAATCGACCACCCAGACCGCTTGTTTCTCATCAGCAATCTTGACCTCGCCGGTCACCAGCTGAGCCGACTGTTTTCGTTTGAAGAATTTCTTTTTTCGCTGCTGCTGCTGCTGATCTCGTCTCTGCTCCTGCACCGGCAACTGAGACTTGACCAACTCCGGACATTGTCGTTTTAGATGCGCTGAGGACCCACATTGGAAACAACGCCTAACAGCAAACGCTGACTCCTCACCGGTACGCTGCTCTTGCTTCACCTCTGGCACGGCATGAGAACTCCTTCCAAACCGCCCGCCTGTAGAAGCCTCTGCAGCCAACGACCTTTCTTGCCTCTTCTGCCATTCTTCAATCAAACGCCCAGTAACGTAACTGACTGATAAATCACGCTCCTGCATGCCTTCTAGAGACAAAACCAAATTATCCCAACTTTCCGGGAGAGAACTCAAAATAATAGCCACCTTCTCCTGCTGGTCTAACGCACAGTCTCTTTCCTGTAGCGCTGCAAACTTTAACTGTAAACTGTGTAGGTGTTCCTGCATTGTAACCCCAGGCTGTAACATTGCCTTGTACAATGCCTTGCGAATGAACAGCTTGGAAACCGCTGTCTCACGCACATGGAGTTCTTTAAGTGCTTGCCACACACCTCTAGCTGTCTTGATTCCCCTCACATACGGCAACTGGGAATCTTCCAGCCCCAAGACAATTGTGGCCCTTGCTCTTTGGTCTTTATCGAGGTCTTCATCATCAGGCTTCGCAGGAAACTTACTCACCACTTGCCAGAGACGATCCCTCTGCAGCACTGCCTGCATGCGTTCCGACCACAGCAAGTAATTGGAGTCATTCAGACGCTCAAAAGCCATCTGAACTGGTTGTGAGGCCATCTTGAGAGCGATGTCCCTGGAACCCGGAACCAGCTACTCACGACCACCGAGAGAGAAAACAGGAACCACAGCACCCAGCACTCACACGCTGCAGCTGTTGTCCTTGTGTCCGCTGCGTCACCAGCTCACCACGGTCAGGAACCAGCCAGAGAACAACAACTTCTGGAACTACTGGAACCAACGCCGTAGATGCTGACACCACCGCAACTCAGGCTGGCAGCACAATGCCCATAACCTCATGGAACTTTGAAGTGTCAGGCATAGCCCTATTGGCTTTAGCCCAAACGTAGCAGAGTTTTCCTGCACAGCGAGGAAGCTAGTTGCGGCAGTAATGACTAGTCAGCTAGACTCAGAATAACTATTTACAGGATTTATTAAAAGGAAGAATAAAACCAGCAGAGTTTCTGCATACAAATCAAAGCAAAATAAACCCTCTCTTTCTCTCTCTCAAAACCATACACAGCACTTCTACTCCTAACAACACCTCACTTCAAACTGAGCTAGCAATCCCTTGATAACAGAGCAGAGTGCTGGTCGTTAACCAATCAGAGTGAGTAGTTTCTAGGTCAAGCAGACCTGGGCTTTCTGCCAAGAGTAAATTGACACCAGCCTGAGTTAATTGTGCGAAGCTAGAATCTGCAAGTTTCCCATGAGAACCAATTAACAGAAACTGAACAGAAACTGAACTGGGAAGACTCTCCTACCATGGCTAGGCCTGCTAGAGAGGCATGCTTCTCAAGAGTTGGAGGGTAGGGGGAGATGCAACTGCCAAATCATGGGTGTAGAAAATAGTTGGCACTCAGTCCTCATCAGAAGCAATTGACTAGGTGTATGTGAGGTAGTGGTGGAAGGAACTACTACTCAACCTTTCAGTGCTGGTTTGTTTGCACCCCACTGATCGCACCACCATTGTACCATCCCCTATACGCAACAGCAACCCACCTGCTGAGAAGCTAGCACAATGGTTACATCCTACTCAGTGGGCCACTTCTGGTGCACAATCTCCATGGCTGTTCTATGCTTCATGTGTAAGTTTATAGATAGAAATGGGCAAGGTATCTGAAATTCTCTTTGGACTGACTTCAAAAAATTCTGACTTTCACAAGGGGGAGAGATCCAGATAACTCATAACCCTTGAACTAATTGAAGTGTTAGAACCCTGGCAGCCCACCAGCAAAAAGCCAACCCTCACCCCTTTCTCATCTCTTTATCCCTGAATTTGGGCAACTGTAACAGTAGGCAGATGAGTGTGGGGGAAAGCAAGAAAAGGTGTTTTATTTCATTCCCCTGTCATTAAATGCCCTTAGAAAAACAGATTGGTTCACAGCCTCCTTGACATGCTATTGGCTCGCACAACAGAGCAACAGAGAGAAATATGTAAGGAAAGAAAGAAACCTACCTCCTGTTTCTCCTCTTTTCTCCATAGCTGTTCTTGCTTCCACCTAGTTTCAAGGGAAACAATGGGGATGACTTTTGTGGATGCAAGATGGCAGCAGGGATTTGAATGGGAAACCAGGAATTTTAGCCTGGATTCAAGAGCCCCCAAAGTTCGTTTCCAAAGCCTGAGCTCAAAGAATGTTGTCAGCATCTTTAGTCACAGATGTCAGCTGACGCTCCTTGCATGATACACGAGGCCTTGAAATGCGGTGTCAGAAACTTCTGTGACAAACAGACAAGTAGTAACTAGTCCAAAGTAATGAACAACTCACAGAAAGACATACCTGCTAAATATAATAGGATCCCTGCAGGATAAATGGCTTATGGATTGCAAGCCTGTGAAGTATAAATGGGACATTTTCGTTGTCCATCTATGAAACTTAAGGCTTGTTCACATTTCTAGTTATGTTGGATATGACCAAGACTTGGCTTTATTCTCACCATTTCTTCTCTATCCTGCTAATTCCTGGGGGGGAAATGTTACTCCTGAACAGGGGAGGAGAACTGCTTTGGTCTGGCAGGCTAAATAAGAAAGTGGGCACCACTCTCTAGGCCATTTTAGACAGGTGGTTGAGTTCACCAACATGCCAGTTGCATGATGTCAAAGGACATCAGGTGGATCTGTGCCCATTTGAAAGCAGTGGGCTTGCATCCAGCACTGAAGCAGGGAAGAATTGGGAGTGCACTCTAAGCTGTTTTGCTTTGGTCATGAATGCAAGCCCCACTGGGATTGGTTCCATTTGGGAGTTTTTGATTGCAGCAGGTATTGGCACAGTTTAAGAGCTCCAATCAGGAGTTCCTGAGTGGAACAGACCCCCCCATTGAGGTTTGCATTCAGGAGGGATTGGCTCTGATCAGAACCTCCCAAGTGGAACATATCCCAGCAGCTTAATTTAAACACTACTAAATACACACCCCACTGCAAAGGATCTCAAGCCTCTTGATAGTTTCTTGGCAGCTGTGGCTTTTCCCTGTTCTGCACCTGACAATCTACGGCATCAGGCAAATGATGGGTGAACATGGCTGGCCAAAAAGGACTATGCAGGCCAGGCTGGTTGGCCTAATTTGGCACACAGGTAGAAGGTTCCCCACCTCTCCTCTATAGATTAATTTCTATCCTCTCTTGTTAATGGCAGGGTCACTCAAAAATTTTGGTTCTCCAAACGGAAAGGGCTGGAGATGATGCTAAAGAATGACATGAAACTACTCTCAGAAAAATGTTCCCCATTTGAATCTATGTCTTATCAATAATCCTCCTCTGCCAAAGGACACAGACATTTTGCAGCAGCTTTCAATCCTGTAGGATTTTTTCCTTGATACTTTTGCAGCCCTCCTGCTGATGCCATCCATATTTGTCACCATTTTTCTCTGTTTCACAAGCTGCCTTAACACTCTTTCAGATTCTGCTGCCTCTGTCAGTTAGATCCTCAGCTCTGTAAAGAATCCAGAGGCCACCTGGTTGCAAAGTTGGAAGAGGAGCAGGGATTGGGATCAGATTATACCACAGCTATTTTTGCTCGAAACAAGGCTTTAAAAGAGTTCTGCAATACCCAGCCCTGATCAGCCCCCGGCTTCCAGGAGCTCCAGTCTTAACAGGAATCATTGCAGTTACGAAACATTGTTTCATTTTGTCTAATCAATTTTTAATCCCTCATAAGACACATGCATATTGGTTATTATTGCTTCACTAGCAACAGGCTATATCCAGAAGGGTGGGCGAATGGACTTTTTCTTCATTTAATTTTTTGTTCAGCTTAACTTTTGATTTTTAAAACCATTATCTCTATGAAGACAAGTTTTCATTTAAAAGTTTTGTTGTGCGACAGTTTGCAGACCTATTGAAAAATTCTGTGTACGTAACTGATTTTTATTTAAAAAGTAGCATTGAAGAATACAGGGATGCATTTAAACGCCTTCGATTAACCATATAAGAAATAGCTAAAGTCAGGGTCCACAATCTAACACAACAATAGTTTTGTTGAGTCCATTGATACCAAAGTTCTTAAACATGCTTGCATTGGTCTTGGATTGTGAGTTTATGTAGTGAAAATCACAACTTTGCCTAGTCCACAGCATAAGCTGAATTGCATTTTCGCTTGTCATCATGGTCCTAGGTCACCTTAGCTGTGCTTCCTCTACAGTGTAGTCTACACCAATCTCATTACTCACCTGCCAGGCTGGCGTTGCCCCTCTTACAGTTATATAGTATTTTCTGCAATAGCTCCACTGGCTCCTGATAGAGGTATGTTGCTGATGTTTGAAGAAACAACATAATGAATAAGCTGAAGAGCCCAATCATTGCTTGCAAATTTTAAAGCAGCAACATGTGGCTCGACAGAATCGGAGTGGCATTTTAAGCAGTGATTCTGTTGCCAAGGTTACTTTGAGCTGGCCTTAGAAGCTGTTCTGGAACGGGATTGCTCCTGCTGGATCCATGCCGGAGAAGGTGAGAATTGTCTTTATGCATGTCAAGCTGTCTGTATGTCAGTAGTGGGTCGTGTGGTGGAGCAGGGGCAATCAGTAGCCTCCCGGCAGCTGGGAGAGGCAAGGCAGTTGGCATAGTGCAAACGCACCAGCACAGTGCTGGATTGGCTTTGCTGCTGTGTTTGCATTCTACCAACCTTCCTGCCACCTTGCCCCTCCTCCTCTCCTTCCTGCCAAGCAGCAGCAACTCAGCAGTCAGGAAGTGGGGTGAGCACTACCACCCCACCATGCCATCTGCATGCAAATTGGGAGCCCTGCATCCCTAGTTGCAAGCACAGACTCCACCCTTTACAGCTGATATTCCACACATTCAGTGAATGAGAATAGGCCTTCAGTGCAGCTTAATCTCTAAAACTATTGAAGACTGCACACCTGTTGAAAACTGGCAAAGATGAATCAGATCACAAACATGGACTTCTGGTAGGAGTTCACTCTTAATACTGGACCACTCTGCTCCCAACAGCCTGCAGAACAGGGAACTAGCCCTTAGGCTACCACAATAACAGGATTTGTGGTTGCACATGGAAGGTCTAGCTTAATCCTTGAAGCCTTTGGCAGATTCCTTTCTCTCAGCCTGAGATCTCAGATAATTGTTTTGTGACCAAGGTAGGTAAGAAGAAAATATAGCTAATAACTAAAATAACTAATCCCAAAGCCTTCTGGTACAAAGGGAAAGAAATCTAAATTCACATTTACTCAACAGTTCACATGTGTGACTATTATCAGTTAATAAAAGTTCTTTAATTTTTCACTCTGAAAACCATCAACCCTCATTTAAATCATAGGATTTGCATTGTGGCCACAATGCCGCTTAAGTACTTTCTACCCTAAGCTAGTATCATAGTTTCTGTATCTACAGAGCTTTGTTATGTTTCTCTCTTTCCCACACACAACTCCCTGCCCTCAAATGAAGTCTCTTGAAGTTAGGCACAAGGCACAGGTGTATGGATCGTACTTTCTGCCGTTGTTGTTGTTTAGTCATGTGGTAACTCGAACCTATCCTGGCTTTACCCTTTCCTGTGGTTCTCATATCAAATGACCATGAAAGTAGATCCTCATATCTTGAGGAAAGATAAAATTGGTCAGAAACAAAATGGGAATCTCCGGATTCCAGAGTGACAAAGGTTGTTGTTGTTTAGTCGTTTAGTTGTGTCCGACTCTTCGTGACCCCATGGACCAGAGGAAGCCAGGCACTCCTGTCTTCCACTGCCTCCCACAGTTTGGTCAAACTCATGCTGGTAGCTTCGAGAACACTGTCCAAGCATTTCGTCCTCTGTCGTCCCCTTCTCCTTGTGCCCTCAATCTTATTGTAGGCACTGATCAAATCATTCTTCCTCTCTTCTCCACCTGCATACTTACTAAATCTATTCTGGGTCCCCCCCCTACAAAAAACACACACAAAAAACCCCCTGATCAAAGCAGATTTGGGTACAGCAAACGGCAGGAGAAGAGAGGGGGGAAGGTCCGGTTGTTCTATTGCCAATCCTTCCTCTAGCAAATTATTTAGTTTTGCACTGCACTGCCTCCAATATATATGGATGCCACTTCTGCAAGGCTACACACATAAAGAAAAAAGAAATTCACCACCAAAGGAGGATGCAGATTTGGATCTGCTAATTTATAGGTATATATGCAAATGTTGGGACGCGGGTGGTGCTGTGGGTTAAAGCCTCAGTGCCTAGGACTTGCCGATCGAAAGGTCGGCGGTTCGAATCCCCGCGGCGGGGTGCGCTCCCGTTGCTCGGTTCCAGCACCTGCCAACCTAGCAGTTCGAAAGCACCCCCGGGTGCAAGTAGATAAATAGGGACCGCTTACTAGTGGGAAGGTAAACGGCGTTCCGTGTGCTGCGCTGGCTCGCCAGATGCAGCTTGTCACGCTGGCCACATGACCCGGAAGTGTCTGCGGGCAGCGCTGGCCCCCGGCCTATAGAGTGAGATGGGCGCACAACCCTAGTGTCTGTCAAGACTGGCCCGTATGGGCAGGGGTACCTTTACCTTTACCTTTATGCAAATGTTGAAGTAACCACTGAAATTAAAATAGAAACACAATACAGTACCTCTCACCCAAGTGGGGAAGAGTGTGACTGGGTGCCCTGGGCAGCTGAGTCTGCTGCCCAGTTGATGAACTAACAGTTGATGGGCAACCTCAAAGCCCCTGCTACTTTCATGATTCTTTAACTCAGACTTAGGCCAGTCATACCTTCAGAAGGAGGATGCCTTCAAATGCAAGACGGTCCTCTATAAAGTAGGTCAAATGGCCACCCCCACCAAAACATCCAAATCTGAACATCTGAAGTCTGTGTTGCATCACATTTTCTCTCTTTTGCAAGCCTATTAGCTTTTGAGCCTTTTTACTTGTCTTCCTTTTATTTTTGTACACTTTAGGGCACATTTAGGCCAAATCTTTCTCCGTCATTTATAAAAGTTAGGCTGATTTCACACCACCCTCCCCCCTCCCGCACATAATTATTTTAGAAGAAAGGAATTGTAAAAGAAAGCTGAGCTCCAGGACTTCTAAGGCGAATGCTTAAAAATAGCTCCCAATATTGTGGTGCTCTCGAGAACATTACAAGGCATTGGCTCTGCTGCAAGTGAAATCAAATAGTAAGTGAATTTGAGTTGTGCTCCTGCCGCCCTAGAACATGCACCTGCTCCATTTACATGATCTCCCTTGGCAATGAAGGCGCATTTGGAACAAAAGAGGGAGAAAGATGAAGAACCGGCTGGGGTGTGCATGAAAAATGCTTGCTTGCATTTTGAATATTTTTCTTGAGATAGAAGGGGTCACAGAAATGCATACAGTAGCTTGCTTATAGAATTCTTAACGTCATTTAAAATATATTTGGATTTGAAAAATCAAGAATAGCCATGTATTTTCCACGGGCAAATGGGTGTATGTTTTATATGTAAGACTTGCTTTTGACATCATAAGATTGCCCTGTCAGTCACTCTAACAGCACAGTCCTATGCATGCCTAGGAAGAAGTCCGTCCCAGGTAAGTGTGAAGAGGATTGCAGTCTAAAGTGCCTGGAGGTCTAAACTTCTGGCAACCAGGGCCTATAGGTGTACCTTCTGCACCACAGTTAGGAGGCTTGAAGACTGAGACATGGGCTTCAAGGTTGCTGGTAGAGAGCAATACCACCAGTCAGCTGATCCCCAAGGACCAATCCTAGCACACCAAGACCTGAGAACTAGCCTTGTTCTCAGCGGCGGACTTTGGGCTCTCAAATTTCAGTGGCACCCTGTGTGACACTAAAATTGGATATCTCCATTCTACAGCATTGCTGTGGCACCCCCTGTGGCCAAACTGGTTGTGCTACCCTAAAACTGCCTCTGTTTATTTGGGTCTATCTTGTGAAGCTCCTGCTCTCTTTTCTTCTCCTTTGCAATGTTAGCTTTTGGTTCTTCCCTGACTTGTTTTCACACCTGCCTCTAACCCTTCAGATTCAGAGCTGCCTTTACTGGCACATGTCCTTGCCGGGGCAGACGAAAAATGTGGACCCAAAATTCTGTACCCTTTACCTTCTTTTGTTTACTTTTTAATTCACTGCTACCAGCGATGTGCTTACTTAAGCCCTGCTTTTTAAGATTATTTTTGGCACTCATTTTCCCCCCCTGCAGAGCTTTTATCTTTTATGAGAAGCGCCTGCCAGCTCAGAATTTATTGTATAGGGGGGTTAATCATTTACATGCATTTCATTCAGGTTCCCTCGCAATCACCTTTCATCAATGAGAATGTTTAATTATTTCACTTAATTGCCTAGCATTGATGATATTAATAAGCTGATATGGAGACAAGATGGAGAACAATAACCTTAATCCTGGGTTTCGGATTTCAGCAACCAAGGTTCAGGCTGATTGCTCTGAGCTAATTCCCATGGTGGTGAAATGGTTCACTCAAAGGAATTAAATTAATTTCTGATGCAACACCCCTGCTTCCTGTACTGTATACAATAGTTATCTCAGGAATATTATCAAACCATATTTATGTTGTTTCAGAAGTGCCCATTCTCCTACTTTTGGCCATGTGGTTTGGGATCTCATTTATAAAGTATTTTTAAGTACTGTACTGCATTAGTTTCAGCAGTGGCTGGTGAGGTGGGGTAGTCCTAGCCTTCCAAAAGCAGTGTCACTCTTGGAGCAGTGAAGGACTGTTATGGGAGGGGGAGTCTAGGGTTGCAGAACTGCTTTGGCAGAACTAATCCAGTGCGTCTGCTGGCATGTTTGCACTACATTGACATCACTGCCACTGTTGCATCAATTTGTGTGGTTGTTATAATGGGGCTCGAAGAAACAGTTGTATGGAAAGCTAGGTAGCAAAAGAACACAGAAAATTCTCTAAGCTTTTGAGGCCTTTGATGTTTTAGATTCTGCAAAGAAAGGGTAGAATTATAGAAAAGGAGGAGGAAATGAAACAGCAAGAAGCAAGCATGTAAAAAGATCAGACAGATAAGGAGAGAATGAGCATCAGAGGGTGAGAGAAGGATTTGTTAAAACTAAGTGTTTAAAATAAAATGCCTTTAGTCTAAGCAGGGCATGTGTAAAATAGCATTAGCTGGTAGCTGCTGCCACTGCTGCAACATTAACTTTCATGTAGATTAGACCTTCATATAAATCGTATATTTTCTTTACTAGCACCCATAGGACAGCTGTACCTCAATTTCTGTTTATGGATAGGCTATAAAGGCAGGTTTATGCAATCATGACTATATTTCATACAACGGACCTAGCAAATCTGAAGACTTGGGGTGAACATACGAATAATTTCAAAGGGTGCCAAACAAATTTACACAAGACTAGCAAAACATTGTCAGAGGGGCTTCACACATCCTTACGACATATGTTAAGCGATGCCCCCTTTTTGCCAAGAAATACCTGGCAGAATGGCTTTAAAAGCTAGAAAATGTCTGCCATTGGCTCATGAAACTAGCTACAAAGTTTGGCAATGTAGATTTAACATAGCAATTAAAACAACAGCCGAAATTATAGAAAATGCTTTTTGTAAAAAAACAACAAAAAAACCCCAAAACCTATGTATCTATAAAATAAAAATGGTAATGCCTGCCTTGAAACTATTCCAAACACTTTTAGTTTCATTTTCATTTGGCATTTAGTGGATTGCACCTAAATATTTTAAATTCCAGAGCCGCTGCTTTGTATAGTATAGTTATATTTTTATGTATTAGCAGAAGCATTTTTTATTTTAAAAAACCAAACAAACACCCCTCTCTTGTATTCCAACTGTAAAAAGTGAGAATGCTAAAGGTAAACAAAGGTAAAGGACCCCTGGATGGTTAAGTCCAGTCAAAGGCGACTATGGGGTGCAGTGCTCATCTCGCTTTTCAGGCCGAGGAGCCAGCATTTGTCCACAGACAACTTTCCTGGTCATGTGGCCAGCATGACTAAACTGCTTCTGGCACAACAGGACACTGTGATGGAAGCCAGAGCACACGGAAATGCCATTTACCTTCCCGCCACAGTGGTACCTATTTATCTACTAGCACTGGTATGCTTTCAAACTGCTAGGTTGACAGGAGCTGGGACAGAGCAACAGGAGCTCACCCTGTCGCAGGGATTCGAACCACCGACCTTCTGATTGGCAAGCCCAAGAGGCTCAGTGGTTTAGACCACAGTGCCACCCGTGTCCCCTTGTGAGAATGGTACTGAGGGCCAGTGAGAGGACACCCTGTCGTACCTTCAGAAAGAAATATATGACTAACTACTTCTTAAAAGTTTTCTTACCAGATTATTCTCTCTGGAATTGAGGCTGCAGTCTGGTGTGGCTGCGGAAGGCCAAGGCTGGATTGGGGGAGGGAGTGCCCTCTTCCCGTGCAGCCAACATGTGGCTGCTGTGGTGGCAGATTGCCAAAATTTCAAATTTAAATTACCTAATCGTGGGCTGCCTCAGGGGCGGGTTCTGGGGCGGCTGACCTCACTGGAGAGCATTCTTGGTTGTCTCCAGTCAAGTTCGCTGCTCAAGCATAAAGGTCGGCTGCGCCTGCTCTGGGCAGTGCAGTCAGTTTTTGGAATCTCCACTCACTCATCACTTTTTTTCTGTGGTTGCTGCAGTCAAGGTGTTTCGAGGATCTCGCTATGAAATCATTCATTCACCCTATTTGGGGCAAGGTAGGAATTTTCCTACAAACAAATTGGGTCTGCCTGAGGTTTTTGCCTACCTCATGGCAACTGTCACAACTTTCTGGCAGAGAAGGCAATGGGACTGAATCCCTGGTCTACCTGGAAGGGGTGGGAATGAGTCCTACCCCCCCCCCCCACATGATCCAATAATACATTTTCATAAGGTAGCTTTTTATTTCGACTTTTGATTTTTGGAAGAATTTAGCACAGAGAAAGAGAGAAGGAGAAAAGGAGAGCAGCTACACTACTTATACTGTCTTTAAGATATTCACAGCAATTTTCCCCTTTGGAATTCACATGGAGAGATGAGAGAAAGGCTTGATCTAAAACAGGTGTGTTTGATACTCGCAAAATAGAAAGCACTGCTGCATTAAACATGTTTAATGAAGCAGTTCCACCAGTCTGTCTTGTAGCTTTCCCTTGCATAGGAATTGCCTGACCTTTACTAGATGCACACACAGGGTTTATAGGGCCATAAGAAAGAAAGCAATTTTGGCTTGATGGAGGACTTCTTTTTCTCCCCTTTCCTTTTTTAAAAGCTAGTCAGACACCATAAACTTCACCGTATGATTGATAGCTGCTAATTATGCTAAACTTTAAACGTTGTCAGTTGCATTAGCCAGGAACTATAGAGATGAATATCTGAAGGAAGTGAAAGTTTTAAGTATACAATGTGAATTTATCCAAGTTCTGTGAGAGATGCTAACTCTATTCTTTTTATATACCCTTGGTTAAGTAAATCATTTTAACTGTCTTCCTCTACAAATGGTTCTTCCTTATACCATTTTCTATTAACATTTTAAAAATTACATTTGCAGGTATTGTTGCCAAATTTTGATGTTTCATCTGTAGACACAGTTTTCCAGACAGGGTATCTGAACTCTGTCTCTAGCTGAGAATCAGCATTTCAAATGCCTAGGAAACTTTGATGGAACAAACCTGTGTCTAGGATGAGAGGATACTAGGTGTGGTGAACCAAACCCTGCTACCACAATTCAGGAACTTTGCATAGGATCTCAAGTTTTGCTTGATCCATGAGACCAGATTTTGGTGTGTGAGAGAGATCTGATTGGATCAAGTTCCTTTGTTCTAAAGCACCTTTCAGCTGAATCTAGGACCCATTTCTAAACATCCAAGCAGCATTGTCTATATAGCACTTAAATATGTCATGACTGAGCCATCACCACTTTCCAACCACCTTGTGTGAACTCAAAACACAATATTTTTCAACTCCACACTGCCATATTTACATTCCATGAAATGCTGGCGTATGGATTTACATGCCAGAAGTTTGAAGCAGAAATAGCCTGGGATCAGTGTATTTCAGTAATGGCTTCCTCCCATATGATCCTGCCTAAGATCTGTCCATACTTTCTCAGACCCTCCTTAGTGTCCCATTGGCAACAAACAAGTGACGAATGGGAATGAGGAGGAGGCCATTTTCATAGCTCCTCAGCTGCAGAATAGCCAACGAAGAGAAGCCCACCAGGCCCCATGTTTTTAAAAGGCTGTTTTATTCCAGGGGACATTTTGCAGCTGAATCTTTGGTTTACGTATTTCAGTCTGGCTCATGTGGTTGTTTTGTTGTTTTTGTTTTTCAGCTAGTTGGATGTTTTAATGCTCTGCTTGCAATACATGTTTTATTTGAAAGCCACTTTGAGTTTGATTTTACCATAGAAAGGCGGGATAATGCATGCTGTAATACGTACCTGCCCATACTTTGAAATCTGCAAACGAGGACCTCCTGGTAGTGCTCACACAGCATGAAGGCTTAATGAAGGGCCTTTTAAGCAGTGGCCCCATGCCTGTGGAATCCCCAGTCCACTGAGGTGCATCTAACCCCTTCATTATATATTTTGGGAAGCAAATTAAGAAACATCTATTTCTAAAGCTAAATAACTGTTAGTTAATATTCCACAGTTTGATTCATATGGAATTGGTGAACATGTTAATACAAGCTTTTCCTATTGTGGTTCAGAGTTCGGGTATTGCTTTAAATTATATTTAATTATTTTGGGTTTTTAAAAATATTTTTTAATTTTGAAAATATTATTTTTAATTATATCTAATTATTTTGAAAAATATTTTTATAATATCATCTACCTATCCATCCATCTATCTATTTGCATATCACCCTAGGGCCTTATCTATGAAGGGCGATATTTAAGATGGATAAAGGCATTTTTAAAGTTAATGCACAAATAAATGCTTATTTATATTCTGCCAAATTGCCTGTTCATGTAGGTCACTGGCTCTGATGTTATCAGTGACCTTCCAGTGCAGGCAATTTGGAAGAAAAGGGATGAAGACTTTCCGCTTTCTCATGTCAGTTTCTGAGATGCAAGTATTAGGTGCATGAATGATGAGCTCTGCCAGGCAAATGTCTTATGTTCATGTCTGACCTTTCTTGCATTACAAAGACTCACACCTTTTCTTCTTCTTTTTGCAGTCGCTTCCCTACACACATTTCCTTAGCATGAAGAGAAGAAAACACACTCAAAGGCTGCAATTTTCCAAAACTTTACACTTCCTCAGAGTCACTGTAGAAGAAAAGGAACACGTACATTCTCCTGTGCACTCTCTTGGCCAGCTGTGCAGAGTTGGCATAGCCGTTTGATGGTGGCTTTGGGTAAAGGGTTCATTGCCAGGACTTGTGCTTAGTGCTGTAAAAGTGTGCCTGGCAGTCCTAGCGCATATGCTCTGTCTAGTTTCCAGGCACCTGGGTACAAGGCAAATAGCCAGCAATGTTTAGGTAAATAATGATCTCCCCCGTGCTTTTTTAAAGCACGATTTGAATTTCATGCTTCAGACTCTAAAAGGAGCCTCCATTTTCTTGTCGATAGCACAATGAGCATCCTCCTTCCCCTTAAATGGCTTGGGAAGCACCATTTCCATCTTTTCACTGGAGGTGCCAAAAACAAAACAAAACACCACCCACCAACACTCGTGTGTGCATGGTGCCAAGCACTGCCCTGATAGATAAGATGGTGGTTTGTTTTTGCATTCTTAAAGACAGCACATTTACTCCCAAAGTCATGTTATGTACTGATTGTGCTTTGGGGTGTGTGTGTGTGTGTGTGTGTGTGTGTGTGTGTGTGTGTAAAAAAAGGAGGCACCTGTATACCACTAAGACAACTACCATCCAACACACGGGAGCCATAGTGACAACTAGAAAATGAAAAATGCAGAGGAGACAACCAGACTCATCCACCAAACATACAAGCTTGTATTTGTAGGATTCTCATGTCGGTGGTTGTCTCCCTAAATTAAGCTCACACTACAAGGTGGGGTAAAATTACATGCTCCTGACCCCTGGAGCTACCTGCTCTCATTAGGGAATATTGCTGACTAATCCTATACCCCCTGGCAAAATTACTCACTCTCCACCCTTGGCACTCCCTCTAAGACCAGCTCTTATGGAGTTTCTAGCCAAAGCCCCACATGGAGCTGTCCAGGGTTCCTTGGCAAGACCCTGGGTTTGCCTTGGCTCTTTATTCCTGAGACCATCAGTCCAAACAGAACAGTTGCTACTTCAGCACAAGAAATTCCTCGTCTCCTTTGCATCTCCCCTGCCACGCCCTGTGTCTTTTATAAATAGCATGATCTTTCACACCACCTGATTGACCGGATTGCACTTCTTCCACCTCAAATCGACTGCAGTCTGTGCCGTCTATGTACGGATTTTGTGGGTCGGAGTCTTACTTAAAAAAATAAAATGCCTCTGTGTTAATATTTAATTTAACAAGGCAAATTTCTGATTTGGATCTAATGTCATCCTGGTGTAGAAGTATTTCATTTTCCAATCATATGTGGAAGAGAACAGCAATTTCACTTACAACTCAATTTACTTTTATTTTCCTACGGTAATAAGGCCATTACAGTGTGCATACTTCATGAAGATGAGAAGATCGCCTGTTCTGCTTGTGAAAAAGTACAATATAATGAAAACACTTTCTCTATAATTTGCTCCTCTTCTTCCCTTAATTTGCTTATTGGAAACTGAGTTGTCATCTCCTTCTTGGGTATGGACTGATGCATCAGCACATTACTTATAAAATAGACTCTCGTTCTTATTCATTGAAGCATGCAGGGAAGCACAGCTTTAATCAAATATTGTTTGTATTGCAGGCAGAAGATATTGCATATCAAATATTCAGGGTACATAAGTGGCTGTATAATGGTTTAAATAAAAACCCTTCCTTCCCAACCTATTGCTTGATTGCCTGGGCAACTTGCCGTGGGGAGGATTTTTCTCTTGGGATATATGAGGAAGCTGCCTGCAGTTTATAGACATAGATTTGGATTCCAAGTTCCTCTGAGTGAACTCTGATCATGAGATGCTTCTGCAAGCGGGCTGGAGGGAGGTGATGATTGATCTCCGCCAACAATGTTTAGACCATCTATGTATCCCAATATGGAAACCAGAGTCAGAGGTCATATGCTTCTTATTACAGGGGAGAGATCAGGAGCTCACCAAGACTGTAGCTAAGTTTTTCTATTTGATTTTTTGCGCTGAAGTATGCTACAGGACCCTGCCCTTGCTGGAGACCCACAGAGGTGAAATAGAGTGCTTGCCTCCTCTTCTTCCCTTTGGCAAATGACTGTATTGTTGAAATGGCGACAAGATTGCACTGGCCTATTTATTCTGAATGTTTGTAAGTGATGCCAATACAGGTTTGATGATGATGATTGCCAGTTCCTGCTTCCCCTGCAGCCCATGTACCCCACTAGCAGGGTTCAGGAAGAATGACCACGTGTTAACATGGTTCCCATACATCTCAATGAAAATGGTACAGGAAATCACTCAGTGGCAGATCATGGAATCGTAAAATTTGACTTGGAAGGTACCCTAAGGGTCCTCTAGTCCAATCCCCTGCAATGCACTGTGAAAGAACCCCTGACAGATGGATTTGTTTTCTCCTAACATTTAGTTGGAATTTCCGTTCTTGTTATTTCACTTCAACTGACATCACCTCTGAACATTGACCATCAGCTGGCTGAGGCTGATGGGAACTGAAGTCCAACAACCTCTGGAAGGCCGTGGGTTCCCCAGCCCTGTTTGTACATAATGTTTATTTTGAGGACAAGTTAAAGTCAACCATTATTTTGTATTTCCTTTGAAATAAGGTTCTGCTGATTGGAATTGGAATTCAATTTAGCCTTTTCATATGAAGTCAGTTGTACCTCAATAAACATTTCACAACAAAACAAAGTGTTTTGATTTGAAAAGGATTTAGGGCTTCAAAGGAGGGAGGGATTTATTCAGAGGGGGGGATGTTAATTATGTGGACATCAATAGGACTGTTAAGCTGCAGCATTGTACTTGTTTCAAATGTTTCAAGATTTTCAAACTATTTGTTTCAAATCGTTCTCAGCATAGTACTACTTGCAAAGAAGAAAACACAGAATTAATATCGTAACTTGGTTGCCTTTCTTCCTTTGGAATCTATTGACTCAGAAGAATCTCCACACATAAATTTCATCCAAGTGAGCTAATCTTCAGCTGGCCATTCATTTTTATTTTTTTATTTTTAGCCCATAGCAGCTCAAGGATCCAAGCCCCAAAGCAACCAAAAATAGAAGCTTGCAAAGAAGTCTGTCGTTAGCTCAACTCTGTAAGTGAAATGTTCAGTTTGTATGTCTCTCTTACACATACACTGCTTTGGGCCTCATTGTCCCTTTGGGTTTGCAAGGCCACAATACCAGTGACAGCGGAAGGCACAAGTGGGAGAGTTCCTTTGTCAGGGTCTCTCCATTTTAACTCCCCTAACTCTTAACAAGCACTCCCTGCTGGACTCTCCATAACAAGCAACATCTCCTGCCCTTCAAGAACTTTGTGGTATCCCCAATCCAACTTTGAGGTAACGATATTTGGATAAGGGGGTTAGGCATTGCATGCACGCTCACACAAAAACAAACAGATTAACAAAAAAAAAACATTTCAGGGAGCATTTCAGGGAGCAGTGAAGTAATCCTTTCCTATGACATGCAATGTTTCAGATTTAGGCCACGATTTAAATGTGTCGTAGTATTTGAGTGTGCACCTCTGAATTGCAAGCAACTCTTAAGTTGTACATTCCTGGGAAGATTGTGCCACAACCCTTTTGTAAACCTCTGGGCTGAATCCACTTTGGAATCAGAGTACAGTGGTACCTCAGGTTAAGTACTTAATTCGTTCCGGAGGTCTGTTCTTAACCTGAAGCATCACTTTAGCTAATGAGGCCTCCCACTGCCGCCGCGCCACTGGAGCACAATTTCTGTTCTTAACCTGAAGCAAAGTTCTTAACCTGAAGCACTATTTCTGGGTTAGCAGAGTTTGTAACCTGAAGTGTATGTAACCTGAAGTGTATGTAACCCGAGGTACCACTGTAATGTGTTGTGAAGCACACTCAGTGGGTATCTGCAATGTCATTTTAGAACCATAAAAACAGACTCTGCCTATTGTACAATATCCTGCCATGAATCCAATGAAGTTTAACTGGATCTATGCCTTTAGAGAAACACAGCTGTGGACTATGGTCTGGTGCATGTAAAGCACCACCACATGCAACGTCTTATACTGCGCCTCAGTACCACAGTGGATCATGCTTCCACTTTCACCTGTTCTGATAAAAAGCCATTGGCAAGCTTGCTGTTCTTCAGCTCAAACTTACTCTGAAAGTGTTAGAGTAAGAGCTGTTCGACAGTGGAATTTGCTGCCAAGGAGTGTGGTGGAGTCTCCTTCTTTGGAGGTCTTTAAGCAGAGGCTTGACAACCATATGTCAGGAGTGCTCTGATGGTGTTTCCTGCTTGGCAGGGGGTTGGACTCGATGGCCCTTGTGGTCTCTTCCAACTCTACGATTCTATGATTCTATGAGAGTATATGTACTTGCAATTAAATTTCATGCAGCACTTCCAGAAAGCTGCTGAGGAATAACAGGTCACCAGACATATTCACACATGTATGTGTACTGATTTAGTAATAGCATGCCCCTAACCCTCTGATTTCATCTCTCCCCCCCCCCCACTAAGTGCAACACTGTTTCTTCCACAAAAGCTAATGGGAACGATCCACTTATACTGAATAAAGGCATGCCTTCAAGGACATTAGAGTAGGACCTTAACCTGTTCCCTGCCTCAGATTGAGAAGCAACATTGCTCCTCAAGGTAGCAAGTAGCAGCCACTCCATCTGGTGGCAGCAGGAGGAGAGACAGGAAGCAGGCCCCACCCCACCAGCCATGCTTATAGAGAAGCTCCATTTGATAGGGGCATGCAGCCACTAAGTGCTGGGGGCAAATAATGATGCAAATCTGTGATTCCGAGCATTATTAACCCTCCATGGTTGAACCACTATGTCAACAGCATGCCTCAGGTCAGAGCAGGCCCCCAACAAAGCCTTGTGTTGCTCTGTACTTTTCTGTGTACTATTTCTCTGTAGTTCCTGAGTTTCTCTGGGTCCATGGGTTTTGCTAGAAGGAACACTCTCCAGTGATGTGCTGCTTCTTGAGCACTGAGAAGCTGTGGGTGGTTTCTTTCTTTCTTTTGCTAAAGCTCCATTTCTTAGGTAGACCGGAGTATGATAGAACAGTGGAAACTTTATTCTACATAAAGATAAGATTTCCCTTATGATGCTGCACTGCTTCCCTTCTTTCCCTTACAGATACACCTGCGCAATATTTTTATGTCACAATGACAGGAAGTCTGTATTGCTGCTACACCTGTTGATGTGCCAAAACAAGGGCCAAGGAAGAACCTATTAAAGTTGCTTGGATGTGCTCAACCAGTGAAGCACCACCACAACATAGGATCAGGGCATAAAAGAATTTTCCCTCAATGCACTTCTTAAACGGACACCATCATAATTCATTTCTCAGTTCACAGAGTTGCGGAATGTTTTTGTAAGTGTATCATTAAAAGATAAAAAGCTTATTAATAATTGCTGGAGTTCACAAAACACCTCGTTTATGTAGCCATTTTTATTAAATTTAATTACGTTGTAACATTTTGTTGCCAATAACAATTTTTATGGATCCCTATTTATTACGGCATTAAAAAGATATTATAACTTTCTGGAAGAGTTTGGATATGCTTGATTAGCTGTTTTAGTAAAAGAAGTCTGTGAAAGATAAAGATTCTTCAAATGGCATTTTAATTCATCCCTAGCTATGAAATGAACACTTACTGAGCTTTCTTATTGAGCTTTCTTTTTCTGCCGTGTTTGCAGAAATACAGGCATTCTGTCATGTTAAACACTGACTAAGAACCTATCAGTATAATTGCCACTGAGCAACATGCTACTTCCTTCGTGATATTCCTCCCCTTTCTTTATCCATTGACCCTTTCTCTTTCTTTGCATTCATTTGGGCATCTTACACCTTTGCCTCATCTTTTTAAACAATGGTTGGCCAATGTGGTTCCCTCCAGATGTTGTTGGACAGCCATCTCTCTTAGCCAGCATGGCCTCAGGTCAGTAGGGATGAGGGGGAATATTTATTTGGTCCGTTCTCATTTAAAGCTGAATGATCAACTTTGTATTATCCAAAACAATATGAGCAAATGCGAGCTCCACTTGGGTTTATTCCCTTCAGGGAATTCACAAGCACTGGCCCACCCTGGCTCATTCAAGAGCTCAGTGTTTGCTCTGTATCCCACAAAAAAGCACCAGGGCCACAAGACTAGAGGGGTAGCATTCATAATACAATTCGAAATGCAAATATCCCCAGACTGAAGCTACATAATGTGTACATTCTCTGTCATTTTGCATTTAAGGACACCAAGGCTGCAAACCTAAACACTCTTATAAAGGTGTAAGCCCCATTTAACATTATGGGACTTACTTCCAAATAGACGGACACAGGGTTCTTTTCTAACTTGGAACACTGTTTGTCCGAGTGGTGTATCAGAATTCCCCTTTGATAGCATGGCATGTCTAATACTTATTTTGGAGGAGGAGCTTCTAGTTATAGCAATACAATCAGTGAACTTGCTTTAACCAACTAAAGTAACTTCAGAAACTAAGACGCTTAAAAAAATGTTAAGCATGTCCTTTAAATTCTTTTTTGCAAGCTTTATGTCTCAAATTTGTTCTCACTGAAACTTGGCAGAACTTCAGTCTTCGAATGAACATGACAGACAATCTGTTTATTTTAAAACTTTTGGTAAAGCCTCATTTGGACATTTGTAAGATATATATATATCAGAGTAAAAAAGAATTGCTTTCTTCCCATCACTAAGTTGAAATGAAAGCTATTTAACTTAGAAAATAAGCTACAGTGTCAGCATAGTAATTACATTTTATCAAAAATTTCATTTGGGGTTTAGTGCACACAGTTACTTCTGGTGGCGATGGTGAAGAATAAATGTCTTCGAAGTACACATCGACAGGATTCACTAGAATCATTATGGTTTATCATGTCAATGACTTTGAAGAAGCCATTAAGATCTTGCTAGCAACACTATAATGAATGTGGGGAAATTTGTTTCAGGTCCAGGCGAGATAGAATTGGGAGGGCGTATAAGCTAGCATTTCAAAGTATAAAAGAAACCGTAAGAGCTAGAAAGTGAGGATTTAATTTTTCTTTCCAAAATGATGAGCTTTCTTTGAGATTGATAGCTAAACGAATTATTGCGCTCTCATAAGTACAATATTGCGAGGACTTTTTTGGCAGAGGTTCTTTTCTTGAGACCCATGGGAAAGGGCTGTTAAGCTCAAAGAAAAACCTAATAGAAGCCTGCCAGGTGCCTATATACCATGCATGGTACTGTAGACATCATTTGGAGTTGATTTCATTGGCATCCCCAAAGCCAGCAGATAGCATGGCACGCAAATGACCAGCTCAATGCAGGCTGTGGTAACTCGAACCTATCATGGCTTTACCCTTTCCTGTGGTTCTCATATCAAATGACCATGAAAGTAGATCCTCATATCTTGAGGAAAGATAAAATTGGTCAGAAACAAAATGGGAATCTCCGGATTCCAGAGTGACAAAGGTTGTTGTTGTTTAGTCGTTTAGTCGTGTCCAACTCTTCATGACCCCATGGACCAGAGCAGGCCAGGCACTCCTGTCTTCCACTGCCTCCCGCAGTTTGGTCAAACTCATGCTGGTAGCTTCGAGAACACTGTCCAACCATCTCGTCCTCTGTCGTCCCCTTCTCCTTGTGCCCTCCATCTTTCCCAACATCAGGGTCTTTTCCAGGGAGTCTTCTCTTCTCATGAGGTGGCCAAAGTATTGGAGCCTCAGCTTCACGATCTGTCCTTCCAGTGAGCACTAAAAATTATATACCATCGAAAAAACCCCTCAAATGGTTCAAGGGGAGAATGGAAACTTGCCATGAGAATGCCATTCTCCCTAAAACCATTGTAAGGGCATTATAAGGTAAGCAGAGTTTATTCCTCAATAGGTAAATGAAACAAACAAACAAACAAACAAACAGATATATTTGGAATTTTCTACAAGAAATATGGAACTAGGAGTAATATTATGCTACATTTTTTTAGGATGTGAGATGAATGCCATCTAAGTATTCATAAGATTAAACATTCCAGATCATAAAAGAGTGCCCTGGAGAAAGCGTAAAATATTGGATTTCTAGACATTCAAAACAATAGCTGTAAATACCTTATTTAAGTGTATCAGTTTGGCTTAGGATTTCGATATATGGTTTGATTGCTACTGAGCAAGTTCCTTCCAGTGCAATTTTCAGTGGGGCTGACTCAAGCAATTTAATTTGGACTAGTAAACTGGTTGAAAGTCAGCCCAGTTACAATTGCATCCCCTGTCAGTGTCTTTATATATGCACTATGACAGGGTTTATCTTCCACCCTCTAACCACCACCAGTACCCCACAAACGCCTTTACTGTCCCTCCGCTTTTCATTATGTGGCTGTGAGCCGAGCCCCCTTTTATACACAGGAGTACCCAATACATCAGGAACTATATACAATGCATTTCCTATGGTTTCTGAGGCTATAAGACCTAAGAGAAAGGGTTCCAGGAGCTTTACCCGCTGTCACAGTTAGGTAAGCTTGGATGACAAATGAACAATGTGAAGCAAGTGGCAGCAGTGAGGGTAAGCCATTGCAAGCCAAAAGCAAGCTGAGAAGGGTCTGGACCTGATTTATGGTGGACTGAAGGGGACTGAGGTTGCCTTTCTCTCTCACACATGCCTAATCAGGCCTGATGTCAATCTCAGCTCCAATGAACACGTGTAGCTCCTGTTTAGGAATGGCTTTTCCCATTTACATCAATATTTGGTACTTCATCTGCATTCTCCACCCATCCATTGCCACCACTTGCCACTTGCATTGGTGAGGGAGCAGGTGGTGAGGTTGTCTAAACTACTGAACCTTTTGGGCTTGCTGATCGAAAGGTCAGCGGTTCGAATCTGCCCGACGGGGTGAGCTCCCGTTGCTCTGTCCCAGCTTCTGCCAACCTAGCAGTTCAAAAGCACGCCAGTGCAAGCAGATAAATAGGTACTCTGTGGCAGGAAGGTAAACGGCATTTCTGTGCGCTCTGACACTCATCACTGTGTCCTGTTGCACCAGAAGCGGTTTAGTCATGCTGGCCACATGACCTGGAAAGCTGTCTGCAGACAAACTTCAGCTCCCTCAGCCTGAAGTAAGATGAGCACCGCACCCCATAGTCTCCTTTAACTGGACTTAACCATCCAGGGGTCTTTTACCTTTAGCTTACCTACTTGCATTGCCACATATGCTTGCTGGGCTTCATCCCCCATTGACTTGAGCACCACTAAATTCTTCAATATCCTTGGCTTTATTACTTTCTTCCAGATAAAGAGGGAACTGGCATGTATGTGGAGATGTATCAATTGTAAATTCTGCACCTCCCATAATAATGTACCATTCTCTGTGTGCTTTCCCATTCAAAGTCCACACCTGCACATTATATTGGAGCTGAAGTCCGTAAGGAAGTATATAGTGTTTTGCATTGCACTGTGTGTGTGTGTGTGTGTGTGTGTGCACGCGCGCCTCTA
Organism: Podarcis muralis; assembly: GCF_964188315.1. Classification (NCBI taxonomy): domain Eukaryota; kingdom Metazoa; phylum Chordata; class Lepidosauria; order Squamata; family Lacertidae; genus Podarcis; species Podarcis muralis. Next base: position 86,272,441 of record NC_135657.1, on the reverse strand, counting down.
CAGATACAAAACTTCCCATTAGTACTTGAAAGAGAAAGCACACAAAAATCTCACACATTGATTCACTGACCCAAGAGTTAGGTTCATTTCCATTTTCTATGATTCTCTGCAATTTAATTGATTCTGATTTGCCATTCTAACATTAATTTGCAAGTTGTTAAATAAATAGCAGGGCAACCGATGAAGTAAACAGGAGAGACAATCAGTGAAGGAATTGCTGCCTGACCATCTAAAAAACATCACCCGGTATATTTATTTAAATACATGGATTCATTTTACCCTTTAACCTGAATAGAATGAATTCCTACTTTATTCATCTTCATAAGCGGGCGGATGGTCAAGGAGAATGCCAAAGGACAGCTGTCTAGCTACTACTCTATCTCATTTTCCTTCAAATAGGACAATGCCAGCTTTCAGACATTTTACACATGATGCAAAATGTCAAGATGACATCCCTCTTATATGGTTCTGTCAATGAGGGGTTACATTCTCTCCTGGTGGTTTTTCCGGTACCTTTTTAGTGGAGTGGATAAAGTGATAGGTGATTGTGGTTTGATGACAGAGAGGGAAATTTTGGAGTGATTGGGTGGGCTGGTGGATTTGTGTGAAGTGTGGGAATAGAAGGGGATGAATGATAGTGGATGATTTGTGTTTATGGCATAGGGAAGTACATGGAATCTCTCTGCATGCTGTGTATATTTGTTTGTGTGTGTATGATTGTGAATTTTGCATCTTGTCATTCCGGATGTGTCTTGGCAAGAGCAAAGGTGAAGAGGGGAGGGATCCTTGACTCTTAAGAGATTGTAAAAATGTGCTGCTATGATTTTCTTTGGTATTGTTTTATTTGGTAAAGTAGTTGTTTAGTTTTAGGGGTTTTTTTAAAGTGTGTATAGGGAGAGAGGAGAGAGAGAGAATTTTTGGTAAGCCACCTGGACTCTCTCTTTGATATATGAGGAGATGATGATGATAATGACCTTTTTTTTTTTTTTTTAGTTTTTAGCAACACAGAAAGGTGGAGGGTGCAGGCTTGAAAACCTTGCCTCTCTGGAATCTACTGCTCAGATTTATTGCTTCACTTAGGGACTTACCCTTCAATAGGTTATTGTATTTACTATCATGCCCTGTTTTCTCCGTTTACATCCTAAGTAGGTGGTGAATTCAACATCACACTAAGTAGATTGTTCCCCCACATGCTGTTCTGGGGGTTTCCCCAACCAATGCTTCAGAGGCTATGGTTGTTGGATGTGGGGCAGGGCAGGGCTTGCCTAATACAGCCTCAAGGGCCAAATGGGGAAGCCAAGTGGGCCAAGATTGGCTCATCATGGACTGAAGCTTCCAACCCCTGGTATTAAGGGTGAAGCAGAATTCAATTCATTCTACATTTTAAAGTGAACTGATGTAATTCACAGTTCCTGGACTTATACACAGATCATGAAACAGTGAATAATCGGACTACATAGTGTTCCAAATTCTGTACTGCACTTTCAATTCAAAAATGCATTCCAAATATTATCTCACAAGGAAAAATATGTACAAAAATGTGTGTTTTAGGGAGAAATTTGTAGAAAAATGGTACTTTAGGGGATGGTACACATAAAAATGCATACAATTTAAATGTGGATTTTTCATGCATTAAAAAAAAATCCCCAGAAAATGGGGCAGAATGAATTCATTATGGGCTACATGTGAAGGTGGCATGGATCAGAAATAGATTGTTCAAGCCATCCCGATTCTGGTTGAGGGGCATTTTGTCCATTGCCTCAGACTGTAAAATACATTGGCTGGCCCTGAATCCAATTATTAAGTGCTAAACGTATAAAATTGACCACAAACAATTACTGATAGTGGGCAATCATTAACAGTGGCAGTACTATAAACATTGAATAATACTAGAATATAATGATACCTGTTATGTAAGAGGTGAACACATCACCATCAGGAAACTGCAAACAATATTATTTTCACAAATTGCTGTAACAGGGTAAGATCATCCAACTTTTTTTAAAAAATGTAACTTCGACAGTCCAATTTTGAGTAACAATAATGTGATCAAAAGAGAAACAGGTACAGAACAGTGAACCATACACCTACTTCTGAATAGACGTCACTAGACTGGGTGGCAAAATGCATATACATATAGGAAAGTATTTCACGGAGAAGACAAGTATTCGCAAAAACCTGCATGCTGGAATACATCTAACAGCTTTCTCTTGCAAAGGCAGAGCTACTCCTTGCAACACAGTATACAAATAAGTTTATATATGTGGGAGCTCTGGACCAGGGACAGATAAGAAAGATCTTGTTAAATATATGGCGACACTATACTAAAAAGAAGAAGTTTTTGTACGAAGGCTACCCTCAGAATCACCACAGCCATTACCCACTGCTTGCTAGGAGCATGTTGTGGTGATGTGAAAGTTTTACTTTTCAGTAAATATTGCGGTAATATTAAACCAATTGTTTTGTGAAACTTAATTACATAACTCCTCCATTTCAAATAACTTCCATTGATTTTCTGCCAAGAGCGGATTCTCCCTGGGAAGAAGTCACTATGCTAGCGTTCATCTTAGTTTGGCTAAATGACTGCATGGTTGGGAGAGCTAAGATCAATTTTTCCACAAGATGAAGAAAAGATTGTGTTTGGTATAGATAACGTTTTATAGGAATCCCCATTCCCCCAACGCCTCTCTTTGGAATGCTGATCTTCACCAGTTCTCTTATGAGTCCCTTGCTTTTCAATGGGTATGACCATGCCTTTCAAACTGTGTTTTAGGGTACCTTGGGACCCAGGGGTTCCTCAGTGAGAATATTGGCAATGATCAGTAAGATTACTGGGAAAACCATAGCTTTTACTATACGGACCTTTGTTGGCAAGGTGATGTCTCTACTATGGGAAATATATCTTTCAGGAAGTGATGTATGGAAGTGAGAGCTGGACCATAAAGAAGGCTGATCGCCGAAGAATTGATGCTTTTGAATTATGGTGCTGGAGGAGACTCTTGAGAGTCTCATGGACTGCAAGAAGATCAAACACATCCATTCTTAAGGAAACCAGCCCTGAGTGCTCACTGGAAGGACAGATCCTGAGGCTGAGGCTCCAGTACTTTGGCCACCTCATGAGAAGAAAAGACTCCCTGGAAAAGACCCTGATGTTCATAAAGATGGAGGGCACAAGGAGAAGGGGACGACAGAGGACGAGATGGTTGGACAGTGTTCTTGAAGCTACTAGCATGAGTTTGACCAAACTGCGGGAGGCAGTGGAAGACAGAAGTGCCTGGCGTGCTCTGGTCCATGGGGTCACGAAGAGTTGGACACGACTAAATGATTAAACAACAACATATTTCCCATTTCTACCTGCAGGAAAGTTTTGGGTGATTTCCAGGCCACACACTGCAATGTATTGGGAGGTTCTTTTTTTATTTTCAGCAACCCTACTCAGACAGACAATGTTGGGGCAACCTAAACCTCAGCTGCTGATCAAGTAATTGTGTGTGTGTGGGGGGGATCCTTCTGGCAGCACTTCCACCCACCTGTAGATTAGAGCAGAAGAGGGAGCTCTACAGTGGTGGAATTTCCATCACTCCATTGCTGACAATAGATAGGAGGCCATTTAATCAGCAGAGCTGGGCCACTGAATCCAAAACATGGACCCAGCTTTGGGTTAATTGGAAGGAACAGAGGTAGATTGTGCTGTCTCCTTAAGGATGCATAGTAAAGGGATGCATAGTCTCCTCTTAATGCGTAGTAAACCCTTCTGTAACAAAATGAGTCAAAAGGGAAGCGGAAAGAAGCTGCTTAGCAACGATAGGAATCTCCGAAAGAGAAACTGGGTTCTATTTTTTAAGAAGGTGTCTGCTGCGTAGCTGTCTAGGCTTTTGTTGCACTTTGTAAATTTGAGTTGTGTGTGTTTAGTCCTTCTATGGAACATCGATAATGTTTACTGTCTGTGGTTCTTTGGAGACAAGAAATGCATCTCCTCTGTGGGTGAAACAGCTTTGCTTCGCAAGTGTAGGTGTAATAGGCTTTATATTTAGATGATGTGGAAAGAAATGGTAGGCGATCACAAGCTCTCTGTTAATAGGCTGTTATTCCTTAAATAACTGCATTATTAGCAAAGGCACAGGGCTTTGCAAACAGTCATCCGATCCTGAGTGGGTCTCTGCAAATCCTGCTTCCTTTGCCCTTAAAGTTTGAAATCAAACCATGAGGACAAAGGCACAGGCATTGCAGCTGGAAGCTCAGCTTTCAGCAGAGAGCTGCGTATTTACCTGGCCTACACACCTGTTATCATATAGGTAAGTTTTGCTTGGGGGGGGGGGAATGGTCACATAGGCTAAATTATGACCGCCGCTTAATGCAAACTGCAGGCTGGAGATTCCCCACTGCTGTCTTGAAGTAAAGCACTTGAACTAGGATTATGAACTACAATTTATCACTTCTTAGAATTCTATCGTCTGAAATATCTAATTTGTTCCCAGCACGCACAGAGAGAGGCATGCGCATGGCTCAGAAAGTGGCACTTAAGATCTGTATGCATGACAGAAAGAAATGTTGTCATCGGGCTTTCAATTGATTAATTTAAAACGGATTCTAAAATCATTTCAGGTTTTTGAGCATCACCCACAGAGTAGATACCTAAACTGCAAAGAAAACACTGCACATGCAAGAACACCTGGCTTATTTTGCAAGGAACATCTGGTTTTATCTGGGTCTATATTATTCTTGCTGCATTAAATTCCCTTTCAAGTATGCTCCAAACTGTTTGCTAATCCTTAGTAAATTAATAAGAAGGTTGCCACAACGCTTAATCTTGAAGCTGAATTAGCAAAATTAACATTTATAGCCACCATTAAAGTTGATTATAAGTAAGCATACATCTCACATTTCTACAGATAGCAATTTCAAATCAAATTATCTTTGTCTTATTTAGTTTCAGCTAATTGGCACTTTTATAAACCAACGTGTGTAAAAAGAAAGAGTTCTGCTTGATTTAACTGCAGTAATTAGTGCATAGTATTAATGCCCTGCTCCCACTTCTGGAAGAAACGAGGGAGGTGTGGATTGTAAATCAACAGCCTTCTAATAAATAGTAGGGATTGGAGCATAAACCACACATTATTTTATTCTTACCATTAAAAATAGACTGTGTTCCCATTTGGATCCTAAACATAGTTATTTCTATTATGAATGCATTCATATTTGAAATCTTATTTGGGTTTATCTATCAGCTGCAACACAATCTCATGGAGGTTGGTTGGCTTGCAATTTTCACCCTTTGAGTCTTCCAAACAAATTTGCATTGCCCCACATTAATTCAAAATATTAGTTTTTGAAAAATGGCCCAATAGCAGTGTAAAAGAGATAAACAAACAAACATTAGCCTGCAGTGGGAAATAAAGCTAGACCTCAATTATAGAGTATCCTTAACCACGCAAAACTGAATTTTAAACTTATGGGCTATGGTTGAAAAGAAACTCATAAGCACACCTGGGATCTCAGAAGCCCCCTCTGGCCAAATTTCCCCAAATGCTTTTTGGACACAAATTGGCTTTTTTAAAAAAAGTTGTGTATTTTGGGAAATGGGAAGTGTTCACACTGAAGTAAGAAATGATTTCGCATGCACAAGGATACACACCTAGAAGCATTTCATATGAAAACCAGTGTGATTAGTGTGTCTGACTAGGAGCTGGGAGTCCAGGGTTGAAATCCCCACTCAGTCATGAAAGTCACCTTGGGCCAGTCACTGACTCTCAGACTAACCTAGTTCAAAGGCTTGCTGTTGGGATTAAATTAGGAGAGGAAGGACCAAATATGCCAGCTTGAGCTCCTTGGAAAATACAAATGCAATTTTTATTTTTATTTTTAAATCACATTCATGTACTTCAATACAGAGTGTTTCACAGTCTACTTACTCAGTAATCCTAAGTTTCTTGGCACAGGTTAATAAAGGGGGTTAATGCTTTGGTCCTATGCAGTGTCCTGAATACCACAAATGAAACAGTGATGATAGAGCAGTAAACTCATTGCCATAATCGGTGTCATTGCACTGATATTGCAACCTTACTCAGGGGCATCATGCCAATATAATGGAATGTTTCAGTGTCATTCCACTGCCCAGAGTTAGTATCATCAGATGTCACATACAGTGGTACCTCGGGTTACATACGCTTCAGGTTACATACGATTCAGGTTACAGACTCCTCTAATCCAGAAATAGTACCTCAGGTTAAGAACTTTGCTTCAGGATGAGAACAGAAATAGTGCTCCGGCGGCGTGGCAGCAGTGGGAGGCCCCATTAGCTAAAGTGGTACCTCAGGTTAAGAACAGTTTCAGGTTAAGAACGGACCTCCGGAACGAATTAAGTACTTAACCCGAGGTACCACTGTATTCACATCATTCAAAGCTCATACTTGGAAGGTGGCTGTGCAAATGCTAGGCCAGTGCTTGATTTAGTAATGGAGTGGATGAGGGCCAATGAACTGAGGTTAAACCCTGACAAGATGGATGTGCTGTGGGTAAGCGGTGCCTGCATCTGGGAACTGGGTATGCAGCCCTTTTCTAGATGGCATCACACATCCATTGAAGGAGCAGACTACTGGGGATTTTTTTGCATGCAGTAATGCCATTAGAGGCCCAGGTGGTCTTAGTGACACAGAAAGCCTTTGACTAGGTTTGGCTGGTTTAGAACCTATGACCCTTGCTGGACAGGGATAATGTTGCCATGGTAACCCACATTCCACTAACATTAATGATGAGGCATTGTCTTTTTTTTTTTTAAGCTGGCAATTGATTAACACATTCTCTTATTTTAAGTGCTTTAATTTGTTTGGATAGTGTGTTTTTATTGTTTTACGTGAGCTGCTGTATTAACTGTTTATGCTCTGTATGCTTTATCCCATCTCAGAAGATGAAGGTCAGACTAATAAACAATAATAATAACAAAAAATACTAGGAATAATGATTATAAACTGTGTGCAAAGTAGAGAAGATTTAAGAGGTGAGGTAGGATTTAAGATTGGCACAAACCACTTCACATGCTGCAGTGACTACTTATAACTTTAGGATTTGAGTGTCATTAATTGACTTGCCCAGATTTTACATTCATGTCAAGGAGCTGGCATTTTATTTTATTTTACCCTGGAACTTGTAATCATTTATATTGCCAGACAGAATTATACCAAATAAACATTTTACCAAGTGTCATTAATGAACGATTGCTCCACAGTAATACCACTGAGTTCAAGGAAAACCATACAACATTTCATCACAAGGGATCGCTCCTGTACTACGGCCACATTGTGGGGAACAGGTATTTCCAATCACTCTTGCATAACTCTTATATCCTCCTTTCTGGATCTGAACAGTTACACAGCATGTGAATAAGTTGCTTATATTCCTACTGCTCACTTGACTCATTTAGGCCTATGTCATAATATGGGACCCACCAACTGGGCTGGGTCTAGGTTTGAGAGGATCCTAGATAAGGTGCATAAGGTGCATAAATCTGGGTCTCTCTTACACTGCTGTATCATCTCAGGCTTACCTGGAACTAGTCATGGCAGCAGATAGAATTTGCCATCTTAATTTCCCACAATGCCCTGGAGTGACACTAAGGAAAGAGCTGTCCAGTGTAGAAAGCCTATGGTAGGTGTCATATGTGGTCTGCTGAAGCTCTGGGCCCCAAGACACAAGTCTAGGATTCTAGGCCTGTCCTCCAAACCAAATGCAGCCCTGCAGCAATAATAATAATTAACAACAACAACAATTTATTTATACCCCGCCCATCTGGCTGGGTTTCCCCAGCCACTCTGGGTAGCTTCCAACAGAATATTAAAACACAACAAAACATTCTGGCATGCTAGCAGATTGATTGGTACTGTATCCCAGTCTCTGGCTGGGTTGCTCCAGCCACTCTGGGTGGCAAATGTGTGTAAGTTGCGGGCTTACTGTACAAAAAGCCAATATAGGCAGGTCATTGCTTTACAAAAGGGTTTAAATATTTCTGTGCTGCCTGCCACCCAGTACTGCACAAGATCTTTGAACTGTCAGATGGAAGGCCTCATCAGTTAAGGACAACAGATTTCAAAGAAAGGTGATAAATTGGGGGGGCGGCTTTTTATTATTACTATTCTCTGAAGAGCCACCAGTGCATTATTCACTGATATTATGAAATGAATGCAAAGATAGCTACTGACATAAAATTATGGACAAAGAATGGAACTGCCATGCTGAGCAAAGCAAGAGGGTTCAGTGTTGGCAATCTGTGTTGTGCTATAACAATATGCTTTTTAGATCTCAAAGAATGTTTGTATTTGGATGCTGTGTATTGAGGGGGGGGGGGAGTGCTCAGTTCTGAAGAACTCTTCCATTATCAACCCTTCCTCCTCCCCACCCCTTGACAATTCACACCCCTATATTTAAAATGAATTGTTTGTCACCTCATCCATTTTTGTTCAGCTTTTTTGCCTTTTCTCTCAGTTGCAGTTATGCTTTCACATCAGGAGCTGTAATATAGAGTAGTTGGATGCTTTTATCTTTATTATCTCTGTACTTCAGCAGCCTTTTCGACTGCCTTAGATATTACTAGATTTGACTAGAAAACACCATTACTGGATACTGCAAGTGCACGTTCCTCTTCAGTCTCAGGAACTGTTGCTTGAACTTTTACACTTTGGCAGTGGTGAAAATCTCTGTTAGGGTCCTAGGCATGCCCAGGGGACTCCTCTACCCAAGCAAGAGTTCTTTTTTACAGCAGCATCAAGCCGAAATAAGACAATGTTGCAACAGCAAGTGCTCTTAGACCTAGACCCAACTAAATATATGTTTCCCCCCTGGATCAAAGCAGATACATTTAACTTTCTTTCTCCCCTCTTTTTAAGTGGACAGTTGATTCTTATGCAATATTACATACTGTTCCAAAAGAGGATTGTCTTTGGCATAAGGAGTTTGCTAATTTTAAACTTGTTCTTTTCTAGATCCAGCCAACATACCGGTAATGAATATCCGAGTTTTTGAAAGCAACTCCACGTACAATACATTGTACCAGTCCTATTGAAATATTGCCAGGGCATGTATAGCTATGGTCTTGCTCTCACTGTCCAGGAAGGGTCAGCTGGCAACCAAGCCACAGCCAGTGAAATGCAGCACCTGTCAGTCAGAACTTAGGTGTATATGACTAGTGCTGTTCCTATAAGCACCCACAAAATGGAAACATGATCCTTTTGGACACATGTAGGAAGCCTGTGGGGCAGTGGCACCCTGTGTGGTCTCTCCTTGAATGTATCTCCACCCCACAAAAAACACCAAAACAAACAAACAAAAAACAACAACCCCACAACCTGGCTATGGAGTGGAGAAAGAGTGGAGAAGGGCAAGATTTTCTCAATTTCTGTGCTCACTTCTGTAGTCTTTTTTAGGCTGAGCTTGGTTGTCCAATGCCAATCTTGAGAGACACTGCTTCCATTTCCTTCCTCTCCTCTGGGCTTTTCCAGGCTGTCAGTTGGCAGCTTGGGTGCCAATCAACTCCACAGAGTAGAAGAAAGAAGTAGAAAAGAGCAACATTTCATTTTTTTACCCATTGCCTCTTATGGTTCTTTCCAGGCAGAGGATTAAGGAAATTAATCTAAGGAGGAGGGACAAAGGCAGCATCATGGTCCAGTTTACGGGCGGTCAAAGTCCCGGCTGAGGACGCTGGAACTGGGGGCAAGATGGGGTGGGAGCAGGAACGGGAGTCCGGAAGCCAGGAGTCCGGAAGTTGAGGGTCTGAGGGTCCGAGAGCTGGGAGCCAAGGGTCTGAGGCTCAGGAAGCAAGGAGTCAAGAAGCCAAATGCAGCAAGGCAGGAAGCTTGTTGCTGTGGCAAAAAGCCAAAGGGAAATGCTGACCTTATATCCCTTCCCAGCTCTTGCCACCAGGTGCTGTGAGTTACCAATCGGCCTCACCTGTGCGGCCGTGCCTTGCCTCTTCAGAACAAACTTAGGAAAGCCCCAGTCCTGCAAAGCCATACTGGTCACAGGGCGTGGCTCCTGCACACACTCCTGACAGGCAGGAACAAACTGTCAGTGGGTATGGGTTGCACAGGAAAATTAGTGTTGGACAGTCTTCTTCTAGCACCACCTTAGGAACTGAAGATCCTAAGAAGGAGTGAAACCATTGAACACATGGTGAAATTGAGTGTCTCACTCTTCCAATGATCCTTTCTGAGCAAGCATTTCAGCTTCCAGATGGAATGACCCAGCTCCTCCTCCTCCCATGAACTGTTCCCAGGGGTTCTCCTGACCCCCATGAACCAATGTCGAGGCAGGGGGAAAACCCCATTGCACAATCAGAAGTCCTAGCACAGGGCTTTCACTGATGGGCCTGATTAGATGAATCCCACCCATAGTACCCCCAATACATAGAAATTACTCCAGAAGAATACCATGGTACCAAAAGCCACAGAGAGGCTTAGGAGAATGTGCAGGATCATACTCCTCTGGCCTTTTCTGGCATATGTCATCTGTTAGGAAGACCAAGTATTTTCTGTGCCAAAAACAGCCCTAAAACAAGATGGAAATGGATCCAGAAAATCAGTTTCACTCAAAAGTAGCTTAAAGTCACTCTTGGGCACTCCCTCTCTCAAATACCCTGCCCCAAAAGGGAATATTATGAAATGTTGCCCAAGAATCTTACCTTATGCCTCTCATATTTCACACTATATCTTCTGAGTTCACACACAAAGTCATGATTGTTTGCAAACATTTATTTAAATAATCCCGTAAGGGTTCGGAATAATTGAAATTGATTTTGACATGTTGACACAAGGGACTGGGTCCTGTTAGATCTTAAGTGACTCCTGGGATGTGAAAAGAATCCTCAATTCCCAGCGAAGCTAATAGGAATTTCAAAGTTGCTCATCTTTTCCCTGGATGCTTTAGTACTTCAGAACATCAGACCTTAAATAATTGCATTGCAGTATCAAATATATCTGCGTGATAGACTCATTTCCTTTGCTGACCTATATTTGCTGTTGAAGATGAAACTTTCTGCACTGAAAATTGCTGTGATTTATTTGTATGCCACCCAGCACCACTCCCGCTCTCTTCTATTGTACTTAGAATTAAATGCAATTTATGGTGTGTTCATGTGCCCTTTCATTAATTAAAAGCAAATATTAACACTTCAAACTTGGGCATGGGAAGCAAGGCTTCTCATGGAATTTTAAAGCATTTATTATAGCTACTTGAAAATAGCTGGTATGCTTGCAGAGTGCAGATGGGGAATTTGTGGTCCTCCAGATGTTGCAGGACTAAAACTGCCATCATCCTTGACCATGGACCATGCTGACTGGAGCTGATGGGAATTGGAATCCAACAATATATTGAGGGCCACAGGTTCTGTACCCCTGATCTAGAGACAGATGGTTAAGTCTTCTTTCAGCGCAGCATGAGTTACAGTCGTGATCATTCTCTTCTATGAATGTTTAAATGTAATCTGCAAATGAAATCCAGATGTAGTTTCATTTGCTTATTTTCAACCCTTGTTTGCATGCATCACTCCTCTCTTCCATGTTTACATTTAGATCCCAAGATCCTTAGAGTCAGAGATCCAGGCACATATATGGGCATGGAAGGTCTAAGTATCTTTGCTGCTCACGTGCAACAGCCCAAACACTTCAGAACAAAACAAAACAATGCAAAAGCAAAAGAGCAAATCCTCAAATTGGTACTGGAAAATGAATCTCTAGTAGGAATGTAGGGAGCTGCCTTATACCAATTCAGGCCATTGGTCCATCCAGCTCAGTATTGTCTGCAAAACAATACTTTGCCTTGATCCAGTATATCTGAAGGAGCGTCTCCACCCCCATCGTTCTACCCGGACACTGAGATCCAGTGCCGAGCGCCTTCTGGTGGTTCCCTCGCTGCGAGAAGCCAAGTTACAGGGAACCAGGCAGAGGGCCTTCTCGGTAGTGGCGCCCTCCCTGTGGAACACCCTCCCACCAGATGTCAAAGAGAACAACTACCAGACTTTTAGAAGACATCTGAAGCCAGCCCTGTTTAGGGAAACTTTTAATGTTTGATGTATTACAGTATTTTAATATTTTGTTGGAAGCTGCCCAGAGTGGCTGGGGAAGCCCAGCCAGATGGGTGGGGTATAAATAATAAATTATTATTATTATTATTATTATTATTATTATTATTATTATTATTATTATTACAATGACTGGCAGTGGCTCTCAAGCATTTTAGACAGGAATCTCTCCCAGCCCCACCTTCAGATGCTAGGTATTGAACCTGGGACCTTCTGCATGCAAAGCAGATGCTCCAACACTGAGCCATGGCTCTTCCTTAGCAAAGGGACATGTTCATTTTAATTTATTTGTTTGTTTTTGCTAAGTTCCTCTGGAATGCACCATTGACATCCATGAACAACATTAATAAATATAGTCAGAGCAACAATAACAAACACCCTAACATTGCAACCCCATACATGTCCGTCCGTCTCCCAGAAATAATTCTCATTGAGTTCAGTGGGAACTGCTCCCAACTATATGAGCATAGGATTGCAGTCTAAAGGAGTGGAATAGCCATTCTAGGGGCATTTCTTTCCAGTCTCTATTTTGTGGGTATGGTTCACTTGTGTACCTGCAAATTAAACTTGAGCAGTTTAAGTAGATTTGGCACTCTTGCACAACAAGGAAGCTGATGGGGAAACACGTCGCAAAGTGTGGGATAACAACGAAGACACGCAATGTCATATAACCTCCACCCAAACAAATCAGAATGAATGCTCAATTACCAGAGATGCCATATAACTGCCACACATATTTTGTGCAAATAAATCAGGAGGAATGCTCAATAAACAGGTCAAGTGGAAGAACCCTCTGATGCTTTTCCTGCATACTATATATATATATATATATATATATATATATATATGCTTTCGTAGATTTTCACGGGTACAGGAATGCAGGTTTTGGTGTCCTCGGGTGTCTTCCCGTGTAAAAGTTGGGGTGTCTAGGCGACGTTTCGACGAGGTCTCACTCGTCATCTTCAGGCTGGTGCTTTTGGCTTCTTGTTACTGGAACAGAGCAGGATCTCAGTGTTTGAGTTCCTATAAATACTGTTGAGGGGTGTGGTGTATAGCCTCCAATGTTCTGGGCAGAGAGGAAGTTCCCAGGCTAGTGTGCCTTTTCTTCTTTTGTTCCTTAATTGCTTGAGGGATATCTAGAGTGATTTCTTGAGTGATATCCTGAGTACCACTTAGGTGGGTCATTAGGTGTGGATTAGTTGCTGAAGCCTTTGTGTCTTGACCTCTTGAACTTTGTGAAGAGTTTTTTTGAGAAGATGGCTGTACTGCATTTAGTTGTGCTCTGGCTTGGCTTCGTGTATAGGGGCGAGCTGTGGTTTTGTGGCCTGTGCCAGCCAGATCTGTGTAGGGATTGCAGGGGGGTGCAGCATCCGGAGGTGCCACCATGGTTTGGCTACTGGATGGTGTCTGTAATTTATCTGTGGAGAGGGTCTGGGTTTGGGTCTGGTGTGGTTGATTGGTGATGGCGTTCTGTGTGCCTCTGGATCTGGTGTCAGTTTTTGTGGGGAGGGCTAATTTCCAGATGTCTGGCAAGCGGGATGTGTCGTCACGCTTGTTCATGTTGTGAGGGTGTTTCTCTATCTCGATGGCTTCCATGATTATTCTCTTGTGGTGATGTTCCATGTTAGAGAGCAATTTGGAATCTGCAAAATTAATTTCGTGTCCTGTTTCTTTCATGTGTTGGAAAAGAGAGGAAGTTTTTTCTTCTTTTTTGACGGCATTCTTGTGTTCTGCGATACGTGCATTTATTCGTCTGTTTGTTTGTCCAATGTACGTGGCTGGGCAGACTTTGCAGGGTATTTCATAGACCCCTTGGTTTTCCAACTGGATTTTATCCTTGGGGTTTCTGAGGATATTGGCTATTTTTTGGTTGGCGCAAAAGGCTGTTTTGATATTGTGTTTATGGAGGATTTTGCTAATTTTATCTGTAGTGCCCTTGATATAAGGAAGGAGGGCCATGCCATTGTTTTCTTCTGTGTCTTGGTTTTTGGGGGGTGTTTCTTTTTGGATTAGCTTCGTAACCCTGTTTTGCTGGTATCCATTGGCAATTAACATATATATATATATATTCTCTAAGGTGGTGGAAATATTCCCTCCATCCTGATGCTGATACATTTAGGGCCACTTCACACATTACAGGCACGACTGTTTCCCTCCTAAGTGCTCAGTGACCATCACACTTTCCTTTGAACAGGTTAATCCTCAGAATTCTGAACATGCCTAGTATTCACAAAAGCAGCTTGCCAGACTGTGGTTCAGATATCCCCCAGAATAATAGGAGACGTGTTTCACTTTATTCTTTCTACCTTGTCAATTGTATTATTTTGGAATTATTGAATACAAAGACTGCTTGCTTGTGGATATGGTGGAGATGTCAACATTTCCATCCGTTGATTGGTAGTGGTGGTAACAACAACAACAGCAGTAACAATAATGGCAGCAACTTGGCTGTTTTTGTAAAAACTATTATTCTTACACTTGGATTTATGGCTGTTCTTTGATCCTGTATGTGTTTTGGAGAACTGTAAATTAAGTTGTGAATGTTATAGCTCTTATAGGGAGCCAATAAGCTTGATGAGTTGTTTGCTGAATACATGTGGGCGGGTGTTCCTCAACATTAAAGCACCATCATAGCAATTAGACTTGTGATCCACACTCAGCTTCTGTCAATTCACTTGAGGGAAACACAGCATCCGATTGCGACATTCCATATGCTGCTGCTGCTGCTGCTGCTGTATGTGTGCGTGTGTCTGTGCATGTGCTCATGCTTCTCTCCTGGCAGCTGTGATGAGATTGTGAAAATTTGTCCATCCATGACGGTTACCCCAAGCACACTCTACTGGTGTTTACGGGATGAACCCATAGTTTTCCCATCAGTGACAGAAAAGGAAAACCTATTCATGAATCAGCTCTTGCAGCAGACATGTATCTAATACAAAACATTCCATTCATTGTTTTGGAACAGTGAAGTTTCATAGAGTTCACCTGAATGCTTTTTTTTTTTAAAAAAAAGGCTGTGGTAATTTAGGTGGGGTGCATAAATGCAAGCAATGATGCTAGTGCTTGAGAAACCCAAACCCCATAGCTGTGCAGGGTATTGCTTTATAAGTGGAATGCATGGAGGAATGGAAAAGTGTCATTTCACTTCTAGCAATTCCATTTTCACCTGCATCTGTAAATACTGCTGCAGAAATAAACAGACCCCAGGGTATTTCCAGCTCCTTCAAGCTTAAAGAACTAATTTTCTTCTGGGAAGCCAGACCATCATTTTTGTCTGATTCTTGCCTCCCCTTTCTTCTTTCTATTTCAATCTGAAGTCGTCTCTACCACTCGTACAGATCTCTGGATTTCTAGAGCAATGTGACAGCCTTCAGATTACAGAATACTGTCTTGCATAATGTTGTTGTTGTTGTTTAGTTGTTTAGTCATGTCCAACTCTTCGTGATCCCATGGACCAGTGCACGTCAGGCACTCCTGTCTTCCACTGCCTCCTGTAGTTTGGTCAAACTCATGTTAGTAGCTTCTAGAACACTGTCCAACCATCTCGTCCTCTGTCGTCCCCTTCTCCTTGTGTCCTCAATCTTTCCCAACATCAGGGTCTTTTCCAGGGAGTCTTCTCTTCTCATGAGGTGGCCAAAGTATTGGAGCCTAAGCTTCAGGATCTGTCCTTCCAGTGAGCACTCAGGGCTAATTTTCTTCAGAATGGATACGTTTGATCTTCTTGCAGTCCATGGGACTCTCAAGAATCTCCTCTAGCACCATAATTCAAAAGCATCAATTCTTCAGCGATCAGTCTTCTTTATGGTCCAGCTCTCACTTCCATACATCACGACTGGAAAAACCATAGCTTTAACTATACGGACCTTTGTTGGCAAGCTGATGTCTCTGCTTTTTAAGATGCTGTCTAGGTTTGTCATCGTTTTTCTCCCAAGAAGCAGGCGTCTTTTAATTTCATGACTGCTGTTACCATATGCAGTGATCATGGAGCCCAAGAAAGTAAAATCTCTCACTGCTTCCATTTCTTCCCCTTCTATTTGCCAGGAGGTGATGGGACCAGTGGCCATGATCTTAGTTTTTTTGATGTTGAGCTTCAGACCATATTTTGCGCTCTCCTCTTTCACCCTCAATAAAAGGTTCTTTAATTCCTCCTCACTTTCTGCCATCAAAGTTGTGCCATCTGCATATCTGAGGTTGTTGATATTTCTTCTGGCAATCTTAATTCTGGCTTGGGATTCATCCAGTCCAGCCTTTCACATGATGAATTCTGCATATAAGTTAAATAAGCAGGGAGACAATATACAGCCTTGTCGTACTCCTTTCCAAATTTTGAACCAATCAGTTGTTCCATATCCTGTTGTAACTGTAGCTTCTTGTCCCACATAGAGATTTCTCAGGAGAAAGATAAGGTGATCCGGCACTCCCATTTCTTTAAGAACTTGCCATAGTTTGCTGTGGTCAACACAGTCAAAGGCTTTTGCATAGTCAATGAAGCAGAAGTAGATGTTTTGCATATTCTACCCTATTGTTTTTGGCATCTATCTGTCTCGGGAGACAATGAAGGAGTGCACCTTTGGGGATGAGGTCAAGCTGTTGGAAGGTTGCAGCACATGCTGTGGCTGCAGATAGAGAGCAATGTGGGAGAGACAAGTTTTGTTGCAGTTGGGGCAGATGAAGGCATCCGGTTGTGCTGCTGCAGATGTACCATAGCATTTCTTCTCTCTGTGCTTCGGATCATAGAAACAGTTTGGGCATTGCAAGCTGGTGTTCAGCTAGCCACACTGGGCAGGCAGATAATGTTCTCAATGAAACAGCTATTGAGGGTGACAAAACAACTTCAGTCCATTCCTTGGCCTGCTTCACCCCCACCCAGCGGCGTAGCGTGGGTTGTCAGCACCCGGGGCAAGGCAAGTAATTTGCGCCCCCTAACCCGTGGATTTGCGCCCCCTAACCTGTGGATTTGCGCCCCCTAACCCGTGGATTTGCCCTAACCCCAGATGTTGCGCCCAGTGCGGCCGGCCCCCCTGCACCCCCCACGCTACGCCACTGCCCTCACCCACCCCCCCGTTGCCTTGACAGAGTCACATATCATTATAGTAGCATGCAAGCCAGATGGAGAAAAGAACTCTACAAAAATGAGGAATCTAAAAAAAAAAAAAAAAAAAAAAATCAGCTACGAAAGATTCAAGCAAATATGATCTCTTATAATATCCTCAATGGAAATTCATAATGAGTGTCACACTCAAAAGCATGGCTTTTTAAGGGAATGAGGAGAGGGTTGCAGGCCAAAGAAGTGCCATGGGGGGCCCTGACCAAGGCACCACCACCACAACTGTCTCAACGCGTCTCCCCAAAACACACATCTTGGGGGGCCATGATCTTGTGGGAGCCAAAATGGAACGTCCCAGGATCCAGTCAGAAGCTGGGGTGGCTTCTGTAATTCTGGAATGTCCCACTTAAAGTGGCATTGTTCTATGTGATGTGTGTGCATGTCAGTTTTCAGTGCTGACAAAATATTTTTTTTAAGCACTTCTTTGGAGATATTTCTACAAGATGCTACTGAGCCCTTTGGCACAGCAGATAAAGTACAGGAACCTAGTAAGATGCTTGTGTTGAGAGTCAGACCATTGGTCCATCTGACAGCTCTCTGGCATTCCTGGCAGGGGTCTTTCCCTAGCCCTACCTGAAGATGCTGAGGATTAAACCTGGGACTTCCTGCTTAGAATTCTTGTGCTTTATCCCTGAGTTATGTTAAGAGGGTTCTGGTATGTTCAGCCCTGAAACCCAACAACTGATATCTCAGCCTAAACTATCACATGGGGTTCTTATGACAATAAAATGTGAGGGAGAAGATCCCATGAATTCAACCCCAAACTCTTTTGAGGGACAGACTACAAAGGTAGTAAACATGTTCTGCTAGAAAAAAAAGTATAGAATTGTTGTTTTTTCTTCTTCTGAAAAGGAACCATCTGCCTGATTAAGCAGTCATTATGTGAAGATGCTCTCACTAACATCTTTACCTTGAGGTATTCAGTGAAATATTGAACGGAAATTCCTTAAGCATTTGATAATTTTAGCTTCTATTCCGAACTTTCTGAAGAGTTAAAATCTTCCCAGGCATACAGACTTTCTTGTTTGTCAGGGGAGTTCATTTTTATTCTCTTAGAAGTCCCCCCCTTTTAAATTTAAAAAAATACAGTAGAACATGGGGGGGGTGCTTCATTACAGGCAGCACTGCAGGAACTGTGCGATTCAAACACCTCCCTGCTGTTTTATTGAACTTTTTTTGGCCTGAGAGCAGGTAGGTGGCAAGATGGGGGGGGGGGTCTTGTTAGTGCTTGGGAGAGAATCACAAGACCATTTCCTAAAAATAGAAGATCAAGGGTGGGTTGGGCTCAGGGTGGAAGTCAGAATATTTGTTTGTATAGCAATGCTTTGGGAAACAACAATGGTTTGAGCAAAAAAAAATAATTGCCACTTAATTTAAATTATTATTTGACTATGATGTGGGCACAACCATCATCAGATTGGGGGAGGCTCTTAAGTTGAAATTATTGTGTTCTCTCTCTCTCTCTCTCTCTCTCTCTCTCTCTGTGTGTGTGTGTGTGTGTGTGTGTGTGTGTGTGTGTGTGTGTGTTACTCAACCTGCCTTTGAGAGAATATGAATGGAAACTTGGCTGAAATTTCCAAGAAACCAAAGCTCTTAAGAGGAGTGTGAAGAAACTTGTGAATTTCACAGATGTATTAAAGCCTGATAATGTAGACAATAATGTGCTCAGCAAGGGCCAAACCAACTAGCAGGCTGGGCTGAGAACCGAGTATTGATAAGCCAGTGAGAATGACTTGTATTGTATTATCATTTTAAAATGTGCTCAAGGTGTCATCTCACACTGGAAGGTGGCTTCCAGTATCAAAGTATCAGTCTAAAAACCAAAAGTAATTTGTTATAAGGGCTAATGGACAGATGACAATTCTATGATTCTATGACTATAAAATTCTACATAGGATATCTTGATTTTTTTCTTCATTTGCCCCATTCTGTGCCCCCTAAGGTGTGGGGTGCCTTTGCCTGGTGGTGCTGTGGCCCATAGACTGCAGCAATATACCAGGCAATCCTATATAAGTCTGATTCTCCTAGAGCTCTGAGCCATTTTGCTTTGAGAATTTCCCACCTGCCCACCCTCATGTTAGAGCCTTCACTTAGCAATTTTGGGTTGTTGGTTGACAGGGCTGAAAATGATTTTTTTTCTCACAACCTGATTGGCACTTGGTTGGTCGCCCCCCCCCCCTTTGTTAGGCGGAATAACGTTGTTTATATGAGGGCAGAAATGGCATTGGGCAGGATCAACATAGTATGGGGGTTGTAAGGGGCCTGAGGGGAGGATTGACCATGGCATACCCAAGCTTGGGTTCAGTATCTGCCTGGTTGGAATTTGCACCCTGGTCTCCCAGTGGGACCTTGCTTGCTTGGCTTGCAGCACTGCAGGGTTCCACACTGGCCGACTCCCATGGAACAGGTTTGGAGCGGTCCAAACCTGGCAAATCCATTCCATCAACATGGGCCTTGTGGAATGATGAACTGATCCTGGGACCCAATGCCATGCCAACCCTTGCCTTGCCTGCTGCTGTCAATAAAGCTTTAGCCTGATTTCATCCCATCACCATTGTATAGTCTGGTTATTTTGCTGCTCTCATGGGTCACATAATGCACTTGCTTGGGCACAAAGGTGTTGGGTTATATGTACACACGCTGGCAAGTCATGAATAAACCCCATCCTTCAATCTCCTATCTGAATAAATAAAACCTATTCATGGTTGCATTTTTAAGCAAAATACCCTCTGCCTTTACAAAATTCTATGCAAAGCAGGTTGCATGTTACAGAATTCGTGATGCCAGGCCTTAAAGGAAAGGTGAATTTTGAAAGCAGGAGAGCAATGGAAGATCACTTGCATGAGGTCAGGGTCAGGGCAAACATAGTTCTGTGCTCAATCTGCTACAAAGAAGATGAGCATGATTATGTTTGCTACCCCTCTGTGAACCAATGCCTCCACATCTCTCTCTCCCCGCCTGTCAGGGACTCACAGGATGCCGATGAGCACTCTTCTGGGGTGAACATGAGGCATACTTGTGCATTCCTTACCAAGAAAGCCTATGTGCATGGCATTGCTTATTGAACACAGTGTGTACAGAAATTTTCTTTGTTAAGCAAATCCTTTGTAGAAGCTTTCCTTTGTGAACTAGATCCTAATAGCATATTGACAAGCATAAATGTACCGCAGTTGACTTGCTGAGAAGCGATGAGTGGCCGAGTTCCATAGAGGCTAGTAATAGACAACAAGAACTGTGCTGAATTTGAGATGCTGGAATAGAATGATTTGGTTTGGCTGCAGCATTTAACCTTCCATCTCCACATGATTATTTCTTTGTGTCTAGGGACAATGCTCCTCTTTCATCCTTTCATCTTCCTTCTGCAGGAGAACCCCCCAGCAGGGATTAGAAATAATCTGAATACCATTAAATTGAGCTTTTCTACCATGCTTCAATGTAGCCAAGTGAGAGGCTGATCAACATAATTCTACAAAGAAGATATTAGAAAGTACAAACACGGCAAGTCACCTTAGATGGTTCTCCTAAAGTTCCTAGTGAGGCCAAGTGAAAATGGTTTGTATCACTGCATCAAGTAGCTCCAAGCTTTGAACATAAAGGGCTCCCTCTTAAGGGACGAGATACAATTCACTGTTTATGCTGTCTCAGTTCTGAGCCTTTCCTAATCAAAAGAAGCTAACTGTGCCAAACCGTTAGATGTCGAGAATCTGTGATATAAATTATCTCCTAAGCACTGAGCAGATATCATCAAACTTAATTAGGACTTTACACACACAGGATGTGATATATGATTCAAAAAGGTGGAGGTTACTGTTTGAACTAGTAAGCCAATGTGCTCCTTGAAAATTATAATAAGCTCGCTTGTTTCCTGGAGCAGAGTCTGGAGAACTTTTTCATGAATAGTCTGATCGGCAAATCTCAGTTATGGTCCAGGTTGTCAGCTTGTTTAGCTTAGTGATGGTCAATACTGTGGCTTCTACAACCAAAGCACATTTATATAGCACATTTTGCAAAACTACATGATTAAACGTATCAACTCGCTATAACCCTGTGAGGTTCAGAATCCCCCCCCCCCAATATGCTGAAAGAATGTGTGGTGGGGGTTGCACGTGAGCCAGCCCTGTAGCTAGGCCCCAATGTTATTAGTGACCATGCTCACCTGCTGACTATGCATTTGGCTGGCATGTCAAGGAGCCCTATCTGCACAGGGGGTCCCTGGCCCAACCAGGTTCCCCATCAGCGCTTTCACATGCTGGTTGAATGTGGCAACTCATTGAGTTCATCACTGAGCAGAGAAAAGAAGTCTGTGTCATGGTTCAGACTCTCAACTGCCACACTACACTGTATCTCCACATGGACACCCATATTAATTCATCACAAACTGCAGATGAAGATTTATGGGAGAGGGGGAGGCAAACTGTCATAGTACACCAGAAGCAGGGCCGGAAGAGATCTGAGATGCTGGAAGGCTTAGGTGAGTAAGAAAGCTACACCTAGGACTGATGTGAGAAGGAGGAAGTAGCGCCAAAAGTTGAGACTGAGTGATTTCAGAATAACAAGTAGCTCCAACCAGAGGCTGAACACCCAGGTGGCAGGTAGTGTCACCTTCTTATAAATATAAGATTTTAAAGATGACAGTATAGCATTTTAAGCAGTTTCACGCCAAAGTCATTCGAATGCTTTCCTTACTGCAACAGCTTGCGTATATCTGTACAGTCTAATTAAAAAGAACAACATCCGTAGTCTATTGTTAGCTCAGCCACAACTTAATGGAGTTTGACAAGCAATAGTTAAAGGGAGTCCTGGTGGTTGGTATTTCCAAGTGTGAGAACAGCATCTGCTCCTGGATTTCTGGATTATCTGCAGCTTGACATAGTAAAGAAAGATATCTGAATGATGTTCCATAATATCTTGAGATGCTGGTGAGCAATAAACAGTCGGAAAAATAAAAATTTCTCAAGAATCGCCTTAACAGCTTGGAAACATACAATCTTTGTGGAGCGTTTTTTGTTACTACCAACTCCTGTAGGTAGCATACGAAATATATTGGCTTGAGATATATCCTATAACTATGTGCGGCTTTTTAAAAAACAGCAACAATAATAATCTGCATTTTATAAGGTGTCAGATCACTGAATGTAATGGATTGTGTAAAGGCTTCTCCAGATGACATATTTATTGTCCATTCATCCCAGTTTGCTTGAGCAGAGCCAACGTGGATTATATCTGGTCTTTACTGAGCATCCATTCTCATCTGTTTGCAGGAATGTTGTTTGACCATGAGCATTCATCCTGATTTGCTTGTGCAGCGTATATACATTTTCCTGGGAATTGTTTGTTCACTCCACACTTTCAATGCATTTCCCCATCACTTTCCTAACCACAAAAAGTCCATATTGTTTTAAAAGTGTTATATCTGTTATACTGAGGCAACAGAGCATTTTAATTGCACAAACCTAAATTTCCTCATATGTTGGTGAATTCCTCCTGCAAAATGCTGACAATCTGGAGGTGCCCTGGATTTCTGAATCATCTTGCTGGGCTCACTGTGGTTTTTTTGTGTGTGTTTTTACTCAGTAGGTCACTTTCTCTTTCAAGTCCCTAAAATATCAGAAACCTGCTCCACAGTACCTCAAAGCTTCCAGTGTGGTTGCCCCGGTTCTGTGGAACAGCATCCCCGTTGAGATGCAACAGGTGTTCACTCTGTATTTTTTGGAAGCAGCAGCAGATATTTCTGTTTTGACGAATTTTTCCAGCAGGATGAAAAGGTCTTTGACACAGGTGTTCTTTCTGTATTGTTGTTTGGGGGATTTCTGGGTACTGCTTTTAACACTGCTTTAGCTGTTTTTTTATTATATGTCTGCTAATCACTTTGACACACATATAAAAGCTGATTCGTAAACCTAATGATGATGGTGGTGGTGGTGGTGGTGATGACAGCAACACCAATATCAATATTCAGTGAAGACACAGCCGGCTTGCAACAGACCAGCACCACATTTCTGCTTGCGAGATTTCATGCAGGGATGCTCAGCTATACAGCAATGCAATGTACCCCTACTTTGCTATTTGTACTTTGCTCTGCCTCCTGATTCAGTCTAAGAGGCAGATAAATCTACAGATCTTATACTCCCTACCATAATGTATTTACTCTCTCTTGCCTGTAGGAATCCCTCCCCACTCGTGCTAACATCTTTTCCGTCTTCTCTAGGGTTTTTTTTTGTTTTGCCTGTGAATTGGGGTGGAGTGGGGTTAGGGAGCTGCTTCACCCTTTTGTGTGGTTTTCCCACCGGACATTTTTGGGAGGAAAACATCTCACAAGGATCTGAGGGTTGCTGCCATAGCCTTTTTAAAATAACATCTAGGAAAACTGAGAAGAAGAAGAAAATGACTAGCATCTGAGGCAAGCAGAGGTGTATTTTGGCCCATCATTAGTCTATGCACCATTAGAAACCTGGTAGTAAAGTCCAGCTTCCCTTAATGAGTGAGAATTAATTAGTCAGGAATTTGCCGATGACTTCCATCAAATGGAGATTTCACCTAGAACGCCGAAGACATCGTTCGGCATATGTCACAGTTTAAATATGTGCTGTGTCAAAGTCTATTTTCTACCTTGCTACTGCAGTTGTCATTGACAGTTTTCTCATATTGAGAATATTTTCATCACAAGCTTTTCTAATGACAAGTTTTGTCAAAGACTTTTTAAAAAACCCTGAAAGTGATACTTTAGCACTTTTTATATTATATTTTCTTTTATCACTATATCAAAATAATGTTTCTCGGGAAATGATCTTGTTTCAGCTATATAATTTTCTGCCATCTGATGATTTTTCCTTCTTCTTTCAATATTATTTTGCTTTTTTTGCACTACGAATGAGTAGGTTAAGATATTGACACCCAGATGATTATTTCTTTAAGGAACAACATTGTTTCACTATCACTTTGCAGTAGTCTTGTTAGTCAGACAGAGAAAAGAAAACACTGAGCGGAAAATATGACTGTAAAATATCCCATTTGAAACACAGTATGATTATGGAGTGTAAGAAATACTGTCTCCAGCACAAAAGCATGTGTTCAAT
The DNA here is from genome assembly GCF_964188315.1 of Podarcis muralis. NCBI lineage: Eukaryota > Metazoa > Chordata > Lepidosauria > Squamata > Lacertidae > Podarcis > Podarcis muralis. Next base: position 86,248,191 of record NC_135657.1, on the reverse strand, counting down.
GCAGAGAACAGATTGTGCGTGACCCCCCAATGCCTTTTTCCTACCCCTTTATGGCATGATCAGAGCTGTCATTCAGGAGAAAACACACACAACTTTGGCCCCATTCACACTGTACATTTAAAATAGTATCATGCCACTTTAAACACCCATGAATCCCGTGAACTGTAGTCAAAAGTGCTAAGAGTTGTTAAGAACTCCTACTCCTCACAGAGAGCTACAATTCCCAGAGTGGTTTAGTGATCAATTCCTCTTCTCAAGGATTCTGGAATTGAGTTCTTTTAAAATGACCATCCAATACTTCTGTAGGCAGCACAGTGAATCACGTATCTGAGAAAACTTTCCTATATTGCAGAATTCAGGTAAGCTGTCATTGTATCAGGAGGAGTAGATGGAAAACCACCATAGCAGGGACATATGTTTATCCTAGCAGACTGGTTGCTCTATTGTGAAATAGGCATTGCCTCTATGGATCTCCTGCTTTACTGAGACCTAGACTTAGTAACTGTTGTGGTGAAAAGCCACAAAATAATTGGCTTAGGGGTGTAGGGAGTTGCATTTGGGAGGAGGAACGACTGGAAATTGCCTTCCTTCTTGCCCCACCGATGGTTTCTGTCCATCAGCAAACAGAAACCAGTTGGATACATCCAAAGATTCTGATTTCGATTGTGGGGAGGGGAAATCAACACACTTGTATTGAAATAAATATGCACATATTGTGCCAAATTTTAAATGCTGCGTTCAGCAGTTCTGCAATGGGGTCAAAGAGCTGGAGCCCTTCAATAAAGCTGAAAGCTTGCATTCTTATTTAATCTACAGAGCCTTTAGAATGACTTATGAAACATTTTATTTCCTCTTTTGTAGGTTGCTAAACTATGCTTTAAGAATGCAAACGACAAATTCACCCATGACATCTGTACAGTGATGACAAGATTGGATGTTACAAGTTGAATATAAATGACATACTGCCAGATAATTAAGATTTACTATTGTTAAGAAGATCTAGCTTGTGTGCATTAATTGCATATTTCACTTTGCTAAATACTGCCTTTTATAGTTAAAAAAACACTCAATTACTAATGAATCTACGTTAAGTATTTTTTACAGCATTTAATGATGTTGTACCAGCTTTGCAAAAGAACAGCTCAACAGACAGACGACTGAAGTTTGTTATATGACAATTCTGAAAGAAAGGGGCTTAACATGTTAGAATTTATCATTGCAATGATAAAGAGGAGGAGAAAATCACAAATAATACTGGAGGGGTATTATTTTGTTTGTTATAAAATGTTTTTTGTTTGCTACAAAATTTGTTGTGGTGGGGTGTATGTGGATAGATAGATGATTGATAGATGATAGATTAGATAGATAGATGATAGATAGATAGATAGATGATAGATAGATAGATAGATGATAGATAGATAGATAGATAGATAGATAGATAGATAGATAGATGATAGATAGATGATAGATGATAGATGATAGATGATAGATGATAGATAGATAGATGATAGATAGATAGATAGATAGATAGATAGATGATAGATAGATAGATCTGAGGATCACAGAGCAGTATAGGAATTTAATAAATAATAGAAAATATTTTTTTTAAATGCACTGATTTACTTAATGCTTAAGTAGCAATCTATTGCAGTCTGTTGAAAGCATAGGAACTCCAATCATTTCCCATTCATCACTTCTGTACATGCATTCTTTTACATGTATGGATTTGGTGCCTCCATTGAAATTCATGCAGATCCAATGAACGAAAGAGTTCCATATCTGTCTTTGAGCACAAAAGCTCTATACATCGTAGCAATGAGTACTGTGCACAACAAATGTGAAAAACATTTTATAACCTTCCTGCCCATTGTATGACTGAAGTCATTTTCTTTAAGTACTGGGATCATTTAAAACAACTGGCATTCACTCAACCAGTTGCCAAAGCACAAGTCAATGCTACAAAGAACATTTCCAATGAATTGTATGGCTACCTCAAAGGCAATGTGCAGGCAGTTTCTGTTTGGTCATTCCACTGGTTCATCAGTTCTTCAAAGGGTACCAGAAATACATGCCCAGCTTATGGAGAGTAATTCACATTCAACATTTTGGCAAGTTATCTCATGGTTTCTGCAAGCTTGACGGTAAATTTTACATATATATGTAATATTTTTATCCCACTTTCCAAAGTGGCTCACATCAACTTAAAAATGAGTCACAGGACTTGCCCTCAGGTTTACAAATGAAAACAGAAACAAAACAACAACAACAAAGCACATATGGGGGTGAAAGGGAAAAGTAAAGCTGAAGTTGGGGTGTGTGTGTGAAGAATGATCAATTTGACAAAGTGATGAGTTCAAACAGGCATTAATATTTTTCTCAGCCTTCAGAAGGCAAGCATTGCCAATGGAAACACAGAGCATTCTACATTTCTGAATTGCTAAGCAGCATTGTGAAGATAGGCCTAGATTAAATACAGTGAGGGTATATGGAAGTTAAGGATGAGCAAATCTGTCAATTTAATTTCTCATTTTTCCGATCTTAAATTCAGTTCTCCAGATTTTCACATCAGTTTGCAAAGAGAAAGTTTAAGTTTTCATGAAAAGTTAAGTGCAAATTTCCCTCAACATGCATTTTTATTGCTGTTGTGTGTAGTTTTGACTAATATATAATTTTTTGCAAAGTAATTTCTCCTCAGATATTGCATTTTTGTTTGCTATGGTCACTAGCATCTGCATTTTATGCATACTTTACCTTAATATTTGCATTTTTGTACACGTTACTTGGCTGGAGAACTACACTGCAGAATTTGGAGAGGTGCACATTTCAAAGGATGCTGTGTATCAGTTTGTGTAATGTCCCAAAAAGTGTGAATTAGGTAGGTTCACCTTTACATGCAAACTGAACTGAATTTCTTCCTGATCAGTATTGCATCCCAAAGTCTATCGCTTTGAATTTTGTCTGAAGTACACTTCACCAGGTTAAAAAGAAATACTTTAAAAAAAAAAAAAGCTACCTCCAAATTTGAGGGTTGCCATTTTCCTTACACCAGTGATACGTATTAACTGAATCCTGATTTTGCAGTGAGCTGGTGATCTTGATGCAAAGGTTATTTTACCCAGCGCCTTTGTTCTCCAAACTCATACTTATTATATCTTGTTCATTTCAGGCTGTTTTGCCTTATAATATTTGCAACAGTCTAGTAACAGTTAGATGTACCTTATAAATCATGAAACACGCCAAACAACACATTAAAATCCTCAGGAACCTCTGTGAGACTATGGCAGATGGTGAGCTGATCAGATGTAAGAGTGAGATACTTTGGTTCATAAACACGGTTATTTCACCTCTAGCCCCCTCATCCATGATAAGGTTCATGAGAACTGCTTGGGGACATTCACGATACAATGTGTGTGTGAAACAGTGTGGGGCAAACATCACAATAATTAATGTTGTGATTTCAATGATTAAGTGTATGTTCAACCATATGCAAAACTGTTCTGTTAAGTATCATTTATAATGGGAGTATGTTGGCTTTATTAATGAACATCCCACTATAATAAATTGTCATAATAAATCCATATCTAAAATCAAATGAAGGTTTCCAACCTTCAGCACATATGTTTATGGAACTGATCCTTGTAAAATGTCCCATGGCAAAATGATCCTCATCCGTGTCAGCATTAAAACAGATGAAAATCATTTTAGGAAGTTTTTTGATCTGGTTCTTCAGTAGTGGGACCCTGGTCTATCTCGAATCACAGTGAGGTTTGAGAGTTCAGAGTCAACGATTCAACATTATTTTTTTTACTGCATCAGCTGCAGGAGAAATTCCAAAAGCAGAGGTGTCCATTGTACATCTCTTTCAGAGACCTGATGAAGGCCTTTGACCTGGTCAGCTGAAAAGGACTCTTCACACTGCTCAGTAAGATAGGATACCCACCTCAGCTCCACAAGATGATTGGTTCCTTCCACAAGAATATGCATAGAACTATCCCAAGCTCACATTCCCAGCATGTTTGCATTCCTGTCTCAGTGACATCTACGCTGGCTTGGTCATATCTGAAGAATGGAAGATGGCAGGATCTCCAAGGATATTTCTCTATGGGGAGCTGGCTTCAGGTACCAGACCCATTGGCAGGCCAACTCTGCACTACAAAGATGTCTGTAAATGTGTCATGAAGGCTGGACAACCGCAGTGCCTGGAGACAGACAGTCAAGTCCTGTATCCATAGCAGTGACCAGAGGAGAAATGACCACCAGGAGGAGTGTAGAAAGAAGAAACGCCATGGTATACCTGCATCAGAACAACCGGACACCTTCATCTATCCCAGCTGCAATAAAACATGTTTATCCCATATCAGTCTCTACAACCATAGCAGGCATTGCAACTCTCCAATGGTTTGACTTCACTCCAAAAAGCACACTCTTCCATTGTCTCCTGAGACAGATGGAAGCCAATCAGACTCAGTAACAATCTTTTTTTAAAAAAATAAAAATAATAATACAGTTAGATGAAAACCAATGTCCTGTATCACTGCAGGACAAATTATTCATTTTTAACAACTCATTTTTTTTTCTTTGCTGCAAGGAGTCAGTAATGAGTGTTTACATTAAACATGCTTTGGACATCATCAGTCACGTTTGCTTCAGATGATGGAGCGCCACTTGTTAATTAGGTTTCCTATTAGGGGATGTAGCATTTTCCAAACGACTCTGCCATTCTTGCCAAATATACAACTAGAATTAGTATGTGCATTAACATGAATCCATGATGATCATGTGGGAGTAAAAAAAGGGTTCAGTTTCATTGTGATTTTGGATTCAATCAAAGCATAATTATAACATTGCTATGGTGACGGTGGAACTATGACTGAGAAGACAATTTCATGCTGCTCCACAGTTTCCCCAGCACTTACAACTTTCTCAAAATTACCCTTTTGGTGACATTTCTCAAGCTTGTACTTAACTCATCAGTAATTATTTTGGGGAAAAGTTGTTAACGTTCCACTGAGTCATGTGTCTGTGGCATCAAGAGCAAAGCCTTTCAAGCTCTTGAATAATTAAAAAATGATTTTCTTTCTAAAGTTCATCCTTGCTACACACATAGCCCTCAGTAAGGAACGTGGGTTTGGTTGAATTCACAATGAATTAGCTGAAAAGAAAGAAGTTCATCGTGATTGGAAAATGTTAGACGTGTGTGCATACAGGATGTAATTTGCCTGTCAGTTGATCCACGCCCTGGGTTCTAGATTGGGATTCCAGTGTCAAAAAGTGTGGAAGTCTGCATGCTTTTGAATTTTGTAGCTTTGTGACATTCCTCTTGTCTCCACTTCCACCTTTCCCACACCAGTGGGTCAAGTTGGCTAAGCTCCATTGCTTTAGGATCTTGGCCAATCAGAAAGGAGAGAGATGGGTAAGAATCTGAAAGGCATACAGTCCCCCCCCCCATTCCCCATAATGGACCAGTATAATTCTTGGGCATTCAATCATATGCACATATACAGAGACCAGGTGGGGTGGTGGTGGTGCAGAAACAGAAACCTGATGAGCACTTTGCCCAAGCCCTGTGTCTTCATACAGGAAAGGAGTATGCTTATGTTAAGTGGGATGGAGGAGCAACATGATGTTCATTCATCTCAAAATATGCGCACTCGCTCTCTCCACAGAGGTGGCTCATTCTTTTGAAAAAGATAGATAAAACCCAGCACACCCTTGCTTTCATTCCATTTGAGATACAACAGAAATGTTAAGTTAAAGTCACCTATAATGAATTTGGTTTTAAATGAATTGAAACGGTTACAGGAGAGGGGTCTCCTGAAAGAGGGGCCTTCAAATATCTATTTATCCCTGCCCTAATTCTCATTACACTTTAGGAGTGGCTCTGTGAATACCATCACTGTGACTTGTACTGATCACACTGTGCTCTCCAAAATCCCATTAAAGTCAATGAATGAAATATTATTGAAACCAACAGCACATTACCCCCCCTTGTTTTAACCAATCATTTAAAAATTGAAACAGCCCAGTATGAAATGCTTAAGTTTTCTTTTCTGTTCTTTTTCTGCAGAGTTCTATTTTGTCAGCACCAATTGATTTTAATTCATCATGCCTACATAATTGTTTTTTTCCAGTCCAGAAATATCAATTTCTCCTTGCTGTCTGAATATTGCTAAAAGTGGTCATTTATTAATTTTGGTACAATTGCAGGGAAAGAAAGTTCACTTCCAAGTGCCATTTTTCTTCACTGTATTAAGAGGGTTGGTTTTTCTTTGTGTTTTCCCCCCAAGAAGAGAAAATTAAATAAACTGCTTGTTTTGAACATAGCTATTATGAGCAGTTCACAGTAGTGGCAAATGAATTCATGTGCTCAGTGACTTTGTAGGAACTGCACAGCCGAGAGCAAACCAGATTGCATTTTATCCTTGACTATGTTAATGAGATACATCTAGATCAGAATATGAACTTTGCTGACTCTTAATGCTCCCTTCAAATGGAGGTGATCATTAAACCCCTGAGTTTTTCTCCAGCTTAGATTTCAGTCTCATAGGAGCATAGGAAGCTGCCTTATTCTGAATCAGACCATTGATCCATCTTGCTCAGTATCATCCACAATGGCTCGCGGCAGCTCTCTGGGGTTTCAGCCCTACCTGGAGATGTCAGGGGTTGAACCTGAGGTCTTCTGCATGAAGGGCAGTTGTTCTGCCATTGAACTATGGATCTTCCTTTCTCTCTCCCCTCCAAGTCTCCAACTAGCACCCTTCCTACCTGCTACCTGCTTTCCTTCACTGCTTTTCTGCTTACACCAGGAACAGAAGAGAGGGAGAGGGGTCCCTCCCTCCATCTCCCTGGCAACTGATGCTTAGGGTGTCTCTAAGCCAGACACCGGTACAGCTGAGAAATGTAGTTTTCTAGGTGCTCCTGATGGATGAAAAGGGCAGTCCCACAAAAACCAGTAATGCTAAATTTTCTCTAGTGCCAAGAAGAAATTTGCAATGCAAAGAGCCACACGATCCGAGAGTGTTAAGTGTGCCTAAGCCGGTTGATTCCAATGGTCTTCAGTACATTTAACTTTGTTAGAGAGTGGCCAAATAGTTCAAAATCAATTATTATACAAGCTGTTCACTGAGCAATGTACAATTGATTTAGTAAGGCATCACTGCAGTAGTTGGTTTCATATTGACTGCTTTGGAGAAGTATGCCATATCATAGACTCAATGAATATGAAGGAACCTCAAGGGTCATCCAGTTCAACTCCATGCAGGAAACCCAGAAATAATGCAACCCTGACAGGTGGCTAGTCATGATCTGTTTTTAAAATTCTAATGAAGGAGACTGCAGTAGCTTTTGAGTAGTGTGTACTGTAAATAAGTTCTTTCTACTATTGTGGCTCCATCTGCACTATATATTCAGAGCAGTATCACACCATTTCAAACAATCATGGCTTCCCCCAAAGAATCCTGGAAACTATATTTTGTTAAGGGTTCTGATACCTCACAGAGACCTACAATTCCCAGAGTGGTTTAACAGTCAATCCTGTTCCCAGGGAACTCTGGGTGTTGTAGTTCTTTGAGGGGAATGGGTATCTCCTAACAACTCTCCGCACCCTTAACAAGCTACATCCTCTGAAACAACAGAGAGAGAGAAATACTTAATGATCTATGTTCAGCCCTTCCTATATTTAAAGATGGCCTTATGCTATGTGAGACCATAGGTTCATCACACTCAATATCATCTAAACAAGGTGGGAGTAGCTTTTGAGGGTTTCACACAGGAGTCTTCCTCTACCAGGACATCCTCAGAACTGACCTTGGGACCTTTTGAGGTCTACCCATGCTCTACCCATGGGTAGATACTCTACCCATGAGCTATGGCCCTTCCCTGACACATTTCTTCCCACAGGTATGAAATTACTAGTGGTGAACACTGGACATTGATAGGGAAAACAATACAAAGGCAAAAAACCTTTGTTTTAATGCTTGCATCTTTCATTTATAACCAATAAAAGGTAGTAGTGGACAGCATGGTGGGGCAGAGCTGACAGGGAGGGTGGTGAGGTGCAAACGCACCAGCAGGCGCACCAGATTGGCTCTGCTGGTTCATTTGCACTGCATCACCTACCACACTGCCTTGCCTTCTCTCCTCCCTGTGAGCAAACCTTGCCAAACCTGCTGACAATTTAGGCGAGCGCCTCAGATCTACCACACCACCCACTATAAATAACAGGACCCACAGGGCTACATACATGTCAATAAAAGCAGCATGAAATCAAGAACAATGCATCAGCATAGTAGGTAGAAAAAGGCAATGATGTATTATTAAGATGCATCCTGACTAAATACATATATGAACATTCTGTTTTTTAGCTGATGTCTTGAGGTGGAGGAGTCAAGTCAGTTTCTCAGGGCAAAGAATCCCAGGGTGTTTGGAGCCTTCTTCTATGAAGGTCTTTCTTTCATTAATCATTCACCACACACACACACACACACACGCTCTTTTCACTGCTCTGATCAAATTCTCAGCCTTCTCCATGACTGCTGCTCAGTAAAAATAGAAATAATGGGAAAGTGGCTCCATGTCTCTTTAATCTCACCTAGTTTGGCCCTTTGACAACTTAAAAAAAATTTTTTTTAATTGACTATGCAAAATTAGGCATTCTTTTTGTTCTACCTTTGACAGCTCTCCTACACACATATGTAGCTAGGAATATGAGTTGCTTTTCTGGGGGAAATGGGAAAGAAACAGCATGATCAAAACCATAAATTAGAGGTTATTAGGTTAATTGTAACAGTGACAGAAGATAGTTGAAGGTTTCAAATATAGTGCTGCTAGATAATTGTTAGTCACATTGGTGGAAGATTCCTGTGTCTCCTCTGCATTGAACATTTTCAGAAAGGTAAGATATAAGACCTACTGAAAACACATTTTCCTAAACTGTTAAGCCCTTAGAAGTGGACTAAACCTCAAAGACACCAGAAAATAAATTTATATCTCTTAACCACGTTCTCCTTTCCATGTACAAAAATCAGTTCATTTTTTCTGCCGCTGAGAGCTAAATATCTACTATTTATAGTGTGGTTTAGGTTCTTTCCTGTTTTTTGTGCTATGTTGAGATAAAGCTATTGTGAAATGTCCAAAATTAAAACAGAGTCTGTAGAACTTCTCAGATGTTAAGATCAGCAAAAGCAGTCTCAGAGTTTGTGGTAGGGGGCCGTAGCCTAAGAGAAGGCATTCTTTGTGACAGGCCCTAAATGAGCAAAAAACCCCGACTCTGATACTGAATTTGCAAGATGCTTTCCCCAAACACAGGAGATAGAAGGAGACTAAGAGAGATAGGTACTGTTACCAGCCATAAGAAACATTTTTATCTCTTTCTCCCATTGAATTTTCACTACTTCAGAGCTTTTCTTAAGTAAGGAAACAAATGGTATGAATGAAAAGATTTGGGAAAGTATTTTATGTGCTTGTTGTTGTTGTTTAGTCATTTAGTCGTGTCTGACTCTTCGTGACTCCATGGACCAGAGCATGCCAGGCACTCCTGTCTTCCACTGCCTCCCACAGTTTGGTCAAACTCATGCTGGTAGCTTCGAGAACACTGTCCAACCATCTCGTCCTCTGCCGTCCCCTTCTCCTTGTGCCCTCCATCTTTCCCAACATCAAGGTCTTTTCCAGGGAGTCTTCTCTTCTCATGAGGTGGCCAAAGTATTGGAGCCTCAGCTTCAGGACCTGTCCTTCCAGTGAGCACTCAGGGCTGATTTCCTTAAGAATTGATAGGTTTGATCTTCTTGCAGTCCATGGGACTCTCAAGAGTCTCCTCCAGCACCATAATTCAAAAGCACCAATTCTTCGGCGATCAGCCTTCTTTATGGTCCAGCTCTCACTTCCTTACATCACTACTGGAAAAACCATAGCTTTAACTATACGGACCTTTGTTGGCAAGGTGATGTCTCTGCTTTTTAAGATGCTGTCTGGGTTTGTCATTGCTTTTCTCCCAAGAAGCAGGCGTCTTTTAATTTCGTGACAGCTGTCACCATCTACAGTAATCATGGAGCCCAAGAAAGTGCTTATAGTTGCCTAAAGTCTGTGTGTGAGCCGGGTGTGGGGAGAGAAAGAGAAAGAAGCTGCACCCTGATAATAATAATAATAATAATTTATTATTTATACCCCGCCCATCTGGCTGGGTTTCCCCAGCCCTGAGACCACTAGCTCTCTGTTGTGAATCAAACATGGTTCACAGAAATCCCACCACCCCCAGTTGCTTAAGGAATGGAATACCTGGTCTCATTGCCATGCCAAATACATCTGGGGCAGCCTAGAGACAATGAATGCTTTCGCTCCATTAGCAACTTTCCAGTTGGTTTTTTTTTTAAGCATTCAGAATGCAGAAGTATATTGAGGAAGGAATTTAGTATACAATACATATTTCCACGTCACAATGTCATAGCTGAGATAAGCAAAAGCATTCAAATTTCACTCCTACAACTAGTATAAAGAAGTGCCTATTCCGCAAATGCCTTCCAGCCTTTGAGCACTTTCTCCTATATTGAAGACTAATGTTAGTTTCTCTTCCCTGATTCGAGCTAACCAAGAATGCGAGGAGGATGGATTTTTCTAAGGCAGGTCTCAGGGTGCTAGCTATATTGCAATTGTGTTGTTTGTCATTAGATGGCTTTCTGTATTGGATATCTTTAAAAAAATATGCTTGCTGTAGCTATTGGTAGCACAGGTTGCCTTTTTAAAGCATTTCTGCAAAGCACAATAAATAAAATATTTCGTTTCACTAAATAACCTCTGTTGTTGACAGTTCTCTGTCATAAGAAAGAGTTGAAAAGAAAGCTTAAGGGAGTTTGAGCACAGATCCTCTTGGAAAAAAACACCTATTGTCATTTATGTATGGAAAACATAAGGGTAAAAAAAGAAGGAATAAAAACAAATGTAGTTGAAAGTAGAGAGGGGGCAGGGTTAAGAGTTTTTCCCATCACCAAACAGCAATTCACAGGATTTTTAAATTACTAGAAAATGAATACGAGTTTGTATCATATGTAAATACATTGCATTGTTGAATTTAAAGTGTGTGGGAGGGGATTAAGGCTGCTGTTCTACAGCCACTTACAACTGAATGCAATGGGACTTTACGTCTGAATTGACATGCATAAGATTGTGCTGGAAATGGGCCTATGGGTACCCATTGGTGTGCATGCCAAAGTTGCAAAAATCTGGAAGTGACTGCAAATTCCAAAATGTTGCTTTCCCTCTATCAAATAGCAAGGGAAGTGAGAGTCAACACCTTTTTGTATTATCCTAAATCATCAGGGATATTTTGTGGGTAGATGATGCTCATTCCCAAAGTCCAACTGATTACAGAATGCTAGGTTGAGTATTAAGAAGGAATTTGCCACTTGTTAAAATAGGTCAGTGCCTTCAAAGTGTTGCTGCTTTGCCCTGTAATTTATCCTTTATCTTTATTGAAGGTAAATAGATTTGAGATTAGATTAGAAAAAAAGCAAACTCATTTATCTGTGCTGGGTTCAAGCATTTAATGTAGGCAAGAGCTTGAGTTCCATTTCAGCCATCAATCACTGATGATGTTTGGTCGTCCCCCCCCCCCCTTCTATAATTTTGTATATAAAAGGAGGAACACAATAACCCTCAAAATGAAAAACCCACCGTACTTCTGTGAAAAAGAGGAAAGGAAAAGACACTACTATGGCAAACTAGAAAGACGAGTCAGCTTTCTATCAAAAGACCAACTAGAATTATTGTGAGGGAAAGGAGCTTGTTTAGAAAATCAGGACTGAAAAGCCAAAGGATCAAAGAAAAAAAGGGGGGAATTAGGAGCTGGAAAATGGATACTGTTAAGTTGTGGGCGAACATATCAGACCACACAGCGATTCTTCAAACAGCTCTTGTTTATTCACAGACCCAGAACAGAACTTGACGGAAGGTTTTCAGCCAGCCTGCTTATATAGAGCTCCACTACAACACAACTGTAACACTTTCTGTAACTATCCAATCACTGAACGTCACTTTCAATTCCTTATTTGCATATGTGGACCTGAGTGAAAACTATCTACAGTATCCCTCTGCTGGCCCACGGTGAGAACTTCAGTACATAACAGATACTGCATCTGGACAGTAGCTAGTAAATGAGTCAGGATGGAAGGAAGGACTTGGGAGGTCATGGCTGGGTTAAGCGAGAGACCACAGGTGGGCCATTGATGTTAATATCACACAAGTAATATCATATTGGCCAGGAGTTGCCTGTGTCCAGGATCATATTTAAGATCAACTCTCTGGTGGGAAAAGAGCATCCAGTGACATGGTCTTAGTCCTAGGAGCAGAATAATCTCAAATATTCTCATTCAGCTGCTTCCTTTGGTTGTGAGAGTTATCCCCGAGGTGAGCACAGTAATGCGCTGGCCAGGAATTCATGGATCACAAGGCTAATTCAAATATTGTTCCACCTACATGGAGGCTGCCAGAGATGTTTCTTTGTAAAAATGATCCATGGAGAAACTCCAATATTTGCTAGTGGCTCCCAATGTGGACCTATGTGTATGCGTGCGTATTATTTTCTAGGGAACAATAACAAAAAGCAGGGCATGCACTCAATTTCCATTTTGGCCAGCCCAGCTAAAAAATGGCATTATCCACTGGGATAGCCTTGATTGTATTGCATGTCCCCACCCCAGCACTGATGGCTATAGAACTCTGGCAATGGTGAACCTTAGCGAACATGACAGTTTCTTCATAGTGTGTAGCTACGCAGAAGCTTGCGAGTTCAGGCACAGTAACCTTGGGTTCACTGGGAGCAGGTGGCATGTGTCAGGGGTTCAGGGAGAGAGGCACAGATGAGGGAGGAGACTGAGACCGAGGGGGAAGAATCCAGGAACGAGGAGGAGGAGGATGACAATGACTTGAGGGCTTCCATGAGTCTCTCAAGTGAATCGGAGGATTCCCAAAAGGAGGCGCCCCTGGTCAGGCCAAGGGGAGCCACAGGGGGGACTCGTCAGGAGCAGGGGAGCAGCAGGGAAACCCCGAGTGGGAGTGGGAGATCGGGGCCGGCTTCCCAGCCAGAACGGAGTGAAGAGGGTGGAGTTCCCAGTGTGACACACGGAGCAGAGCAGGAAGCAGAGAGGGGAAGGAGATCGGGGCAAGACGTCCTGCCGGAAGGGGCGGAGAGTAGTACAGAGAGTAGTATAACTGTCAAGAGGAAGGTCAGGGGTAGCGAACGCGCGCCAAGTTCAAATGTGGAGGCGCGCGGAAATGCGGAGAGCCCGGAGGAGGAGCCTGGTCCCAAAGCACGGAGGAGGGGGGAGCAGGCGTCTGGGGACTCAGCGTCCGGGGAAAGCAGGAGGGAAGGAACCCAGGGGGGCAGAAAGACCCTGCGGAAAAGGAAGGTCAGGAAGAGGTGGACTAGCACAAGCCTCTTAAACTGGTGTAGAGGCGGGACTGATTCAGAGGGGACTTCAGCGGTCTAAGCGTAACAGACGTGGGGCTGCGCGCCTCGGCTGTGGAACAAACAATGTACTTCAATAAAGACTTTTGTAAATAAAGTGGACTTGGCATTGGTCTCTTGTGAGCTGGGACCTGAGGCGGCCCTGACAGCATGAAATTACCATTAATGACATGGCAACAGTTTGGGATTGAAATGGCCACAACATTATTAATTACAGATGTAAGTAGGCTTTGGCATTGGGTATGTATCCTGAATCAGCCTAGTCTGATTGCTGGCTGATTGCTCCATTAGGGTTGATCCTGGGTTAAGGATCCCCCCCCCATGCAGATCAAATGGGGCAAACCCACCAGGCTGTCACTTGGTAAGCATTTTGGCTTGTTAGCCCCCTATGAGCCTTTGACAATTTCCCCCCAAGGGACCCCCTTTATGCTTGTTCCAGTTTAAATTAAAGATCCAACACAATTCCTTTTCTGCCAGAAAGTTGTGGCAGTTGCTATGAAGTAGGCAAAGCCTCCAGACCAGCCCAATAAATCTGCAGGCAAATTCCTCCCTGGTCCTGAATAGGTGACTGATTAATTCCACGGCAAGGTCAAACATGTGTGCTCCCTGCTTACCTTTGGCCAGGGCCAAGACATACAGAGTAGGTGGAATGTCCATTGCTGCCCACTCCCAGCATAGCTGGAATATAAAAGGTATGGAGGTGGACCTCAGTGTAGACAGGCTCTCTCAGATCTGTCACCACAAGTGAGACCCCTAGGCTGGTCATGATTGGCTGTTTTGAATTTGAAATTCCAGTGCAAGGATCCAGAAGACCCCACATTCGACTGATGCTAAATGATGTTGCTGGTGGTTGTGCAGGAAAGGATACCCAACATTTGTTTTTCAGCAGACAAAGATACTTTACTTAGCGAGGTTCTGTTAGACTCCTTCCCTTCCCCAGGGCTACAACTGTTTTGCACAAAGATACGGCAACTCAGGCTTTCAGAGGATCTCCTGGGTGCTGTGGCTTTCCCAATCGCCAAGGCAATGTTAAAAACTAGGCTGTGGGACATAGATCACCAGGAACTAATCTCAGCTGCAGAAAAATCATGCCCCCCTCTTTATTTTCAACTCTCTTGGGCGCAGGAATTTAAGCTTAATTATTTACAATTTTTGTTTAACCCGCAAGAAAGAAGGGCTTTTTTGCTGGTTAGGTTCAATTCTAATCCTTCTAACCTCCTTTGGGGTAGGTTCGGGGGTATGGCAGAAGGAGAGAGGATCTGCCCATGTGATGCCCATCTGGTGGAAACTCTAGCTCACATGGCCCTTAAATGTATAATGTATGATGATCTCTGCCAACACTTTTTAGACCATCTATGTATTCCAACATGGAAACCAGAGACAGAGGTTATACGCTTCTTACTACAGGGGAGAGACCAGGAGCTCACCAAGACAGTAGCTAAGTTCCTCTATTTGATTTTTTTGCTGCCAAAGTACGCTACAGGATCCTGCCCTTGCTGAAGACCCACAGAGATGAAATAGATTGCTCGCCTCTTCTTCCCTTTGGCAAATGACTGTACAGTCGAAATGGCGATGAGATCGCACTGGCCTATTTATTCTGAATGTTGTATGTGATGCCAAAAAAGGTTTGATGATGATACCCACACCCTCAGCTCCCTTTTGACCATGCCAGGCTGCAATTGCCAGCACTGACAATACAGTAAGGAGTCTATCTAAAACCTTTGCATCAGTGGACTAACGTTTGAATTATCCTTAGGCATGGTAAATAATGTGATCTAGGAACGCACTTTTGGAAGTGCCAAAATCATAGATGAGTTTCTGTCTGTGTAAAAGTATTAGACGGCTCCATGGGTGGAGTAAATGACTACAAACAATGTTTGATGAAAAAACAAAAACTGGTGATAGTTTATTGGTGACATGAAAGCCTGTTGGTCATCAAGGTTTGAGATCATTTAAATTATAATTAAATATATGTTCCATTTTACATTTAAATTAATATATTACTAATCACTGGGGCAAATTCAACTAATTCATTGAATTGAGGCATACATATTACTTTTCAAACCTGCAGCCTTCAGTAATACATAACCTAAAAACATTACCTTCTAAAAATGATATTCAGGGTACTTCGCTAAAAGTAGTATAAACTTTGGAAAGTTTCTGAATAATAATAAAAAGCTGTTGCAACTGTGTTTTGTACTTGAGAAATAACAAACAGATGAATGTTTCAATCAGCAAAAATACACCATGGCTAAGTAGAAGCTTGATTAGTGCAAAAACATACTTCAAAGAAAGAATTGAAAGAACAAAAACTGACACTTTTTACCGTGAAACAAGCATTTTTTTTTTAGTAATTTCCAACAGACAGTGGTGTTGCTGATGGTGATAGTGATTATGACAAAGATTATGACATTGTTGATAGCCATGAAATATACAGGTTTGTGCAGATGCTTAGTGAATGTTGTGCACTAGAGGGAGGAATTAGGATCAAATGCAATGTTTCTGCTTCAGACTAACATATGTTGCTTCAGAATCTGTACATACATAGCTTGCCCATATGATTGCATATGTCAACTCTTTCCTCACAATCAGGGACTCTGTCCTTTATTGAATGTACAGTTGTGAGCACATATGCTCCTTCCAGACACCTAGATGGATAGATGGAATTTTGTAGCTGGGACAACAGGCACCGAAATCTTGGAGTGAGTTTCTATTGGTCACCCCCCATGGCTCAGTTGCTCAGCTCATAACTCCCAGAAGCCAACCATTCAGCGTTATGGGCCCAAGCCTTTGGCATTCCCTCCCAAATGAGATTAGACAGGCACCCTTTGGGTACATGACAAATACTTCTTTATTTGAGAAGGCATTTTAAGGTAGTTTTCTGTTTTGATGATGAATTTTAATTGTTCCTATCATTTTTCTGAACATTTTATGTACATTACTTAGAAATTTTGACTAAACGGTTTTTTAATATCTGTAAGAAAATTAATAAATCTTGATTGTTTCCCCTCCTCAGTACATACTATCCAAAATAAACCACTGTCCCGAGCAGAAAGCAGATTGCAGTTTACTGGTAGATTGTGGAATGATTTGCAGTAGATCTCTGGGATCAGCTATAGCAACAAGGCTTCCTTTTGAATTAGGCTATGGGAATCTCTGGTCCCTAGTCATGTATATGTAGATTAGTACCTGTATATACAGGTTGACCCAGTCTATGGCACTTGGAGTGCAGTAGATAATTGGCTCTATCCTTGTGCCACCATTTTATACCTAGCTCTCTTACCCATGAACCTACTGATCAGAGGATAGGGAGGGATAGCTCAGTCTCTTTTCACTTTATATGTTTATTTATTTACGTAGTTCATTTCTAAATTCATCCTGTCCTGTTCCATCCAAATCTACTGCTTGAAACCCCCCCCCCACAAAATTGCATTAAATACATATTTTGATGTATTCTCTTACAAGCTATGCAGTTCTCACTAAATTTTAATTCAAAATACAAATATCTAAATTTATTTTATCCTAAAATATGATTATTATTTTTAATTCACATTTTGGGATGTTTATTAAAGCCAGGAACTGCACTGTAAATTTCAGAGAAATGTTTCAGTCTCCATATTAGTCCAGGAGAGGTGGATCAGGCCTATTCATAAAGATCAAATTCATCAAGCATCCCTACCAAAGGCTATTGGACCTCATGGTTCTGGTATAAAATAATGTAGGTACCTCAGTTCTGCCCACCCCTGCCTTAGGAATATGTTAGATTGATGATAATCATGAATTAAAAGTATGCATGTACTATTGGCTTAAATTATGAGAAAATATTCAATGGAGAACCACTCTGTCATATGCACGGGAAACTTCCAGTATTCATTATAAAAAAGGATTCATTATAAACTCTTCCCCAAACAGGGGATGATAAAGTACTAATTCAACCCTCCTGAAATTGGCAGCAAGTAATATGCCATTGCTACCTGTTAATGTGAAGTCCCAACAGCATGACATGGTCTAATTTTAGACTGAAGCTTTTCATATAAATCAATGTCAAGTAGATAATATCAAAACTGAAGAACTACCACCTTCCTCTTGACCTTAAAGTACAGATCATGCAGGGAAACTAGGACAGAGACTGCAAAATTACTGAGAGGCAGTGCGTGTGATGGACACTCCAGCTTTAATGAATCAGCAACTGGGTTGTTGAATAAAATGGGGTTTAATTAGCAGGCGGTTTAACAAAGTACTACAGCTCTGAACGCAAAGTAATAGGACAAAGCATATTGACTGTCTCTGCACAACTTAAACGATACAAGGGTGAATATTTCAATGTCACAAGTTTAGAACGTATCTAACAATAGGTATATGCAGCAATTTCCTGAGGGTGACAAATCCTTTGGCTTAGGGAGGGCTTGCCGGTGGATAGTGGAAACGTAGGTATCCCAACCACTTTATAAACTCTGCAAAAAAAAATATCCAGGATTTTAAAGCAATCTGGAGGTCAGAATCTAGCTCATTCTACCAAAGAAGGCTCGGGTCAGGCAGGGCTTTTTTTTCCCAGCAGGAACTCAGCAGAACTCAGTTCCGGCACCTCTCACGTAGCGCCATTGCCATTATAAGAGATGAAGGGAGACATTCATGGTGAGTTCCAGCACTACTTTTCCCTAGAAAAATAGCACTGGGGTCAGGATTTATCCAAGAGCAGCAATGGCATCAGTATTGTAGCCTCCTGTATGCATTAAATGCATCCATGTGAAAAATAGGGTACCAAAGCTATGCTTTTGGCCTATCTCGAAGGTTGCATACCTTCCTTATTCCCCATCCATACAAATGGATGTCTGCAAGGAAAAGCCTGCTTTATTTATTTATTTGAAAACATTTCTAAATTACTTAATGTTTAGAACCTCAAAGTGTGATGTATAGAGATACAAACATAAAAATAGAGAGAGAAGGTTTACAATGTGAGTGGTGTCCAAACTTTTTTCAAAGAGGGCCAGATTTGATGAAGTGAAGGGCCATGAGGGCCGACCAAAAGGCCAACCAAAGTTGTTATCCTTTTCTTAGGATTGAAGTTGTTGAGTTTTTTGTATGATTTTACGTCAAAGTTGTTTAGGTTTTTTTAGGATTTTACCCCAGGAAATAAACTGCCACAGGGGCCGGATTAGGCCCCCGAAACGGACTTTAGACATGCCTGGTTTACATGAACTGACTTCAAAATCTCAGGGTTCTAAAATGTGGTGGCAAGAGATGGCCATGAGAACAGGAGGTGTCATCCCTCAGTAATTTGCCCTCCCACTTCTTGGGGCGCTACCAGAATAGTGACAAAGTGCGGAACTGGCATGCCCATTCTCACAGCCGCCCTCATGTTGTTCCTTACCTTGGGGCATCTATTGATACCAAAAGGGGTTTCTGCCATAAATATGGAACTGGAAACACTGCATCTACAGAAACAAAGGACTACGTCTTCCCGCCAAGGGCAACAACAGTGTAAGAAGCAGTAGCATTGTATTCAAGGCCTAGACAGAGAGGAATGTCCATAAAATATGTACCACATCAAATGCTTAACAGCAAATTGGATACAACAAACAGCTAAGCAGCCTGACATTTGCTACTGCTACGGAAGAGGGTCAGACATCCATTCCAATATTGAAGAAACAGTAATAAAAAAGGACAAATCTGAAGTGCGTGCTTACTGGGGAAGAGCTGGGAAGGAAGGAAATAAAAATGTTCTTGCTATTAATATAGGCTAGCCAGGAGGGAGACAGAGGAGACATATGTTGTGAAAATAAAAATGTAAGGAATCTATGTCGTTTCCAATACACTAAGGTCTAATGGATGGGTTTCATTCTGCACCTCCTCAAAGAGATGGTCCAAACAAGTGCAATAAATACACTAAATCCTACTTCACAGTGTAAATTATATCCTCTCCTTACTTGCTGAATATATTTTAAGATAATGAAGAAGGGGAGAATCAAAGAGACCCTCGGCAACAATATGAGAGTTAAAAACAAATAACTTTTTTATTTTACGAACATAGAACATATAATTTAAAAAAATTAAAATTATTAGCTGATCAGCATTAAAAAAAATATCAGAGTTCTGTGTTGGAAGTTGATGTTCACTGTGATAGAGCTTTTTGTTTTTTTTAACGGTGTTAAGCTGCAGAATGATTGATTAAAACCACACATTATGAAGAGCTCTGGTTTCAAGTGTGATTGGGTAACGGAACAAATTGCCACAGGGATCCCCCAATGCTGGAAGTATTTAAAAATAGATCAGATAAACATCTGTCAGGGATAGTTTAGTTAGAATTAATCCTGCCTCAGTGTGGGAGTTTGAGGTTTGAGCAAGATGACCTCTTGAGATCCCTTTCAGCTCTGATTGTATTAAATGAAGTTATTTGAGCATGAAGAAGTTAATGACTAAAACTGCTCATTCACAACCGGGCACTTGCATAATCGATCAGTTCCAACATATCCAGCCTCAGAGTCTCAAGTCAGTTTATACTACTTGTCTTCTGGGAGAGTATAGATCTTAAAAGGTGAACAAATACACTCGCCAGTAGGAGAGGAGGCCTTTTCCTCCTTTCAGTTGAGATAAATGCCTCAGGAGTTTATGTGAATCTAATTATTCACTACCTTTAGAAAACGGGAACCAACCTCCTCTAAACCAACCTCCTCGTTTAGATAAATATCTGTTCACCACCTCTCCATGGCCTACATTTGGGGGGCCACAGTTCAGGCCAGCATCAGACATGGAAACCAACCAGATCTTTTTGAATATTCTCCACCACACCCAACAAAAAAAAGAAAGGGAAAAAACTCATTAATTTCCCCATCTTGTGAAAAATAACCACACACACTTGAAGAGATCTTAAGGACTGGTAACAAACTTTCCCCCAAGAAACAGCAATGCTTTTCCTTTCAAAGGTATCGCTTGTTTGATATCCCACCCCAAAATAGTGATGGTCTGGAACCTCTCACAGTCAGGAGACAATTGTCACGTCTCAGCCAAAGATGAGTTGGAGGCCCTGGCATTGCACCAAGCCTAGGATGAGGCTCAGTCTGGGGCTTCTCTTCGTAAGCCATGGGGCCATTCCCTGCTCTTGGAGGACAGAGTTATTTGTGCTGCAAGGCCTCAGTGCTGTAGAAAATGCTTTCCTATCCCCAGTACTGATATTAAGATTCAATTACCAGTCTAGTTGGGTTCTGTACATTGAATAATGAGCCGGTGCTATCTTGTAGTGTGCCTCAGGCAGCAAAATGTATTGGGCCGGCCTTCCCAGGAGCAGAAGATTCCAGTATTAATTGATACCACTTTACAGATGCTAATTTCTTAACATCCCTTTTTGCATCTTAAACACACACACACACACACACACACACACACACACACAAACTACACCCAGTGTTTGCTTATATTCTGCTTGAAAAGATATTCAGGTTGTGGTCAACAGTAAGTCAGATGCATTTCCCCCCCAGTAGCTACTGGATTGATTCAATAAAAATTACTTTTCTTTTGATGTCTGGAACTACTTTTCTATCTAGCCCCTAAAACTGCAATATGGTGAGTATTCCTTTCCTGCTACTTTGCCCCATACCACTCAAACTGCATGTCTTCATGGCAGCTCAGCAGCACTTCTCGGTCGGCTAACTGATCAACATCAGGTACGATCATGATTGGTAACTCCCCCGACTGCTTAGCTCCATAATGGGACTCTACTCTCATCTTGTAAGGAACCTGGGGCTCAGCAGCTGAAGCAAAACATGTCATGATGCCAGCACCAGCAGCATACTAAACTGAGAAGGCAATAGATGGCAATCAACAAGTGCAGAAGGTTATTGATGTTCTAGCATCAATATTATTGATACTTGAGATGGTTCTCAGAAGCACAGAGGAGACACAGATATCTAGATGCTGTAGAGCCAGGGGTTGGGAGAAATTCTGTATGAAATCATGAGCTCCCAAAAACATTTATTTGTGTGGAGGCAAGGGAGACAGCACTGCAATAAAAGCTGAAAGAACAAAACCAGATTTTACCAGAACCACAATGAGGCTAACAAATATTGAATTAAACGGTCTATAATAGTGAAGCTGCAGGGTTTTCTTCAGTGGACCTTTGGTGGGGGTAAACCCTCTAGTGAATTTCAGCAATTTGAGTAGATTGCAGAGCAATAATATCCTAGTGGGAGCTGTACAACCTGTTCTGAATAGAATGCAGCTACACTCAAATGAGCAGAACTTAACTCTGGAGCCTAATTGTGAAACTGACTGATACTGAGTCATACCTTGTAGCAGTTGGCAGGATGGCACAGGCAGGGCAGCATTGCTCACCTGGCTTCCCAACGCCGAGCAACACTGCAGGTTACTGAGAAAGGGAGGCGTGAGACAGTGGGGAGTTACTGCTTGGTGTGTGAATGGCAGCAGGAGAATCTGATTGAATCTGATTTGATGGTGGTGAGAGTGTATTAATATTGTTATGCTCAAACCCCCCCCCCCCCATTTCTCCACGTGGTGAGAATTTCCAGGGTGGAACAGTTTCCTTTGAAGTTACTATATCCACATGGCATTTTGTAACATTTATTTACAAACATGCATGTTGAGATTATGTAGAGCAGGAGTAGGCAACCTAAGGCCCATGGGCCACAAGCAGCCCACGGGGGTCATTTAACCAGCCCCCAAGCCGCCGCCGAACTGAGTGTCAGGTGTGCATGCAGGAGCCAGGCCCTGTGACCAATAGGACTCTGCAGGACTGGGGCCTTCCTAAGTTTGTTCTGAAGAGGCAAGGCGCAACCACACAGGTGAGGCCGACCGGTGACTCACAGCACCTGGTGGCAAGAGCCGGGAAGGGATATAAGGTCAGCATTTCCCTTTGGCTCTTTGCCACAGCAACACGTTCCCTGCCCTGCTGCATTTAGCTCCTTGACTCCTTGCTCCTCAGACCCCTGACTTCATGACTCCTTGATTCTTGATCCTAGGACCCCTGACTTCATGACTCCTTGTTTCCTGACCCTCGGACCCCTGACTTCATGACTCCCGGCTCTCTGACTCTTCATGACTCCCGGCACCATCTTGCCCCTGGTCCTGACGTCCCCAGCCAGGACTTCGATCGCCCGTGAACCGGACCATGACAGCAAGTCCCCATGCGCTGCGCTAAACCGGCACAGTGCAGCACAGGTACTCACTTCCGCGGTGCCGGAAATCGCGTCTACGCAGTTGCAGACGCCGGAAAACATGGGTGGGTGTGCACAATCTGGCCCATGGAGGGATCTCCGCTGGAGCGAACCGGCCCAGGCGAGGTAAACCTTGCCGACCCCTGAGGTAGAGGATCGTGTACCTTAATTACCCCAACACACAGCCAAACTCCACATCAGATCACTAGAGAGAGAGAGATAGTCAACACTCAAAAATACTGTTATTTTAGAAAGCTCAAACTTGGCTGTCTCCAGAAAGGTAATCATTTCAAATGTATGTGCAGGTCTTAAAAGTAACTGATTTGAATCCTGATAATATGAGGGAAGTGGAGAAACATGTGAATTGAGCCAGTGACATACATGGTAGACAGAGTACTGAACTTAGACCAGGAATATTAGGGTTTGAACCTCTACTCAGCTATGAAATTCACTGGGCAACCTCAAACCTGTCACATCCTGTGTCACGGGGGTTTTGTGGCAATCAATTTGGGATGGGAACAATGAATAAAAAGTGAGAAAATAAGTGAATTAACTATATTTCATTTCACCTAGCCTCTTCTGGGACCGAAAACAGTTTTCTAAGCATAGGCAGCTGGGAAAATGACTATCATGCATGTGCCCCATCTTAATATTCCGAAACTCCTACTGAAATTAATAAAATCATTCATTTCAATGGCAGCTGCACAGACAGCAAGAGAATGAAAGAAAAATCTTTAGTCAGCATATTACTGGTGATTAGGGACTGTACAAAGCTGCATCCTCAATCACCCATTTCAATATTAAACCCTTGGCAAAGTATCCCAAAAGCTGGCATGCAAATCTTTCATTAAGGGGCCATTTACAAATGAGCTTTCTAGCCGACCTCCTATTGAAGTTAGTTAAACAAGCTGCTGGATTGCCATGTGTGTGTGTTTTAATAGGAAAGCTATTCAAGAGAAACAAGATGAACATATGCAATATTTTTAGGGAGGAAAGGTATGCGATAAATTAATTCATCTTACGTTGCACACAAACTGCAAATGTTGCCGACTGATTTCTGTAAACAAAGGGGTGTGTGCCTTGTGTTTGCCCATTTCTTGTTTAATGAGAGGAAAAGAGTAAACTCTACGCCGTATAATTTGATCTCCCCCCCCCCCTGCTTTTCTCTTTCTCTCTCTCGCCTCTCCTGCTGCCCTATACTAGCAGAAGCCAGGCTGAGCTGTTGGCTCAGTTAGAAGCCCATTGTGGCTGTAGCAGAAGAAGGTTCATTCCTCCTTTCCCAGTCCTTTCCCAAATCAAATATTTTGTAGTGAAAGATCTTTATTTGTTTGTGAGTGAAATACTGCCCCCTCCCTTCAAATTATTTGGATCATCTCATCTCAGATTTGACATCCTTTCAGTTCTCATTACAGTTTTTCATGAAGCCACATACTGAAGAATTCTGAACTGGATTATTTCTTTCTCTGATTAATATTAGCCATGTGCCAATATTCTGAATGGGTACACTATGGATAAGACATTGGCGGGGGCTTGGAAATGTGCCCACCTGCTTCCACCCCAAAGCACCACAGGTCCCAAATGTTTGTCCAAGTGTGCATAGGTTATGTATATCTGTGTACTCTGTTTTTGCAGGGTACAAATCACTAGGTTAATGTCTGCATACACACAAAGCTTAGGTCTGTGCACTAGATTATGACAAGGACCAAACCAAATTGGGCATCTTTGATAGAACTTGGATACACACATCCACAGATCTCAAGTTGGCCCTAAGTGATCCGTGGCTTTCAGGGATCAATTTCAACGATTGAGACACTTATTTCTTATTTTATCTAATCTGTAAGCCACCTTGAGTCCCTGTCAGAGAAAACAGTGGGATATACATACATGCATGCATACATCCATATATACATCTCCCCCCCCATATCCTAAGTTTGCACATGAAGAGTTTATTTGTTAGGAGTTTCTCTGTGATAACTCATTGCTTTGTGGGATGGTCGCATTGATAAACTCAGTGGTGTTCTGGAAACTATATGAAATGTCTGCTATAAAACTGCAGCTTTCATCCCTTAAAATAGCATGTCAGAGTTTTAACAACATAAAACAATACAAGCCCTAAGAGCAAAGCAAAGCAAACACTTCAGGGTATTTCCCCAAGGGGAGGTCAGAGTTACTGGAAGTGGCTGAGCATAGCTAACTTGCTACTGTGTATGCAAAATGCTACACTTAACATTTCCATTTTGAATATGTGCTGTTCATTTCAGTACCATTTACACATTGAGCAGTGCACAATCAATAGCACAATTAAAATGAAGCCAAAGCTGAGTACATATATATGTTTGGCATGGTGTAAGTACCATGAGTTGAATAGGACTTACTCCAGTGCATAGGACTGCAGCCTTAATTAGTTGTGATCATTATTTTATAAACACAATAGCTGTGACAGGCAAACATACTGAGTTACTGAATGCTGTCAATATGCATATTCTCCAGTGAATATGCATAGTCTCCAAGAAATACACCACTTTTCTCTATCTTTAGTTCAAAAATGTGCAATGTGCAGATGAGGCCTGGTTAATTTGCACACGGGTCAGTTGTTATGCATACTAACCACATCATCCCTAACACATACAATTGTTGCTTTTTGGCATTTGCTGAAGAGTCAAACAGGGTGATGTAGCTAAAATGGAATTAATGTAATGATAAAAAGAAGGAAAATCTACATTGACGGTTGCAACCATCTGTACTTTCACCAGGGAGTAAGCTCCATTAAACACATCAAGGCTGACTTTTGAGTAAGCATGCACAGATTTACCAGTTACCTGTTTCCAAGTTGCTCTGAACATATTTGGGTAGGATTGTGCTACTAATCTCTCTCTCTGGTAATTGCTGAATGATCTAAAGAGTGTGGAATTCCCCATGTCTTGTTTCTCTTTCATTTGTCACTGATGTGTCCCCAACAGTGTGCAAAATGCCATTTCTTCAAGGAAGCAATAAAGCCTTTTCAGCTTTCTATGACTTTCCCTCTGATTGGAAGCGATGTTCCACTGCTTCTTATTTCCCTCCATCATTCTTCATTAGAGACCATACCAAGATAAGAAGCCCTGCTAATCTAGTCCCAATGCCATCACCAAATTCCTGTTGTGAGAAAATAAAGCTGACCTCTTTTTTCAAAGATAAAAAATACAAAATGAGAAATGAGTCTATTGCCTGACATACAGCCTTCATCGGAAGCAATTTGGTTTCAGTCGGATTCAAATAATCATCATTTACTATTGTGTTTATTCTGCAAGCACCATCTGCTCATGGTATGCTTTCTTTCATTTCAGAGATGGGTGTTTAGGCAGAAAACCTTAGAGCTTCTAGACAAATTAGGAAGGGCGTTGTGTATCAAAATTTATAACAAAATAGTTTGTGTGAGCTCCATTCAGGGCTCCTAACAATAGGGCATAATAATGGCACATCTAATTATTCTTTCTCTCTTTCCTTTTCTCTTCAAAACAATCTCTTAAAAGTACATTCAACTGCCATAAACCCTACTGGGTCATTGGGATGGGAAGGATTTAGTTATGCCCCCCCCCCTTTTTTTGCATCAGGCCAACCAAACTCAATGCTCCTGAATTTGCTTGTGAGTCACAACACAACTCCTAGTCAGATTGCAGGTTTCTCCAGATTTTGCACTGCATTTCTGGTGTGCAAAATATCTGGTTTGTGTACAAACCAGTACTTAGTTTATGTTCCGGTTGCTATTTTGTTAGTGTTGTTAATGTTGTTCTATAGATTATGAAAATGCTACGTTGTTTTGTTAATCATATAATATGACGTTTGCTTTAATTGTGATATTTAGCTTATTTTTTTGATGTTGCTTTGTTAACAGTGTTTGATAGGTTGTTTCACCGATGATTTGTTAATTATTTTATATGATTATGCTGTATTTGAGATGTTCTATTCTGTTCTATCAAGTTATTATTATTTATTGTCTGTAAACCGCTTTGGGGTTCATTTGAATGAAACGCGGCGTAGAAATATAATACATCAAAAACATCAAAATGTTTTACAGAAAAATGCACTGGGAAGCATCGAAAAGTGCTCTTTTATGCACAGTGTGGTTGGAAAATGCATGGAAATTAAGTGCAGACTTTTAACACAGTCTTAAAAAAAAAATCCGGACAAAATAAGATAGAATGGACCTGTGATTGAGTATTGGGGAGACTGAAAGGGGACTGAATTATGTTGCTAAGTCTATTGTAACTGGAACCATGACACTGTCAAAGGCAGAATGCAGAGCCTGCCCTGTGATTAAAAGTGAAGCAGCTGACTCAGGTGTCAGATCCTGCAGGGAAGGGATCCCACCACTGTCTAGTCCACCAACTAAACTAGTCTTTCCTGTACCACCTAAGCTAATCTGCTATTCTACAATGCAGCAGGGATGCTCTCCTGTTGCCAGTCTTATCATCTTCTGCACATGGAACAGGGTGGAGGCACCATATTCGCCTTCACCTCAGACAGCAAAATGTCTTAGACAGGCCCTGGTAGCATGAAATATTCTGATTTTTTTTTAAGGAGGAGGAATCTACACTGTATCACAATATATCTCTTTGATAATTGTTTCTTGCCATTCCTGTTTAATGCAAGAAAGTGTGCAGAGCGGCTGAATCCTGGATCCCAGCAGGTAAGGGAAGATGTGAGTTTGGTTGCTCATCTTCCTCAACCCCTGTGCCCTGAAAGTTCCGTAATTTCATTCCCTATTCTATCTAATCGCGACATTTTCTGCAGTGATTATTTTCTGCCTGCAGTTTTGAATTTTTGCTGTTGTTGTTCCACCAGAAAACTTTTGCTTCCTGCAACCGGAGTTATCTGGTGCGTTCTGTGTATTTGTATGCTTGGAAGCTAGTGAACTTCACACAGTGGGGTGCTGAGATTTCTGAAGGTAAGGGAATCTGTTCTGTCACATGAGTCTTGTGGAAGGCATAACAGCTTGTAAAAGCGCACTATGCGGCATGAATAAAACATGAAGCCCATTCAAGAAGGCTCATTTCCTCCAGACAAGGGGCTTCCAAAATGCCGTTCATACGCTATAGTTGTCGTGTTATTGCTTTTTGTGTGGGAAATGTGGCTCAGATTACCTCCCCACAATTCCCTTTTGTTTAATCATTTGAGAGTTTTTATGCCTCCCAACGATTTATGAAATAAATCCTCCCGCAGTTGTTGATGCAATGCATCAAGATCAATTGCAGAATAATGGTTTCAGGAGCTCCGGAATATAATAATAAATTGTTTCGATAGCACTTGGTCTGAGGGCAATGCGAGTGTTCAATTTTATCCTTCACACAACTGTGCTTCAAGCTATAGATTTGAGGCCCTAAACATTTACACATCATGTTGGGCTGCTTAGCTGCTTGAGTTGTGTGGTATGCATAGGGCTTCCATACGCCTGGAATTTCCTGGGCATATCTGGGATTCGCCTGTCGGAAATAGTGTCTGGGCGGAATTTCTGAAAATCGGAAAAATGTCTGGGGAAACTCAGGTGTATAGCAACACTAGACAGGCGCGTGAGTAAAAGTTTCCATGTGAAATTATCCTGCCCCTCTGTCCCTTGAATGGGAGTGAGCTTGCCCCACACACTCTATGGAAGAAACCAAAAAGGAAGAAATACCAAGGCCAAATGTCTATTTTTATTTTTTTTAAAAACCTCAGTATGAAAGCTGTGGTTAAATGGATTAAATGGAATTCACAGAAAGAAGTGACGTTGACTGTCTGGGGGTCATAGTGCTTGACCTCCTTTGGTTGATCACATGCACAGCCTGGGAGAATTTTCTATCAAGGATTATGTATTCAAATGTTAAACCCTAATTAAACCATGTACACACAACCCTCAGTTTGGTTCAGAGACTGGATCTGGGTCAGGTTGTGGGAGGCTTTCCAAGGTGTTGGATTGGGCTCTGGATTGGATTGGAGAGCATGCACAGCCTTAAAAAAATGTGCTCTCTTCTCTGTTATTAACAAGACAGAGTATTTTTTTATTAATGTGGCAAAACATTCTGGACTTCTGCCTTCATCAGCTGCTCTGATAAAAATGAAATGATGCTGTTTCCAAGGTGGCAGTTATAAAGATTTGAGGATGGGATGCTCAGAAGGGCTTCACTTGTTGAAGCAAAGGCACGCTGCCATGAAGCCAAAATGTTTTGA
Source organism: Podarcis muralis (assembly GCF_964188315.1). Taxonomy (NCBI): domain Eukaryota; kingdom Metazoa; phylum Chordata; class Lepidosauria; order Squamata; family Lacertidae; genus Podarcis; species Podarcis muralis. The sequence goes on along the minus strand of NC_135657.1, from coordinate 86,219,382 downwards.
AACATGGGGGGGGGGGGTTGTTTTATTTTTTAAGAATGTTGAAAACCAGATATTGCCCAGCCCTAGCTCCCATCAGCTTCAATCAGCATGGCCATTGCTCAAGAATGGTGAGAGCTGTAGTTCAACAAATATCAGGAGGGCCAAAGGTTCTTCATCCCTGGTTTAGAAGAACAGATGATTCTAGTACAGCAAAAAGTGCGTCCAGGTAATATGGGACCTGTCTCCTAGATACAACCACGATTATTACAAACCTTGTGTAACTGCGTGCAATCAAATATTAAAGATAATTTTTCAAAAAGCATATTTTTTTTCCATATCACGAGACAGGCTATCATTCAGGATGCCGATTAAACTGCCAAAATGAGATGAGGACCCTAAGTTTAATGTGTGTTCTTGCACAAAATCTCACAGGGCTCATCAACTCTGACAGTTTTACTAAGCTCTATTAACCATTAGTTAAATTAGCCATAACTTTTAAACATTATTGGCTAATTGCTTTGTGAATCAGAGGCAACACCAGAGTATACTAAAGCTCCATATCAATACAATAAGCTTTTTACCTCACAGTATGATATCACACTACTTAGTACCTTGATGGATGGATGCTCTTCAAAAACCTAAATGAACTTTATTGCATTCCTAAATAGCAGGAACTGATTTGCAAGAGTTAGGACTTCATTGGGGTTTTATCATCAGATTTAAATGTAGTTTCCCCCACTCCACACACACACACACATACTTCCCTGTAGATATTCGTGAAGGTGACCAGCTCAAGTTTGCAGAAGCAGTTCTTTAAGAAGTACTTCAGTTGAGGAAACTGCTCATTACTGAGGCACAAGTCAAGTTTGTTGACTTTCAAAGTCTGCTTTTCCGCCACCATAATATTTTGCAGTGTGGAACGCAAGCTGACAGCTTCATAGGAAAGCTACCTCATGCTTTCTAAAGGTTACAGACTGACTCCACAAGAAGCTACTGGATGTAATAAAGAATTATTTGCTGAAATTATATTGCCCGCATTATAAAAGTGGTGAAGATCTCTTTTGTCTCTTGCGATGGAAATGAACAGAATCGCTACCTGTCTTATTTATTTATTTTATCGGTTCGATTTGTATTGTTTCTACGAATAGAGCGTATCAAATGAGCATTGCAAAATCCACATACAACAATGATAATGTTAAGACTAAGCCTTAAAATGCGCCCCCTCCCCCAAGGCACAGTAGAAACAGCACTGCAACTAAGAGGTAAAAATCAAATGCTACTGTGTACCCACGGGTAGAATAACAAAATCAGCATCTTTGAAGGGACCAAATATACCATACAGTTCATTCCATTACCTCAAGTAAACCATCATGATAGGATCTTCTCCAGCTTTTTTCTGAAAATCTGTACTGAATGAGATTTCACAGTTTCCCGTGATCTCCTGAACTATTGTCGAACAGCACTAAGAGGAAGCTGTTCCAAACATTTAACCTAAATATACTGCCCTGTGATTTTACAGCTTTGCTCTTTCTTTCATCCATAATGGGCAGGCCAAACGATGGTCACATATCCCCCACAAATATTGTGAAGGAGGCAAATGTGGGATCATTATGCATAGATCTTTATATGACCCCAGTTGACTATGACAACTCCATGTCCTTGTGATCTCTAAGAAATATCATCTGCCATTCTTCCAGGGTGGGTAGATCTTGTGTCTTCCAGCATATCCTATATTCTACACACACACAGACAGACACAGACACAGACACAGACACAGACACAGACACAGACACAGACACAGACACAGACACACACACACACACACACACACACACACACACACACACACACCAACCCCAGAGCAACATTATGAGCCAAAATATATCAATCTTTCTGAACCTGGTGTTCTTCAAATGTTTTAGAGTAAAAGTCAGAAGGGCCAATAATCAGGACGATTGGGACTTGTAGTCCAAAACATCTGAAGGATACCAGGTTAAACAACAACTTCTTCTTCTTCTTCTTCTTCTTTTCTTCTTCTTCTTCTTCTTCTTTTTCTTCCACCACTTATTGTGAGCCTTTATTTTCTTATGCAAGTGCATTTACACAAGACACAGAACTGAGATATATTAACCTTAGGATCCAGACCAGAACACAGGTAAAATATAATCAAAGATATAAGTAAGGGGCCCAGCATTATTTATTATTATTATTATTATTATTATTATTATTATTATTATTATTATTAAGATTTATATACAGTACTTCATAAAAAGATCTCAGGGTAGTTCACATGATAAAAATGCAAGATGAAAAAATGAAATAGTTAAAATGAAAAAAAATAGCTTGCCTTCTCATCAAGCTTTCAACTTCTGCAATGTCAATCATTCTTCCACTCACTCTTCCAGCACAATTATATTTTAAAGAAAGAGCAGCATGAAGCCATTTCTAGTTTTATGACTGCAGTCTTTAATGCCCACCATGCCAGGGCTGTAATCCAACACAGAGTTAGGCACACTTAAATTTATCGAAATCAATGGATTATTTAGGCATGTACATGTGTGCTGGATCAAGGCAGATCTGTCAGCTGCAGCATCTGATTCATCAGCAAGGCAGAGTTGTGCATCTGGGTGTAATCCCAGTGTTTGGCATCATTTATTCATTTCAGACAAGCCAAAGGGAACTTTCCACAGGGGCTTTGCCTACATGCAACAACCAAACCTGATCTTTGTATAGAAGAAAAGAATTAGAGTAGGAGGGAATGTTCTGATTGTGATAAATAGTTCTGGTGGAATAATTGCAGACGATCAAACTTGTTTTCTCTTTTGACCTGGAGCAAGTCTGTTAACCCAGGCTGGATCTAGGCACATCAAACAAGTGTTTCAGTTTAAAGCATTATAAACAGGGAAAACAGGGAAAGAAAAACAGTACTCCACATCGCCTTCTGGTGGCACAATGTTATATCACATATACAGTGTATATAAACCACTTTTTCTTCACCAGTCTAGCTGAGTCCCCAGTTGCTCAGAATCAAAAGCTTGTGCTTCAAATCCCCTAATCTTCTTAGTTTCACAAATTATTGAAAGCCCATTATCTTCTATCAGGACTGCGAGCTGATGACCAACTAGAACACTGCAATGTGTATAAAATGCAGATTTGACATATATAGCCTGACGCTTTTTGCATTTTGGGTTGGCAAAATGTTCTTGGCTACAATAGTGAGTTCTCTGATGTGGTCTGGGGACTGCTCTCTGCTTTTACAAAGGGGAATTCCCTGATTTTGCCAGTTCCTCCCCAACTGCAGCCGCTTCCAGCACATTAAGCATAATTCATAGGATGTGCCAACGGTTGGGAGGAAAGAAAGAAGGAGAGAGGTAAGTGTTAGAGTTGCTGTGAATGGAATCCCTGATTTGGGCTTTGTGCAGAGTAGAAAAGAATAAGGACTTCACCATAAGAAAAGAGTTTCAAAGGTTACTGCAAACATTCTTAAACTAGTTACAAAATAAACTTTGCAAAATACCAAGTAACACACTGCTCTTAAACAAACTAGCAATGTGGTCCAGTCTTTTTAAAGTCCTTAATACAGTCCCAGGGAGAGATCCCAAGCAATTTGCTTGTTGAACTATGCTGAGCTGAGTTGCTGGCTCCAAGGACTAAGACTCTGAGTTCTTAGTTTTCTGAGGGAAGAACCATCACTTAGCATATACACTGAAAACTGAAATCTGCAGCCTCTCCTTGTTGCATTTCCCTAGAGTTTAACTTCCTGTTAAATGCAAATCTCTCATCAAATTCAAACATTTATGTGAGGTTTTTTAAAACTGCAGTATACATTGAAACATTGCATTTTATGCACATTAAGCTTATTATCTTTAACAGAAAACCCTTTACCACAGGTGTCTACCCCCCCCCCAATATGACATATAAAAGGCCAACATATCAGCAGTGCAAGGAGCTGTAAATCAGCATGTTTTAAAGCAGTGGATTACCTCCAAATGAAATTGTTAACTCACCAGAGGCAATACACCAGGGAGTTGTATATAAGCGCTGCACATTGGGGTGGGGTGGAAAATCAGGGTGTCTCCTAATTAAGGATTTCAAATTAAGAGCATGTTGTTGTTGTTGTTGTTGTTTAACTTCTATACTGGCTTTCATGCAATGATCACAGGAAGGTTTACAATATAAAAATGCAAAAGTACATAGCATAGTAACAATATAAACAATACCTCCACACATACACTGTTTAAAAGGCCATAGATTGTTTAATTAGCCAAAGGCCTGGGAGAAGAGAGATGTTTTTGCCTGGCACCTAAAAATATGTTCATTTCCCAACAATATTACACAGCAACAAACCGAGGTTTGCCAGCAACAGGGAGCATCAGACTTTCTGATTAGCGTTCCTATATGAAATACCATGATGAAGCAGTGAACTGCTTGCAAATCCTCTTTCTATGAACCATTGTTTTGTTCAAACACTGCTGTTGCCTCCAGGCTCTCTGCAAGTGCCAGATCTGATTCTGGGGTCTCCTTTTCTGTACCCTACCTAAAATAGTAACATTGACTTTTACATGGCTATACTGTATTTTCCCCAAAATCTATCCACCTGGCTCATGAAGGTGCATTATCATTTGCTTTCCTGTGCATCTAATTTTACAAATTCTTCCACAGATAAAAGAGAAAATCCCCTTCGGGGAACCTTTTACAGCTCCCCCTCCTTTCTTAAGCAGATCTCGAAAAGCAATTCAAGTTAGTTATTTGCTCAGTAGCATTTTATAAAATGTTTAACATTCTACACTGTCTAAGATTACTTTAACAATAATACATCACCGAAGGGAATCTGGGTAGAAAGAACATCAGAAGAAAAGAGGCGGGGGAACTCAGAGCATTTAAACTTTATAATATTGTCACAGTGGGATAGTTTAAAAGTCAACAATGCTAGCAATTAAAGGTACAGTTAGGATACCTCTTGACTTTCTAACTTTGAATGGTTGCCAAAGTAGCATTTTAAGTTCTTAATTTCTTTTGATTGTCAGGGTACACTGGTAATCTTTGAAATGAAACAGACATTTGAATAATGTTTTCTTCCTGCCCGCTTTTTCCACCTACAAATCGTGTTCCCATTCTTTGATTTCTTGTTCTTGTAGTTAAATATGCATGAGTTATATTAAACCCTTGCTTTTAGTGATTGCTGAAACCCACTTCTTAAAGAAAACACAGTGAAATGCATCAAAGATTATTATTATTTTTAGGCTGTTCTGTATCTAACTGGCAAAATCCCATAAAATCAGAGTGGAACTCCTCTTTGCAAATTTCACATTTGTAGCATGCCTCAGTCGAGTCATCAGAAAGTTTGCCCCCCAGTTCTCTCCTAGCCTGACCTGGGAGCCTTGGGGAGAAAGCCAGTGTGATAGTGTTTTGGAACAGTGCTAGGCAGTTGTAACTTGCGAAAGAAGCTCTGCTGGAGTGGAGTTTAGTGCACAATCTGTTACCCTTCACAATCTGTTACCTGCTGTGCCTGTGCTACTAAGTAGTATTCAACCCTTTACATGTCTTGATTTATTTCTTACAGCATCACAACAGCTGTCTGGTGGTGTCATGCACTGTAAATGTCAGAACCATTCATAAGTCTGTCCCAGGACCCACCTGCATGTATACGCATTTAAAGAACATAGTCAAGCACCAAAGTCCAGTTCATATGTCAAGGGTACTAACTCATGCTTCACCATGATCCTGATACCATTGCTGTCTAAATGGTTTTGAGTTTTGTGGCTAGCTCTAGGTAGGGATGGGTGAATCTGCAAAGGTCAGGAGCCCATCTGCACTAAACAATTTCAGCAGTATCATACCACTTTGAACAGTCATGGCTTCCTTCAAAGAATCCTGGGGACTGTGGTCTGTAAAGAGTGCTGAGAGTTGTTAGGAGACTCCTATCCCCCCCCCCCAACAACAAAGCTACAATTCCTTGGGCTCCCCGGGAAGAGGGACTGACTGTTAAACCACTCTGAACCATGTAAAGCAAAACACAGCCACTTCACTTGACATTTTGCAAGCAATTTGCGCAAAAATGCATAGATGAAGGTAATGAGTGCAAAAAAAAAATGCATAGGGTGGTGAGTATAACCAAAAAAAATTATGTAATATTAGGGAGAATATGCTTTGCATGCTAGACAAAGTTGCATGCAAAATGAGTAGATAAGGCTAAATTCACAATAAAATGTCATAAGGACTTTTAAAAAAAATGCAAACTAATGTGGGAATGTGCAGAACTGCATTAAAGATTGGGGGGGGGGGATGAGAAACCCATCCCTTTTTCTACCAGCTAACCAATACTTTTATCTGTCAGCTGATATTTGGCCTGTCCAACTGCTGATGTTTTAAGCTTCCCAGTTAAGGATTTGTCTTCTTCCTGCTACTCTTTCTCTAAATTATTTTTATTTTTATGTTGCGTGCTTCTGTTTAACTAGAGCTGTAAGTCACCCTAGTATTTCAATGGAATAATAATAATAATAATAATAATAATAATAATAATAATAATTTATACCCCGCCCACCCGCCCATCTGGCTGGGCTTCCCCAGCCACTCTGGGCGGCTTCCAAAAGAATATTAAAATACTATAATACATCAAACATTAAAAGCTTCCCGAAACAGGGCTGCCTTCAGATGTCTTCTAAAAGCCTGGTAGTTGTTGTTCTCTTTGACATCTGGTGCGAGGGTGTTCCACAGGGAAGGCGCCACTACCAAGAAGGCCCTCTGCCTGGTTCCCTGTAACTTGGCTTCTCGCAGTGAGGGAACCGCCAGAAGGCCCTCGGTGCTGGACCTCAGTGTCCGGGTAGAATGATGGGGGTGGAGACGCTCCTTCAGATATACTGGACCAAGGCCGTTTAGGGCTTTAAAGGTCAGCACCAACACTTTGAATGGAAAGACAGGGTATAGATGTTCGAAATACGTAACCAAAAATTGTTGTTGTTTAGTCGTTTAGTCGTATCCGACTCTTCGTGACCCCATGGACCAGAGCACGCCAGGCACTTCTGGCACTTCTGTCTTCCACTGTAACCAAAAGTAGAATGTGACAAATATGAACTTGTTGTGAGCATCCTATGTTCAGTGAAGTTAACAAATATCCCTCTGAGCTGCTTAAAATCCCATATATGCACTTAAAGGCAGTGATCCTATGCACAGTCTGATTTAACACTGTGGAACCTACTTCTGAGTGAACACAAATAGAATTGCATGGCACAAGACATAGTTGACATCTGGCAAATACTCAATGGCAGGTGTCATGAAATATTTGATACTGATGCTGAAAAACATCTACTGATGAGTTGTATGAATAAATAATAGTGAATACTTTTCTGTCCACTCTGCATTCGTGTGAATATTTCTGGGGGTTGAGGAATGTAGTGAGGGGTGATGCTCAGACATATAAACAAATTAAACTGCAGGGTGTGAGAGAAGGCCAAAAATATCTGAACAAATTAAATTAAGAATAACTGGGGAAGAGAAACTACAATAAGTTAAAACTTTGTAGCACCAAAACATCTGTTTTAAAACTCTACCATTTCATGAACATGGGGTGTTTTGTGTCTTATACCATTTCTGAAAGAAGTGAATATAGAAAACAATAGTTCATAAATATTTACGAATAGCTGATTGTTTCTGTTTTTCAGTCCAGCTACACATAGATTTTCCTTTTCTTTTGAGTGCAGGACCCAGGAAGCCTCTATCTGACTGGAAATCATTTTGCACCGGTTCAGTAATAGAGAGTTTCTTAAGTAACCAGTACAATTTCTCCCCTACATGATGCTCACAGTTAGAAAAATAGAGCAGGCACTCAAACACTCACAAGCTGCACAGCAGTTTATTGAAATTGCTTCTGTATTCACACCATTCATTGGGTCAGAGTTGCTGGAATATATCTAAGCTTCAGTTCATCAATCGGGAGTTATTAAGAGTTTGAACTTTCTTCAGGGTGCAGATGAGAGCCATTTTATTCAGCATATAGATCAGCATTTGGAAACATCTCACAGGTGCCTATGTTCACTACTTGAGCCTTTTTCAGATGTGACTCATGCATCAAATAAAGGCATATGGATGGGGTGAGATGGCAATGCCCCCCATATTTAAAGCACACAAACAGATCTGTACACAGATGTGCTGGGTTATATCCATGCAACTGGAAGCCTTGGCTGTATATTATTGTGTATTACTATTACTGTTGTTGTTGTTATTATTATTATTATTATTATTATTATTATTTTCTATACTGCCCTTCATCCAAATATCATAGGTTGGTTTATATAGCTGCACAGGTGTGCTTAGCTGTACATGCAGAAGTTGATGGAGTGCCAAAGCTCAATGGTAGAACATCTACTTTGCATGCAGAAGATCCGAGGTCCTATTCCTGGATTTTGCAAGTATGGCTGGGAATGCCCTGGACAGTCACCGTAAATAATAATGAGCTAGATGAACCAACAGTCCAAGGAAACTTCCAATGTTCTCTTTGTTAGTTCTGTTCAGTCATTCTAACAAATGTGCAGAGATGGAGGGGACGTCTGGAGCTCACTTCATTCTACATATGACTCCCAACTGAAAAGTGTTGATGACTTGGTGATTAGCAGCAAGAGAAGTTGGACATTGCTAACCTTCTTTCCAGATATATTGGACTACAAAACTCATCATCTATAATAATTGGCCATGGTGACTGTGGCTGATGGGAGTTGTAGATACCCATCTCCACATAGGAGATATGATAACCACCTTCAAATATCTAAAGGGATGTCACATGGAAAATAGAGCAGACTTTTTTCCCCTGCTCCAGAGGGTAGGACCCAAACCAATGGCTTCAAGTTATAAGAGGGAGATTCCAGCTAAACATCAGGAATAGCTTTCTGACTGTAAGAGCTGTTTGACAGTGGAGTGGACTCTCTCAGAAGGTGGTGGACCCTCCTTCATTGGGAGTTTTTAAGGAGAGGTTGGATGGTCATCTGTCATGGATGCTTTAGCAGATTCCTGCATTGCAGGGGGTTGAACTAGATGACCCTCAAGGTCCCTTCCAGCTCTACAATTCTATGATTCTATGTCATGTATCAGACGGCACTGTTAATGTTTCTTTTTCTGCCAGTCTAGTTCCCAAGGTAAGTGTATGCTTCAGGCCAAGTTAATTACTTTCTCTCTACTGTTTGGCAATTTAAAAGTAAAATCTGCAGAGCGTGTTAACAATTTCCCTTGTTAGAGATGAGAGATATGCATGAACACTTATAGTATCTTGATGCTTTATGCTCTGCAAGCCCATGTAGATGTGCACTTTCTAGCAACTCATTAAATTTGGCTTCACATCTCATTCCATTCATTACCAAACATGAAGAGTATGGGTTGCAACACCCTGGGGATAAACAGGCTATGACACAAGCTTGCTTGCAAGCTTTCATAAGGTATAAAAAAAATCCTTTCACAAAGGAAACTATTATTCAGTAGCAGCATCCTTCTATAGGGGAACCTGTGGCCCTATTCCAACACCTATGAGCCCCAAGTGACATGACCGATGGTCAGGGATGATGGGAGTCCAGCAACAGCTGGAGAGTCAGAAGTTTCCCATCCCTGTATTATAAGAAACCAAGGGTGCTTTGGCAACATAAACCGTAATTACCTGTCATGAATGCTGGGCATTAACTTCATATCAGGGAACTGAAGGACTTGTAGAGGAGAATCCTAGGGGGGAAAGCAAATGCTATGCTCAGGTTAAAATAATTTACTTCATCAGATAATACCAGATACTTTGGTTATATTGTATCTGATAAACTTGCACGTGGTTCGAGAATAATGGAAAGAACTTCGAGACACCTAAAGCAGTAGATTAAACAATACTGGAAGAAATGCTAAACTTAAAAGGCTTGGGTTCAGGGAAGTGCAGGCAGAAAATGACTTTCATGTCTCCTTCTCCCATTGGTAGCACTTCAAGTTCCCTGGAGTCTCCCCTGAGGGTCATGGGACCATCTTGAATGAGTGGGGGAGGAGTGGCTTGAGGGGGCATAGGGACAGCATGACCTACCTGGATTCTACAGTGTTGTGGGCAAATTAAGGAACAGTTTTTTTCTTCTGGGTACAGACCTAGAGAATAGGACCTGTATGTATGTTGGGTGCATGTTGCCTCTTTCAAAACCAGGGCAGCACTGAATGTTTGCCCAGAAACATTTTCAGAGCAAATGTTCTGCTTCTTAAGAGGGCAAAATAGTTCCTGAAATGTCTGATCTTGCATTTGGTGAAAATGTTTGGAAAATCCTCTTCCAGGATTCCCCTCTACACACAGAGCTTTTGGTTTAGCCCTCTTATCAATGTCATGTAGATGTGACTGGTGAACAATAGCAGTCTTGCATGATGCTTACTTTAAATTCTGTACAAGATCATGCAAGGTGTGAAATATTTTTTTAAAGGGCTGTGCTACTATATACACTTCCTTAAACTTAATGGGGTTCACTTTTCTGTAGACATCTTTGGGCTACATTGTACATGAGAATAAGCAGCAGAGGTTTTTTATTTTTACCACAATAATATCAAGATATGAGATACAAATAGCACTCACTTCTCCTTTGCTTAGCAGTTCCTTATCTTAGTCCCTGGGATAGCCTAATGAAATTACACTATTACTAGCATCTGTGGCCTGCCTACAATGTAACACAATTGAGACATAAGATCTGCTTGAAGCCACACTTATACAATATACTGATTTAGCAATCTAGATTTACAGAAACTGGCATATGGAAGCACAGAGAATATAAACTGAATACTATACGGTGGGACTGGGGCACAGAAATCATTCTAAGACAGGCAATATTAAAGAATGTTTATAAGCCATAGCTCTCCTTTTGCAATTGGATAGGTTACCGATTATTTTACAGTTAGATGCATTCACAGCGAATTCTATAGCTAAAGGGTTTCCATATATTTTTCACCAGGCTTTCTACCCGAGAGGTCATCTCTTGTGAATCTTCCTCCTCAACTGAAGTTCCCAAAATGATTCCAATCTTCAGGTGCCCTAATCAGGCTCAGCGTGGACCCAGAAACCCCAGAAAGCCTGATATAGGTATGCATGTCAACTAGTGCTTGAATTTTTCAGTAGATATAATTAAGGTCCAATGTGCCATAGTGGGTAGGGAATGCAAAGGCTTAGATTCCAATGTGTGATCATTCATGAAGGGCAGTGAAGAGACATTGGGTTAGTTACCATCTGTCAGCCTACCCTACTTTTCAGGAATGCTATGAAGATAAAATGGGGGGCGGGGGTGGGACCAAGTATGCTGCCTTGAGCTCATTGTGCTATAACTGTGACAGACATATTAGATATATAGAAGGGATGTTGCCACTATGATCTTTATCTTTATAAATATACATATATATTCACACAGGTGGAGAAAAAGCCAATATTCTCTAGGCATACGTCAGCCCAAAGCATGAAAGCACCATTCTCATAAAGATGATCACACTTCCCCATGAATCAGAGAAGGTGGTCATTTGGGTTTACTCAACCTATCAATAATTTGTTTAAATGACTTTGTCAAGCAGGGAACTATAACCCATAAGGATGAACTGAATCTGTCAAAGGCCTGTGTCTTATTAGGCAAGTATGCAAGTATGACAATGTACTTTTGAATCAATGCAGATAAATCTGAAATTCAAACATCAGAGGACAGATATGAAAGCGAAACTGTCCCCTTCATATGAAAGCTAGACGGAGAAGCTATCAATAGCGAAAGGCCATCCACTAATTTCGTTTCGCCTTTCAGTTTAATGAATAGTGCCACTGTTTTGCTTTGCTCTTTGATTCCATTCACATGAAAGCATGAATGATTCTCACAGGTGTGTTTTTAATATAATCAATATTATGAAGCTGTCAGATCAAAGAGGCTTAGTTAAAGCCACAGAGTTAACAGCTACCTAACCAAGCAAAGGCAGATGCTTGCAAAAGTGCGTGTCATCCTTTTGTGTAAAGAGCTAAGAAACTAGAAATGAAATTTTGTTTCCCCACTAGCTTGTTTCTAGATGGGTAATCTTTACAATGGCCTGGATTTGCACCAGGCCTTAGAGAGCGTCAAATTAGACAATGCCTGCTGCATTCAGGACCCAGCATTTCCCTGCCTACCTTGCTTCTCTCTGTGCCAAATATTATCCTTCTGTCAAAGGGAAACTCTGCAATGCTAGCATGCCCTGACAATTAGTGAACTGAAATATAGGAGGAATTCCGTGAGAAATGAAAAGGGGAGGGGGAGCGCACGGCATTATATCAAACAGGCCAAAGGAAGGGAACGTGCTGAGAATCTTAATTGCCACTGTCTGCAGTCATCTCTCATTCCAAAGGAGTTTAGATGCCTTGACAGTCATGCAGAAAAGTAATAAATAATGAAGACATCCATGGCCTAGCAAAGCAGACAGGGAGGAGGCACTGGAATGTGAGACAGGGTTGATCCTGGTTGCGGTGGTGGTGGGGATTATCTTAAATAACTGGCCTGAAGAGGAAACCTTGGAAATATATTCATGTGGAAATCTTTGTGTCACAGAGCTTTTGACAAGCCATAGTGAGAGGACAAAGGGAAGAAAAAAGGTGTCAAAACAAAAGGAATTGTTGATTTAGCACCGTGCGCACTTAATCTGCAGCATCTGCTTCTACCATTCAGTCAACTTTTCAGCAAAATGTGAAAAAGAAGCTCACCGTTCTTTGCTTAGCCTGAAATCCAGATATTAATTAACGATAGCGTTTTCACATTTCCAAGTTAATAAGCGAAGAAATCAATGTAAAGTGGGGTAAGAGTCGAGACAGAAACTTGGGACTCCTAATCTTACTTGGTTAGGATCCCATTCTTTCTTGGCCATGCACACATGGACTCTCCATGGTAAGCTCTGTGGAAATCGGACCCTAAATTGAGTACAAGGAATCCAGGTTCCCTAGAAGATTGTTCCTACCTTGTATTACATTCCCCCTCTCTTTCTCTCTCCCTCCCCCCTATATAATTTCTTTATATAAACAGTTGTTCTAAGTGCATTTCCATATCAGCTTTGATTGCAAATGTTCCCAAGGCAGTTTGCATATCATGAAGAAATTTAATAATGTGTGTGTGTGTGTGTGTGTGTGTGTTATCTTTTATGGGTTTGTGTGTGTAAAAGACAACTATAAAAAACTATTAAAACTCTCAAGGAAAACAAATGTAAATCAAAAGCACCCCAAAAGTCTGCTTTACTTAGGAAACATGAAATTTTCATGCAGCAAATGAAATGCAACATTTCCCCAAAACAAAAGCCTGCTTAATAATAATTAAGTAATCTTAATTACACTTCAAATGAATATGAATGATTCCCCCCTCCAACTCCTTTTTCAGTAATGGAGGAATTTAATTACACAATTTAATTTGGCATAAATAAGAAAATAACCATGTGAAGGAGGGGCGGAAAGGCAATGGAAAAGCTGATGCGTTCCATATGTATGACAAGGATGACCTCAAGCAATTATAGGAGGGAAACGATAAGTAAGGAATAACTGCAATCCCTGCCACTCTCAAACCGAGATATTTAGAAATTGCTGTAAAGCATGCAATGTGTGAGGTAGGAAATGGACTCTAGGTGACATCTCCTTGGCTAAGATGAATGAGGTAAGTTTCTAGGGGTTGGTTCAGATGTAACAACAAAACATATTTAAGCATTATGTGAACAATGCTGTTATATAAATCAAAGCCATTGTACAAATCCAGCATTTGAAATACTGTGTAGAGTTCTGGTCACCACACCTCAAAAAGGATGTTGTAGAGTTGAAAAAACAACAACTGAAATGACCAAGGGGAATGGAGGGACTTGCTTATGAGGAAAAGTTGCAACATTTGAAACTTCTTAGTTTAGAGAAAAGGCAAGTAAGAGGTGACATGATAAAAGTTTATAAAATTATGAATGGCATATAGAAACTGTGTATAGAAAATATGCTCTCTCTCTCTCTCTCTCTCTCACACACACACACACACACACACACATAATGCTTGAGCTTGTGGATATCCAATGACGCTGAATGTTGGAAGATTCAGGTCAGCTAAAATAAAGCACTTCTTCACATTGAGCACAGGTAAACTGTGGGTATCACTGCCACAGGAAGCAGCGATGGCCACCAACCTGGATGGATTTAAAAGAGGATTGGGCAGAATTTCTGGAGAATAAGACTATGGACATCTACTATGCATGATGGCTATGCTCTGGAGGCAGTAGTGCTTCTGGATAACTGCTGCTGGAAACAGTAGTAGGGGATGCCAAAATGTGTCTATTAGGAGAAAGTGGCACTAAAATGCTGACAAACTGATGTGGCAATGTGGAGAAAATGAGAAGTCAGAAATGGCAGAGAAACCAAAATTGACTATCCCTGCACTGATCAGCAGTAGAACTCCATGGTTTCAGATCTCTCCCTACGTTACCTGGAGATGTCAGGGATTGAACCTGGGACCTTGTGCATGCAAAGTAGATGTTCTGTCACTGACTTACATTCCTTCCCAGAAAACCTATAACAATACTATTAGCAAATGGGCAACCTCTAGGCCCCAGAAGGTGGCTGGAAGGTGGCTAATGTAAATGCTTCTCTGAACTGAACAGATTCAGTAAGTACCTGAATGTGAGTCATTTGCTCCCCTTGGGTTCCTTGAAGAAAATTGGGTGGGACACCTACAAATGCGTTAAATAAATAATTGAGATTTGTTCTGGGGTGCGCAGAGAGAGACTTATACTGTGGCTGCATTGTTAAAGCTAATCAGGTCTCTTGGCTCAGTCAGGGAGGCTGCACGGGCGAGGTGTGTGCAATCTGCTCTGAGGAACAAAGAATCAGATAAAAGTTAAATAAATACAAGGTGGTGCTTTGTATGGAGGTGGATTCTCTTGAATGCACACCAAGGCTGTTTCCCTGCAGATTCCCCGACATGCAATCACTCCTTCGGGATATTTAAAATGGATCACCTGAGAAGAGGCTAATGGGGGCAATTGTTCAAATAAATTGTTCTGTTAGAGAGCGGGGAATATTTGTTTCCAAATAATAAGCACTTAGGAGAACAGCAGCCATCTCGCTCCCCAGAGAGAGCGCCAGACAAGCCTGTTGGTCTTTGGAAGGTGTACAAAAGGTTCTGGAGGGTTTGCAGTTGTCTGCAAGTTCACAAGCTCCTTGCTAAGTATAGGCTGCTCCATCCAAGACGGCTAAATGCACTTCAGGTTTTGTACTTGTTCCAGTTTTATGTTTTGTTTTGTTTTGCTTCGTTCCTTGGTCTTGCGTAGATCAGCTTTAGTCAAAACGAGGCCAATGTCTCCGTGGACCAAAAGAGAGCTATTCATTCACAGACAGAACGCTGAGCTAATAATAGTCCCACTCTGTAGCAAAGAACAATTAGATTCTAATTGATAAATAGGGGTGCATTAGTTATTTATCAGTTAATTAGAGCCAAGGCGCTAAAGCAAGTTGCAAGCAGTTATTTATTTATTTTACAGCAAACTTCAATAATCTAATACTTCTTTTCTTGTACACTAATTACATTGTCAGGTCAATAGTGGAAACGTGACTCCCCATCTTTCAGGAGGTCAGTTTCCTTCCTCTGATTTCATCCAGGCTTTCTTTGGCAATATTCCTATACCATTTTAAATATTTATTCAACAACCTAGAGACAATTGCGGCTAAGCAATATATAAATTGTTTAAATAAGTAAATAAAATAGACTTTGGCCAAGACAGTAGTAATAATAACACTCACTCTTGAAAAAAATCCTTACAGTACTCAAGTATTCCACATACCTCCTAACCTTTTCTGGCATTATTTCCCAACCTTGTGTCCCCGTATATTGCTGGACTACAATTCCCAGCATTCCCAGGTAGTTTAGTCAATGGTCAGGTTTGACAAGAGTTGTAGTTGAACAACACCTAAGACAGGGGTCAGCAACCTTTTTCAGCTGTGGGCCGGTCCACCATCCCTCAGACCATGTGGTGGGCCAGACTATATTTTTGGGGGGGGGAATGAACAAATTCCTATGCCCCACAAATAACCCAGAAATGCATTTTAAATAAAAGGACACATTCTACTCATGTAAAAACATGCTGATTCCTGAACCGTCCACAGTTCAGATTGAGAAGGTGATTGGCCCCCGGGCCTTAGGTTGCCTACCCCTGACCTAAGAGGTTGAAAAACACGGCTGTAAAATAGGTCACTGTTAGAGGTAAAAGGTAAAAGGTAAAGGGACCCCTGACCATCAGGTCCAGTCATGACTGACTCTGGGGTTGCGGCACTCATCTCGCTTTACTGGCCGAGGGAGCCGGCATACAGCTTCTGGGTCATGTGGCCAGCATGACTAAGCCGCTTCTGGCAAACCAGAGCAGCGCACGGAAATGCCGTTTACCTTCCTGCCTATTTATCTACTTGCACTTTGATGTGCTTTCGAACTGCTAGGATGGCAGGAGCAGGGACCGAGCAACGGGAGCTCACCCCATTGCGGGGATTTGAACCGCTGACATTCTGATCGGCAAGTCCTAGGCTCTGTGGTTTATCCCACAGCGCCACCCGCATCCCCACTGTTAGGGATACATAAGCATAATTGGATTTCCCCTGAAAGGGATAGAGAATAGGGAAAATTCCAAGCAACTGTGCAAATCATTCAAAGCAGGAGCTTCTGTTTTAAAGACATACATAGAATTTAACTACTCACCTCCTCTGTAGATGTGTGCTGAGATAATTCATACTTATTATTAATTAAATCATCTAAACTTACTTAATCACAGTCAGTAGGCTATATTTCAGATAAACTATGTTTAGGGTAGGACATGGGAGAATTAATATGAAACTTTCTGTTATTTCTCTTTCAGAAATTTAACATGGGACAGAGCTTGCCTGCCCATAATGCACTTTGCCCCTTCTGTGCCACCCTCAGAAAAATTGTCTGGTGGCGCCACTGAGTCCCATGTATTTATGATAATTTGAAAGTAGATCTTCTAAAAGAAAGGCAAATTCCAAAACCAGAGTAGACAATATTCCTGAGTCTAACATACCTGCAGAACATCTAATCCTTTTCACCTTTCCTTATGTGAACAGAGATCCTGCTTAATGGTTTTCAGAAATTACTGAAGAAATTCAAAATTCCTGCAGTAGCGGAGGGTATGAATTTCAAGCTTCTGCAGAAGTTTATTCAAAATTAAAGTGTGAGTATTAGAAAAATGGGGAGGAACAATATCAGAAGTGGTTGTTATACTCTGCTCAAGATGAAACATTTTTTTCTCTCTTTTGCCTGCAAACTGTTTCACTCATCTAGAGGGATAAAAACTGCCTTTGTGGAAGGAGGTTTATCAAATTTGCGGGAATATGTGAAATATAAATCAAGAAGCATGGAAACAGCATTCCACACTATTATGTATTATGACCTGCATTTTAAGAAAGAACAAAACAAACACAGGGGAGGAAGCCAGAAATCAAATACTGTAAAGGAATGCTGAAGCGTTTTGGTGTCGCTATTATCTTTTTTTTTTTTGGGGGGGGTAGGACTTCCATTATATGGTGGCAGCCAGATGTTGGGATCACACCACAATGTCAATTACCTTAGATTATTGTAAGTCTTTGCTGACTTTGATCCTTTTCTTGAGCAGCACTTGAAAAATCATGGAAATGAAATGAAGAGTTATGTTTCATACATTTCCTCGCAGATACATATTACGAATTGGTTCATATGAAAACCATTCAGGAGATTGAAGAGGCAAAGCTCTTTTCTATTATTGTTGATTCTACACCAGATATTTCTCAAACAAATGAGCTGTGCATTGCTTTTCGGTACTGCTTGAATGGAGTAGCAAAGGAGCAATTTTTGTGCTGTGTGTCAACTGACAGCCACACTGGGGGGGAAAAACTTACTTGCAAATGTCATCAGCATTCTTTTTATGTATGGCACAGACATCAAGAATGGCAAAGGACAGGCATATGATAACAAAAGGAATATGAGTGGTCAATACCAGGGTTTGCAAGCTCACTTGAAAAGTATGAACAATCATGCTGTTTTTGTGCTTTGTACAGGTCATTTCCCAAATGTAGCTGGGAAAGCAGCATGGGTGATAGCCTGTATTTAGTGAAACTGTTCAAGTTCCTAGATGCTTTATATACTTTATTTTCAGGATCTACTCACAGGTGGAAAAAAATCTAAGACAATATTGATCACTGGTTCAAAAGAGAAAAAACCCACCTACGATCACCTTGACATTCACCCACACAGACATTCACAAATTTGACACTGTCCGCAAAATCCTACAAAACCCAGGTCTTGATGGTTTGTCGGGGGGGGGGGGGGGGAATGCTTTCATCACCTTCATCCCCAACATGCAGAACCACTTCGAGGAACTTGAAGACGGGGCAAAGGAACCGAGTAATCAGGTGGGATCCACATATTCACATGAAACACCAATAGCTTGGTATTTGTTTGGAAAACAAATAAGTTTTCTGACCTGGAAAAAGTTACTGCAAACTTCGAGGCAGAGACAAATTCAGGGTGGGAAGATGCTATAGTGTATCAGATAACTTCAAATGGAACTGCAGAAACTCTCCTGTGTTTGCACAGAAGTTGTAAATTTGTTAGGATTCCTGGCAAAAATATTCTTTCCAAAACCATAGTAAGCTGGAAAAGGATGCCGAAGTGCTGGTGAGAACTTACCCAAATGATCTGCAATATTTTCTGTCTCCTGAACTAAAATGTTTTATTCATTTTTTTCAGATAACAAAGAGGGATGTGATGGACCTGAGACTACTGCACATAATAGTTTGAAAATAATTTAAAGACCTGGTTGAATGTTACCATAGCCCTCTGCTTTTATCTAACTCTCCCAAATTTGAGTTGTGAAGGAGAAAGAGCATTCACCAAACTAGCCTTTATTAAAAAGTAAGTTATGCTCCTTGGTGCTACACTCAACTGTCGTTACTCTCTGTTCTATCCATAGGATGGAATCTTCTGGGAGAAAGATCTTGAAACTTTCATCTCTGAATTTGTGTTGAGTAAAGTAGAAAAGGGATTAGAAAACTTTGAAAATATTCTCCGTATAGTTTGGCATTTTTTGAAAATATTTTATTTAGCTTTAGTCATCAAAACTTAATATTCTGAAAGCATATAATATTTCTCTTTTTCCCCCAGCTGAGGCAAAATGTGACAGTGACACAATGTGCTGTGAGGAAGAGGCGGCAGGGAGGAGCCTCAAATCAACATTCCCAGGATTCTCAGTGTCTTGCCTCAAAGGCATTATAGAAGCATGTACAGCTGGAGATGTGAGAGAAATTTGATTTATTCAAACTCTAACTTACTGTTGCTGCACTATTTGAAACAGCACAGAAACCAAAACAAAGCCATCCTTCCAAAATTTACACTTCTATGAATTTTGCAACACAGTTCTGCAGCCAAGATATTTGTACAAAAGTGTGCAAATTAGGGTAAAGTGTGCTTATAAATGCATACATTAGTTAAAAGAGCATATAAAATGCATTATGTTAGGGGAAATGCATGTAAAAATGTGCACATTAGGAGAAATTCAGTCTAAAATGCTGATGAATTTTAATAACGTCTTCAAAAAAAGAAAAAAAGCAACAACACACAAACCAATGTGGAAATGTGGAAAAACCAAATTTAAGATTGGAAAAATGAGAAACTAAAAGATATCAGAATTGACAACTTTGGCCATCTTCACCTGCTCTTGCTCCTCCCCTTTTTCTTTTCCTTGTTTAAGATGGAGAAACTTAGCTACAGATTGTTGAAGTTAAAGGCAGGAGGGGTAGTTATGATTAATTCGGCCTCCTTCTCCCTTATTAGTATGCCTTTCCCTACTGACAACTGGCGTTAGGATTACAAATCTCTGCATCTCTGGCAAATGATGTTGTGTGTACTGTTCCCATCAAGAAAAAGATTCCCTTGTTCATAGAGTTTCACATTCCTGCAGGGGATGCTGGGATGTGTTGTTTTAGTGCCAGTGCTCAGTGAGGAAAGCTGCAGTTACCACATCTTACTTTCCCTTCACCTGTCCAAAGTTAAGTTTATTTGCCTTCATTCAGGAGATGGAGGAGACATGGGCAGTGAGACACAGTACCAGGGTAAACATGGCCCTGCTAGACTGTAAGCAGAGATATTTGCCCCGCTGGTGCTTATGGGCATTGAAGAGATATATTTGCTCATATGCTGCTCTTCAAATGCTCATAATGGTCAATATTATTATCCCAAAGCTACAGATAAGAGAGCTGAGTTTTAGAGTATTCACGGCAGAGATTGAGCCAGGGACTGTATCTTTCCCAGGACAGACAATATGCTACACCTAGGGTAGACAGCTGGTGCCCTCAAGATATTTTGATCAACAGCCCTCATTAATCCTTCCTGTCATATCCAACAATAAGGGATTATAGGAGTTGGAGTCAGCAACACCTGAGAGAGCACCTTATTGGCAGTAAGATTACCAGGAATCCTGTTTCATATTCCCTCAAGATATTGGGTTGTTATGGTTTTTTTTTTGCTGAAGCTGTAGATCCTACAATAGGGTAGTTCTATTAAATGTCTAAGATTATCGAATCACAGAATTGTAGGGTTGGAAGGAACCCTGATGGTCATATAGTTCAACTCCCTGAAATGCAGGAATCTGAACTAAAGCATCCATGACAGATGGCCATCCAACCTCTGCTTAAAAATCTCAAATGAAGAAGATTCCACCACCTTTCAAGGGAGTCCATTTAATTGTTGATGAGAGTAAAAGCCTTCCATCTGTCAAAATGAAAGAGTTTTCTTTGACATTTGAAAGCATTATTTGAGGCACAATGAACAGGATACCCAATTTTCAGAGGAAATGTTTACTTTTCCAGTTACAGACATTCAGAATTAAAAAAATATATAGAGATATAGATGCCTGCAGCAGGTAAACAACTATTTCTATTCATTTTTGTCCTCTCTGGGAAATTCAAACTTTACTTAGGACACACAAAAATGGATGGGATTAAAATATTTACTTTTCTGACTCGAGGGTGCGTATAAAAACATAAGCATTTAAAAGCAGAAAGGGCTGGGCTGGGTTGGACTGGAAGAAGAAAATAACTTGCAGTAAAAAAAAAGGTTTCCTAAGAGCATCAGTTTTCATACTAAAAAAGACACTGTCTCCAAGGAGAACTGAGTGGCAAGGAGAGAGAGATGACAGGTGAATTCTAAGAGAGATGAAATTATGCAGGGTGCAAAGTTGCAGTCATATAAGACAGACATGAAAGTTCTTAGAAATAGCACAACTTCACCTAGGGACTTATTATACACCCCCCTGGGAGTCACGTAGATAGAACAAAAAAAAATCCCACCCTCAATCAGTGCGAAAGAAAGCTTGTAGGTGTGAATGATCTTTTCATATGCATTATCACACGCCACTGCTAGGTGCCAGCTAATTAAAATGAACTGTGCTTAGCTGGCTTTTATGATGCTATTTCTTTATCACCCTCAACATATATTGCAAGCAAATCCGATGGCCCCCGGAGAGGTATTGTTTCCCTCATCTCCATCCCCAACAGAAAATAAACTCACCTTCCAAAGTTCACTGGTTTCACATGGATATAAATCTGAACATGATCAAGTGTATCTATTTTGTGGGGTGACGTAAATATGCTCCATGACAAATGCCTATTAAAATTAACTTCTTAAGTACTATTGGGGGGGGGGAATGGTTTCAATCGTATATTTGAGGCTTCAGCTATGGCGCAGTCAAAGCTCCTTAATGAAAGAAAACGGTCAAGTAGTTATAAGTGCTCAAAGAGATACATTTTGAAATTCATCATAGTCATTTACCCAGTTCCAAAAGCTTCTTCTACATGGATGTTCTGATTAGGACTTGAAGCTCTCACAGACGCAAGGACCTTCACTGGCAATGTAAATGAATGACTGAATAACCAACCAGCCAACTTTCCCACTATTTTCTGTTTCTGATGCTGTCGTGAACAGAAAAGGATTGGGTAGCTGGATGGCCACTGCAGATATTCATTGAAGGCTTATGTAAAAGATATTACTGATACAGATTAAAGTTATATCTTAGATAATAAGCATCATCTATATCCTAAATAACAATAATATAATATTATATATTATCTTGCCATATATGTAATATAAAATTACATTTCAGCTGACTATATGGATAATATTTAGCTAGTTTCTAAACTAGTCATCGCCAACTGGGTTTATGACAATAACTCCCAGCTACTTCATATGTATTGGATAATCACTCCCTAGTTCAAATGGCTGAATTCATAATGGTACAAGTCATCCCAGCACGCTGTACAAATGGGGTTTGGATTAAGATAACAACAACAACTTTATTGTCAATGTACAACCTGTGTACAATGAAATTAAACGAGTTTCCTTCTTCAGAACTCCAGCCAGCCAGAAGTGCCTTTCTCAGAACACTCCATTCCATTCCCCTTTCAATTTGTATGTGGATCCCCACCCCCTTGAGTTCCCAAAGCCAGTTTTTATTTTAGCTGCACCACTCCGCACAATACACACAGCAGCTCTATTAGCCATTCCCCTCACACATGCCAGCAGGGTCTTCTGGAGTGTCAAGGATTGATTCCTTGTACTTTGTGACAATTTAGTACAGAGAGCAGGATTTGGATGCTGTAGTCTATCTCTTTCTGTTACCTCCAAGGAGGTGATAGTGCAGGAACTTTGTAAAAGGAAGTGAAACTAATATGAACATCTTCAGGTATGGTCCAAGTCCTTAAGAGCTTTATGAGTGAATTCCAGTACCTTTAATTGTGCCCAGGAGGCTATAGGGCACACATGCAGCCACTGGAGCATTTTTTGTTTTTGTTTTCCATTCTTAATAGGAAGTGGGGCCTTCCTTCCTTTAATACCACCTCAAAACGATTCTCCAATTGCTGGTGTGAAACCCAGGTTACTAACATTGGCCACCAATTTAAGAAATTGTTAACAGGGAGAAGATTTTTCCTCACCATTATCTGACAGAGGACAAAGTTCAGCTCTTATTTGCTTGTTAGATTTCTGTAAAAACCACTGCTAACATGCACTGAAATAAACATGAAGAAAGAGATAAAACATTTATTCCCATGCAGTGGATCACTGACTAAGGGAGTTGAGTCTGAACTCCTTTTAGAAGGTCAAATATTTTGGGAGTACTGGCTGGGTAAACCAGAGTTAATATCTCTGGAGATTTATTGGGCGTGAAATATATATATATATATATATATATATGCACACTCTCCCCCACTCACCTGGCAATTTCCCGCTTATAATTAGTGACCAGGCTGCAAACTATCCTAAGGGAAGTTTGTCCATCACTAGATTGTAGAGCTTCTTTTTGTGGGCAACAGATTCTTCTCCCTCACTATTGTTTTGGTCCCCATTAAACAATTATGAAACATCTCTCTAGCTCATCCCTCTTGACAAGTGAGAAAGCCAAAGCTCAGAGCTACAACATTGCTTTACATGGAAGCGCTTCTAGGTTCAATCCCGGGCATCTCCGGGTACCTCTGGGAAACAGCCCTGACTGAAACCCTGGAACAGGCAAACGCACAGCCTTTGTTTAAAGCATTTCCCAGGACACCTGAAGGCACACCATGCAGCATGTCATGCAGTAATTTGGCTAAATCTAATCAGTGCTGGATCTGCTTAGTGCCTGTAATGGAAACTACCGGGGTGAACAACCTCATATATCCTCCAACATTTCTGTGATGAAAAAGGGATGTCCTATTCTATAATAATATTATTAATAATAATTTTCCTATTTATACCCCACCCAAGCGACTGATATTCAGGAAAAAAATCTTAATTATTAAACTTAAAAACTGAACCCCGTGGGAAAAAGCAGGAAAAAGAAGCAGTTCCCTAAAAGAGAACTGTAAGACTCACTACTTGGAGGAATGATCTTCCCTACTCAGTATTACCTGCCAGGGATTCCTAATACAACCAATTTGCCAACTGTATACAGAAGGGCAGCAAAGACTTCTTTATTTCACTGTGCCTTTAATCTGTTTTTAAAGTCCTGCTGTGGCAATGAATTTTTAGAGAGACTCAGTTGTTTTATGTCTCTCTCCTGCTGCTGTTTTAATGACTGTTTTGATAAATTGTTTTTATGCCATTATATTTACTTCTTGTTGTTTTTCCAATCTGGAAGGCACCTTGGGCAAGCTCCTTTTGGGGTCTGAAAGGCAGGACAGAAGTTTTCTAAAATGGATCAATAAGTGTGGGAAAGCCTTACCACTCCACAAGACTCTCAACCTTTACCACACACTAGAATTTGTGACCGATGAAACCACTACATTTTCATTAATGGTGAGGACTCAGCAAAACTGTTATTATTATTTTCAATTGCTAAGCAGCCAACAGCCAGCCAGCAAAACGACAACCTGCTTCTGTGGTACTCAGTTTTATTACCTACTCTTTGCTAAAAATAATTATCAATTTACTTATTACCCATCCACAAACAAAATCACAAACTGATGCGGAAATATGGACATCTGATCTTAATGACTGGAATAATGAGAAACAGAGAGAAATAGAAATTGATAGATTTGCCTACTCTTATATGCCACACAAGGGAAAATGTACATACACCCATTTGTTTCCCAAAATTGGGCACTTAGTGGTAGGGCGGGGTGGGGTTGGGGAAAATAATTATGGAGAAAAGGGTTGACTTTTCTCCTCTCCCCAACAGCTGGTTCCCCCTTCACACACAAATTTGAAGAGATGTGAGCTCAAATAATGGATATCTACAATTTGTCCCTCAATTTATTTTTTGCAAGGCATGTTTTGCTCACTTCTGAATTTGCCTCAAAGTGCAATGTGGTCTATTTTCCATGGGCCAATCTGGTGTTTATTGAGTATTGAGTGTTTACCTCAGTGCACAAGACCGAATTCAGCAATCTGGCTTCAAACCCCTGTTTGTGACTGAATCTTCCTCAGTCGCCCTGATGAAGGACCTCTATCAAGAGAGGGTCAGGAAGAGTGTGACCCTGTAGCTCTTAGTTGATCTCTCATTGGCTTTTGATACCAGCAGCCATGGTATCCTCCTGAACCATCTGTGGGAAATGGTTATTGGGGGAACTGTTCTGCAGTGGTTTCAGTTGTACCTCCAGGGAGGGGTCTAGAAAATAGTATTGAATGAGTGCTTCTCAGCCCTCGGGCTCTTGAGCTACAAGGTACCACAGGCCACTATATTGCCTCCAATGCTATTTAACATCTAAACTGAAATCACTGGGAGGGGTTTTTAGGAGTTTTAGAGCAAGGTGTCAACAATAGGCTTCTATTTCTTTGCAACCTCTGAACTAGGAATGGCTGATGAGGCATTGTCTGGCTGCAGTGGTAGGCTGGATGAGTGCTAATAAACTGAGTCTGAATCCAGCAAGATGGAGGCTGTGTACATGAGTGGTCTGGGAAGTCAGTACATTGCCTGCCCTGGATAGGATTGTACTCTCTCTGAAAGTGGAAGTGCATTGTTTGTTGTTGCTTTGTGTGTGTGTGTGGGGGGGGGGTGCTCCTGCATCCAGCTCTGTCACTGGAGGCACAGGTATCCTCAGTGACTCTGAGTGCCTTTTACCAACTTCATCTGGCAAGACAGCTACTACCTTTCTCAGACCAGAATAGCTTGATCATAGTTATACATCCATTGGTAACTTCACAGTTTGATTACTGCAGTGCACTCTATATGGGGCGACCCTTGAGACTGCCAAGGAGGCTGCAGGTGGTGCAGAAAATGGCAGGTTGCTTGTGGGGGCAAGCTACTGCTCTCGTATAACACAGGATTTGCACTGGCTCCCAATCTGCTATCAGGCCAAGTTCAAGGTATGGGTATTAAGATCCTATACAGATTGGGACCAGGTTACTTTAAATACCGCCTTCTCCCATATGTATGCAGTAGATCCCTGTAGTCTGTGGAAAGATTGTCCTGCAAGTTCCAAAGATCTCAGAAGTCTACTCCACAGTAACTTGGAGCAGGGCTTTTTCTGTAGCTACCTCTGTTCCGTCGAATAGCATTCCTGTCAAGCTATTCCTGTGGATTGCTCCCACTATCTGCACTTTCTGGAACTAAATGTAGACATTTTTGTTGTGACAGGCTTTTCCAGTTGCATAAATGGGTCTTTGCCATGAGGGTATATTGCATATTGTTTTAGTTTTAAATGCATCAGCTGTTCGTGTGTGTGTTTTACATTTTTTATTGTACATTGCCCTGAGCTTATTGTGTAGAAGGTGATTAATAAATTGCTGGCGATGGTGGTGATGGTAGCGATAGCCTGGATAAACTCTGCAATCCTGCACAGTGTATAAATCTAGTCATGGCAAAGAGCAGAGACAGCCATATGTTGCAGAGAGGTTGGCAAAAGAAGGTAGGAAGGCATCTAAGCTAATCAGCTCAACCTGGATTGTCAGAAGATAAGAGAGAAGAAACAATAATAAATTCGGTGAGATAATGAAAGTGTAATTATGCTAGGCCAAGGAAAATGTGCTTTCTTACTAGTGGAGCGTAATTAGTTCCATGTACTTACATACATTGCTTGAATTATGTACCAAAATTTAGATATAGTCAGAATGATCCATTAGCTGAATACTGAAAAAGAAATCCCACATGAAATAGGCTGATGCTGCCTGCAATTATACTGGTGATCAATACTTTCTTGGTGTTGTCGTGCTTCTGCAGCAATTAACTATAAAGGGAGATGAGCCAAAGTGAGCTAAGGCGGCTGAACTTTCAGTTAGTTATTCATCTCAGTTAGCTTATGGGAACAAATTTCCCAGTTCACCATCTTTAGTCTCAGATTACACAATCTGATATGGGTCCTATGTTAGATGTCAACAGTAATATGCCTCTATTCAGCATATTCTTCTGGTAACAAGAATTCTTTTAGGCAACTATTCCAGATACACAGCATTTCGCGAGCTACGTACCCCTCCATTGAAGTGAATGAGAAAGACCAGCTCTGTCCACCTATTTGTAAGGATGTAAAATGGCAGCAATTTCCATTCCAACCTGTGTTTATCATAATCAACACTGTTTTGATTCTGCTGCAGTTTGGTTTCTGTAAAATAGTAGGTTATTAATCTTGCTGTTCCTATTTACTTTAAGTTATTTAAGTAGCTATATGCATAACTTGCATTCATCTCAATGTTGTCAGGTGTGCATGCAGCAGCCAGGCCCTGTGACCAAAAGGACTCTGTTCTGAAGAGGCACGGCGTGGCCACACAGGTGAGGCCAATTGGTAACTCACAGCACCTGGTGGCAAGAGCCGGGAAGGGGTATAATGTCAGCATTTTCTCTTTGGCTCTTTGCCACAGCAATACATTCCCTGCCTTGCTGTTTTTTGTTCCTTGACTCCTTGCTTCTTGATCCTTGATCCTCAGACCCCTGACTTTGTGACTCCTTGCTTCCTGACCCTCGGACCCTTGACTTTGTAACTCCTTGCTTCCTGACCCTTGGACCCTTGGCTTCTTGACTCCCAGTTCTCTGACCCTCAGACTCTTGGCTTCCTGACTCCTGACTCCTGGCTTCTGGACTCCTGTTCCTGCTCCCACCCTGCCATCTTGCCCCCAGTCCCGACGTCCCCAGCCGGGACTTTGATCGCCCGTGAACCGGACCGTGACAAATGTGAAGAAAATGCCAAAACAATATAAAAAAGTCATTAACTGCTTATTCTTTGAAGACTTAAGAACAACAATGTGAACAAATAGCAATTGTATTCACTTGGCAGATTTTTGGTCTTGACCACAAACTGCAGCAATTAACACATATTTTTCTGTTTTCATCGGAATTCTCTGACATCCCCACCTACTTGGAGTCTTGAGGGATTAATGCTAGATACAGGAATATACAAGCATATAATTTTATGTTTGAGTATGCTGGGTGTATGAGCAAACAAAACATTGAAAAAGTTAACTATGCACAATGAGTTCTGCTCATCGGATGAGTTTTTCTATGAATGGAAGTAACATTTTTATCCAATCCTTAAATAAAATAATGATCCCTTTAGAACAGCCCTACCCATTGTCACCAAATAAAATGATAGATGTAAAGGTGAACAAATTAAGGAAAAAACAAAGTAACTACAATTTATTTAGTTTAAAGTTTATATTTTGCACATTTCATAACAAAGGAATACGTTTGGAAAACCAAGAAGTCTTTTTGTTCACATAAGATAGTTTATTAGAGAACAAAATAATCAATTTCGCAGATTATGAATGTTCAAAGGGGTCAGCTCATATCCTCTAGATGGTTGAATTAATTGAATTACCACCTGGTATTAAATTTTGAAGACATAGTTAATTTCTATCTGACCTGGACCATTTAAAAAGAAAATTAGAAGGACAATTGCAGAAAGGTAGAAAGTGTTAATTTAGTAATTGATTTTGCTATAAATCAGTAGTTTTCCCTAAAAGGAAGATTCAATAAGTTAACACAGATCATATGTGCTTAAATATAACAAATGTTTTAACTCCAGGCAAACTAGTAATAACTAAGCACAATGGAAGACCAAATACAGCCCTTCAGGCCTCTCTATTTGCCACTCCAGAGCAATACCTCACATCAACCCTGCTTTGCTCGCTACTTGCTGCCCAGAGAAGGGCACCAGGGGTGCCAGGCCGAGAGTCCGGGGCCCGAGAGTTGGAGTCCGGGGAAGAGCCTGCCTGTCAGAGCATTGCAGTGGGCTCTTCTGCTGCGGGTGGCTTTGCGCCACAAGTTCAGGGGCAAGCGAGCCAGCTAGGCACTGAGGTGGCCAGCTGGCTCCGCTCTCCTGCACACCTGGGATTGACATAGGGTCATGGAGAGGCCCACCCAGAGCACGCTGCCCACCCAATGGGGTGCCCCGGCCTAGTACCACCTCCTCACACTCCTCTGTGCCATGCTCTGCCCTGCCCTGCCTGCGTGCCTCAACAGGTGGCCCAGAGCGTGCTGCCCCCCTAAAAAAAGGTTGACAACTCTGGGCAACCTGGGGGGGAAGGGGGAAGTGGTGCCGGACAGATTTTTGCACCCCGGAGCCACATATGCTTAAGGCAGCCCAGCACACATGTCTGCTTGGCCCCATCAGTTTGTGCTAATGTCTGGGAATGTATCCAGAAAGGACTCATTCAGGTGTCCTACATGTCAGGAAAGGAAATTACTGCTGATCTGTTGTCAAAAGTTGTTGATAGGCAACAGCTTCAGGTTTATGTACTGCGGTTGCAGTTAGGCTGAAATACTGCTGCAGCGGGTTACATGGAATGGGGGAGGATGTTGGGAATTCCATTCCACCCTTGCTGCAGATGTGTGGGATTGTTACATGCCACATGTCTGTTTACATTCCAGCACAGATTGTTGGAGTCTCATGAGTGGAACATCCGCTCTGTATTGCTTTTGTTTTCTCTCTCTCTGAGAAGAATGACAAGGAGAGAAGCCATGTTTTCTTTGTTCTGATTTATGTACAATAAAAGTAGCCTAGTAGCCACGCCTTGAGCCAGATCTGTTGTGTGTTTACTCTGCTGAGTAACGTGTGTTCATGCATGCCAGCATGAGTCGCAGTCACACATCGGAGGATGACTAATGGATCTCCACAGTGGCAAGGCTGAGAAGGGAGACGATCCAACTGGGCCTGTCCAGCTGGCTTTCCATTCCACCATTCCAACAGCTACTGCAAGACTTCTTTTACCACACATCTTTGTAATGGATCTGAGAATGTGGAATTCTTGCAGAGTGGGCAAGAAGAAATAATTGTCTTCTCTGGGACTTTTTTGGTGTGTGGGTGTGTTTATGTTATTCCTCGAATGAGGGACAAGCAAATCTTTTTGGTATAACATTTTCTGTCTGCTGCTTTTCATTATGAGCCTTCTGAAGGAATGTGTATCAATTTTAGTGTTCTGAACTAGCTCTTATTATGATTATCATTCCCCTCAGAGTCAGCTGTGTTGAAGCAATAGATTTTACCAGCCTCTATTATTGCAGTGATACTTTCTGTCACTACCCTTGGCAGTCTCTCAACTGGTCTCAATCTCCGACTCTCTCTCCCCCATTTCAAATCTTTATCTTTCTCAATTTAAAACTCAACTAGAGCGGTTGCATAATGGAAAGCTGACATTTGGCAGGCCACAGATTTCCATCCAGGGAATACACATTTTCCCTTATTGGCTTCATTTGCTGCTCTGTGAGCATAAATTATAATATAGACATTTAATTTCACACATCTTTCTAATATATTTCTAAGTGTCCCATAAGCTCCCAATAGCAGCATGGTTTGCTTTGATATGTCCATCTAGGCTATTGCCAGCATCTCATTTTTTCCTACACAGGTATACATAGACATAAGGGAATGTGGGGAAAGGTCATGTATGAAAGCTTCATGCTCAGTTTTGCCATATGCTGAAGTGTATCGTGACAGGGTAATCAGTTTTCCATTCAACAAAATGCATATACATTTCCCTCTAAGCTTGGCTAGATTTCCATAGATGTATGAAAAGACCTGGTGCTGGCTCACTGTCCTTGCCAGTGCATTCAAAAATCCCAGCACTCCCATCTTGTTCTATGCTGCTTCCATCTGAGATTGTGCAATGCTCAGTGATTTTTCAAAGAAACCTTCAACAATGCTAACGGTAGAGAACACTTCTGTTTGAAGAGACTGAAATAGCAGTCAGTTTTTTCTGAAACTGATGGGGTAGTGACGGAAGATTCTGTTGGTAGGTTTTTGGAATGGGTGTAGGCCTTACTTGTCACAAAGAGCATCTCATGGGAATGTGTTCAGAAGATAATGAATCCATATGCAGTCTACGGTCCCATGGCACCGTGGTGGGTAATACAGCAGTTGATCTGCTTTCAGGCATAGATGAGGAACACAGGGAACTGCCTTCTGTCAACTCAGACTATTGGTCCATCGAGCTCAGTACTGTCTCTCCATTGTTTCAGGCAAGGGGCATTCTCAGCCCTACTTGAGATGCCGGGGTTTAAAGCTGGGACTGGTCAAGCAGGTGGTATATACATTTTGTTAATAATAATAAGCACAGTTTTGGGGTGAACTGAACTGTGCCAAGGAAACATGCTGGCTATGTATGGAAGCTAGTCTGCCTGGGCATTGTAACAGGAAGTATTATTACACTCACCACTCCCTCCACACTGGTCTTAATAGCTTTCAGTATTATGCCAGGTACCTTTGAAGAAGTTGTAGCCCATTTAATTTCAGCAGTTGGGTGTTTTTTGGCCTCTTTTATTTCCTTCCCTCTGTAAATGTGGCCATTGACTTTTATGGTAAACCGTGTTCCATGTTTATTTTTGAGGACCCAGAAACTGGAATCAGGAAGATGTTTGAATGGGCTTTTTTTTTTTTTAAGTGCCTGAAGAACATTTTGCCAAGGTGCTTTTTGCTCCAACTTTTGCATATATGATGTGTCGTGTAAACTGTCTAGTCCAGCAGCAGGTCTGATTTGATAAGTCACAGCCATCATGGGTAACCTACTCAGAAAAGCTTTCATGTGCAAATCCCAAATGCTCTTGTTCTCCAGGCTCAGGTGAAATGAGGCAACATCTCAGCCTCCTGAAAAAATCCTCTTGCTAAAGGCAAACACAAAACTGTATTTTACAACAGTTACCGGATCGGAGAATACAGATCTCTTTTGTAATTTACTCTATCCAGGTCAGAGGTAAATAAGATTGCCTTTGCATCTGTTTTGTGAGTCACAATCCCGATATGCTTTCTAATGCATGGCCAGCTGTTCATTTAATTTGGGAGCAAAAGCATCCATTTTTCTTTCAGTGTTCATTGAAACCCTGCAATAATGTCATATTTGCATATTAATCTGGTTTCGCTGCAGTAAGGAGAAGCAGCTTATGATTTGTAATTGTGCTACAATGGATTGGAACATCATATGCTTCATTTACAGAGCAATCCTATGTATGTTTCCTATGCATGTTTCCTTACTTTCAGGTAGCCATTCTGAAGAGTGCAGTCTTAGTCCCAGAGTCAATGTTTCCCCACCACTTGAAAAACAACAACAAAAAACCCTTATTGGTTAGGTGAGGGGTGGCAGACCTGTAGCCTAACCCTCAAAATATTGTTGCTTTCATGAATCTCAGCCAGCATCAACAGTGCTCAGGGATAATGGGTGTTGTTGTCTGGAGCAGCACAGGTTCCCCACACCTAAGTTAGAACCCTACTTTCAGATATTGCAGCTGGGGAAATCCCAGGCTGTTAGCAAATGCCACAGTAATTCAGAACAGCTGATGTCCAGTTCCAGTAGACCATCTTGTAGAGTCCTGAGCAGCAACCATTTAGTGTGACTAAATGGTTGATTTGTGCAAAGGATGCTGTGTTCAGGGTCCTACCTCAGCCTCTTCCAGGAAACTGCTAGCCAGTCCTGTGGTCACAAGCTGTTTTCTACACATCCTCATTGGTGGCGGATTTTGGGTCTTAAGTCTATTGAGATCTTGCAACAACATCCCACTAACACATTGCGAAACTCGGAAAAGAAAGACACGGTTATACATTTTGGAAGTACACACTAGATACACATGAAAAGAATAGTGAATGCTAGAGCAGATTTAAACTCTTTCAGTAGGTGAGCAAAGATTTTACACATCTGTCAATAAAACCTTCTAATTACTGTGTTGGGTTTGACACTGTTGGAGAGGAAAAGGAATTTTGAGAGTTGTTGTTTAAAAGAAGAATAAGACTGCACTTGATTTCATGGCTGACCTCCCATTCAAAATTGAAAACAACGGTTTGCTCTACTGCATATTGAGAACTTGAGCACTGAATAGATATAACTTTTCCTTACTATGTATTTCTTTTTTACCATTACCTGTACGTGTTTCGCCTTAGGGGTTTTCTTATATTCCAATATTTGAGAGACAAACATTCAAGCTTATTATTAAAATGGTCCCAGTATTTTACTCTGGAGTCGAGTTTTGATATCTGATTATATTGCCCACTGCTTCCAAAAGTCACTCACAGCATTTGGGTCATAGATATCTGAAAAGATGGATAGGTCCAGGGGTCTGCTTTCAGACATCTATCACTAATGCTGTATTGAAATCTGCTCTCCTTGACAAAGACACAGCTGGAAAACTCACTAGATCAAAAATGATCCAATGACATAAACAAATATGATATCAAATTCTCTTTGTCCCCTAAGCGTGTCAAAATAAATCAGACAATCAGATAGACAACTGCACAATATAGTATGTTCAAAGGTTTCAACTCAGGTTGTCCACACAACACGAATGCTCCTCTAGGATAATCCCCCAGACTTCCCTTATGTAACCAATCCATGCCTTAGTTTATTGTAGGTTTTGATTCTTTATATTTTATGTATACACTTGAATTATTTGGAGCAACATCCAACTACCGTAAGTCATGCCCAGAGATGGGGCTCATCAACCTGGGATGGTAGCCCATCTAGAAGAAGGAAAACTCTGATCTTAAATCTATGCTGCCTTGAGGGGCATCTTCAGGAGAAGAAAGTCTAAGGAGTAAACCTTACACAAATCTGGAGTGGAGTCCCCAAAACAGTTGGATGGCACCTTGCACGACTCCTTCTGGCTACTCTTGCAGCCAAGCTGATGCCAAACATAAATGCTCTCCTTTCCTTTGGACCACATCAGTGAGGCCAACAGAGGGGTCTTGCTGTCTGAGCAGTCCAAGACCTCCATAGCCACTGCCCAGGATTGTGTCCCATGGAGGTCACTTTAGTTTGACCGGAGGCACACTCCATTGTCTCTCGAGACAGACAGATGCCAACAACATACCCAGACTAGACCCAATGGCCGACATTGGATGCTGCTCACTATTTTATCATCCATACTTGTGGTATGATGCATTTGTGTACTGAAAATATTCAGTGTATTAAAAATATAGATATTTAAAAATCCAATGAAATGCTAGTGTTGATCAGTTCACATAAATGTACATGGAAGTCTTTGCTTTTGACAGAAAAACCTTTAAAAGCTACCAATATTAAAGTGATTGCCGCATTAATTGTAATTTACTATTCTAATGTCAAAATACCTTATTGAATTTGTAATGGCTTTCATACTGTGGAGTGTTCACAATGATAATCTTCAGAGTACAGTAGAAGGACACAGTCTCGTAGTACACATTGTTTTCTATATTCAATGAAATTACATCATAGTTCCACAGCTTGCTGAGACTATGCAGTATACCTATTCAGCTGTGCTAGCAAGCATGTCCAATAAGTGTACTCAAGTGAAGAAAAGAGTATAATCACAATATAGTGGGCCTATTGAATGCATCATGTCTTCTTATAAACATATCTTATTATTTATTGCATAGTGTAGTGAAGTGTAATAGAATGTGTATATATATAAAAAAAGCTGTAGCTATTGAGTGCCTCTCAGATTTTCTTGGTATGGTGGCAATTTTGATAGGTAGATATTTATTCTCAAAGATTTTACTAGTGCAGTTTTGAGCAAGGCACACTACAGAGCTTTTAAAGCTGTAATCCAAGACCCCTTTAGGAGTAAGTGCCTTGAAATTCAATAGGGAAGGCGCAGAACTCGCGGACTGAGCCTCTGCTGTGCATGCAGAAGGGCACAGGTTTATTCCCCATCATATTCTGGTAGGGTTGAGAATTTCCCATTTCTGAAACCCTGGGAAGCCTCTGCCAGGGTGTTTATGCAATACAATGGCTTGACCCAATATAAGTCAACAATCCTCCCTTTTAATACACTTCTCCTGTTTCTGTCTTATTTTCTAGGCAGAAATAGAAGAGGTAAAGCCTTTTCTCATATGAAAATACAATTATGGGAAAATTTGCAGCACAATTGTACCCTCTGTTGTATTATGCCATACCCCCATGACAGCCATATAGTGGCTAGAGCCCCCAGCACTCTCACAAAAGGCAAAACATAATGGCGGCGGGGGGGGGGGGGGTGTTCACAGTGACCTAAAGGGTTTGAAAAGTTTGAGAACAGAAAAATAGCAATAACCTTGGTACCAAGGTGACATTGTAGAAGCCTCCCCAGGGAGCACATTTAAGAGCCATGGTGCCACTACAAAAAATACTTTCTCCTCCAACCTTATCTCAGATTGCAGGGAACCTGGAAAAGAACCTCAGCTGATAGTCTCAAGGGATGGGTTCTGTGGAATGGGTGGAAATACTCCAAAAAATATCTGCATCCAAAAGCCACATATGGCTTTAAGGTAATGACTGGCATTTTTTTTACTGATCTGAAAAAGCCCAGAAGCCTTCTTTAGCAGTTATAAATTCCTTTCTTAAGACTTAGCTTCAGATTCCAGTAAGTGTATATACAGATTTTTATTTTATTTTTAGTTGGCCTGCATTTTAGTTAGGTGTCTTGTGCTTCAACAGAAATTTACTGGGGTAGCTTTGTGAGTTAACCCGGCTTCCAAATGAAGTGAAATGCTGGGAAGCTCCATCTATGTTGAAAACATGAGTGCAGTTCCTGATCACATACCTATTGGTGGGTATTTGGTGAATTGCTATTTGATATAGTTTTGTTCTGTTGTATCTCATTGCATTTTATTGCCTTTTTCATTCTTCTTAATAATCTGTTCCTCAAATTGGGGGTCTTTGGGCCAAAAAGCTATATATAAATAAAACACATCACAGCATAAATTTTTATTCTTAAAATAGAAATTTTCACACATTGTATTTCTGGTAGAGAGTACCCTGATTGTCTCCAGAAAAACTTCATCACGTCTCTGCAGATTTCATGCAGCCCATGGTTAATCTGGAGCAAAGTGGGTGACTCAAGCACATAGCCGCCTCACTGAATATTTATGCTTATAAAGCTTCAGTGAAGAGATATTACTGACTTTCCCAAGTCACAGGCACTATCTATGCACGCTCCAAGGGAGAAGCCATGAGAATGCAAAAATGACTCATACAAAGAGAGAATTTCCTGTGTGTCCCCAGTGCAGTTCAACTCACGGCTCTCCCTTGCAGCACCGCTTTGTCTGTGCATAATATCCAGTAGTGTGGAAACCGCTGCTTCTGTGCAACATGCAAAGCAAAACTGTCATTGAGTGGGTAGATATTGCCTAACAAATAAAAAGTATGAGTGGTCACTGAAGCATAACTTATGAGTCATCAAATTAAAAAGACATTCCAATTAGCTGAAACTATATTTATTCTACACTTGACTAGTGCAGGAAACTTGAGACACCCCAAATGCAAGACAGATAGTGCAAGAGAGCAAAGGCGGTTACTGTGTTGTGTTTGCGTCTAATTTTAGTAATGTGAAGTCCATTACTCATTTGTCATGTGGGCTGTTGCTAGCACATATTTACCAAGCACAGAATTTTCTGTCTCCGGCCAAAGGGAAAGGAACAGTGCCCATATCTAGAGAATTGATAATGAGCACTCACACTTTACATTGTGGGTGCCCTTTGCGGGATCATGCGTGGTGCTACAGTTCCCAGGGGGCTTACTAGCGAACAGGGGCTGCCTTGCCTCTCAGTGTTGATTTTTGGAGGTTCACGCCCAGCCTCAGTAATCAAGTTTCTTGCTGGGAGGTGGGGCCAGCCCCATTTATAAATAGGGGGTGGAAGCGAGAATAGCCAGGCGGTCGGCTCTGGAGATTCACCCTCCCTCCCTTCCCTTTGTTTCATGTTTCTTATTTGCAGGTTAACTTTTTTCTTCCTGTTTAGCGGCCGCTGCTACGATCTTTGACTGGTTGCTGTTGAAGGACCAGGAAGAAATTTTCCTGCATTGGCAGGTTTTGTCTTCCCTGTAGCAATTCGTCACAACTTTGGCGGTTATGGCCTTGGGTGGAATCCTTTAGTCTTTTCTTCACTATGGGGGGGCATGAAGTGGTGACTCACCCCCTGCAGCAGTGATTCCAGGGTCCCCCTCTTAAAGGGGTTATATATATGGGTGTCAACGGTCATACACTGAAAGGTCGTCAATGAACTACCCTGCGTGCAGGGATAAGGGCTTGGCTGCCTGCTACACTTACGTCTTGCACAGCACTCCCATATCCCATTTACCCTGATGAGCCCCAATTTCCCCCAGCTGGGGGGCTGGGAGGGATACACGCCCAAGGCCTAAGCCAAGGTCTTCCTACATTCAGAAGTTTAATAAAGTTGTGGCCTAATTTTAATTCCATATAACATTGTCAGGGTCTTTATTCCTTCCTTATGATCCCTGGGGTCTGGGGCTGTCGCCGCCTGGTCACGCAATGATTTGATCGAATGTGTGTTGAGAAGGTTTCTGAAGCTTATTCTCAAAGCTGAGTTGGATAAAAGTGCACTTCACTGGGGGCCAGGTTGAATACATACCTCCTTTACTGTGAATCCTCTTTGCAGTAAATATTCAACAAGCAAGGAGGGTATTTGTCGAGCATAGGCAGAGAAGATTTCCCCAATGCAACATGAGAGAAACTTGCAGGTGCAAACAAAGTTACCCCAATTTGCTGTTGTGTTGCATGTTCAAGGGTTGCACTGTGTACAGGTTTGCTCCATTATGCATCTTGGTTTAGGAGGCATGCGCACAGGCACATTCCTTTGCCCAATGAAAACATCTTATTTAATACCTTAGTTAAGCACTTATATTATTCTCTTCCCACTGTAGACCATTCACAAAATATAGCACTGGCTTTTTCAAACAAAAAGCCATATGCAGAGAACCAATAGTTGTATATGGAGAAGAATAGCCAGAGCATTGTTGTTCCAATTCTATATCTTAAATAAACCCTAGTCCATCACCTTGTGCCCATTTGCTACAAAATCTCTGCTTGTTGCAAAGGATTCCTAGAAATATCATTACACACACATTCATTTTCTCACAGGGCACTAGCCAAGCCAATGGCACCTCCCAGTCACCCCAGTTGAACAAGAATTGCTTCCTAAATCATACCCAACTCACTCCATCAAAATCAGTAGTAGCGGTATATATAGGTTGCCATTGTTAACACAACAGGAAAGGTTACAATACAGAGAATGTAAAAACATAAAACACAATCTCCCTTCATCTGTAAAATACAACCTTGCTAAAATTCAAACAGATTTCAGCTCAAAAAGACATAATACTGAGGTCAATGGAAACATGCTAAGGCACAGCCTACCATAACAGGATGTTTCAAAGGTCTTGATAATTAGGTTTTTAATTGGTGACAGAAGCTCAGCAATGAAGGTGCCACCTCTACAAGGGGTAGAGGCTGCCATAGCAGAGACAGGAGAGGCAGTCTTAGACACCCCTGAGAGTCTTTGAAGATGAGCTGGGTGACTCGTGGATTGCCAAAGCCTTGTCTGGCAAGAGAGACCTCTTTCTTGGTCATGCAGAGCTCTTGTCAGCAAGGAAATCCAGCAGTTCTTCTCTTGCTCAGATTTTAATCTGAACCAGAGAAAATTTCCAGTAAAAAAATCACCTCTCTTTTCAAAGCTGAGTTTTAATGAGCCCCCAAAGCTCCCCATCCAGCCTGGCTTAGGAGAACTCTGCAACCCTTATTTGAAATATTAAAACTGTAGGTTGTTTAAATTTATGCAAATTCTGGAGAGATTACATGCAAATACCTTAAATTATTAGTCATTACTAAAAATCACATAGCAGATATTTGAAATAAAATTGATTTTCAAAATTTTCCTTCTCAGTAGTGATTCACTTACTGGCATTGGCTTGAGTTTAACACAGGTTACAATTACATTTGAAATAACATGTAATTTGATTGAATTATATGATACCAGCATAGGGCTGACTCTGCTTCTGAAATTATAGTGGAAGGGAAATTGTCAGCAGAAATGGCCTTAGTAAATACACCCCAGTGAGTTGTGCTCACATAGGAGGTATGAGTGACATGCCAAGCTGACAGGTACATTTGCAGTTTCCCAAGATAAGGCCTCTGAGTCTTCTATTTACGCTAATAGGCATGCCAAATGGTTTGAGAAGTTTGTTGATATGCAACTCTTGAAATGGTGTGTGTGTGTGTGTGTTGTGCTGTCCTACATTGTGGGGTTCTCCAACCTTCTGAAAAATAAGAACGATCTTCGCTGATCAGATCAAGGCCTATCTGTTTCAGTAGTCTTTCTCCACCACTTGCCTTCTAGATCGCTTTTGAGAAGCTCACATAGTTCTAGAAAAAGTAGAAATAACTGTGTAGATCCATAAGAAAATTTCAGCTTCCATATTAGGTCAATACCTTCATTAGGCTAACCAAAACCCCAAAAGACAATGTGCAAGCTTTCAAATTATCCAGATCCTCAAGCCCAAACTCCCTCTGTGATGTGGCTCAGATCATGATGAGCATAGTACTAGCTCTTCCTGCGGATGCAGCTACTCAGTTCTCTTCCCGTTTCCACTCTGTTGGGTACCATATCCTCCATTGTGGCATATAATGCTGCCACAGCATCCTGCTTCCGAGCCCATTCCAAAGTTTAGGCCCTGCTGTGGCCAAGACAACAACCTTGTGAAATCCTGATGCTGAGGGTCCTGCTGGAACAGCATCTGAGGATGTGGTGAAGGTTCTGAAGCAATGCCTTCGTGTGCTAAGAGTCCTTCTGTTGCCAGGTATGTCTTAGGAAACCTTGCACTCTTGATGGATGTCATGCAGAGAATAATGGAGCCTGGAATTTAGAATGCCC
This sequence comes from Podarcis muralis, assembly GCF_964188315.1. Taxonomy (NCBI): domain Eukaryota; kingdom Metazoa; phylum Chordata; class Lepidosauria; order Squamata; family Lacertidae; genus Podarcis; species Podarcis muralis. The sequence continues at coordinate 86,179,853 of NC_135657.1, read as the reverse complement.
AGTCACTCTGCAAAGTCCTGCCAGTGGTGGTGGTATTTAGCACTATACCCTAAGTTTTGTTGAAGTCAGTGAGGCTTACGCCTGGGTAAGAATATAAGAAAGTATCATTTCCCATTCTGCCCTGTATTTGTCACATGCAGCGCTGCTTCCATTGTACTGCAGTTCATCTTTCATAAAAAATGATGTTATTTGTCCTGCTGTCTGCTGTTACAAAGCTGTGTCACTCACGTAATTTATGAGATTAACTGTGTAAATTGCACTGTCATTGAACACCCTATTGCAAAGCAAACAATGCAAACGGGGGAAAACGGGGGGAAACACAATCAATTACATATCATTTGCAGTCTGAAATCAGCAACAGAGAATATGGATCGTATTTGCTGGATTTATTGACATTCTGGAAATGGGATGAATAAGGGAACACCAGAAATTTCAGCTCCCATTTCTGCTGTCAGAATTATCTGACATCCCTACTTCTCTGCAGAAATGTATAGGATTGCACTGTTACTACTTTTATATCGCAGGAACACAATCTCTGCATAAACATTCCAGCTGAACATTTCTTTGATTTCCTTTACTCCTCTACAGTTAAATGTTTGGATCACATCGTCATTGTCCCCTTCCTCCTATTCTATTATTCTGCTGTGTTGTGTGTTTAACCATCAGCACAAAAATGTATGCTTCAGGCTGGCAGCTCTTGTATTACCAAACGCACAGCAATTGATCCTAGGAAAAATAATCATCTTAGCAATCAAAGGCTGTATCTTTTTTAAAAAAAGAAAGATGAACAGCACTCTGTTCCATATAAATGATAGCCTGCTCCAAGGTAAAGCAGTAAGGGAGAGAATTGGCTAAACATAAGTTATTGTATTTAATGTGTAGCATGGGTTTTTAAATTAGGGGTTTATTATAATTAATGTTTTGGGCCATTTCACAATCGTTCCTTGGGGTAAAATAATGAACTTGACAGCTTTCAAAGAAAGCTTCTATGAGAGAGTTCCTCTTTGATTAAATATAAACACAAGAATTCCTTAATATGGAAATGAGGCTATGGAAAAGATTGCATAAACAGATTTGGATTGGGTTCTGTCTTTAGAATTCAGGAATGTTTATAAATAATACTACATGAATGATAAGTGTTTTTATATCATCAGAGAGTGACTTGCTTAATTTACTTGATATGAAAACAGATTCATTTGTCATTTTACCCTCAGGAAGGGTTGTACAATGGACTGAAGTTCTTGTTGTAAACTACAATACCATTTGCACAATAAACCGTGATTCAAAAATTATAACAACAAAAGCTTAATTATCTTGTTTTAGTTTCAGTTTTTCAGGTTAAGCATATCAAAGGAAGGCCAAGTTTGGTTAAATCAGAATATCCTGCTATGCAGAATTATTATACTGCCTGCCCTGTTGTGAAAAGCTAATAGGCAATCAGTTGGCCATGGACCATTCAGTTTTCAGAAAAGCCAAGAATCAAATATTTAGGGTTATTACAATTCCTGTATGCTTCATGCTTTTGGAATGCATTCATTTCATTAGTATTTCATTGCTAGAAGAGAACATTAATGAATGCAAAATTTCTTGATGAAAGGCTCCTTTTCATTCCAAGCGCAAATTGCTTCCAATGAAAATTATGAATGGGTTGTCCAATTTGCTGGCCAAAGACAAAGGGCCTAATTGTACTCTATGACACCGTGTTCATGGTGGGAATGCAAAGTAGAGAAATAGACCCACCGAGACCCCGTGCTTTTCAGCGCCATTGTTCGGCATTTCCTCCTGACCTTGACCTAATTCTCACTGAGTAAACTTGTCTGTGGCTTGCACCACTTCAGACTGCAATTGGGAGCTCACTTGATTGAATTTTTTTTTCATATTTATTATTAATTACACTTCTCTCTGACATTGGTTTCTCCATGTTCTTTGTGGAAGGGTTATATATTTGATGGAGAAATATATATCTGGTATGTATTTGATGGAGAAATATTAACTGATGTGAGCCCACATTTGCAGTCTTAAATAGTACAGGCATTGGTTTTCCATAGTAGTGCTGAAATTAGACCCTCCAGGCTCCCCATTTAGCCCAATCCAGGCCACTTGCCCTGTTCATGTCCTAACATCAGGTGCGGGACAGCTACATCCACAACCCAAATTGAAAAGAACCAGGAGCACAGTCTAAGAATTGGGCGTACAGTTGAATTCAAGGCGTGGCTGCAAAGGAGCGATCTTTTGGGGGGCAGCCTGAACAAGGGAATAATCCACTTGAAGGCACAGTTAAGCAGAACAAGCTGTGCCTGCAAAGCAAGAATCAGGATTGCACTTTAATTCACTCCAAAGAAGAAATGGGCTGACAGTGCACTTTTAAGTTGATTCACCCACCTGTCAAAGTAGTCCACAGGTGGAGTCTGGGAGTACAAGACCTTCAAGGAGAACACACTGTATGCATTCCTGCTTTACTAGCTATAGGCTTGGGGGTGTTGATAATGTTCTGCATTATCAATGTAATGAATAAAATTACACCAAAGTGAAATTGCTCTTACCTATAGTAATCATTTCTAAATTTGCATCTATCCATTTCAATTTGAATATCCAAGCTTTATGCAAAGAAATGTCCCCCTTCTTGGTTATTTCCTTCCTTCCTTCCTTCCTTCCTTCCTTTCTCATGGTGTGCAAGTGGTTACCCTGTATGGTTGAAAAGCTACAGGAAGGTGTACTATTTTTCAGATGTAAAAAGTTATGGCTTTGGTCTAGATTTCTTCTGCTATTCTCAAAGGTTCAAATTACACCCCCACCCCACCCCACTCTCTCAAATGAATCCTAGAGGCCTGCAGTATGCCTGCTGCACACATTAAAATTCTCAATCTGTCTTTTTTGTTTTTCTTGCAAGTCGCTTTCTTTTGACAACGTCTCGAGTGACCAAAGAAACAGACTACCTTGTATGCATTTCACCAGTGTAGAAGCAAAGTTGCAGAGAGGTGAACCAAATACTGTCCAGTTTTGCTAAATGCATTTTTAAAAAATATAAACACCACATGAATAGTTTTATCTGTTGTGAAGCAATTCCCCATTTCCCTGAGCAGTGAGGAGTCCAGGTGCAGCACAGAATGGTTTAGTTTCCTTTGGATGAGAGAACACTTGAGACATACAGTGTCTTTGTAATACCTGCCTTATTTACAAAAAACGAACACACACACACACACACACACACACACACACACACAAGTTGGGTATGGTAGAAGGAAGCAGACTTCTCAAAACAAGTAGCAAAACTTAAGATCCTGAAACAGAAGCCCTAAAGCAACAATGTGTAGCTCCACAAAAACCACCGCCCCTCCCTGCATGCACACATCCATTTCAACTCCAGCTCAGGAATGCCCATCTCTCTGCCTTATCCAGGCTAAACATAGCCTACTCCCTCATAAGCCTTGTTTTTCAGATCCTTTATCATCATTTTTGCCCTCTTCTGCACACATTCCAGTTAGTCAGTAACCTTAAATTATGGCACCCAGAACTGAACACAGTACGCCAAGTGTGGTCTGATGAAGGTAGAATGCACTAGTACTATTACTTCCCTTGATCTGTTGATGTAGCCTAGAAAAGGATTCACTTTTTTGTTGCTGCATGACACTGTGGGCTCATGTTAAGCCATACCCTCCAACATTTCTCCAATGAAAATAGGGACGTCCTATTTAATAATAATAGTACTCACAATTTTATTACTTATACACCACCCATTAAACACTAATAATAATAATAATATCCGTATACAGGGCTGCCTTCAGATGTCTTCTAAAGGCTGTATAGTTACTTATCTCCTTGGCTCAGGGTCACATAATTCTATACCCGCCAACATTTCTCTGATGAAAATATGGACATCCTACCATACTCTCCAATATTTATCCAATAAAAATAGGGACATCCTAAGGAAAAGGGGGACATTCCAGGATCAGATCAGAAACTGGGATGGATTATGTAAAACTGAGACTGTCCCTGGAAAATAGGGACACATGGAGGGTCTGGTTAAGCTTATGGTCTACTAAGACCCCTAGATCCTTTTCACATGTACTACTGGCAAGCCAGGTGTCCCCCAACTTCTATTTGTGTAGCTGGTTCTTCCTGCCAAAGTGCAGAGCCTTCCATTTGCCCCTATGGAACTCCATTTTTGAAATAAAATTGGCCCAGTTCTCCAATTTGTTGAGGTCATCTTGAATCCTGATTCTATTTTCTGTGGCATTAGTTACCCTTCCCAGTTTGGCATCATCTGCCAATTTGGTGGTCATGTCCTCGATTCCTTCATCCAGTTCATTTATAAAGACGTTGAACAACAAAAGGCCCAGGACAGAACCCTGTGGCAATATGTATTTCTGCAAGCATTCCTCTGCATGACAATCATTCTACAAGTGGAGCTTCGCTGCAGCATCTCCCTTGTTGTAAAAGTTTCATAGTTTTAATTTCTGCCTGTTTCACAAGCAACAACCCTTGTTTGGGGGAACAAGTCCAAACCGACCACCCACTGCACCCCGCACACCACATAGGAAAAGCTGACATACACCCTAGTATTTGTCCAGTTGATGTATTAGCTTCTTTGATGATTTGTTGATAGCCAACACAAATGTAAGTACTTAAAAGGCTGCACTGTGTTTCTCCACAGGATAAGCCCAAAACCTAATTAAATGTTGGCTTTGGGCTATGAAAAGGTTACAAAGGTGGCTAATAGCACAGCAATTACCACAGCGGGGTGAGGGTTGCAACCAAAATGTTCTCCCTTTTCTGCAGCCGTGCTGGAGCTGCACTGTTCAGTCAGATTTCTGAAGAGATTGATGAGAGAGGGGAAAAATAGATAAGTGCTAATGGTTTCTCTCTGTGAATAGGTGTCCAGTGGTTATATCAGGCAGGAGGTTACCTTCTGAACAATCTTCCTGAATAGAGGGCAAGCCACAGTTGCCTAGCTTCTATGCAGGCATGTTCATTGATCATCCTGTAAAGGAAAGCAGGCCTTTCCCAAAATGCATTGAATTAGCCCATTCTCCTAGACATTATAATGGGGTCAGCTCTGTGGGCTGTGAGGCGCTGTGGGAAACATTATCACACTTGGCTTCTTTAGGGAAAAGAGGAACTAAGAGTTTGGAGATTACTGAAGAGAGTTCCCAGTTTGTGTAACACACACACACAGACACACACACACGGAGGGAGAGAGAGAGAGGGAGAGAGAGAGAGAGAGAATGATTCATTTCACATATAGTAAACTGTATATAATTTAGAGTGATGACTCCTGATATATCTAGGGTGCAGAAAAATACAGTATCTGAAATTATTTAAGTATTCTTTTTGAACATGATACTATGACAATCCTTCTTTCCTGCAACAACCCAGGGGTGGCAATTTGAATAAAATATTGGGGCCCCCAGCATAATTGATCACAAGATGTGATGCCCCCCCTTTGAATGGCAGTGCCCTTCAGCTGGGGGGTGGGGATCTACTCCCTCAAATATTTTATTGGCAGGGGCTGAAAGGGACCTCAGCCCATAGGAGTTGGCCCTTATACTTACTTAAATCCCTTTTATACCACTTTAACAGCCCAGGCCTCCACAAAAGAATCCTTAAAATTGTAGTTTGTTAAGCATGCCAAGAGTTGTTAGGAGATTCCTATTCCCCTCACACAGAGCCACAATTTCCAGTGTTTTCTGGCAAGAGGGATTGTTAAACCACTCTTTGTGGGAAGCCATGACTGTTAACTTGGTATGATAGTGCTTTCAATGTATGGTGCAATTGTGGCCTAAGAGATGTTTGCCTCACAGTCTCAACATTGTTAACTTGAATAAGGTGCTACTGCAGTGGTCTGTTGGCTTGCTCTGTGGTGCTGCTCTTCTCCCTCTGATTTGGGTAGGAAACATAGCTTATTTAAATGGAATAAACAGGAAGATCTCATGCATTTCTCTGCACTACACTGTCAATTGGCTGGGCTACATGGGCTGTTAACCAGGATAAAGGGATTAAGCCCCTTGGCAAAATGTCAGCAGTACATCACTGCTTTGGGGGTGGGGGAAATCCCTTCAACTTCGAGTACATGATAAGGGACTTGGGGAAAAGGAGGCCTTTAATAAAATGTCAGAATAGTTGTCCTTTGACAAACGGACTCTCAGAAAGTTCACATAATGGCTTGCTATTTATCAAATGTCTTGGACTTATAGCATGTGGTAGAAAGGAAAGTTTGTTTTAGATTAGGAGACCTGGTTCAAAACCTCCCATGGAAAAGTAGGTGGTTGTTCTGATGTATAAAGGGATTTCTCAAACATTGAGAAGCAAAAAGTCTCAATAAAAGCCATGCAGACCAGAAGGCAGGGGAAGTAGGTCCTTCCTCGCAAGTCCCATCATCTTCAATAGTCAATTTAAAAATGCCTTGATTGGGGTGGGAAAAAATGGGGTGAAATCTACCACACACAAGGAGAGTAAAAATTCTATGTTGCATTTATTTTGGGTCTGTGGGTTGCTTCGGCCATAATGTTTTTCCAGCGTAACCATGAATGTACACTAACAAACTGTGAAGAGAAAAAAAATTCCTTCCAGTAGCACCTTAAAGACCAACTAAGTTAGTTCTTGGTATGAGTGTGCATGCACACTTAGTTGGTCTTTAAGGTGCTACTGGAAGGAATTTTTTTTTGTTTTGACTATGGCAGACCAACACGGCTACCTATCTGTAACTGAAACTGTGAAGAATACCCATGTTCCTGTTTTGCTATGTGTACATGGAGTGCACCTTTGTCAGAAGCTCTGGACAGCCATTGCCAATAGACAGAGGGAGCTCTTCGTGGAAGGAATTCAACTTTGTGCTATATCCAATGTTCTGCCTTGTCATGAATTGCAGCATGCCAGAAGTAATGAACCCCTTCCTCCTCCTCCTGACTGTTCTCACAAAGAAAGCCAACCCAAGGAGTACATGAAAAGAGGAAAATGTATGTCGATGGGACAAATTAGGAGAATCATGCCCCATGTTCCTGTGTCTGCCTATGCTGTTCCCAGGAGATATCAAGCAGTCCAGAGACACCATCAACTCTGAACTTTCCTATTCTCTTGGCAAGAGAAACTCTCATGTACAGGGTCTAAATCTGCCACCAGAAGGATAAAAGGCTCCATGTTGACATTTCATGGTGGTGATTCACCACACACATGGATACAGCATGGTGAGTTCTTCATGCCCCCACATGGGGATCATGCCAGCTTCATCCGAAACATTGCACTTGGAGGTGTATCTCATTGATTTCACTGGTGGTGGTTCTAGAAAATCTGCCATGTACAATGAAATGCCAGCAAAGCACAACTTTCACAAAATGTGCTTCAATTATAGAGGCAAATATTCAAAGCAAAAATGAGCTGCATAAAGCAAACTAAAATTAGAAGCAGGCTGCCTTTGTTTGCTTGTTTATTTATTTTGCCTAGAGTAACATATAGTAGTTAATGGATGGTGACAGATGAATCTTCATTTCTACTGGTAATTCTGCCAATAAACCAAATTAGTATTTTTATCAATATCATGCAGAGCCAAGTTATGCTTTTGTGTGGAGGAAAAAAATCACTCTCAGGACCAGGAGACTCATAGAATTTTAGCCATATAGTTAATAAACAGAACTGAAGTATCACTAAAAGAGGATTTTAGGAAAATATTTTAAGAGTTGGAGGAGTTACTTGTTACAGGGATAAAGGAAGGAAAAGCCAATTTTCCTCTACTTTTCATATTTTCTCCTGTTATTGTTGTTCTCCCTCTGAAGCATTACTGGAGTTATATTCAAATGCCATAATTATGCTATGCTAGTATTCCTTAAATTATGGGCCACATGATTGTTTGAGGTGTGCCAACAACATACACTGACCAGTGTTCTCATTACCACTTGGTAGCTGGCAATCTTATTTCATGCTGAGGGTGGGATCCTGGTTGTCTGAGTTTCTTCTGCTGGGGAGGGGGCACAGCAGTTAAAGTGTTGCTTCTACTAAACCAAAGGCACAAATTCCTTGTGCTTATAGACATAGGGATTTCTAACATTGTCCTCAGAAGACAGTTATCTATGCTAGGCTTACAATAAATTCCCATGGCCCCTTGTTTGATCTTTTTAAAAAAAATAATAAATCTCACAGTGTCTGCCAAGGCTGCATCTTCATTCCATTTCTTTTATATTTTTATCTGAATAGCCAAGCCAACATGCTGAAAGGCATTCATTATCTCCCTCCGCTGTTAATGCTTTGAACAGGGCCACACCTCTTTTTGTGAATGCTGATGATTCTGTTTTGCTATCACCAGCCCTTTGGGCTTTGAAAATTTAGCACCCATGGTACTCCAATGGGCCTTAGTCTCAGTTATTATACAACTGATTATCTTGGCTCTAAAGCCCAACATGGCTGGAGCAGCAGAATCATAGCTAGGGTAGAGTCTGGGGTAGGGCAAGTTTTCTCTGCTTTGTTGCCTGCCATTTGGAATCTCATGAAGAGGAAGCATTGAATAATTTGGAGCCCAGATTTAATATGTGGTTAAAAAGCCTGGGTGAATAGAAAAGTTTTTACATGACATTGAAAAGACCATAAATAATGTGCCTGGTGAGCTTCTCTGGGAAGGCTGTTCTACAGCTGAGGTGCCACTACTGAAAGGTCTTCTCCTTGGTAGGTAGCAACCTGCATCACTTAATTTGGTGAGAGCATTTGGTTAGTAAGTGTATGCAAGAGGAGGCAATATTTCAGTAACTTGGTCATTTACCATTTAGGCTTTATTGGGTTAAACATCTGCACTTCAAATAGGGGCCCGGAAATGGTCTGGCAACCAACATAGTTGGTAAAGCACTGTCATAATGTGACCAAAATGCTAGAAATTACTTGGTCTCGTTTGCAAAGTGGATTTAACACATTTGGAACCTTCCAGTGATTTCTTAAAATCCAAATTCTGCGCTGTGCATGCCGAAGATTTCCGTTCCTTTAGACTCTGCAGATAGACACAGTTGTGTTGATAAAGCGTGTTCTCCCTTATAGAGAGCACGTGTTGCGGTGGGGCCCCCAGGCCACCCCTCTGTTGCCAGGCAGGGTTACTGAGGAAGCCTATGGCAACGATTGGATGGCTGGGTTTCTGGGGTAAAAGGTATGTTGCAATTTTGGTGGGAGGGATCGATTGTTTTAAATTCTCTGCAGCTTGGAGCTTTCTCTTTGTTGTGTGCAACGGATCACCTGCCCACCCACCCTATATTTTAGGGGTTTTGCGTTGACCTTGCTATGCCTGTCATGGGGTCGTCTGTCGTTGGGGCAGGGGCCTGGTAGGAATTTTGTCCATCTGGCTGATTGGCTGGGCCATTTGGTTTTTGCCTACTGCGTAGCAAATCATCACAACTTGTAAGGTTGGGGTTAGGCATTGGTTATCAATTGGTTTGTGGAGGGGTTAGGATTGGCTGGTCCTGCCCCTCCAAGGTTGCTGCGGAAAGGGAATTCCGTTAAAAAAATCCAGGGGCTTGACATCTTTTCATCTGAATCCCTGGAATGGGGCTAGGGCCGGCAAGCCCTGGGGAGCATGCGGGGAGAGGTGAGGGCCTGTGACTCAGCTCCATTTCTCCCCAATATTGTTTTCCCTTACTGGCTTTCGGTGGTGCCCGGAAGTCAGTTATGTCCCCAGGTGGGGGGAAGGATAGTCTTAACCAATGCCTAAACAACCACTCACATTTATGTATTTCAATAAAGTTGTGGCCAAAATTATGCCAAAAACCTTAAACAAAAATTATGTGTGTGTTGTGAGTTATTTGAGGGGTGGCTTGGGGACATTGACATGCTGCTGTTGTAAATTGATGGTCAGCCTGATCTCCTGGCAGGTGGAAAATTGCTCCCAATGGTAGCCTGTGGAAAGCCCCAAAATGGGGGATCCAGGAGGTTAGGAACTAGTGAACCCCAAACCCTGATGTCCCCCTAAGCACTCTGGTCTTTGGGCCTCTTGTCTGCACCAGCCTGGAGCAAAAGCATGGGGGAAATGTCCCCAGCAGAAAGTAGTTGAGCTGAAGCCACTCTTCTGTGCCTTCCTACCTGATTGTGAAGATTGCTGTGCCCACCAAATTGTTGCTGTCCATTGTTAGATGAAGCTGTCTCAGACTTACAATCAGTGCTTTTTTTCTTTAAAAAAATGTTTAGGGATAATCTCATTTTCCTACTCATATTGAAATACTGCCCCCTCAATGAGGCCAAATTCAGATTCACAAAATGTTTAGGGGTATGCGTACCCCTGCATACTCCCAGAAAAAAGCACGGCTTACAATATAAGAATAACAAGAAACAATAAAACCAAATATAAGAACAGAAGTAAAACAAGAACATATAAAATAGAATAGACAGACTAGAGAAACGCTTCATTTTTTCTGAGCAACCTTTGCTGTGGATCAGTTCACATTTTGGTATTTCTTCTATTTGGAAAACTTTCCCCCTTTGTCTAATAAATTTAATTCCCAATTTTCACTATTAACTTCAAGTGCTAATTTGGTCATTCTGCTGGTGGGATATCCGAAAGACAGTGGGTTCTGCAGCCAATATATTAAGGATCAGCTGCAAATCCACATTTGATTAATTTGTGTTAATATGATTTTCAGTATAACTAGGTCCCTGTAAGAAGCAATTGTATTATTTCTAGTATGAGTTTCACTGGTTTTGCCTATTTTCATTAAGTGTTACATGGTAGCTTTTGAGATCTCATATATATATATATATATATATATATATATATATATATTCTCATATGCAGGTTTTGGTGTCCTCGGGTGTCTTCCCGTGTAAAAGTTGGGGTGTCTAGGCGACGTTTCGACGAGGTCTCACTCGTCATCTTCAGGCTGGTGCTTTCGGCTTCTTGTTACTGGAACAGAGCAGGATCTCAGTGTTTGAGTTCCTATAAATACTGTTGAGGAGGTGTGGTGTATAGCCTCCAATGTTCTGGGCAGAGAGGAAGTTCCCAGGCTAGTGTGCCTTTAACCAAGACACAGAAGAAAACAATGGCATGGCCCTCCTTCCTTATATCAAGGGCACCACAGATAAAATTAGCAAAATCCTCCATAAACACAATATCAAAACAGCCTTTTGCGCCAACCAAAAAATAGCCAATATCCTCAGAAACCCCAAGGATAAAATCCAGTTGGAAAACCAAGGGGTCTATGAAATACCCTGCAAAGTCTGCCCAGCCACGTACATTGGACAAACAAACAGACGAATAAATGCACGTATCGCAGAACACAAGAATGCCGTCAAAAAAGAAGAAAAAACTTCCTCTCTTTTCCAACACATGAAAGAAACAGGACACGAAATTAATTTTGCAGATTCCAAATTGCTCTCTAACATGGAACATCACCACAAGAGAATAATCATGGAAGCCATCGAGATAGAGAAACACCCTCACAACATGAACAAGCGTGACGACACATCCCGCTTGCCAGACATCTGGAAATTAGCCCTCCCCAAAAAAACTGACACCAGATCCAGAGGCACACAGAACGCCATCACCAATCAACCACACCAGACCCAAACCCAGACCCTCTCCACAGATAAATTACAGACACCATCCAGTAGCCAAACTATGGTGGCTCCTCCAGATGCTGCACCCCCCTGCAATCCCTACACAGATCTGGCTGGCACAGGCCACAAAACCACAGCTCGCCCCTATACACGAAGCCAAGCCAGAGCACAACTAAGTGCAGTACAGCCATCTTCTCAGAAAAACTCTTCACAAAGTTCAAGAGGTCAAGACACAAAGGCTTTAGCAACTAATCCACACCTAATGACCCACCTAAGTGGTACTCAGGATATCACTCAAGAAATCACTCAAGATATCCCTCAAGCAATTAAGGAACAAAAGAAGAAAAGGCACACTAGCCTGGGAACTTCCTCTCTGCCCAGAACATTGGAGGCTATACACCACACCTCCTCAACAGTATTTATAGGAACTCAAACACTGAGATCCTGCTCTGTTCCAGTAACAAGAAGCCGAAAGCACCAGCCTGAAGATGACGAGTGAGACCTCGTCGAAACGTCGCCTAGACACCCCAACTTTTACACGGGAAGACACCCGAGGACACCAAAACCTGCATTCCTGTACCCGTGAAAATCTACGAAAGCAAATATTCTCATATATATATATTCTTGATTTACAAGAGTGTCTGTTTACAAGAGTGAGGGCATGTATTTGGCTTAATTCTTCTGTGTGCTCTGATTCTACGACTCAGTCCAATATTTTCAGAAAAATATGAATAGATTGATACAAATGTCAGAAAAAGCAAATATTCCTTTTAATACATTTTAAATATGTATTTCTGGATGTCGATTCATTCATAGTACAAAGGAAAAACACACACCAAACCATCCTTCATCTTGTTAAAACTGCTATCTCCTTTTCATCTTATCTTTGTCCTTTGATTAATCTTATTTATCATCAGTAGCCCTCTTACCATTTATATTCATGGGTGGAAGTACTAAAAGAAGAGTGACAGCAGGATGTTATGCAGAATCTATATATGCCTCTATGTAATCTCACTGGACTTGCAGCCATTGGAGTGTACAGTTTTATTAAAATAACTGCTAAAATGAGATACGCTCAGATTAAATTTTTAGTAGTTCCACATAACAGATGGGATTGATTCCTTCATTAACTGAGCAGAGCTACTTGTGTGATTAACCTTAATTCCAAGAATACGGGAAGAGAGATTTCAGCAAGCATTAAAGTCCAAGTCAAGTAACACTGTCCAGACTAGAAAAATAAATAAATTATCCCATCCCAACCTACCATTATAATTATTCTGTAAATTTGCTAACATTACAAATCTCATTTTATGTCATCTCCTCTCCTCCCTATTTTCATCGTGAAATGCATGCATGATAAATTTTTGTATTTATTCATTTATCAGACTTCTGCTGTGCTTTTTCTCTCTGAGGGGTTTAGAATGGCTGTTTATGCTTCTGAGAAAGCGTTTCATCAAGGCAGTTCTGAGGACCATTCCCTGGCCTGCACCATTCTGGAGGAAAGAGTCTGAAACATAGATGGCATCATCCACCTTCTAGGGTTCGGAAAAGTCTGTAGATCAGCAGATGGCTTACTGCTATAAGTTGTTGTTTTAGCCAGCAACTAAGCCCCTCTATGTATCTTTCAGGCCCTGGAACCTGAACTTTAAAAGACCAGAAAAGATTGCTCTTTCCCAACATATCTCAAATTACATTGTACCTCTGTTTGGATTTCAGTTGTGTCATGAATACAACCTGTGTTGAGCACATGGGGAGGCACAGAGACCCAGGCACTGTTCCCAGTGCTTGTTTGTTTTTAAAATGATTTATTAATTTCATTTATTCAAGTGCTCTTAATCATACAACACATTCATAAATGATTGCAGGGATATTGGTACTGAAGATAGTTGTAGCACGTGTATAAAGGGGTACTGATGAAGACTTCATACTGAAGTGCTTCAGAGGTTTTGCCCAAGGCTGTCTATGACTCCAAAGTTCCTATATTCTTTGCTCAGTCTTTTAGACTGATGATTACAAAGACTATGTCAAGTAAAACTTCCCAAACCTCTACCTGTGTGTCTCTAGGAAAATGGGCACAACTGTCCTGGAAAATAACTTTCTTCTTAAGTCCTGTTTATTTAAGACAGCCATCAACAATCACCCCTCTACATTCATTCGAAACAGTATTATTGCAGGAATAAATTCACAAAAACTTAACACTAATTTTGCAAAGTAACATCTGATACAATATTGTACATGACCTAATCTGCTTTATGAGCCAATCTTGGCTAAACAGCAGGGTATCAATATAATATGGAAGTGATAAGCGCTTAGTATATTCAAGTTATCATTTACTGAATGATGCACATGCACACACCCCTTACATTCATTTTTTTTGCCTTTCTTCCATCATGGAACTCAAGAGAGCATATACATGTGGTTTCCATGTGGCAACCCATTCAGAGATTTGCCAGACCCAGAGCTGCTTCACTTTAGCAAGGTGCTAGCCTCATGTGGCTTCATGCAGTATATGTTCAAGATTTCCTTTCACTGATGGTATATTGTTTGTGTGCATTTAAATGACTGTCAGAAGGGCTGCAAAGCTAATGCATGACAGGTGTTTTTAACCAGTTATACCATCTATGTATCTATGAACTAATGAGAAATCACCACAACCACCTCTGTGCTCCATGTGAAATTAAGAACTTGCTGATTGGCATACATTCCTGTCAGCTCTTAAGTGACATAGATACCCTGTGCATTTCTTTCTTTCTTTTTCCAGAATGGGGAAAAATAAATTTGGAAGTTAACCACACACACATACCACACCACACCACATTGTTATTATGCAGAGCAAATACTATGTTTGTACTATATGGATGAAAATTTAAAAGAAACAAGATGCAGAAGGAACTGAAGTCGGCAGCATATATGTCATCAGAAAGCTTAAACTGGTGGTCCTCCTGATCACAGTGTCCTTCTTTTAAACTTGGCAGGCTTAAAATTTAAACTAGAACTATTTTGATAGTTATCGGTTATGCTGTTCTGCAGCAGCTTCACTGATTTATAAAGGAGCCAGCCATGTCCCTGCAAAATATTTGCTAGGAACACAGAAGGCCAGAAAGTGGGGAACTTTTTGACCTCCTGTTTTCCCTGCCCCCTCCAAATGTTGATATAACTTGCTTAAGTGTGAATGAGGCTTGTTGCTGACCTCTGGGTCAGCACGAGATTGCTCTGTTTTCATACAAAAGCTGCCTGCTCATTGATTTCCGATGCACCCGGGTAGCTTCTACAAAGCTCTTGTGGAGGGTGGGGAGGTTAGAACCTCCAAAGGATCCCACAAGGCCTTGCATATGGCCAGTTCCATGTCAGATGAATGATACAAGAAGCTTTCTTTCATAACCTGGGAGAAATGCAATAGGAAAAGTTTGGCATGCTCTGGCAGAACAGTGAGACTGATTCACATCATTTCATCAATTCTTAGGGGAAGTCGGATTCTCCATCATGGGTACATGTTGCGGTGAGATCACCAGAAACTGCCTCCCTGTTGTGGGGTGGGACTGTTTGGATGGCCACAACGCCCCATTGGTTGCCCCTCTGTTGCTGGGGCAGAAATTTGGTGAGTTGGCTATTGGCTATTGGCTGCCGAGGGTCTACTTAAGCTGCTACATGTCGCTGGAGAGTTTTACTTTCTTGCGGCGTGCAGCGGATCACCCGCCCTCCTCTCCCTATATTTAGGTTTGTTCTTATGGCCTTGCTATGCCTGTCTAGGGGTCATCTGTTTTGGAGCAGGGGCCCGGTAGGAATTTTGCCTTTTGGCTGTTTGGCTGGTGCCACTTGGGTTTTTGCCTACCATGTAGCAAATCGTTACAACTTTGTAAGGTTGGCGGTTAGGCGTTGGTTCAATGTTTTGTGGAGGGGAAGTGGTTGGCTATGCCTGCCCCTCCATTGCTGCTGCTAGGGAATTCCATTAAAGGAATCCAGGGGCTCTCCTTGCTTTTGTCCGAACCCTGTCAAGGGGCTAGGGCCATGCCAGAGCCCTTGGGAACATCTGGGGTGAGTTGTGAGATCGAAGCCAGCTTCTCGCTAAGCAACCACTCACATGCTGTAATCAATAAAGTTGTGGCCAAAATTTAATGCCAAAAACCTTAAACTAAAATCTGTG
The DNA here is from genome assembly GCF_964188315.1 of Podarcis muralis. Classification (NCBI taxonomy): domain Eukaryota; kingdom Metazoa; phylum Chordata; class Lepidosauria; order Squamata; family Lacertidae; genus Podarcis; species Podarcis muralis. The sequence goes on along the minus strand of NC_135657.1, from coordinate 86,164,192 downwards.
TCTATTGTGTCTTCATTTGGGGGTGGTTTTGGGGGTCTTCACACGCAACACCCATTTCTACATCCACAGGTAGAGCAGGCTCAGGGAGTTTTGAAAGAATCAATAAGTCCCACAGATCAGTTGACTGATCACCCCACTTCCCTTTTTCACCAATGAAAACCAAAAAATAATATATTACTTTTAAGGGTTCCCATGTGTCATGAGGAAATGGAAATCTGCAATTCAGGTACTTTGTATTGCACTTGTGGCAACAATCTTCTTTTTGTTTTATTTTATTTTATTTTAAATGCCCCATTTTTCACCACCTGGGTCCCAAAGTGACTTACAAAATATAAACATACAATATAAAAAAATTAAAACATAAGAGGATTCAAATATTAGAGCTTGTGCATTAACAAAAAGGAACCCCCTTGAAAATGCTACCTATGGCAACTGTCTCTACCCCAGCAAGTAATTCTTACACACTGATGTGTCATGCAGATTGAGGGACTTGGTTGGGGAAAGATTTTTTTAACACTGGAATTCCAAGCTCCATTTTGATGTGTTTTGGCCCTTACTTCCTCTCTTGCTTTTTCGGTCTTTTAATCCTGATTGTTATTCTTAAGAATATTCCTGAAATGTGGGGCAGAAATGATGATTGCCAACCTCTGGCCACCAGAAGGAGTGTTACACAACTAGTGGGTTTTGGTCTCTTTCTGAATTTTGTAATTATTAATATTATTGCTTATAATTATTATTTATTAGACTAGTTAGTCACGTCTTAACCCGAAGGTGTCTGGGTGACTTACAACACATGATGCCCCTTCCCCACACAAACAGCAACAGGGGTTTCATCTCCTTTCAGCCCTTCCCTTCCCAATTTTAGGGTAAAAGTTTCCCTCACAGAACTTCCATCTCAGCCTTACAACATATTAGGGAAAAGGATAGCTATGGAAAATTGTGGATTAAAAAAAAAAAAAGAATGTGAAGGAGTGGAGGGTAGGGTTAAACAAAAACAAAAAGAAAATCTCCTTTGCACCTACTAGGCTCCAAATGGCAAACTTCCTCCCCATCTTATCAAACTGCATCAAAAAAACTGGTGTAGCACTACTATTTACTATAGGCTTTCATTTCTTCCTTGTTTTCTTTTTCTGTGCACAGCTGATATCGTTAAATCACCTCTGAATCTTTACCAAAGAAGGGGGAGGAATCAACATTTCAAAGCCACAGTGCTACGTGTTTAATGATTTTGTAAGCTTTTCTAAGACCTTTCTGGGATTGAAGCTTAGTTTCTTTTCTCTTTCTAGTCTATGGCTTTATCAAAAAAGTGCAGTGTAAACTTCCCATTTTCAATCTTTTTTGTTCCCTGCAGAATGCTGCTCTCTCCCCTCCCTCAATCCATTGCTTTAATACTATCACTGATGGACAATAGCAATGTAATGCATTAGCTGTTCTGTCCATTGTGATCTAATAGCAGCAACTAAGGGTTATAGTCTCATCTCTAATTGACACTTAAGGGAGATTGTGTGTATCGCTTCCAGCACATGAAATGAGAATATGCTCCCTTGATTCCACATTCTTCCTCTGATTAATAGGTTATGCATTGTACCTCTGCTGTATGCATTTATTCTGAATGTTTTAAAGTTCTGCAGCTGATCTAGTGTATATTTTTAGCTTCGAGCCCACATTCAGTCTCAATGAAATAAATTGACAGTAACCTTACTGGAGCTGATGTCGTTGTTTCTTGATTTGTACGAAGGTTATTTAAGGAACCTTTGCTTAAAACTTGAGCTGATTGGAAAACTCAATCAATATTTTGCAGAGACTGCTTCCTCAAATAAGAACTTGGTAGGCTAAAAATAACAATATTAAGTAATGCAGTTAGAGTAAAAAGATTCTCCATCCTTCAGCTTTTCCTTCTGTTTTGCAATAGTTTTATCAAAGCCAGTAATATCTTGGAATCCTGGGGACAAAGCCAGAACTCTGTAGCAGGCTGTCTTCTAAATTTAGCACTTCACTCAGGCAATAAATTTATCAGGATGCTCAAGCCATATTTATCCTCACTTTTAGAAAGAAAAAAAATCATTCAAAAAGGAAAAAGCAGTATCTCTACTGGAAATAGATTCTTTTCTCCATCCTCTTTTATTTCTAAAAAATATCATGGTGAATTCTGAGAAATAAGATACATACAAAAGGCTCAAAGACAATGCAATGATTATGGTTGTCAACCCTTGATTTAAAATGCAAACCAGGCCTGGTCATCATGGGAAGGGCAGAATATTCAATAGTGGAGCCTAGGGACTGTGGGTGGAGTGAGGTTGGACGTGATAGAGTTTGAGAAATGTGACAAGGCAGGATTGAATTTGACAGTTCAGGGACGGAGCCAGGAGGAGTAAAGCTGTTTGTAGGTGGATTCTGGAGAAATCTGATGGGCTATGCCCATAATCTGCTAGAATCTAGATTTCACTGGCTTTACAGACCCCTGTACAGGTTAAGAATGTGCACGGAGGCTTGTTGAGTCAGATCAAAGGTCCATGTAAGTCCACAGTCTTGTTTGTTTTGGTGACCACTCAAATGCCTTGATGAAGGACGTAACAGTAACCTCCACTTAAATGACTATTTTTTTTTTTACGAATGTATCTAAATCAGCAGCCATCAACTGTGTTACCCAACACACGAATTGGGAACAAACTTGGGTTTGTCTGTCCTGAAATGATTGACAGTCAGTATCACCTTATGACCCTGAATTTTAGTATAATGAGAAAGGGAGGAAAACTTCTCTCCAACCATGTTCTCCATGCCACAAACAACTCGATAAACCTTTGTTATGCCATTCATCAATGAAAAAAGATATGAAATGGCTCCAGCATGTGCAGAGATTTTTTTATTATTATGTTTTTGCAGGGGGAGCGATGGGCAGTGCTGGCATGCATGCCCCCCCTCTCTTAAATCCCACATGCATTCAGTCCGTGACTTGCAGTGACAGAAAAAAAGTGCCAGATTACAGCTGTAAGGGAAGGATCAGGAGCACACTTCCCATTTCTTCCTTTGAAGTTACACCACATTTTCTTGTGAAAGGCCACACCGACCTGTCAAAGCAGCCTGTGGGTGGTAGGGCACTTCATCAGAGCTGGATGCTGCTCCCCACACCTGATTTTGGTGTCTGTGTCTCCCCACACCTGATTTCGGCTATGTCAGGTCAGCTAACACTTCTCTCACCTGACCCTAACTCTGTAAGTACATCAGCCATGGTAACAGCCTTAGGGAGCCTCAAAAACAGGGGGCACATGCATCAGCAGAGCAAGCTGATTGGGCACCTGGGGTGGCGTGTGGGGCCAGCCGCCTGATGGGGCGGGGCCAACTGGGGCAGGATGCTCTGTGGGGCCTCTGAGGAGTCTGCCTGCCTCCTCCCACTCAGCCACCCTACAGCTGAGGGGGAGGCAGCGGGCAGACCGTTTGGGCAGCGCAGAGCCTGCTCACGCCCAAGCCACCTCGTCTCTCCCAGGAGGGCATGCTCCCAGGAGGGCCCCGTGGTGAGTGCTGCCCGGCATTTTGTCACCCCCTTCAGAGGTGACACCTGGGTGGCCCGCCCCTACCGTACCCCCCTTCCTCCACATGCCACATGTCATACTTTACTGAGGTTAGTTCTCTGTTTGAAGGGCTGTCTGGTCTAAGTTTTTCTCACCGACCGTTAGCACTTGGACAGCAGACACAGAGGTCATCTGATCACAGTCTTCTTCACTATGACTATGACTATAACAACAACAACAACAACAACAACAACAACAACAACAACAACAACTTATTATTTATACCCCGCCCATCTGGATGGGCTTCCCCAGCCACTCTGGGAGGCTTTCAACAAAATATTAAAATACAGTAATGCATCTAATGTTAAAAGCTTCCCTAAACAGGGCTGCCTTCAGATGTCTTCTAAAAGTCTGGTAGTTGTCGTTCTCTTTGACATCTGATGGGAGGGTGCCACTACCGAGAAGGCTTCTCACAGTTAGCAAACCTCCAGAAGGCCTTTGGCGCTGGACCTCAGTGTCCGGGTAGAATGGTGGGGGTGGAGACGCTCCTTCAGATATACTGGACCGAGGCCGTTTATCTGTTTAAACTATAACAATCTTGTCTAAATTTGCAAGTCTTTTTTTTTTCATTTCCTCTTTTTTTGTATTTGAAATGCATAAGTGACTGTGAACCCCACCCCTTGGGGCACCCATTCTTCTTTGGTGCAGGTGTGCAAATGTGCCACTAAGCCCCATGTTTAATAAGGCTCAGTCACATCATTGCTCTTTAATTATAAACTAAGTTGCCTCTAGCTTAATATCAGATATATGCATTAAATCCCCACTTTCTTCAGCAAATAATACAAAGGCCTCCGAGCAGTCAATTTTTAACACATTGAAGAAAGTCTTTAACTTGCCAATTAGGAAAGGACTTGCGATTAGCCCTTTTGTATACAAATAACAGTTGACCTTGAGACAATTAACTAGCCATTATATTTCAGAATTGTATGTTTTGAAGTCTAAAGACTTTTTTTTAAAAAAGCTGAAACGTACTGCAAGGTATTGTAGAAAGTAATAAGTAAGATGTTTAAAATGCCAATTACCCTAGAAGGCGTTAAATGGCTAATATATTTTTCTCGCTTCCCTGTTAGGATGCTGTGATGCAAAGTGGGGAGGGGAGGGGGAATTAGACTTCTACTTGCACTCCATAAAACTCTGCAAGAACTGTTACCTCTTGCTATACGTTAGTTGACAGTTTATCTGAGACAGATACACTCTCAAAATAATGGCTGTGTTTATAATGCATTAACAACTCTCCATAAAAGCTGGGCAACCAGATTGCAGTGCTGGAGGGCTTTTGACTCCATACGGCAGTCTGTCTGTCTCTTCATAATAAAAAGATGCACAGCTAAAAGTGTTTAGGGCATCACATTCTGCCCTGGAATGAATGTGTTGTGTTGGAGAAGAAAGCGAAAAACAAAACAATTGAAAACGAAAAGTCGCATTTGAAGCATCATTACACATTTCAGTACAATTAAAATCATTGTTGCTGAGTGGTGTAACTAATCAAATCTTGGGGTTAGTTTATACAGTCATCAAGATCAAGCAGCAAAGCTTTTCTTTTGGGCTCTGCAGGTCATGTTTTTAATACTGCTCCACCCCCACCCACCCCCCAAAAAAGACTCCCGCCATTTACCTAGAAATGTGGAGTTGGATACAAATAACTGTGGGGGGAAATAGCCACTGCAGCTGGACCACAAAGCCTTATGCAAGAATTTCCACAGATACAGCCATGCTAGTTTCTTCTTTAAGGTGCCACAAGACCTTCTGATGATTTTAATTGGCTCCATAGTGTAATACGAAAGTTCAACAGCAGTGCTCTTGCTTCCAAACAGCTTATGAAGGTCTGGCAGTAGAAGAAAGTGCCTGGACTTTCCTTTGTCTAACAATGCTCTAGCAAAAGGTGTAAAATAGTGTTTTCATGAGTGGAAGTCACTTTTTGCACATGAAAGGGCACTGCTGCACTCAGAGCACTGTATCTCAGGGAGAAGGCAAGGCAAAGCCCTTATCAGGGATGCCAACTTGAATAAAATATTCGGGGTCCAGGTAAGCCATGCCTCACATAATTGATCACAAGATGCAGCGTGCACACACGATTTGAATGGCAATGCCCATCAACTTGGGAGGCAGCCCCCTCAAATATTTTATTGGGGGGGGGGTGAAGGGACCTCGGCCCTTAGGAGTTGGCTTCTATGACCCTTATGAAATCTTAGTGGAAGTTTTCCATAGAGAATGTCTGGATCAAATTTGATGGTGCCATGGTCAGACAAAAGGGAGGGGGAAATTGTGGGAAATTTCTGGGGCAGGAGTCTAAATTTTAGGGTCAAGGCTCCTGATGACTGGGAGCTAACAGCCATCTTTCGTTCCTTAGCCTCACTCCAAGAAAATTTTGTTATATGACAGGCAGGTGGCAAAATAGGGGTGCCATTTTGGTCTGTTGGCAGGGAGAGTATGGGGGGAGGGTGTCAGTAAAACACAATGCCCTTAACAAAACCTCCTCTCATTGGCTATTAGCTCAGGGACACAATTTTATCTGCATGTTCCTAACATTGCTTGAGGGAGAAGATAATATTGCCTGAAAGCCAGAGGTCACTATGAACACTTCTGGCAAAGGATGATGAACATTCAGTCTAACTGGGTGGAGGAATCAGGCAAGGCAGGGAGGGCTTTGATGTGTGCAAAGAGTGGTGCAAGGGTTTTGTGCAGTTTTAAAATGGAAAGTGGCATTCAAACATGAACCACACCTGCTGCCTGAAAGTGGAATAGTCCGGGAAACATTTGCAAAAATTTTGCTGACTGTATCATCTAGCCCAGAGTTTTGAATCTGAATGCAATTTTTTTCCCATTGAAAGTTTGTAAATAATCCAGGGTAAGAAAAGGTGAAGTTATTTATTCCCATACTACAAATATTTATGGCCTTCCAGACCTCATGTTCTTCAGTATGTCTACACAGAGCAAATTTAAATTACAAGAAGAAGGGCAGCTCAAATTATATGGCTTTAAAGGAGGAAATGGGGGGTGGGGTGGGTGGGAATTAGATACAATCATATTTCTGTTATGCATTTGTCTCTATCTCAGAAATGGGCTATATATCAATCCATTTAGGGTCTGAGCAACAACATTACACCTAGAATTGATCCACAGGATTACATATTTTGAATTTTGGCTTAGAACTGTGTAGGTTCTCCCTACCGATAAACAAAGAAACAAACAACAAAAGCAACAAAAACTACAGGTGCTTCTGCTGAGATCCAGTAGCATAAGAACAGAGAAATATGGGGTTGGGAAGGGCAGCGAAGCACTGTGGCATGGTTTTGCAGCAGTTCACATAAATGACGTGCTCTATCCTTGTTCCCTGCTTCTTAAAGCTAATAATGTAGGAGAATACCAATTGCCATCTTCTAACATCTGTTGATGATTCAAAATTGAGAAAGCAGCCAACCAAAGAGCAAGCAGCAAGTTAAATTTAAAACACACACCATCTTGACTTCTGTACAACTGCTGGCATACCGTATTACTAATTATTTAAAATGTCTCTGGCTCATCCATAAAGATTTAGTTATCTCCAAACACAGGGGCAGAGTGGGTAGTACTCTAGTAATCCCATTATAAGTCTGAGGTGCAAAGGGGGATGATCTTTTCTGCAGAGCTCATTTGCAGCAGCAAAGCTCCTTTAGGCATATCACTCTTGCTTGGCACTTGGCAAAGGATGTGGGGAATTACATTAGCCATACACCTCTCATATTGATGAGCAGAGAAATATTAATTTTTAGATGGAAGCCCAAAAATGAATGAGATCACATTGAAGCAGAAATTATTTTTTAAAGGCATCTTACTGCAACTGCCTTTGTTGCTGCATGTGCCAATTCACTGTCCTCTTACTTTGATGTAGTCTCATTGAAATCAGCCAGCCCCATCTAGCCAGAAATGTATGTGGGCGGATCTTCCTCTCATGCTGTTTTCCATATACCTCATGGAATGAAGCATTCCACATAGAGATTCATTGCTTGCATCTCGAGGCCCCACACTGAAATGAATGGGGAAACCCTTTGCCAATGAATGGAAAAGCACATAATCACAGGAAGCAATTCAGAGCCATGAAAACTCATCTCAGTATTGGCACTGGTGTTCATGAGATTTGGGTTCCATCTGGAAAAATGAAACAGTGCAAGTGGCTATGGAATATAATGGCGAGTTGGCTTGAATTAACTGAATATAATGTCGTGTTTGTAAATTATCGTGTACAGTGTGTTTAAGTAAAACAAAACAAATGGTACGTGCTTCTTGGATAGCTGGAATAGAAACTGTTTCAGAAATCTCTGGAAGTTAGGATAAAAAGAACTGACAGAAGTATACATCTGTGAAAGAGATAAGAAGATTATACCGATGTTTGATAAGAACCCAATTAGGCTTCTACAATAAGTTCTGCCGTGTGTTGCCAAAGAGATACAGTAGCACTTGAGAATAATATAGGGCTGTGCAAAAGGGTTTTGTATCTGCGTCTAGGAGGCTAAGGGATGTTCTGAGTATACTGCATCTGTATATCCCAGAGGGAAAGAAAGGATTTAATAGACATTTATGAAATCTTCAAGAGCTAAGATGATATCAGTTGGAGCTACTATTTTGAGCTTCTCAGAGATCAGACAAGAGGGCATAATGAAATTAATATGATCAAATTCTCTGCAGATAAGGAGAGGATTCCCCCTTTTCCCTATGTAGCAGAGAAGGGAGAAACAGCTCAGGCCCATTTTTCCTCTGTTAGCTTAAAGAGGTAGGGAAATTAGAATGTATTTATTTATTTAAAACATGCCCTACCTTTCCTCAATCTATCTTGAGGCAGTTAACAATAAATTACAACAATTATGAAAAATTAAAAGCAGCTGTGAAGCACTAAAACAGAAGAATAAAGAGATTATAACTACCGACACCCCTTTAAATAATACTTAAGCAGACCGCTATTAGCAGTTCAGTGACAGAGCACTCAATTCAGTGAGAATGCAACCATCTATCGCCAAAAAGGCTCCTTCAAAAGGAAGATTTAAACCATTTGGTGATAGTCAGTGAAATTCAAGCCAGCCTGGGGAGAGAGTTCAAGATCCTGGTGGAACCACTGGAAAGGTCTTCTCTCCAGTCTCAAGTATTATTCTGGGGAAGCTGGGACACACAAGAGGGCCTTCGTGAAAGATCTCAGTAGGTGGGCAGGTTTGCATGAAAGAGAGTGGGTAGGTTTGCATGGAAGAATCAGCCTCAGTAGGGCCAACCAAAAGTATTTTGCTGCCTGAGGTAAAATAATAGAATCCTAGAAATGTAAAGTTCGAAGAGTCTAACCACTTAAGGAAGTCTGCTTCTGCCTCCCTTCCAGAAAGAAATCTGGTCAATGGTCAAGGGGGAAAGGACAATTTGGATGCAGTTACATAGTCAATTTGGCTCCATATCTCCAAGGGGAAATATGCATCTCTGCTCTGGGTTGCAGTAGGTCTGTGACTTTCCTGACCATACATGCCTTCCTTTCTAAATCATAGAATTATAGAGTTGGAAGAGACTCTGAGGGTCATCTAGTCCAACCACCTGTAATGCAGGAAATTCATCTAAAGCATGCATGGCAGATAACCACCGAATCTCTTCCTAAAATCCTCCAAGGAAGAAGAGCCCACAACCTCCCGAAGGAGTCTTTTTGGACTGATTTCTTTAAAAGTAAAAATGTTTGCTTAAAAACAACAACATGTGGTAATCAGAACCCAATAAAAACCCAAAGCTAAGGACACCAGGAAGATGGGAACCTTTGATGGCTGTGGAGTGCAGACACACTCAACTTTTCATGCACTCCTGCACCTCACTGAAAGTAAGCTACGTACCAGAAAACCCTGCACCTCACCCATGATAATTTCTCCAAAAGTTTCTCTTCCCCTTTGATCATTTTCAAATGCAATTTCTTTTCTCATTGAAGGATGGTAAAAGAAATGAGGGACATTTTTTGGGGGGGCACACCACTACCTCAGGTGAAACATATCTGTAAATTCAATGGAAGCTCTGAAGATGTTCTAATATGGTATGAAGATACGACATAAGACAGCAACCATGTTGAAGCAAAAAAGGCCTTGGTCTGCCTTGAATTCTATAATCTTTTCAATATGTTTAGTTCAGACTTGCTTGTTTGGTTCATATCTGCCCATGTGTCTTTGCGTGAGAGATAGAGATAGCACAGGTTTATTGTTCAGAATAATACAGGCTATGTAGATGGAAGTTAGTTTAGCATCATTTTTTCTGGTTGGTGCCTTTTCTCTCCATTGTTGATGACATTTCTTTCCTTCTAAGACCATGATCAGGAATAGAATAGGCCTTATGCAGCCATGAGTTGCTCTGGAAATTCTTTCATTCCTAGTTCGTCTGTTCCTATGTTTCCTTTTAAATTTAAACACATGTGGAATCAAATGAAAATTGTCAACGCTATATTTTTCTCACTGGACTTCCTTAACCAGCACCCAATAGCTCATAGGACACTTAAGATCTAGATGCTGAGCTACTTATGTTGGCATTCACTTTCTTGTCAGTTTCACACCATAACTCACTGTGTCTGATCAGAACTGGAAAAGGGAACAGAAAAAACCCAGAATATATATTACTAGCAATATAATCTGCAAAAGAGATTCTAGTTCCCTTGAAAAATATGTACTGCTTCTAAGGAAGTTTTCAGTGTGTGTGTGTGTGTGTGCGCGCACGCAAAAAGATTTAGAATGATACAAAATTTCATTTTTTCAGTTGCTTATGTCCATTCAAAGAACATAAACATAACAGTGAATTGATCCAAGTTGTCTTCTGATTTTTCACAATAAAGAAATATAAGGAAATAAGGGCATCTTATGAGTTTTGGCTATTAGTGCTAACTTTTCTGAATTTATAGATACTTTTAAATAAAGATTATATATCTACTTCACACATTTGTAGATGAATATATATATATGAAATCTCTCCCATGATTCATCACTTCAATTCTTAAAGCAGGAATGTCCAAATGTCTTGCATATCTGCCTTACTTTGTGTGTCTTAAGCCATGAAAATAACAAAGCAATAACTGAGCTTCAAATATATACAGTATCTTACATACATACCCAAAAAATTGTAAGTCCAGATCATTTTTAATGTAAGCATGCTCACATAGTCATCATTAACAATAAAACAACCTTAAAAAGCAAAGTCAGCAAAAAAAAGCTGCACTCTGCATTCATCCCTACCACTCCTCCTGTTGGCTCAAACTTTTACAAACTTTTTTTTATGGTTGGTGAAATTAGATCTAATTTATCTTGTTAGATCTTTTTCCCCAATCACATTTGCAAATGAGAAACTGCATTAAGAGAGTTACTTAGATGAAGAAAAGAGAGTTCCCCAAAGAAATTTCCCTTGATGTATATAATTAAGTGCCTTGTTAAAGTCAACTCTGGTGATTCTTTCCTGTTAAAACAATATTTTCTGCTAATTTATTCTAATTAAGCAATATGTCATGAGGTCACTTATTTGGCTGCTCCTCTTTCTTTGAACTTCTTTTTCTAGAGCTAAATATCAAATGGCATAAATAGGACGTTGTTTGATTAAGAAAAGCCCAGAAATTACTCTCTGCTACAGAGCCTCCCATATTACAATATTGTATCCTGCCAAGCTTAGTCCAGGAAGTAATCTGCAATTTGTTTTGAATGCAGAACTTTTTAAATATTTTTTGTCCTTACATATTTAACATAATTATCTCTTTTAAAACAACAACATCACCTTTGTATAAGGCATTCTTCCCATGAATATTATATCTACATTTCTCATGAGTTACGAATGGGTTATGCTGAATGATTCCTTAAGAATATAAGAGATCTTAAATGTAGGAACCTTAAACCAAATCAGATCATTGGTCCAACTATATCTGCATTTTCTGGGATGACTGGCAGTAGCTCTTGAATGTTTGACACAGGAGGGTTTCTTTTCTTCCCCTAGCCCCACCTACCTAGTAACACCAGGGTTTGGACCTGGGGCATTCTGCATGCAAGGCTTATGTTCTATCACTGAGCTATAGCCCATATATACATTTTCAATAACAACACAGGGGAAAATATGTTGGAACTCATTCTCCTCTCTGCTACAAGTGGTAGCATCTGACATAAAATAATGCCAGAATCCTCCCTTTCCCACCATGCAGACACACACCCTGTTTCATAAGACTGTTGAGTGTGGCAACCATGGAAACCCTTGGGGTTTTATTTATACCCTTGCCTGGCACAACAAACTCGCTCTCTGACTAAAGGAAAAGACAGCTGTCAGACATCGTGAATGCACATTAGAAAGCCCTGCAGGAACAGAAGTGTGATTAACTGGGACTTGGGAACCTACACCACTGTCCCATGTGGTCACAGTCACTTGGGAGAACATTTGTACTAGACAGACCTTACCTCTTCTCAAAAACCACAGAAGTGGAAATGCTTTTTTGATTAGTAATAGAAACTGAAGGCATATATACATGAGAGATAAATGAGGTTTGCAGTCAAAACAACCCAATTCAAGAACGCTTCCTGGTTTTAAGATATCTTGGTGGAAGAAGCTAGAAACAAAAGCATAGATTCAGAGAACTAAGTAAGGAACAATCAAGGGTTCAGGCATACCTAGTGGAATTTTATCCTTTTCAGGCCATATCACAAGCTTCTTTTAAAATATGGATTCAAAATAAATTTGTCATGTGATATGAAGTGCTGTTGTTCGAGCAAGGCAAGCTTTTGGATGCATAGAGTTCTCTGAATTCCAGGGAATTCCATCTTTTGGCAGACCAGCCTGGAATGAATTTATTTTGCTCCAATTAAAAAACAACAACAGCTGACTTTTGTACAAAGCACTGTGTTCACAACAGCTCACCATAGTTTTCATTGCTTTCTGTTCATTCATGCCTTAATCTCCCATCACTGGCATATGTTTGCTCAATGCTCATAGAGAAAATGCTAAAAAAAAAAAAAAAAAGCAAACTTTACGTTACCATACATATGGATGTATCAATCTTATTGTCATTGGGTGTTATACCAATGTGTATTGCAAATAAGAATATTAATGCAATCATACACACAATTGCAGCAATACTATGTGTTTGCAGTGATTAAGCAAATGTAATTGTTAATCAGCCATCAGTAGCATTGGGAAAAGGGAACTAAATGAGGGTGGGGAAACTGTGGCCCAACAGATGCTGTTGAACTCCAACTACCATCAGCCCCAGCCAGAATGGCCAATGTCAGGGATGATGGGAGTTTTGTAGCACAACAATATCTGAATAGCCAAAGGTTTCCTGACCTTGAATGAAAGGAACCAAAAACTATGAGCACTGCAGTTCTTAAATTAATTCCTGAAATTCTCATATTTGAATCAGACTTGAGGAGTGGAACTCAGGGCAGAGGCAACCAAAGAAACAATGTAGGAATGGAACTGGAGAAATCACTGAGCACAGCAGTGGCAATTTTTGTTGTGGGATCTTTCGTGGTACAAAGTACCTACCCCATCATAAAAATCCATGTGTGCTCATGTATGTCAAGATATTAATTGGGGTTGGAGTTTTAAATATCCCCGCACCGAATGTCTTGGTATGCATTAGCTGTGTTTTCCTGCTGGCCTTAGTCTTGTACCATGATTGGTTCCTTTGCTAGTCAGAATTCTATCCTTCGTTGTGTGGAGGAAGGGAAGATGTGCAGGAGGCAGCCATCTTGTGTAGTATGTTGCTGTCTTAGCTTTGCAGTTGTGGAAAGGAAGATAGGATTCCTACTGTCAACACCTCCATTCCACCCTCACCACAACCCTTAATTCCATGTATTTCTTCTCCTTTGGCCACTGAAGTTAAGATAGCATGTTCATGACACCAACAAGCTACAATGGCACAGGTATCACTACATCATCATCCTACTTGCACTGACGTGCTATCAAACTGCTAGGTTGGCAAGAGCTGGGACATAGCAATGGGAGCTCACCCCATTGCAGGGATTCAAACCACCAACCTTCCAATCAGCAAGCCCAAGAGGCTCAGTGGTTTAGACCACAGCACCACCCATGTAGAATGATAATTTATTTTTTAAAATTATTATTTGAATGAATATCTAATGTGTTTCAAAACTCAGCTCTTTGACCACAAGCAAATGAGCAAAAATGGGAGAGAATAACCCAAAATGCAAGCATTAAAACAGGATGAGGGATTGGGAGGAAGTGAGAAAGATGTGATACCACATATTACAAAGCCACATAAATAGCATGTGCATACTGCAATTTTACATACTATGATTTTGCATGCTGATGTGCTCCAATATGTCCTTCATACATATCATACAAGATGCACCAAAAATTAGGCAAACTAGATTATAAACTGTGTGTCCTTCTCGGCTTAAAAAGTGATTGAAAGGGTGCAGATGCTACATCCTCCATCCTCTGCCCCATCTTGCTTGAACAGAAGAGACAGCTGCTGTGTGACTTGTGAAGTTAATATTTTACAGTCCAGTTCTCATTTAAAATAAGGCATTTTTATACCTCTGTGACTTCAGGAGGGTTGTGGTGATAATTTATGCATCTCTTTTTTAAAGATCTCTTTGCTTGTTCTGAAGGCCTAGGTGTTAGGGGTGACATAAATGAGAAAATACTATAAACGGGATTTGGGACTTAGTAGCCTCACAAATTTCCACAAGACTTTTAGTGCCTACAGCCCGACAGAATGGAGGCATCATGGAGGGGGAAAAGGGAACAAAGGAGTATGGCACTAAATAAACTCGGCAGCCCATTGCTGCAGCTGCTTCCAGGTTTGTGTGAAAATAAATTAAGATCCAACAGACTATTTTCCAGTTGGAGTAAAGTCACTTTCATCACAGAAGAGCTGAGTCAAGTTTTTCTCTCCCCATTGTTCCCTTCCAGTTAACATAGTGAAAATATTTAGTGCAGGCTCACCAACCCTTTCGAACTCCTGCCAACCTAGCAGTTTGAAAGCACGTCAAAGTGCAAGTAGATAAATAGGTACAGCTCCGGCGGGAAGGTAAACAGCGTTTCTGTGCGCTGCTCTGGTTTGCCAGAAGCGGCTTAGTCATGCTGGCCACATGACCCGGAAGCTCTATGCTGGCTCCCTCAGCCAGTAAAGCGAGATGAGCGCTGCAACCCCAGAGTCGTCCGTGACTCGACCTAATGGTCAGGGGTCCCTTTACCTTTTAGGGTGGAAGGAGAGGAACAAGAATGCTCAGCTTCACACAAACAGTGTATGTAAAGTAGGATGACGTGACTGAATTCAGGCATTTTATCTTTGTTCAAAATTTACATTTGCAGACCCACCAAGTTGTCCCTATTTTCCACAGACAGTCCCACATTTACAGAAGCCATCCCAGTTTCTGATCTTATCCCAGAATGTCCTACTTTTCCTTGTTGTTGTTGTTTAATCATTTAGTCGTGTCCGACTCTTTGTGACCCCATGGACCAGAGCACGCCAGGCACTTCTGTCTTCCACTGCCTCCCGCAGTTTGGTCAAACTCATGCTGGTAACTTTTCCTTAGGACATCCCTATTTTCATCAGAGAAATGTTGGAGGGTCACGAGCCAAGACGATAAGTAACTATACAAACTTTAGAATACATCTGAAGGCAGCCCTGTATAGAGAATGTTATTTTTTGATGTTTAACATTTTATTAAGTTTTTAGATATGTTGGAAATCATCTAGAGTGGCTGGGGCAACCCAGGCAGATGAGCGGGGTATAAACAAAATTTTTTTTGTTATTGTTGTTGTTGAATAGGACGTTCCTATTGTTATTGGAGAAATGTTGGAGGGTATGAGGTAGTTTCTACACACAATGATACACCCCTATGTCGTTTCTATGCAGACCAACAAGAAGCATTATCAGAGATCAAAGATGTATTCCAGGCAGGCAACACATTCAGGGTGCTGAACAGGGCCAGAAAATATTGTGGTCTGGGGAAATTTCTGAGGGCCAGAGAGAGTCACCTTCAGTTGCTGGAACTCATGTCCCCTACCTCTAGTGTAGGAGATCGGTTTGAATTCAAGGCAGCTAACAGTTTCTTATTCATATTCACTTTGGGGCCACTTTTTCTGAAGGGGAACTGTGACACTTCACGCCAAACAGGTTTATGGATTCATAACAGGTTCAGGTTTGATTTGACTTCCTGCTGCTGGTGCCTCTGGT
Source organism: Podarcis muralis (assembly GCF_964188315.1). Lineage (NCBI taxonomy): Eukaryota > Metazoa > Chordata > Lepidosauria > Squamata > Lacertidae > Podarcis > Podarcis muralis. The sequence goes on along the minus strand of NC_135657.1, from coordinate 86,148,466 downwards.
ACAATCTCTTCAAGAAGATGTGTGAAATCACTGCTGCTGTTCACAAAATTCTACTCCCCACCCCCTTCAAAAGAAAAGATACTGAAGCATTATGCTTTCACCAGCGCTCATTCAAGGCTCCACATTTTGCCATCGTGCCAGCTAGTGTACGTGCACAACTCTCATATCTTGCTGTCCCTTTGCGGGTTCATATTAGGCATTACTTTCGTGTTCTCCGCATTAATGAATCCGATATTAGTTAATGCCTGCAATATTGCTTCTCTGAAAGACACTGTGAAGAATAAAAGATCTGAGGTATTGGGAAAGCGCTCTAGGAGTTTGGTAGGTATTGAGGGGGTTTCTGTGCAGAATGAAAAGGAAACAACTTCCCATTCAATAGCTCCTTTTAGGTAGCCCTGCTGCTTTGGGAGCCGATTCAAATGCTTATTGATGGCAAGATGGCTTTTCTACTTGAAAAACTTAATACTTGAAACCAGCCACCTGTCATGATCTACTGAACAGACATCAATTGCGGCGTGAAGAACTGGAAACAGTAGGAGGGATGGACATTCAACTGAAAGTGAAAAAAAGGGGGGAAATCAAGGGATATTCAGATTTATACTGTGAAAACACAAGGTAATTGATTTCAAACTGTTTATTCATCCTGCTCTGACCTGTTCTCTAAAACTATATGATACTATAATATGATACACCTGAATGCGGATCTAATATTTATAAATAAATAAGCTCTCAAGATGAAAATGCAAATTATTTATTACTATACGGCTGTTACTGGAAAACTATCCATTAGATTGTTTCCCCAGCACAGTGGTCCTAAGGAGTGTGGGAGGGGTACAAGAAAGAGAGTCCTCATTAATATCCAGGGAAGACACAGCTCAATGAATGTAAAAGGATAGGAGCATGGAGTTGCTCAATCAAATGAACTGAGCTCCACAAAAGTATTGGAGCTCATATGGACCACCGGATCAGGATACATATATATAGTCTCTCAACTATTGGTACATCTAGAGCCACGTGTGGTGTAATGGTTAGAGTGTCAGACTAGGACTTGCAAGACCAGGGTTCAAAGCCCCTTTCAGCCATGAAAATCACTGGGTGGCCTTGGGCCGGTCACTGCTTTTTGGGCTAATGTACCCCACAGAGCTGTTGTGGGGATTAAAAGAGGAGAGGGAGGACCATGTATGTCACCTTGGGAAAAAAATTGGGATATAAATGCAACAAACAAACAAACAAATGGGCTCTTCTCCCTCTTTTAGTATGATGCTTTATCATTAAGCAAGAAGTTTGAAAGTACCCACTTTAAAGAACAGGGGTTATAGGCTTTGCAGGGGTTATAGGCTTTGGTAAATTCATTTTTTTAAAAATCCTGCTAATTTGTTTTTTACATTTGTAATGAAATACAGGTAGTCCTCCAAGACAAATATTTGTTTTATATTGATATGAATAGGGAATACTATCGAGTTGATGGGGCGAGGGAAGGGAGGTTCAGCATTATATTCTTTATGTCTTCTGCTGCCTCCCAAGTATTTATTTTCTTAAGGAAAATCACTTTGAATGAATTCAATGCCACTCCAAATGGGATGCTACTGAATATCTGTAAATAGCAATATAATAAAGGCCAGTTCACATACAAATGCTTATTGTTTGATTACCGCAGTAGCAAGTAGGGAATTGTACATCTGTATGAGGCATCACCAATCAAACACTACAGACAGGACTTTGCTATCAGCTCTTAAGTAAATAGCATCCATTTGCAAGTCGTGAAAAATCAAGTGATGTTTCATGCATTTATGAACAGGCCCTATTATTGAAGCTATCCTAGGCTCAATCACACACACACACACACACACACACACACACGTCATGTTAGGAGCCAGAGTGGTGGGGTCAGAGCTAAGGAGCTGTGCCTTCCTGACACCTGAATCAGGGCCCAAATACCTGAAAGACTGCCTCCTTCCCTAAAGATGCTCTTGGACGCTAAGATCCTCTTTTGTTCCATTGCCCTCAGAAACTCAGGGGATGGCAGCCTAATAAAAAACATCTGTGGCACCCCTAAGCTGAAGAAAACCCACCACCACCACCACCCAGAGCTGTGTCTGGTACTTTCATTATATAGCTGTAGGTGAATGCTGAAAATGTACCTTTTTATCCTGACTTTTGACACTTGAGATGTTTATTTAGGACCCATCTTTTTTTGTAATTTTAAGTTGTTTTAAAATGTTTTTAACATTGTGCAAAATTGTGTTTTAATATTAATGGTGTGTTTTAATGGTTGCAACCCACCCTGGGACTGTAGGGTGATAGAAAGGTAATAAATTGTAGGAACAACAATAATAAAAATTATAAAATAATTTATAATAAAAGTTATAAAAATATAGCTCCCAATGCAATTTCCCATTGGCGACAGATCGCTGCTCTACAGCACCCTCTGGTGTCACATTTTTATAACACATTTTTAACATTATAACTCATCAGTGTAGATTACAGTGGTACCTTGGTTTAAGAACAGTTTAGTTTATGAACAAAGTAGGTGTTTTGGTTTGTGAACTTGGCCTTGGAAGCAGAACCTCTTTCGCTTCCTGTTGAGTGTGTTCCATTTTGAGTCCCCCGCTGCTATGGGAAAGCACGCCTTGGTTTAAGAATGCTTTGGTTTAAGAATGGACTTTCAGAACAGATTAAGTTTGTAAACCAAGGTACCACTGTAGTCTCTAGACAGTGCTGGGGCAGTCAGTAGCAAGGTAAGGGCTATGCAGATGTACCAGTAAAACTGGTCAGTCCATATAGCCCTGGACTCCTCATTGCCCTGCCCATCCTAGGTAAGCTGTAGTAACAGTGTTGTTAGTTGGGCTCCATGACTCTGCCACACCAAACCAGCTGCTATTAGTTACCCCTATTTGGCTGTTCTTTTGTTCCTGCCATTCAGACTATGTGACAAGAGACCAGGGTTGCAAACAAGGGCCTTACACCTCCTGCCCTAATGCTGTCCACTTGTTTTGGACATACCTGCAGAGGGGGATCCTGCTGCATGCGCACACAACCTGTCCTTATGGAGTGGAGAGCTGTGTGTGGAGAAAACAATTCCCGAGTGGGATGCTGTCATCAAATGTGACAAAGAATCTCAGTGCAGCCGAATGAAATGCAAAACACAGATCATTGCCTCCTATTGTTGGCTAAAGTGTCCCGTGGAATAAGTTACAAAAGATCTCTCTGAAGTTTAGTTCATGTGCATCATAATGCATAATGACAGATCTAACACTTTCAAAATGACTACAGGAGTTGAAATGTTTGTGTATCATAGTCAAGGAAAAGATAAAATGCACACCTCATTAAGCACTTACTAAAGTAGAAGCTGTTCTTTTCTTTGCAAGAGAACATAATTAATTCCAATTGAAAGTTCCGGGACAACTCACAAAGGAGCTTTTTTTTTGGTTTAAAAAAAAAAAAAAGCCATTGACTTGTGTATTTCCTCAGCAGTTTCTAACATTTAAGTATTTTAATGTGATCCACCCCCAAAGTATATACAGGGATGTGGGAGAGGTATTTAGACTGAATTTTAGAATTTGTGGGGGATCACTATCTATTCTTCCTATACCCCCTACCCTTCTCCATATTGTTTTCGTACTTTATTGGCCAATATTTTTCATACACCACAGCACCTGCTGATCACAGCTGCCACTCTAATTTGTATGTGTTTATGCAGTAAAATTGCAGTCGTGTTAGCAAAGGAAATATGGGAGCAGGTTTAACAGTAGCAGGAAGCCGCTCTGTACTTAGTTTTGGAAGGGGGTTATTAGTTGCTTTGTTCTTGTTCTTATTGTGTATTTTGTGTTTTTATCTTGTATTTTTATGCTGCGAACCACCTTCAGATCTACAGATCCCCAACGCCTTGGTCCAGTTCCAGGGTAGTGCTAGTTCCACTCGCCATTTGTTCAAGACCCACCCACTGCCAGCATGAAGCCCTTGACTGTTGATTCCCAAGGGAGATACAACCCTACACAGGGAAAAGGAGATAACGTATAAATTTGCACAATAAAGTACAATTAAATACAGGAATTTAAAGTAAAAAACACATTTTAGAAAAATGAATCAATATCATTGCAATAAACCATACTGTAAAAATTTGAACTATTTGAAGTTTAGGACATATTTTATGCTCACAAAACAAGCACAGGCCTTCAGCCAGCTTGAGGAGGTATTTGGATCATCAGAGTCTGGGATTTTCAAAGAGTGTGACATTGATGTAATGTTGGCATGTGGTTACAGAGGTTACAGAGTACAAACACATTGTCGGAAGTCAGAGGCTGCCATGGTGTTTTTCTAGATTAGTTAATTAGGAGATTTGATTTGGGAGATGCATCTTGCGATCCCTAGATTGTGGAGAAAATTAATACGATTCCCAGTTCATGTCTGACAGCCACATATATTGCTCCCAGTGACTGAACATTTCTCAGGAACCCCTGTAAAGGCTTCTGAAGAATGTTAGCACATGTCACTTTTCAGACATCTCAACTAAAAATGACATTAATCCCAACGCAATGGCACTTATCATTTGCTAACTATGGCTGGGTTTTGTTTGTTTGTTTTTAAATGAAACCTATTGGTGCCTAATGAGGCTGCCTAGGAGTGCCAACTTTTTGTAGCAATGCAAGGCTGGCTGGGTGTGCACCTGGTTAGTAGTTTGACTTTGGGCTATGGAGAACCACAATTAAGATTGTGCTGTATACTATGTATCTCACATTCTTCTGCATGTTTGTACACAGAAGTAAATCTTGCTGTGTTTGGTGGTTTGTATTCCCAGGTATGTGTATTGCAGCCTAAATGTTGGGTTCACTTGTTTCCAAAGATTGTTAATTACTCTAGGATGGTTAAAAAGCCAAGCTGTTCAATTTTGTTTGTTGCTTCAGTCTTGTTAGCAAAGGCCCACCACCATCATAGACCATTCTGATTCTGCTGGTTTTTCATTTTCTTTTCCCCTTGCACCTGAATAACTGACATTCCTTCAATATAGCCTAGCAATATTGTTCCTTCAGAGGCAACTCTGTCCAATGAACCATCAAACACATCACTTTCAGCTTAGACCCAATCTGTTACACAGAGCCAATACTCCACCATAATGAGCACTGGAAACACAGAGGAGCCATTGCTTTGGTTCTTTATCCAGGCAGAACTCCCATTAATTTAAGATACCTAAAGGGAAGGGCAACGCCGGCATGTAATGCGTCTATTCCATTTAAATCATCATCAATAGTCTCATTCCTTAAATTACTTAAATATTTAGGCAATCACATTGATTTGGTTTGGATCTTGCTGGAGTCGTATTGTATAAAAGACGTTCAAAAACCGCACAGCGCTCATTCTCTGATTCAGAGAGCTGCTTCATGCATTCTGCAGTCTCTCAGATAATGGCATTGTGCAATCAGATCTTACATATGTTTCTGGCTAAGGTCAGCGAGACTTGCTTGCAAATAAGTGTGCACAGGATTATCACTGAACTGTGGAACCCTTTGCATATTTGCTCAGACCTAATTCTCACAGAGTTCCAGGGGACTTACTACCTAGTATGATATAATATGATATCTTTATTGTCATTGTCCCATACAGAACAATGATATTGAAAAATCTACGTAAGACATTCAAAAACCCCTAAAAACTCTGAAACCCCATTTTAAAATACAATATACTCCTATAGAGACACCTTATAAATAATTTGTGCTAACAAACCCTGACTCCCCTCTAGGGAGCTCTCAGCTGCAGCGTCTGCATGTGCCGCCATCTTGGATAGAAAAAAGTAAGTGTAAGTAAGTGTTCATAGGATTGCATTCTCAATCCTGGTCTTGCCACAGTGCAGGCAACTCCCAATTTATGTGGCAGTTATATTCCAAGGTATCGGGCTTTTAAGTGGAATTGCATATATTTGAAACAACATTGAAAAAGCCTGCAAACACTCCATTCCACCCCTGCCTCGCCTCTTTTCGTGATGGTGTGGTGCATTACTCTGTACTCAAATCAGCAAACATGATAAAAATATATCCGATATATGGGAAATATTGGTCATCGAAACCGTCTGATGACCACTTCTGGCCTGATGTTCTTATTTTTCTAGGTGAAAAAGCCCCCCCAACCTCTTGTGTGCACGCACACACACACACACACACACACACACACACACACTGTATTTCCCCGTGTATAAGACTAGGTTTTTTTCCTAAAAAATAATGTCCAAAATTAGGGTGTGGCTTACATACAGATAGTGCCAAGGGTGGATTTTCTTAAATGTGAGTCCCCCAAAATAGGGTGCGTTTTATACATGGGGGTGTCTTATAGACGGAAAAATACGGTGTGTGTGTGTGTGTGTACATCCCCATCTCAAATGCTGCTTTTATGAATACTTGGTACTGATCCTACTGAGTGCCTCTTTGCAGGGGCAGAGGTAAACACAGTTCCTAGCTTCAATGAATTTACGATCCCAGAACTGTAGGCTTACAAGACCTTATCTATGCAATTACAAGCTCTCTGAAGTCTATTTCCTGCAGCTAATTCCTCTCCACTCTTTCCTAATTCACAAGAAATGCCCTATGCTGAGAGCATAGTCGCTGAGCTAGGTAGTGCAAATTGGACTTGAAGGTCAGTCTGCAGCACCAAGGCAACTGGTCTGTGTGTCCTATTGCAATACGGTCCTGTGCTCTCATGAGTCATAGCTGTGCCAAACAAAATACTTTACAACCAGAATCAAATATGAACATGTATATTTGGATGTATTAATTAAAATATTTATAGCCTGTCTCAAAGATGGCTAACAATACGCACTAAAATACCTATCTATCATGGACAGACAAGTGGTTGCAAGTTAGTTAGGTGTTTTCAGTCCATCTGTGTGCTCAGACAATTTCACACCATTCCTTTTCTTATTAATTCACAGATAGGCTTTTCAAACAAATAGCTTTCTAAGTATGAGTGCATTTAATATTTTAATCTTAAAGATTTCTTAGCTTAACAGTAAACTCCTGCTGCAAATGATTCCCCCCCCCCCCCTCAAGATACTTCTTAAATGAGGAAATTGCCATCCCAACATTTTGGTACACAATCCTGCATTTTTGTGTTCCTTTGTCTCCATCAAAATGTACAAGTTGTTTTGTTTTTCATTTGCTTTACATAATACAATGGCCCGCCGCTCTGTGGAAAATATCCTTGAATAACAGAAGAGTGTCTATGAATATTCATAGGGAAGTTAATTATCTGTCTTTTCCTTCGATTGTTTGGAGAACTGTGGGAAAGCTTGCACATGCAAAAGAAAAAAGAAAAAGAAAAAATGTGGGTGGTAAGCAGACCTGTGGATTTAGTACAGTTATATCCAGGAAGTGTCACAGAGTGTGAATATAAAGAAAATGAAATATTTAATTTAGAAGGCTGGGTGCTGGGCAAAAGGCTTAAATAATGGCACTGTAGGGGAGAGCTCTCTTAAATAGGGTATGGGGGGGTCTTTATAAATTCCCTGGGGGGAGTCATCACACAAATTATCAAACCATCTTCAGGCCCAAGATGTAATATGTTTATAAGGCAAAGTTGCGAACCTACCAATTGCTGCTTCTTCATAAGTTTCAGCGTAAGAGGTGGGGAGCTACCTTGTGCAGTTCATTATTTGCCAGGATCCACAGTCAAGGGTAAAGGTGTAGAATGGATGGAGTTGGCCTTTAACCAGAAGAAAAGGAGACTTGGATCAATGGGATTTCTAGGCTGACAAGATGGGACAGCAATTTTAACATGAGGGATAATTTGGTAGAGCAAAGTTGAGAATAACTGACTCAGGCTCACAACAGGGAAGCTGGCAATTGGGGTCAGCAATGACCGCTCCCCGCTTAAAACGGGGGGCGCCCTTTGCGTGGACGCGTGCAGCCCCTAGATCTGGAGCGGCTCCAACAGCATAGGCTTGGCTTTGCCTTCCCTCAGGTGGGATACCTGGAGGTCTCCGCCTACCTCAGTCAGTTGTCCAATCCCACCTGGGGGAAGTGTTGCCAAGGAGACCAGGCCAGGTAGGGGAGGGATTACCTGCCCATGAAGAAATACAGTGGTACTTTGGGTTACAAACACCTCGGGCTACAAACTCCGCTAAGCCGGAAGTAGTACCTCAGGTTAAGAACTTTGCCCCAGGATGAGAACAGAAATCGTGCAGTGGGAAGCCCCATTAGTTAAAGTGGTACCTCAGGTTAAGAACAGTTTCAGGTTAAGAACGGACCTCCGGAACGAATTAAGTTCGTAACCCAAGGTACCACTGTATTGGAAGACAATATTATGGTGATTTGGCGGTGGATGACGGGGAGTATACTTAGAATCTAACCACGGATCTAATCTTTTCCCTCCCCCATGGAAAGCTGTGGGGAGTTTCAAAGCAAAACTGGGGCCTCCCTATCAGGTGAAGAAAAAAAAATCTGAATAATTTCAAGGGAAATTGCAAGTGTTTCAATAAGGCTGCATTGAGTGGCAGCAGCTCTCCAGGGTTTCAGACAGGAACACATATGCAGGCAACTCATGAGTGCAATAAAATAAAATAAAAATGGCCCAGTGTAATGTATGAACTGACTGCTAGTTTTAATATTCATGTTCTGTCCATGTTGTATATCTCATATATCCTTCTAATATTCACCTCCATAATAAATCTTTGCAAGGTTTAATTTTTATTAATATATAATTTTATGAAAGGCCATTAATATGGTGGCATAATGTGTTCCTTAATATTTTATTAATTTGCCAGCATACTGTCTAATACTACATTTTCACAAATGTCATATATGAGGATTAGCAGGATAGCATTTCATCTCCTTAGTTAGCAGCCTTGTCACCTTATCAAGTTTGCCTGCAGCTAAGTTTAATTAAAGTTCTATTCATAAACAGCTCTTGTTCCTCTCCCACTTCTCCACAAGTGACACGGAAAAATCATGTTATATATCTTTCTTTAGGTAATTTATCTGCTTTTGCCATATGGTTTACACAAGATTGTTTGTCATCAGTGCACGTCATTTGCATAGGATATGATCCAGAGATACCAGATTTTAAAAAGACAAACCAATGACATTATTATCTATGCAGAGTAAAGGCAACATTTTGGTTTGCCAAATATGCATGCTTCCCCCCGCCCCCCACAACACACACATCCACCCAAGATAAAAAGTGAGCCTAAGCAAACCTTCTTTGCTAATTGGAAGGTTTGCCTTCTTTCAAATCTATTGACCCCAATATTGGGAACAGGAGGTATGATGTACACAGGGATCCTCAAAGGTTATCTATTAATTTCAAAATAGGCAACAGATAATGTATGTTGAAAGAAATACTTCCATGCATCTGGTCTGAAATATTCATGGAAATGTATAAGGCAACAAACACAGGGAAGAGTCTGAATACCTGTGCCCAAACAGGGCACTGATTAGTATGTTGTTTGGAGTTTGTGGCTGCAAGAGACCCAGAATTCCTGGATTTAGAAAGTGTTAGAATTTAATCAATGCATGGAGAGTTAAACTGGAAGTTCTTAATAGTTAAACTGGACCCTTAACAGTTGGACTCAGCTACCTGCGTTCAAAGTATCACCTGAGAGATGGGCCATTAGCAGAGAACTAAGACAGGGAAATGGGCTAATGGCAAAGCAAAGACTGTGTGCCGGCCAGCAAATGGGGGAGCCCTCCTTGAATTCTGGGAAAGGACGCAGAGACAAAAGGAGAGCAGTTGTTTAGGACTGCATTGGCGATGATGTGACCTAGGGAAAAAAGGTTTCACTCTGTTAAACACAGCAAGCTGGATCAAAGGTCCATGGCTGCTGGCATCGAAGTCTGCGGCCATGGGAGAAACAAGAAACCCTTGGGGTGTTAATGCTGTGACATCATAGACTCAGGTTGTATATATATGTAAATAAGCCATATATCATAAAAACACCACAGTCTCAGCTGTGCCTTATTTTCAGAAGGAAACACGAACCCAGGGGAAACGCCTGGGACCCCTGGAATCACACACCACTCAGAGATTGGGTGTGTATATAACAATATCTGTTGTGGACAGAATAAGCTCAGAATAAGCTCAGGCTTGTGAGAAAATAATTTTTAAAAGGTTTCTTCACGTATGTTCAAAGCAAGAGGAGGAACAAGCAGTAGGTTCAAGGAGAGTTCTGTTCTGTTCTTGCTTTTATTATGTATTTTCTGTTTTATCTTGCATTTTTATGCCGTGAACTGCCCTGAGATCTATGGATGAAGGGCGGTATACAAATTTAATAAATGAAATAAAAATAAAGTTAATAATAAATGAGTCCTCTATGTGGACGTTAGAAAAATGATATTGGGTGACAGAGAGAAGGTGGAATTGCTCAAGCCTACTTTGTGTCTGTCTTCACCCAAAAAGAAAGTAGCGCCCAGCTTGGTGATAACAGAATAGATGGCGCAATGAGAAAGCTGCAGTCCAAAATAAGAATGAGGGAACATATACCATCTTTAACTGAATTCAGATCTCCAGGGCCTGATGAGCTGCACCTAAGGGTACTAAAGGAAAATGCAGTTCAGCAAACAAAATGGATGATATTTAAATCTGCAGGCTAAGATCCTGTGCTGTTATCATGGCACTTAGCTCCATTTTTGCAAATAATGGAAAATGATATTGAGTCTGTCGAAATGGACCTTACGTACTTTACAGTGAAAATTGCTAATATTTGCCTGTGATGAATGAATTGCAGGGCAGCCTTGCTTCATTTTTGTTTCTTTATGTACGGAAAAGTTTAAGAAGAAACATTAGCAATTAAAGAAAAATGCCGCTCCGCATTTTTGCAAAGCAGAAGTCAATGTGATTGAGTGATAATAGATAGGATAAATAAACTGCATGCACTTTAAAATGCTGAGGAAGATAACAACCTATTGATCTGCCACATTTAATAAAGGAAAGTTGCAGACAAAGGCTGGTTATGCACTTGATATAAGTAGGCCATCATAATGGGATTTAAGTAGCTGGGATAATGATATACCATTTTTTGTAAGGTTAATGTCATAGTCAGAAATAATGCAAGATAACATACATTACAGTTTAAACATATCCTTCCTATTCCATAACCACTTTCCCCTTTCAATTTTCTGCCTCTGTGACTATTTCTCACTCTTCCTTTTTCTTTTTTCTTTTTTCTTTTTTTGGTCCTAATTTCTCTGCAACTTCTATTTCCCACCCCCAACTAACAATATTGCACCCTGCCATTGCTATCCCAGCACAATCATGTGCAAACTGCAAGGCTCATTAAAGGTTTGTTAGCAGAAGCAATAATGAGTCATCCAAGAGGTCAGAGAATGTCCTCTGTCCAAAGAAAAGGCAGATAGCTTTGAAACGGAAAGTGGCGCTCCAAAGTGCAATCAGGGCAACAAATCTAATATAGCTGAGAGCTATTTGTAGAGTCCAAGAAAGTCTAATTCAAAGTTTATCTTACAATCTTTTCCCTTTACCCCCACCAAATGCTCATTACAGATCCCAAATGATAAAGTTAAATTAATTCTGCACTAAAATTCCATGAAGCTTTGCAAAGCTAATGCAGCGCTCCCATATTGTTAAGATTTTGGGTGCCATTAGCACTGCAACGTAATTAAAATGGAAGGTACACATTTACTAGTCTGTATTATTTTTCTCACTTGTAGGGGGAATGCGCTGATGTTTATTCTGTAAGTGAGGAAATGGTCTTATACTGCGAAGGGAATTAAGGCAATAACTAGTGTTGTACAGTGGTTAAGAGAATGAATTGTTTCTGGATCACATCTCATCTCAGCCATGTGCTCATAAGGAGGTCTTTGGCAGCTCACTGCCCCCATTTCTGATGTTACGGTGGCAATGTGAGAACTTGTGTATTTCACCTAGATCTTGTACCAGTGTGAGAAAAGCTGGATGATACATGTAAGAAGGACGTTGCCTTTCCCAGAAACTGAGTCAGTTGTGGTATATCCTAACAATGTTTACTCAGAAGTAAGCCTTATTAATTTAAGCATGACTTTCCTCCAAGTAAGTATAAGTAAGATTGGATCTAACAGCGCAATCCTGTATGTGTTTGCTCAGAAGTAGTTCCTATTGAGTTAAAAAAGCCTTTCTCTCAGGAAAGTGGTAGAGGATTGGGGCCTTATTCAGTTACCCGGTCAAAATTTTGAACTTCTTTGATCATTTCTGTTCTCAACAAATGCATATTCATGCCAAATAATCAGTCTATTTCAGGTACATACAAATCTATTGCTGTGTGATCTATCTTAATAGTTTTTCAGGGGCTGAAGTAAAGCTAATGAACCTATAATTTCCTGGTTCCTTCTTCCAGCATAGAAATACTACTACAGTGGTACCTCGGGTTACATACGCTTCAGGTTACATACGCTGCAGGTTACACACTCCGCTAACCCAGAAATAGTGCTTCAGGTTAAGAACTTTGCTTCAGGATAAGAACAGAAATCGGGCTCCGGCGGCGTGGCGGCAACAGGAGGCCCCATTAGCTAAAGTGGTGCTTCAGGTTAAGAACAGTTTCAGGTTAAGAACGGACCTCCGGCACGAATTAAGTACTTAACTCGAGGTACCACTGTACTACTACTACTACTACTGATGATGATGATGATGATTTCTAGGTTCTATGTTTTTCCACTTTGTTTTACTAAAACCATGTAGCATCCTGTTTTCCATAAGATGTTATCAGCTGATTTTAAATATTATTACTATGGTACATTATACATTTGTGACATTACTATGCACGTAAAGCCACAAGAATTCAGAGTAGACTGTGTCATCAACCATTTTTAAGTGAAGATGTATTTTTATTTTCATTTCCTTCACTGCACAGACTATGATATATTCAGCATATTTGCACGAATGATTCTGAAGGCCAAAGGAAGTTTTATCACTAGTTTTATGCTTGTTTTAAGCACCAAAAGTGCTATAAAAATTATGACAATAAACATAATTATTACCCGGGCCATAAAGCTGCCATCAGTGTAGCATTTTCATTTATTGAAAGTAATGATTGTATGTTTATTGCTGTCCCTCATCTCTTTATCTATCACTTGCCAGTTTATTGCATGAGTTATCCCTGGAACTTATCTAGGTAGAAACCTCTCAGTACTGAGTCTGGCAGTTCTTGGCTCAGTGTAGAAGTGCCATCAGCACTTGAATACCTCTTTTAAAATGACAATTTTGTCGAGTTTTATGTAAAACATAAACACAGACTGTATTCTTCCAATTCTGAAATCATTTCATTTTTTGATATAGATCATACATTTCTTTCATATCAAATGCTATTTATTTCCCCCAATCGTGTTAAACTTGGATGTCTCTGTGAAATCACCCCAGAGAATGATGAACCTGTGGCCAGTGAGATGTTGTTGGACTACAATTCCATACCCTCCAACATTTCTCCAATGAAAATAGGAATGTCCTATTTAATAATAATAATAATAATAATAATAATAATAATAATAATAATAATACTCCACTTATCTGACTGGGTTTCCCCAGCTACTCTGGGAGGCTTCCAACATATATAAAAACATAATAAAACATTAAACATTAAAAAAAACTTTCCTACACAGGGCTGCTTTCAGATGTCTTCTAAAGGTTGCATAGTTACTTATCTCCTTGGCCCGGGGATCACATACAATTCCATACCCTCCAACATTTCTCCAATGAAAATAGGCATGTCCTAAGGGAAAGTGGGACATTCTGGGATCAAGTCAGAAACCAGGATGGCTTCTGTAAATCCTGGATTGTCCCTGGAAAATAGGGACACTTGGAGGGTCTGTGATTCCCATCAACCCTGACCATTGGTCCATGCTGGCTGGGGATGTTGTGGTTCACTAACACCCAGAGTGGGTGGGAAGTGGATGCAAAGCCATAATAATATGCAGTTTACTTGAACAAGCTGTGGTTAAGCAACAACAACAAAAACAGAAGCAAAAGTGTCCAGACTCCTCACACTAAGTGAAGGGAGAGTACACAAGGCCATACTTTTATATGCTCATTACTGCCATGCTAAAATATGATTTAGTGTGAGGTCTGAATGTTGCTAATATGTTGTGTTCTTTTGAACACGTCCCAGAATTTTGATAAAAAGTAGTACTGCAAATTAAAATGTGGCTGACCATCATATTTCCCCATGCCCCTCATTAATTGTGTGAATGTTGATTAGAAAGATGTGGAAGTCTAATTCATTTGTTAACAGCAGCAAAATTATGTGCACTCAAGTACACCCCCCCCCAAATGCACAGTCCTTATTTATGTATTAAATAAGGAAGTCTAAGTCATAAAATCTAAGTCTCAAAGTCATAAAGATAATGCACAAAGCAAAGTTATGCACCCTAATCCGATGCATGTTTACTCAGAAGCCCCACTGCTTTTAATGGGATTTACTCCCCAGTAAATAGGATTTCAATGCTTCTAAGGCTTTTTTTTTTTTTTTTTTTTTTGCTGGTTGGTGGGCAATTTGCTTTCTAATATTGCTGCTGCTGTCATAATTTTTGTTATTATTGTCATAGTATTCCTTTCCTGTTTGTAAGCAAGACTTTTTTTCATTTAAAAAAAGCTATAAAATTATAAGTTTCTGAAAGTCCATAGAACAAGAATAATAAGGCATTCATATTTATGGAGTTATTTTATTTCTTCAGTAAAAGATAACTATAGCAAACTGGAACTCATTAGACGCTATTATTTTCCACAGTGAAATAATTGCAGGCGGCACCTTTTCAAGATAAAATAAAATTCCTTTGAAAACAATGTGTGAAAATTAATTTTCACCAAACTTGCACTTTCAAGTACCTAGCCCTATAGCAAGTTTCACTGAATTAAATTTCTTTCTGTGTTCAGCTCAGGTGCCATTGTCTCCCACCTTACTTCCACTTTAATTTTCTTACAACAGGGAGAAGAGAAGAGAAGAAGAATAGTAACTAGGGCTGCATACCAGGCTCAGAGGAAATGGATAGAAATCTGAGCAACCTTTTGGAAACAGAGTATGTGATGATTATCTTTTTCATTTGCATAGCTTCTTTTGGACATGAATTGTGTTCTTCTTGTGGAAAAAAAGCATGGGACTTTCATTACTAAATATGGACAGTCTTTAAGGTGTCACGGGACCCTTTGGTTGTTTTTGTTGCCAGATAAAACATGGTCGACCCTCTGGGAATAGATAGCTTGCTTGTGGAAATGCATCTCAATTGGGAAAATGTTAAAGGCCAGCTATATAGCAGATCAAATCATGGTAAATAGGCATTACTGATATTAGGCAAACTCACAGTACTAGATTTTAGGGCTTATTTGCATTGTACACATAAGAGATAATCAAAAGAAAGAGTTCATTATATTAGTTCAAAAGAGATTCTCTAGAATATGAGATGTAATCAATTGATTGTCTGTCTCCATCTTTTCAGTTATATGCTGATTACAAGTTGTGCTGAAATGCGTCTTCTGAAAGGAAAGTTAGCCAAACTCAATTTAAGATGATAAACTGATAAAACAAAAACAAGGCACAGTGCTGGCTTTTCTTTGTTTCAGGTTCAGGTTTGCTCCCACACCAATAGGGTTTCCTCTTCTGCACAAGTTTTTACACATTTCATTTTAGACCTTTCACATTCATCAGCCTCTCAATAAATACCTGCTACATGCAGGAACAAACTTCTTTATTCACAATGCTATTCACAATCAATTAAAGAATATTACAAGGGCACCTTTGGACCTAAAAGATGCTATCTGCTAGCATCCATTGGGTGTTCAGGCAGCACTGTAAGGCTTCCCAGATCTTGATACATTTCTGTTTTTGGCCCTGACTTAACATTTTCTACTAAGATCAACTGGCTCAAAATACTTTCTTGCTGACTCTTGCCAACACTGGTTCATCCTAATGTTTCTCAAATGACTAGCACCACGACACAGGAAATCACTTACACCACTGGAGCAAAACGACTTTTAAAGTTGTTTTAGGTACTGTGGCAGTTTCCAGCAGAGTAGCTCACGACAGAAGGCGAGAACTCCAAAGTAATGGCATTTGGTCTTTATCTGTAAAGTTGCTTGATTGACAGATGACTCTCAAAAGCATTGCACTGAGACTGCTTTTGGAGGCTGCACAAGGGTAGCTGTTCTAAAGTTCTTTCTTGATAGGCTTGGAGAAATAACACAGGATTCTCCACGGAGTTGGTGTCATTTTTTGCCATGCCAATTTCTTACTTACACGTGATATTTCCTTGAGTGACAGGCTACATTCCAAATGCCATCTTTTGCTTACATACTATGCCCCCCCCCCGTATTTCTTTTCCACCTTTCTCTCTCCAGTTACAAGGAAGGCAAAAAGAACTATTGCAAATTTTTGTTGCTTTTCAAATTATGCCTTACCTCTGCATTTTTCTTTAGTAAAAAAGAGGCCGATAAATAGAATGGGTTGGACACTGGATTCCCAATAAGTCTCCACCCTCCCAATTAGGACTGAACCTAGACCCTGCTTGAGTGATATGGTTCATTCCAGCCTATGCCTATCACAGCACTTGCTATGAGTCTTCCATCACTCAACAAGAAGTTGAAAATGGCGGGGAGGACACAAAGAATGCTGACACCACGTTGTGCAATCGTGTCTCCTACAGGCTCTAACCATGGCTGCAAATGTGTCCATAAATGTGGTTTTCATAGTTCATGGCTTCCCTGAATGCTGCTAAGCATGCCCAAGGCACCATTTTGAAATCAAGAGAAGACAGGTCATAGAGTATAGCATCTCCCATTGTGCCAAATTGAAGAAAGGCAAGGCAGTGGGGAAGTTTCATGACAGGCACTCTCATAGGATCCTGATTCACTTCACACCTAATGTGGAGATGGCATATTTTACTCAGCATCTATGAGGCATTTGGCAAAAGAATCTGCCACATTTTTGGAATCCATCCAAGGGACTGGAAGACTATCGACCTGTCATCAACAGGTGCTGGGTTTTTTTTTGCTACATGCTGAAGAATGTGCTTCTACATTTGAGGAACAGTTGAAAGAAATTTGTTGAATAAGGGTGAATAGCCAACTGGGGAAAATGTGATTATTTAGAGAGAAGTAAGGGTTCATAGTAGCTTAAACCAAGAATTTCATGTGGTTTTGGGTTGCTGAAGCTTAGATTTCTACATAATCAGGAGAGGGGGCCTTACATCCCACATAAGTATGCTTAGTTAAGTCCCCAAATGCCAGTAGAGGCGAGAGGTATCAAAGGCTATCATTAAACTTCTTACTATCTGAATTCACTGTATGTCTCCCAAGTCACCATAATGCTATGTAAATATAATTCTACTTTATCCCAACCTCTGTTTAAGTGTCCCTCAGGCCTTTGAGCTATATGAGGTTGTTTGGTTTCATTTTAAGGCAGCATTAATAATTGTAGTCTCTCCTCCTGGCTCAAAGGGACCAAGATGCAGTAGCAAATATGTGTCTGCTGTGCAAGATTTCATAGCGATTAAGGTCTGCAAACCTCCTTCCCATGCTATGTTGCTGAGTGCTAAGTCATTGAATGAAACTGTACCTTTTAATAGGCACATATGTCAACTGGCTGCAGTAACATTGCAGGCACAAACAACAGGAACTTCTGAATTAATACCCTTCTGCCAGCTCTGTGCTGTAATATATTGAGCAGCAGTGGATTTTGCTTGGTGCTGTGGTTTTCTTTTCATTTCTTTTGCAGTCACCCTTTCGGTTACATCATAAGCCGGGCCAAATACAGTGCTCAAACTGCAGGATGCTTGTGGAGAGAATGTATGTGGCAGTGGAGGCCATTTTATGTCATGAAATGGCCGGCAATTTTTTTTAAAGTTCCTCCCAAAATCTCAAAGCCACACTCTTTCCTGGTCATTTGCCCTGGATATGCAGTTTTCCTCTTCCAGTGGAGAAGAAACTGGTCCCCTTTTGGACCAAGTAAGACTTAGGAAAGGGTGATTTCCAATGAACTCCACTTCTGAGTAAATGTGCTTGGGAGTGTACTGTCCAACTCATAATTGTTTTCAGATGTAGTAAGAAGGTTATCCTGAAACAAGTGGAAGCCAGAAATGGGGGAAGGGTAGAAAGCTCTATCCCTCAAAGCATTTTATTCCCTTTAGTTGTGGGAGTATCCTCTCACGCTCCACAGACAAAGCTGACTAAATCAGTGAATAGGGGCCATCACCAGCACCCTGAGGCTTTTGTTCACTCTGGGACGCTAAAGCCTCACCATGTCTTTGGTGCTAGGAACTATAGAGTCTGCCACATTATGTATATGGGGTTTCCATGGAATATTAATAGGACTGGAAACGTTAGGCCGCATTACCTCACGAAACCCAGCACAAGTTCCCTGTAAGCCACTGTAGCACTTCTTCTTCCTGCTTGTCATGAATATGTATCAGCGCTGAATTTAAAATGACAGCGCCACAGTCATGCTGTTTTGTAATCACAAGATAAAATGATTTCCAGTGAATACATAACAACATACACCCTTTGATTTGGCAGCAATGCTTTCCCCCACACCAAAGAGATGGAAGTGAATACCAGGCAGGAAGCAAATTCATAAAGATAGCAAACTTCTGCATTTCAGCCAGAAAAGAGGTTAGGTGCTAGTGGCTAATTTCCTCCTCCCTCCCTCTCCCTCTCCCTCCCTCCCTCTCTCTCTCTCTCTCTCTCTTTGACACACACACATTTAAAATATGAGTGCCTTCCTAGACAATAATTTGCTGCTGCCTCCAATTTCCCACTCATGTTATGAAAATATTTGAAGCATGAGCTGCCAGGTCTTGCTAAGCCTCCTGTCACAGAAAATCATGCTGGGGAAGAGAGAGCCTGTAGTAATAATTAGATGACAGAACAGGTGAGGTGACATGATGGACTTACACATCTTTGCTATGCAAACAGGTAGGTTACTAAGCATTCAAGGATGCATTTCCTTTTTAAATAATAATAATAATAATAATAATAATAATAATAATAATAATAATAATTTCCTGTTCTTGCACTGTCTCCTTTTTCATTGGGACACTGGGTATGTCAGTCCATGATGAACATTGCGGTATAACTATAAACTATGACAAGGATTGTGAATAATATTTGTGGAAATGCCACCACTACATTGTGCCACTATGGTAATAGGCTTGTCAATAGGTCTGAAGGACCAATTAGCTCCTTTAAAAAATCCCAATTGGTCAGCAAAAAGTGATATGCAAATTTTATTGCATTCCAATTCAACATTGTAAATATTTCACTAGGAGGTGGGTGGTGTGGAAAGAATGTCATAAAGATTGGCTTGATAATCTAAAGATAATAAAGATATGACTGTTTACAAAACTGGGGACTGATTTATTCATTTTGAAGGCAAAAGGGAGGAGAGATCTATAAAAACCCATGAAAAACCTCCCTATTACCTTGTGATCTGCAGCTATTTTTGGTGGTTGATAGATATTTATGACATATTGCCATGGCAACAAAGAACTATCTGAATAGCTGTATTATCTAGCAAGACGAATAATGCTCTGGGATGCTGTATGATACAATAATCATTGCTTCAAGTTATGGATAACATATAAGAAAAGCTGCCTGCTTCTACCTGAGTATTTTGTGTGTGTGTGTGTGTGTGCATAAACAAAGTATTCATTTATTGATGGTGATATCACCATCCTACCAGTGATAGTTTTCACTAGAGAACTGTGAGGCCACTAGATGGAGCATTTATCATTGCTAAAATTAATAACAAGCAAGCTTACTTTTCGCAAATGCCATTTAAGTATAGTCTACCTCCTCCTCCCTGAAATAAAAGTATAATGAATTTTCTTTACAGTATTTCTATATTTCTGTTTGCCAGCTTTGCAGAAAGGAGCCTCTCAAAGGACAAAAGACAGGATTTCACTGGTTGTTTCGGAGATGATGCCACAAAGGCAGGGGATTAATAAGGTGCGGGACTATTCTTTGGTGATTTTACAATGCTGTGTTTTATGCTGGCTATGGAATGCATTTATTTATTTATTTGGCATTGTTCTTAAATGTGAAGAAGCTTAGAAATTGAAGGAGGTTACCTCTGTCTCCATGGAAAGAGATTAATACCGTTCAGAGGGAAAATAAAGTTAATGAAGCAATGCAGGGTAAAAGAAAACGAAGGGGCTTTCAAATAGGTGCTCTCATGGAAGAGAAATAGCAATGGATTTTGTCCTGCTATATGACGTGCTTGAAAATGAAGCAAGCATAGATGGAGGGAGAGTTTTCAGTTCTAGGTAGGTCAATGCTGTTATGCTCAGACCACGGTCTTGGACACAAGTAAATTGTGTAGTTCAACAGCATGCCCGGTAAGAGCTCCTTTGTGGTAGGGGCAAGCACATCCACTTTGGATCGACAGCTAAACAAGAACAACTTCCTGGGAAATCTGGCTTGTGTCCAGGTTAATTTATGCAGATGCAAACCTATGCTTCAACAAATTACTAGAGCCCATCATTTTAAGTCTGCTCAAATGTGCAACTGTTTTAAATGAGGCTGGAAATAATTCTATCCCACGATGCTGATGTCAGTTAAAAGCAGGGTATTAGCGGAATGGGGGAAAGTATCAACCGAGCGTGTCTGCAACACTGTGCTCCGTGCTCTCGAGTGCCTAATGGATCAGGGAGACGGATATGCCGAGCTCATTGGCATATAAAGTTAAATTCAGATCTATTACCGATTACGCACATGCATGTCTAAGAGCAGGAGCATTTAAAGGAGAAGAATTAGGCTGGTTCTGGCAAAGGTCCAGTGGAAGGACTGAATGGAGACTTTCAGGAAAGGCAGACTTTGCAACTGCCAAGAATACGAAAATGCTTACAAATGGCTGCTTATATGGGGGGAGGGAGATGGGGCAGGGAGAAGTTCTAAGAATTTGACAGTCTAGCAATCCAGTCTTGTGTTACTGTGATGAGAGAATTGTGTATGGAGGGAAACTTCATCTCAGTACTCCCAAGATGGAATGCTTTCATTTAAGCACAGCTCGAGTGAAGCCATGATTTGGGGGTGAAAATCTTGCACTGTGGATTAACTGGTCTGTGGATTACAACCAAAACATAATCATTTCCGTCTTCTTTATGGGAGAAAAGGGAAATGCAGTTACATAAATTGGGAACATATGCACAGTTTTTAAAGCATCAAACAGCACTTTAGACAAGTTTACTCAGGATCCGGGAAAGGATGCAGTTAATTGCTAAATCCATATATTTACAGTGAGAAATGACATAGAGATGTTAAATTATAATAGCAAAACGTTTCAGCTCCTGCTTTTTTCACCTGCTCTGATGTGATCAAAGGGTGCTGTAGACAAGGTGGCAGTTACATAATTGTGAGGACGGAATATTCAGAAGTGTTGCGTTTGCTATAGCTGAGCGATGTGAGTTATGATTCTCCAGGTTGAGGCCATGTGGTGTTAATGTGTGTGTGTAAGAGAGAGAGGGAGAGGGAGAGAGATTCTCCTGCTGGCAAAGAGCCAGGGCTCGTGTGAAGTTTTATCAAGCCCATCATCATTGGCCTCCTCAGAACTGCTTCCAAGGGAAATTTGTTCTCCAGCTTGTAAACAACAGTAGGGTGAAGATTGTAGAGATCATGTTTTCAGACAATGTATTTTGCTGGCAGGATGTGGCTGGAACTAGCAAAAACCACATAGATCTTACACCGCACTAACAGCTTACCACATGAAGCGTTGTCCCAAGTATTTAAGGTTTTTGAAACCAGCCATAGGACAATATGTTAAGTTGGCCATTCCTAGTGACCTTGGCAAGATCAAAGATGGTGAGAGGTGTTGCATAAATCTATGCTGAGGGAAACTGGCTGGATTAAGACCCAAAAAGTACATTTACAGGTCAGATTTCAGGTAGACTGTTCTCTAAAAAGTGGGAACATAGACAGAAACAAGTTTACTAGGACTAGTGTGGGGAAAATGAAGGTACTTACTTGGGGATATGAAGGAGGGTTGGATAGTTCAACAATATCTGGTACATTCCAGGTATTGCTGAACTACAACTCCCATCATCCCTGAAATTTCACCATGCTAACTGGGATGATGGCAGCTGGGAATCCACATTAGCTATTCCTGAGCTAGAGACAAAGCAGGAAGCTGGTAACAGGGCCATAGACCATGCTCAAGTTATCTCTTGATAACTCAAAGAAGGGCTGTGAGAAATATCAGCTGCCCACATTTTTTGTGATGGCCTTTTTAATTACAGTTTTTAAAAGGCTATTGGAGGGCTATGATTGGCTTAAGTTGTGGGTCAGGCATTATGGGAACTGTAGTTCAACAACTTCACGATGGCACCACATTGGCCATTCTTGATTTATATAAAGGCATTGTAATTCTGGTAGTTTAATATTCAGTCTCTTTCCTAATAGTCCTTAGAATGGAATTTGCCTTTTTCAATACCACAGAATTGTTGATGTTTCCTTGAGTTAGCATGACCGTTAGTTACCTCCTGTTTCACTGTTTACATAATAGGTTGCTGACAATTATTGTTGTGACTAATTGCCTTGGATGATCATACATTTCTTCTTTGGATTTATAAATAAGTATGTTTTCATATAAATACATATCTAGGGTCATTGCAGTAGGCTCACTATAGCAGACTATTCCTTGTACTTTTTTTTAACAAGTTGAAGTATCAATAGCAAAAGCAGCACACATCTACGTATCTTCAGTATTTGGAAAGTAAGAAAGTAAACTATGGATCCACACCAAACCCTGCTCATCTCCATCACAAACAGGTGGTTCACTGATTTTATACTTGTAACATCTTCAATAATTATTTGATATGATGGTGTTTTAAATATGTGGCACATGAAATTCCTTGCACTAATCCTAACTAGATCTGAAGCAGGAGCTCCCCCCCCCCAAAAAAACACACAATCCCAGATCCAATTATTGCATTTTAAATATGCATGTTATAGTCCACATTTCACACATCAAATTTTGAATTTTGAAAATCACATTGTAATATATATATATATAATTCAGTTGCATTTGAAGTTGTAATTGAACTTTTTATTTTGAGAATATCTGTTCACCTGGGACTCCAGGTAGGCAGCTGTTGCTGCATGGCCATGGTGGGTTCAGGGGGGCTGCCATCATCCGGCGTGGCCGGGAGAGGTGGTGGCTGGCACTGCCCACCTCTTGCCACGTTGGGACTTCATATAAGGGCAGGCAGTGCCTGCTCAGCCAATCAGAAGCTGGAGCTTAGGGGCTGAGAGCAGCCCACCCATTACCTATTTAAGGAGGCTGCCAGGAGTCGGCCACCCTCTTGGCCGATTAGCCATGTAATTTTCACCCAGCCAAGGCAAGAATGTTTAATTACCTTGCTTTGGAACACCAAATATGAATTTAGGGACAAAATTTGGGGTGAGTGCTTTGTAAAATGTCTTTTTAAAAAATATAAAAAATAAAGAATAGCTGTAGATGCTGTTTTGCCTAATATGAAAATTATGCTTGCTTTCCCCCATGGTTTTTCTTTCTTTCTTTCTTTTTTGCAAAAGGCTTTGTGGACAGGTGTTAGCATTGGAAAGAACATGTCCAGATTTGCAAAGATGGCATGACTAATGCCAATGCATTCTAATTCACTCACATATAGTTGACTCGCACATGTCATTGAAAGTAATACAGTAAGCTGTATTACTGTGTGCAAAGTTAATGGACAAACTGCGTGAAAAGGACAAAAGTGGCTTTGAAAAAGAATGGGATCTCTTTACAATATATTTGCAGAAACAACAGTAAGAAATGGTCTCATTGGCAGGTTTTAAATAAACATTTACAACTTTATTTACAGAGAACAAGAAGTATAACAATATGATAACATAATATTGTATATAAACAGCAGAATGTATCATCTGGTGTAATAAACCAGAAATGGTAGTTAAGGGAAGTCAACAGGGAGGGGGGAAATTGGGAAATGTATGTTCAGCAATGATATTGGATACTTGTTTTGAGAAAAGAAAATCAATAAAAATATTTAATAATAATAATAATAATAATAATAATAATAATAATAATAATAATAATGTAATACAGTAAGCAATTCAATGAGAACAAAAAATGCTGCTGCACCAATGAATGTGGAGGTAATCTGTTTGCACTGCATCGGTGTCAATGGGATGCCCATCTGTTTGTACACCAAATGCACGTCTCCCATCTATATTTGTCTACAGCTAATCACACATATGGGGACGTGGGTGGTGCTGTGGGTAAACCACAGAGCCTAGGACTTGCCGATCAGAAGGTTGGCGGTTCGAATCCCTGCGACGGGGTGAGCTCCCGTTGCTCGGTCCCTGCTCCTGCCAACCTAGCAGTTCGAAAGCATGTCAAAGTGCAAGTAGATAAATAGGTACCGCTCCGACGAGAAGTTAATGGCGTTTCCGTGTGCTGCTCTGGTTCGCCAGAAGCAGCTTAGTCACGCTGGCCACATGACCCGGAAGCTGTCTGTGGACAAACACCAGCTCCCTTGGCCTATAGAGTGAGATGAGCGCGCAACCCCAGAGTCGGTCACGACTAGACCTAATGGTCAGGGGTCCCTTTACCTTACCTTTAATCACACATACTGGGCATAACTTAGAGCTGCCAGTGCAGCACAGTAAGGCAGGGACCGCCTTGGCACCAGATAAACCTTCTCTCTCCCCCAACACCCAGAGTGAGAACGCTGCAAGGCCTTTCTTAGCAGCCCATGCTCTCATCACGTAGTCAACTCCAATTTGACTAGGCAAAATCTGTGTGGCTGGGATTGTGCAATGAAGGAGAAGACCTAAAAGAAGTTCAGAAGGAGAAACACATTGGAGCAGCAGGCGGAAAGGGCACAAAAATGTGATAAGTCACCAAGGTATGGGTTCAGTTGGGGACTTTGCACACCTTTTCACCTAAAAAATCTTGGTGAAAAATTTCAGTGAAGTATCAGAAGTATTCCCAAGAGAGTATCTGTGCAGTATTCTGAGTATAGATTTTCACGAAGGAATAGCTGTACACATCAGAGGCACCATCTTCTCCGGATGATTGAGGGGACCTGACCCGACATTCTGACATCGCACACATGGCGTTGCAAGGAGCCAGGGGGCGGAGCTGAACACGCTCTGAATATCGAGGGGGCCTGGCACCCTCAAAAAAACATTGGGGTGTGTGTGTAAAAGTGCCTTGGCCCCTAGGAACTAGTGCCTATGGTACACATAAGTATTTTACTAAGGGAAGGCTTTCTTATGTCTATCCTAGATGACATTTGTTCTTTCTGGTTGTTAGGGCAACAGTGTATTAGTATACCTTGGGTTTCATAGAGAAAGGTTTCAGAATACAGTATGTGCAAGCAATTCCTTTCAATGGGTACCCTGTTTCATTTTAAAGATTGCTGTGTGGCTCTGAATAACACATCAGAGTCTGGTGTGTGCCTTCTTCTCCCAACCACCCACCCATTTATTTATACCATTAGCAGATTCACACAGCAATAGACAATAATGCAGGAAGGCCCCGTATGTGAGAACTAAAATAAATGAAAAGCAGCATATAGCTGTACTACCTTTCCCAAGTTCTATCTATGATACCTTTCACTTCTCCTACTCTTTATCATGCACAAGAGGCAGTTAGAATAGATGGCCTACAGTGCCTTCCAGTTATATGAATCCATGATTATTTATTGCTTTTTCATCAAATAATATCAGGGACAATTCATCAACTTTAGATTTAACCCTCTGCATCTGAGTACAAACAAAAGTAATTTCATCAACCACCAGTATGAATTCATCCAATCTGCTCCACCTTACAACAAGCTTTTAAGTGAATTGATACATGATTAATTCATTCTTCTCCCTGACCAGGTTTTTTAGTCTGAAAATAAGAAAGATCTCTGAGTGATGTACTTCTTATTTCTATTCCTCACACACTCTTTTCTTACCAGGAGGTAGAAGTTTATTGGCTAAGGGCTATGTTTTTCGAAGCTGCTCTTGGCAAACATTTCCCATAATATTTCCATGGGAAGCTAAATGCCATTACTTTGCATCCCTGGAACAAGGAGTGGGAATTTCTCCTTGCCCAATCTTATCATTATTAGAACCTGTGGATCGCCAATGAAGCAGAATAGACTCGGGATGGGTAAATGGAAGTCCTTCTTCGCATGGTTCATAGTTTAACTATGGATGTCACTATTCCAAAATGTGAAGATAGCCTCCAACTTAGATATTTTCAAAGGGGGAATAGGCAAGGAGCATAAGGCTATGAATGACTACTACTGTGTTTGCCATCTTACAGACCAGAGAAAGTATGTCTCTGAACACCAAATCAGAAACAAGGGTGGGAGAAGTCTATTGTCCTCATGTCCTGCAGAGGCATCTGGTTGGCCACAGAGTGAAACAGGATGCTGGATTAGATACAGGCCCTTTGGCCTGATCCAGCAAAGCTCATCTTATGTTCTCACTCACCTACCCTTACCATCCATCCACCCACTCCACAGCTGTGTTGTGTTTGTTGACACTGTGGTGATTCGACCACCAGGAAATGATTAGGATACATATTAAAACTTGGTAGCAGTTTGGGTTCTGGTATTATTTTTCTGCAGGTGGTTTAAGCCAGACTTCAATCAGAACAGGAACTGGGCGTCCCAGTGCCCAGTAAGTGCTTCAAAATAATAGCCATGCACCATGGGCTGAATGAAAAATATAATATAAACTATTAATATTTTACTTTGCTTATTATTCCAGCCCTCAGATTATCACTCAATTTTTGAAGCAAATTGTCTCTCGAATTTTAGTTTTAAATCAGTTTTTTTATCATTACGTCCAAATGCATTCAGCATCATTCCATGCAGTTTGAATCATGTACAAAATACCAATCAGCAAAATAAACACCAACACATGATTGTTGCAGTGCAACCCACTCTTCCTGTTCATTTCTCATGTTAATATTGTTGTAGGACTGAAGGTTTGGATAGACAGGAGAAGGCTGACTTGATTGAGACTGTAACGATGGCTATAAAGGAAACAAATGGTTTCCTTTGTTGTTTAGTCATGACTCTTCGTGACCCCATGGACCAGAGCACGCCAGGCACTCCTATCTTCTACTGTCTCCCGCAGTTTGGTCAAACTCATGCTGGTAGCTTCGAGAACACTGTCCAACCATCTCGTCCTCTGTCGTCCCCTTCTCCTTGTGCCCTCAATCTTCCCCAACATCAGGGTCTTTTCCAGGGAATGGAAATGGTTTCCCAGGGAATGGTTTCCTTACTTCCTAGCAATTCATTACCTTAGCCTCTCCCTCCAACCTTGTGTTTTTAATTTGGATGATTTGTTGATTTTGCAAATAAGATTATTTCTAACAGGGCTTTAATTATACACATGTCTGGGGGCTGGAGTGAGAACTCAGCTGAATGCCTGGGTGGGGCTCCTAGGTCACTCACTGCCTAAAGGTAAAGGTAAAGGTACCCCTGCCTGTACGGGCCAGTCTTGCCAGACTCTAGGGTTGTGCGCCCATCTCACTCAAGAGGCCGGGGGCCAGCGCTGTCCGGAGACACTTCCGGGTCACGTGGCCAGCGTGACATCGCTGCTCTGGCAAGCCAGAGCCGCACACGGAAACGCCGTTTACCTTCCCGCTAGTAAGCGGTCCCTATTTATCTACTTGCACCCAGGAGTGCTTTCGAACTGCTAGGTTGGCAGGCGCTGGGACCGAGCGACAGGAGCGCACCCCACCGCGGGGATTCGAACCGCCGACCTTTCGATCGGCAAGTCCTAGGCGCTGAGGCTTTAACCCACAGCGCCACCCACTGCCTAGTCCTTCTTAATTGCAGTAAAGCATAAAATTACTAGCTCTAGTCTAAACAACTTGTTGAGGTGTTGTAGCAAATGAAGCAGGTGGCTCCAGCCTGCTGAAACTCTGCTTACTGCTGTGTCTTGCAAGCTCCAATGCTTTTCTCTGCACTGTGCTCTGTGTATTAACAATGTAGGCAGATCAGCACACGACAAGCAGGCAGGTGTTTGTGTTGACCTTTAGTGAAAACATCTTACTCAATTTGCCTACCTTTCCTGAGTTATTTCCATAGTGGTGGTCACATGGAAAGGAAGAGAGGATGCTACACTACCTATCATTTGTACCAAAGAATGCTAAATAATATTTATTCTAAGAGCGCGCAACAGTTCTTAAAGTGTGTCAGACACTGGATCTCCAAAGATTTGATTAACTCTGCGTTACAAACATGTGCATCAGTTTATGAGGAGATGGGAAAAGGAGAAGGGCTCACGTTCTGCTCCAATTGTTCATTCCTGCTGTTTATATGAATTACTCACTTAATGGGGGGGGGGGATTGTCAACCGATAAAGAAATTACAATCTATAAGATCTACTTCCTGACACCAGGGACCAATACTTGCTCTAGCAAAGCATTGTGGTTGTCAATCACTCCCACACGACTAGAATCCACACTGTTCATGCAAACAGGAATACAGTGGTACCTTGGTTCCTGAACTCAATCCGTTCTGGAAGTCTGTTCGACTTCCAAAATGTTTGCAAACCAAGGCATGGCTTCTGATTGGCTGATTGGCCCTGGAAACAATGCTGACAGCTGAAACGAACGTTTGGTTTCCAAAAAAACCCAAAAACATTTGCAAACCGGAACACTTACTTTTCTGGGTTTGAGATGTTTGGGAGCCAATTTGTTTGAGAGCCAAGCCATTCAGGAACCAAGGTACCACTGTATAGGACAGGCTTCCTCAACCTCGGCCCTCCAGATGTTTTGAGACTACAATTCCCATCATCCCTGACCACTGGTGCTAGCTAGGGATCATGGGAGTTGTCGGCCAAAAATATCCAGAGGGCCGAGGTCGAGGAAGCCTGGTATAGGAAGCTGCCTTATTCCAAGGCAGCTCATTGGTCCATCTATCTCAGTATTGTCTATACAGATGGGCAGTGGCTCTCCAGGCTCTCAGACAGAGGAGATTCTTAGCCCAAGATTGAAACAGGGGCATAATGCATGCAATGTATCCAATGGTGGTTTATGCTAATGGGAAACATTTCCACTTGTACAAGTCAGGGCATCCGATTTTTACTAGTCCATCCTTTCTGCTACAGCTCCTATAACCCTCCCCACTAAAAGCTTCTCCTGATGTTTAGGCCTGTCTTTGTCGGAGCAAAACTTTGAGCAGAACTGAGCAGCAAAGCCACCAGTAATACAACCCTTATGAAAGAAGTCATCACATGATTTCTTGTGTATTTGGACCTGGTTAGGTAACAGGAAGCTGAGAGAAGGAATAAATAGATGGTTCTCCCAATGGAGGGATGTAGAACATGGAGCCTCTCCACTTGGTATTGCAACTTGTGCTTTTTAACTTGTTCACAAAACATCAAGAGTTGGTATGAGTAGTGAGGTAGCAACGTTTCCTGATGATGCTGAATTATTTGGAGAGACCTACTGGTGACTCCTTTGAAGCTTAAAACATCTACTTGCAAAGAATTTGTAATCCAATATCTGTTGAGGGATGATATACTGGAAACTACTGAGATTGTTTCAGGATATTTAGCTGAGATTTTTAAAGATTTAAAACTACTTAATTTTACTTAATGGTGGCTACTGAGTCTTTTATACACCTTATATCTTTAATATGTCTGGATTACCAAGGTTTTATGCCAATGAAGGCTGAATGAATGAATACTGAATTGTTCAGGGTGGTTAAATCAAAAGGTGATTGTGAAGTGCTGCAGAAGAGTCTCTCCAAACCGAGTCGCTGGTCAGTAAAATGGCAAATGCAATTCAGTACAAATAAGTGTAAAGTGATGTACATCGGGGGAGAATATTGAGAATAAGGCTTATCAATGACTAACACTCATGGTGGCTATGTTCTGCCCCCCTATCAAGAGGCATATGAAAATGTCATAACTGATGAGCAATTAGTGAAATTCAATTGGCAATTAATGAAATTAAGAGCTAGGTGCCAATGAGGATTTGTGCCATACAAGGGTTTTACAACTGATGAGTGATTATTGAAATTCAGAGGAAGATGTCACCGAGACAGTATACGCTACCCCAAAGCACAAAGTATGGCATACAGTTCTGCAGTCCCATTTATAATGCAGACATCTATACTAGAAGATGTCTTCCAGAAGCTCAAAACCTAGGTCAGACAGTTTTTGATAAAACCAGCAACATATTTACAGGAGCTTGGACAAAATTTAACCATGGACAACTCTTTCAGCAACGTACTAGTGAGAAAATCCCAACTCTGCTTGACATGTTGGAAAACCAGAATTTCTCTCCGTGTTCCTTGCCAACAAACAGCAAAGTGTCACCATCAGTGTTTTTGTAGGAGCAAAGTCCATAGCTTAGCTATGCATTAAGAAGTTCCAGTTCCTTCCAAAAAGTGATGTCCACCACCTTGGATGGCTTTAAAAGAAGCTTATTACATGCTTTTCTTTTTTAAAAAAATGCCTACATCCATCTATCAAATAAAACTCTTAGCAAAACATTTTTCTCCTATTAAGTGACGCATGTCTCTTTCTTTGTAACTCATATTTTCTAAATTTCCTATTATGTCCGTCTGTTATATTTTCAGTGCTAGTGACACCAAGTTTCTTCTCCTGCATTTCCTTTATGCCTTAAATTTCCCTCCACTGCTATTATCACCTTACGCAATGTTTTACTTGTTATTCATAACGGCACTGTAGGACTTTTCACCCACGTTTGCATTAAAAAATATGATAAAAATTCCATGAATTCCACAAGGTTTAGCGCAAAAAACAGTTCTCACTTCTACCTGCGGCCAATTTGCAGAGCTAGGCATGCAAACACTATCTCATTGTGTTGCTAAACTGCAGGAAATCAAATAATTGCTACTTATAAGTGCTCTGCCTCTTCTCCTAGCTTCCACGTCTTTGGTTTTATTTGCTATTGCTGTTGTCTTTGCTGGTCTTATTGCTCCCTTCCCCCCTCCCTGGACAGACTACATCCCCCTGAATGTCATTCCAGTACAGATGTCCACAACCGTCCACTCGTGGACTTTCCTTTAGTTTGGCCTATACAGCAGATGGTGTAAATGTCCTAGCATACATTTGCTGGACTGATTTTTTAAAAGACTTGCCAGATTGCTGACTTCTTTGGCGTTAAGCCACTTGGTAGAAATACCAATGAGAGGCTAGGGAAACTGAGACGGGGGGGGGGGGATACGCAAAAAGTATTGTGTTTAGTTGTTGTTTTTAATGGATGAATTTTGGCCATCGTGCCGTGTTTTCTGTGTGCTTCCAAAATGCCTTTTCTTCATAGACTACATCAATTAATGTACATTTTCTGTTCTGTTTCTTAAGAACTGCTAAAAATAGAGAAAAATAATAATTAAAAAAACAATTGAGCATGAATAGAATTCAAACCATATACATTGTTGTTGGCATCGGTCTGTCTCAAGAGACAATGACCGCTCCCTGCTTAAAACGGGGGCGCCCTTTGCGTGGACGCAAGCAGCCCTTAGATCTGGAGCGGCTCCAACAGCATAGGCTTGGCCTTGCCTTCCCTCAGGTGGGATACCTGGAGGTCTCCGCCTACCTCAGTCATTTGCCCAATCCCACCTGGGGGAAGCGTTGCCAAGGAGACCAGGCCAGGTAGGGGAGGGATTACCTGCCCACACAATAGAGGGAGGATCTTACCTGGGAATCCTCGTGCACTTCTGGGGGTGAATTTAAACCACTGTGTTAGCAGCACTGATGTGACCCCCCCCAGAATGCAAGCCTGGGCAGTGTGTATAGAGGTCCTGGGCTGCCCAGGCAACAAGACCTCCCTCTTGGCCTCGCTGCTGTGGTCCAAAGGAAAGTAGAGCAATACTTTTGGCACCATCTAAGCACTTTAGGGACTCCAGATTTGTGTAGGGTTTACTCCTTAGCCTTTTCTTCTCCTGAGTATATCCCACAATGGAGGTTTAGGATCAGAATTTTCCTTCTCCTAGGTGGGCTGCTTTACAAACGCACCATTATTCCACATCTCAAGTCCTGACAGCACACAGAGGAGCCACCCTAAGTGGTTGCAACTTCTAAAGTAGAATCTATCAACTAGTATAGTACTATGGTCCTATGGCAGCTGGAGATGAACAAGGTGGGGGATCGTTTTTCCCCCTGGCTGTGCATTCCTCCCCTATGGTGCTTGCTGCACAGCTGGTGAGAAAATTAGAAATTAAAAACAGCTGTATGTCCAGTTAAACGATGATCATTGGGGAAATTATTTTCATATTTTTGTCCACTCACAAAATAATTTCTATTGCATTTGTTATTTTTGTTCATGAGAAATAATGATGCTGTTTTGCCTATTCTAACAGTTGCCTGCATGCCCATGCAACTCAGAACAGAATGCATTTTACAGTGGCATCAAGCAAAGGCACTTATACTGCCTTGAGTCTTGCACTTACCCCTCTCTTTTTTTCCTTCTTAACTCCATCAAAGACATCATTGACCTTATGTTTCCTGTGAACAGCAAAAGTAGCTCCTCTCAGGACCCCATCAAACCTTAATTAGTGCTAAATTTATATCTTCCTTGACACATACTAATCTCCTTCCCTCCATTTATCTGTCTCATTAAACTATCTCTTCTTAATAGTAAAATATTTCTACATAATGTTCCCTTTTTATAAATCTGTGTTGGTCTGCCTGCATTTATCCAACTTAACCTCTTCTACTTTGCCATTGGCCTAAGTAAACAAACAGCACAGAACTGCTGCATCCAGAAAATACAGGAAAAGGACCGATGGAGATAAATCAAAGACAGTGTCTGCAGTTACCATAACCAAATTCATTATCTTGGGTGGGACAACAAGAGCAAGAGTTAAATTAAACTTGTAGAAGGGCCCAAATGAGAGAAAGTATGGTGGATATTTACATTTCATAGGGCAAAATGGAACATATCAACATAAAACCGCCTTGACCTGGCTAAAGACAAAAGAAAAATAAATTCCCTCAGCATAACCAATGTGAAATATATTAGAAATGTTACCCATAAAATATGGGCTTTATAATATTGTAACATAATGTGGGTATTATAAATTGGCATATTATGTTTCTAGTCTAAATGATGAAATTCATGTTTCTTTCTGCAAGTGAAATTGATAGCCAGTAGAAGTCTCCCTATCTTTTTACTTGCAGAAGAGATTCACAAAATGTTTAGGGGTATGCGTCCCCCAAGAAAAAAAGCACTGGATAACTTAACTGCATAATACCCTGGAGTATGTGGATGAAAGCCTTAAAGTTGTACGTTTCAGCACATTTCATGTTATTGATTATTGAATGTAAATAGCCGCCAATCAGTAAATATTCCTTGAGTGACTTTCAAATAAAACATTGCTTAGAAAGACTCAAGTTGACTAAAATCACTAAAATAAAAGATAGCAAAAAAAGTCCTCCTTTCCATTCAGATTAAAATATCATTCGAAAGCCTTGATGAATAATTAACGCCAGTCTTCACCTGGTGTTAGAAAGACCAGAAAGAAGGTCCTAATTGTGCTTTCTCTGTCTGGTGCATATAGGAAGGTGTTAGGCAAGAGAGAAAGAGAGATGATGAACAAATATATTATTTTCAAAAGTGAGAAACTGGGCCATACATCACAGCAGTTGGAGACGGAAGGTGGACTTCAGGCCTGAAAAGTCCAAGAAACACTCCTAGTGACTGCCCTCTGATTCACATTTATTATTGAAGTTGCTTGCAATCCACCCTTCTCCCCAAAGTCCCAATGCAGCACACATAACATTGGAATCATACATTAGAATCAGAATTTGGGGGGTGGGTGGGAATCAGGCCACGTCATGGAATTCAGTAGCAATCACAGATCAAACAGACAGCGGGAAGCCAGCTAGCATGCAATCCCTCCCCAAAGACAAATATTTGTGTGTTATAGGTATCCGGACTGGACTGCATTAAATGTTGCATAAGCAGAGTTCAGCTCACACAGTAGGGCTTCCCCTTCCTCTCTTCTCGGGGGCAGGGAGACTCCCAACCCTCTGTAGCAGATTTTGAGGTGTGTGAGGGGCTGCAGGCAGAGAGTAGCACAGGTGGAAGTCTGCTGTATAAGCAGAGCAGCAGCACCTTTGTAACACATAAGTAATTGCAATATAAAAAGGGACACCAAACACCCTTTGCAAACTGGAAGCTGCTTCCAGTACCGTCCTCTGTGTGCTTTCCTATTCCGTTCCCTGTAACAACACAACAATTTTATTTTTATTTTAGACCTATCTTGTATAACTTAATCATTGGAGACTAACTAGAGTATATAATAATAATCTTCTATAATGAAAGAAAATATCTTGCAATAATTTTATACCTATATTGTATAACGCAAGTGAGGCATCAGATACAGCAAGCCATATAATGCTAATGGGCATCACAAGCACAGCAAAGCAGATCTGCCAATTATTTTTGATGGGGAAATGGAAAAGAAATCTTTTAACTTTTCTAACTCTCTCCATCTCTCTCTTTTTAAAAAAAATGTAGGTAAGTATTCTATTTTCCCATGAGGTCAGCTTTTCTTAACTCTTGAAAAAAAAATTTTTTTATGATAGTGTCTTCTACCATGACATGCATTACAGTCAATTGGACTTCTCAATGTAGTAAGCAGAAAGAAAATGAAAGAAAATGTCTGAACTGACTGTACTCCACCAGGATACCATTTATAATATTCCTTAGAGGGAAAGAACAGCTCTTTGGTCTGTGACACAATATCTTAATTTGAAAAGGCACATTGGGTGATTTAGTCAGCATGGCATATGTATCTTGCATCTATAGCTGAGTGCTTTCTCTGCTCATTCCTCCCCCGGGACTTTATCGCCACGTGGCTGGCTTTTTGAAGGTCTTCATCTCCACAGTACCCTTCAGTGTGGCCAGATGACATCATCAGTTTTCATCACACCAGGGTGGGTGGTTGCAATAGCAATTTTCTGTTTGTGCTATTATATTTCTCTTCCATTGAGCCCCAATGTCCTCCTGGTAGATAACATGCACATTTAAAATAACACTGTTTGTTGAAACATATTAGAATCAATAAACAGTACAGGATATTATGGTGGGGTGGTGTCCTCACTTGACTTCTCGGGAGCTGAATCACCGCTGTTTACCAAGAATAAGATGCAAGTTGTGTGTGAGAGAGAAGGAAGGGAGGTCAGCACAGTGCAAATGCATTTGCAGGACCACCAGACTGCCACAGGCAAATGCCCCAATGGAGCGAATCTCCCAGCCACACTCTTCCCTCCCAGAAGCTCAGCTCTCAATGAAGTCAAGAGAGTTCCACTGCCCAAAGACTACTGTCAATAAATAATAACTCCCCCCACCCAACTCAAATTCAATCAGCATTGCAGAGGGGAGACTCCAATCATCAACAAAACAGAGGAGCAACAGGAACAACAGTAGCTCCCTGGCAGATTTGATGCATGCTTAATTGTCCAAAGTAATGTGGTTTTGCTTTCATCAAAAACTGTTGAGTTGTTTTTAGGGCCTTGTATAAATAGACACTACCCTGTGTATTTACTAATAAAAAAGAAGAAAACCTAAGAGATTGCTCCTAAACACTAATCTCCTAGGCCAATGTGGTGCCCTCCAGGCATTCTTGCACTCCAGCTCCCACCACCACGAGTAGCATGGCCAGTTGTCAGGGGTGGTTGGGGATGCAGTCCATCATCATCGTCATCATCATCATAGCAAGGCAAGCAGAGTTGTTCAAACACAGAACAAGAAGCAAAAATAATTTGGGGGTGACTTTGAAAAGGTAACGCAAAAAGCACAACAGAAGAGAGTCCAGAAAAAAGCAACACAACAATTTTAAAAGCACTCTGGAGCAAAAAGGCCTACTGTTTCAGAAAGCATACACAACAAAATGGAGAAAGCTTCATAACATACAAGCCTGTGTGAAGGACTTTTGGGGGGACTACAGCTGCCATCATTCATGGCCATTCCTGCTGGGGCTAATGGGAATTGTTGTTCAACCACATCTGAGGATGCAAAGGTTCCCCTCAAATGCATTAAGCATTAGGATTGTCCATCAAGAGGATGGGGATGGAGGAGGAATTAATTCTGTTTGCTTTTTGCAGACCTCCCACATCCAAGGCTCCCACAGTTGCTTGTGGATCAGAATATAACTCCCATACATTTATGTGTGCACACAAAACAGGACAGAGTGGACTTACAACAGAGCACAAAGGAGATTGAAATGGGACAAAATAAGGCTGTGCAGCCCCCCCCCCCCCATAGAGGAGCATGGTGCAGAAAGCGTTCAAAAAAAAGGATGGTTTGGGGTTTTTTGCTATCATGTGACATACCCAGATGGTGTGACATGGGTGGGCGGAAGGACATTTTCACCTTTCGTGTAATTTATCTAGATGAAAATGCAACCAGCATCCTTGCTATTTGTAATTGTCCTCACACAGTCACACTGACACATTTTCCCCCCAGCATCTTCTTCTAAACAAGCATTGATGTTTCTTTCAGCCTCATACAATGTTTCCTTGACATGTGTCCAATTTACAACAGCAAACTTCTGTCTGTTTTAGATACATTACAACTTTTGCCATATTACCAGTAGCCCTCACCATCCTCTAACAATTGGGAATGCAGAGTAGGGGCTACTATAAGCATGAAAAAGAATAGAGAAAACTCAAGACAAAATAGTCCATATATTGCTTTTTTAAGCTACAGGTTAGCATCACTGATAGATCCTGGAACACTCAGTCCAATTGAAAAATCTCATTCCAAATTGGCCTGACCTGGATAAATTACTACTATAGATGACTAAGCTATAGACATTTCTATAACCAGCACAATTCGTGAAAGAACAACCACATTCAGAGTCAGGAGAGAGAGCTTATATCAAACTTGATGGAGAAAAAAACATAGCAGAGTCCTGCTATTGTACAAGGAAATAATGAAACACCCAGATCATATTTTATTGAGATTGAATGTGGAATACATAACAGAAACCAGTGACATTCTTCTGTCTCTGAGAAGGCAAAATTGCAAAATGCACAAGTAGTACCTGAAACTCCAAGTTAATCTTTTGAGTCTGCCAGCGCCGTTCTGAAAGGCTGAGAGTGATGCTACTATTCTGAATGTCACTTCCTCAAATCAAGTTATTTGTAAGTCTTCAAGATTTATAAATTGAGTAACTGTATTCCTGAAATCTCAATGGTACCTACTGAGGATGAAACTGTCAAGTTTTGGTTCTCTCAATTTCTAATTTTTCCAATCCTAAATTCAGTTCTCCACATTTCTGCAGCAGTTTGTGATTATTATTATTATTATTTTGGGGGGGGGGAGTCTGTATGAAAATTCTTCAGCATTTTAGTATGAATTTCTCATAATAGACACACTTTTGAATGCAGTTTTGACAAATGCACATATTTTGCGAGCAATTTCCCCAATATAATGGTTTTTGTATGTGATTTTCACTAATACGTACAGTTATATGCACTCTTCACCCTAAATATAGCTTCATGTTTTGTCTCATGACAGAAAAGCCACAGCCTGTAAACAAGGCTTGTTCTTAGCTTACAGTTCATGGTTTGAAGAACACAAACCAAAAGCTGAGTTTGGATGATGCATAGTACAGTATTATGTGAACTGAGCCACTGTTTATCTACACCTTTTTGGGAACAATTTAAGATGCTGTTTTGACCTATGAAGCCGTAAACCAGGTGTGGAGAATCTCTGGCCTATAGTTTAGACATGGTTTCCCCATTTGACCTGTTATGTGTGATGTTGCTGAGCAGCTCGTAAGGGTGTGCAGATGAGAACCCCAAGTAGGTTGCTGCTTCCCTCTTTCCCTGGCCTGGAGACGGAGGAAGTAATGAATGAAAAGGTGGAGAAAGACTGTAGGGTTTTTTAGATAGTGCTAAGTGGGACGATAGGTTTGCATTTGGGAATTCAGGACTCTGCATGACAAAGTGAGAAGTTGTGATGGCATAAGGGTTTTCATGATGGTCCCAGAATTTTGAGGCAGTTAGAAACTATGAAGATCTGGCTCTCTGGCCATAAACAATTTGGGACCTACACAGTTGAGAAGCCATATGTTCTGGGTGTGTGACCTACTGGAGTTACTTGCAATATTCATTAGACACATAGACATATCTGTGCCAGGTATTCTGAAAGGAGACAAGAAAGAAGCTGCCTGGAGATGGATGTCAGGTGTCCCATCAAGGATCTTTTCATTCCCAAGGCCATCCAAATTCTGTCTATCAATCTCACTTAACGTTTAATATTAAACACTTCTCTGTAGAGCTTTTATAAGTCATTTTAATTATTCCTACTAGTGCATGCCTAATAGTACTCTTTGCAACCTAGCACAGATTAATGTTAGTTTAGTTCACTTTTTATATTAAAAAACAAAACCAGAAGGGATTCTTCTGCAGTATGATAGCACTATGATGACACAACATGTTCCTTCCTTGAAATATACCAGGAACTTAGACCTTTTCTAATGCTTTTCTGACCCAGTGACTTATTATGCCTCGAAGTAAAACTTGACAGGATATTTCTCTAAAAGTCTAACACTGTTGTTGTTTTCTGTATTTGTTACCGCTTTTCTTTTTATATGTGGAAAAGAGAGGTCAGGCTGTCATTGCCTTTCTGCACCAAGCTGGTAGAGATTCAAGTCTTGCATCCAGCAGAAGGCCCTCTAGATAGTCTGTTTCCACAAGTGGCAACAAAGTCTGCTTCATGCAGGAACTTGTAAATACTGGGAAGCTGAGCTTAGGTGGGTGGCATGGAAAGCAAGTGACTCCTTTTAGTAACTGGACTAGAATGCTTTGCTCATTTCCCGAGTCCATAGTAAAACACCTGAATTCTGGAAAGAATTAACACCATGGAGTCAAAATGCTAACATGGCCACAAGTGATGCAGAGGTTTCCCACTGATGTGCAAATCTGGTCAATCAGGGTGTTCACAGGCATTTAGTGCACTTTTTAAAGAGGGAGTAGGATTGCTTTCCTGGTCCTGATGTCAGGCATCATGGGGACCTTGCCCCCCACCCAGATAACCATGCATTTGGCATGATTTGGCATGAAAAGGAAAGCATGGTCATGGACATGGGATGGGCGTTGGTCCTCATGGGGCAGATGATGCCAGAGACTGCAGGTGCAGGCCCCCTCCATGTGTCGGATTTAAGTGAAAAGGGCTCATGTTTCCTTTTGTGCTAAAGCCTGGTTTTCAAGTCCAATTTACACATGATATAGGTTTAAGTTGGAAAACAAAATTCTGATGTGATAGAACCTGCCGTATCACACTGGACGAAAAGTGGGAGGAATCTCTCTCTCTCTCTCTCTCTCTCTCTCTCTCTCTCTCTCTCTCTCCACTAGGTATAGAATACAGTGGTACCTCAGGTTACATACACTTCAGGTTACAGACTCCGCTAACCCAGAAATAGTACCTCGGGTTAAGAACTTTGCTTCAGGATGAGAACAGAAATCGTGCTCCGGCGGCGTGGCAGCAACAGGAGGCCCCATTAGTTAAAGTGGTGCTTCAGGTTGCAAACAGTTTCAGGTTAAGAACGGACCTCCAGAACGAATTAAGTACTTAACCCAAGGTACCACTGTACTATGCAACTATGCCCCTCTACTTGCAGGAATTTTTTTTTAAGTGGGAGCGCATGCAAAAACAATAATATCCCCTCCTGCCCCAAGATCTGAAGTAGACTAATCCACTTCATTATGATGCTTGTGTAGATCAAAGACAAAACTTAAGGAATGCAAATCTCCATCGCTTTGGCTTCTTTCTTTTTCCAGTTTGGTATATAGGAGATTGGTAATTAGAAAAGGCAAAATGGGACTCTGGGTCTGTTGCTTGTGCCTCATCTGCTTTTTGGGTACACAGATGGACATCACTTGATCACTGAAGCATCAAGGGATTACTTGCAAGTGTAAATGAGCCATCACAGATTGACCCTCTGGGAAAAGCTTTTTTATTGATGAGAGTGGCATGTCGGTTGCTGGTTATCTTCCGGCCCCAATTCAGGGTTGCTTATGTTGACATTTAAGACCCTGAGCAACTTGGATTCAAGATATCTGAGAGGGCACTGTCACAGAAAGTTGGGAAGTTTGGGGTTAAACTCTAGAAAATTCCTAAAATGTTTTAAGCAACCTTCTCAAGGTTTTAAGCTGCTTTTCAAGGCCTTAATGTCCTTTCTGCTTTCCTTCCTCTTCCTCACTTCTTGGAAGAGCAATCCAAGATGACAATTGTCTCACCTCTGCCAACATCCTGCAACAGTACAGGACACTGTGTCAATTTCACTGGCAAAGATATAGGAATGCTTAGCCAAGGCCTGTGCTAGGTGTTGAAAGTAGCTGGTGTAGCGCCATGAAGTCCCCACTGCTCATCAGCCAGAGAAGAAGGAGAAACTGCAGAGTCTGGGCTCAGCTAGTCCTGCAGCACTTAAGAGAAACCACCTGGCTATGTTAGTAGTCAGAGCAAGTTCAGAAGTTAGAACAACCTTTTGCTGTTTATTTTCATTGACTGCCGTACCAAGTTCTGTATATTTTGTTAATGAAGCAAATACAGCCAGCATGGTTTGGTCCAAGGGAGCCATGAGAAACCTAGAGTATCTCAACCTACATCATTGAATAGGGGTCTCTATACTAAATGAACTGCGAAGTGTGGTAGCAAGGGCATGGAAGATCATTTTTGGTGGTGGCTTTGCATTACTGGAACGACCTCTCCACTGAAGTGCATCTCACCTTGACCTTATATTCTTTAAGATGCCAGATAAAAGCCACATTGTTGTTGTTGTTGTTGTTGGCCTTTAAAGGCTGATGGGTTGCATCATTTTATGATATTCTTATTTATGAGAATTGTATTAAAGTTTCTGTTTATTATGTATTATCTTGTCTTACATATGACCTTGCATTACCTTGAAGACCAGTGTTTTTCTGTGGGGTCTAGGCACATATTCAACTGTGAATCACCAAGGATTCACAAGGAATGAGATTTCAATCAATGCACTTGCATATGTGAATCAGTCCTCAGGCTGTGATCTTACCACTAGGGACGCCCGAGACCCATTGTGTTTCCTCCTAAAAGAATCAAAGCTTTGCTTGTCAGCATCTGAGAGACCTGTTCATCTCTTTGAATGTTTGTGACAGTCCTGATTGCAATTAATGTTATCCCTTCAGCAAAGATTGAATGTGGGGTGGGAGTGGGGAGGAGCTGTAAGCTTCTGGTTTACGTGTATGCACATGTTCCAGAAAAAGTATGTGCAATCAATCAATCTTTATTGCGGTCAAAGACCAGGCATCAAAGTTAACAACAACAACAACATACATGCATGCATGTTTCAGTTAGGCTGAAATGTAACTCTGTCTTTCACATCCCTGCCACTGTACATTTGCCTTTGGTATCCACTAAAATTTGTTTCATTTTTATAATAGTTCAGCCTTCTGCATGCTATTAAGCAATATGGCTCAAACTGATCTCGTTCATTTCATGTCCTTTTTGTGGAGGCTAATTCGACAAATGTGCTTCACATTTTATTTTTTCTATCATGGAGG
The DNA here is from genome assembly GCF_964188315.1 of Podarcis muralis. Lineage (NCBI taxonomy): Eukaryota > Metazoa > Chordata > Lepidosauria > Squamata > Lacertidae > Podarcis > Podarcis muralis. The sequence continues at coordinate 86,107,018 of NC_135657.1, read as the reverse complement.
AAAACACATTCTGGCACTGAGTGGGATTGTCGTATCTGCATTTTTCACAATAAAAATGTGGTTTCTGTACAAGAAGCCACCAGCTTGTCATTTTTGTACTGTGGCATGATGTTGTAGATAAGTAATAAACTAATTCTCTTATACTCCAAGGTTTGGCAATCACGGAAGCAAAGGCAGATGTGTCTGGAGGACTGAAGGAAACTGGAAGAACTGACAGTCATTGGCTTGTTAGCTATTTATGTATTATATTAAATAGATGGATTGCAAAATGATGTTATTCTTATTTAGGGACGAGCAGGGAAATAATGTGTTGCATGAGCCAAAGGGGCGGACACATCTGCAAGAGGGATACAGCATTGTTTTAAAATGATTTGCTTATTTAATTTGAAGATAAATAATTGATAAATATTATTTAATGCAGTTGATGTGGTGTTGCATGGTTCTTTTATGAAACAAATGAGGAAGGCACTAGGATGTGGCAACACAGGCTGTAACACAGTAACAGCTGGCAGTGCAGTGCAAGCACAGATCCATTGCTCATATACCTTCCCAACCATGTGCTTCACCACCAGTTGTCACAAGGGAGAGGGGAGGAGCCAATAGGTAGTTTAGTTCAGTGCAGACACAGCTGCAGAAGTGTCAGAAGTGGCTTCATCACTGTGCCTGTACTGCACCAAGCTCCCCATTGCCTCTCCAAGCAGCAACATGTGCCATTGGGAAGCCAGGTGAGCCCATGCCATGCTCCCATCCACTACTGCTGAAGCCTGCATTATTAGAGGGAGCATGCAAGCCAGCTTTCCCAGCTCTTCCTTTTTGGTGCTCACCACTGCCACAAAGTGGATAACATGCTTCCTTTGCTCTCTTTATTCCCTCTTCCTAAACAGCCCTTCGTTCTCTGGAACTGACTTAATCTCTGTAATGTGCAATTAGGTGCAGGGTGAATAAGAAGGTCTCCATCAAAGGCAAATCAAAATGTTTCTGTAGAGCATCAGTTAAACATTTACGGTGGAGATATTCTTAGGAAAAATAATTAGCTGATATGGTCTAGCCAGTATGGTGCCATCAGGAGGGATGCACTAGAAATTTGTCAGCTTTTCAGCTGATTGGGAATCCCTAAATTCACCTTGGCATTTTGTGTTCAGTAATAAGCCTATCTCAGGGGACGCGGGTGGCACTGTGGGTAAAACCTCAGCGCCTAGGACTTGCCGATCGTATGGTCGGCGGTTCAAATCCCCGCGGCGGGGTGCGCTCCCGTTGCTTGGTCCCAGCGCCTGCCAACCTAGCAGTTCGAAAGCACCCCCGGGTGCAAGTAGATAAATAGGGACCGCTTACCAGCGGGAAGGTAAACGGCGTTCCGTGTGCTGCACTGGCTCGCCAGATGCAGCTTGTCACGCTGGCCATGTGACCCGGAAGTGTCTGCGGACAGCGCTGGCTCCCGGCCTATAGAGTGAGATGAGCGCACAACCCTAGAGTCTGGCAAGACTGGCCCGTATGGGCAGGGGTACCTTTACCTTAATAAGCCTATCTATGGCTAGCAGGTGTTATCCTTGTAGAACACCTTAATATAGCCATCCGTGATTTTCTTCACTGAATCCTTCAGTGGTGACATAAGGATCTTCTCTTGCTTTCCCATTAAAGATGTTAAGAACATAAGAAGAGTTCTGCTGGAAATGCCAATAAAGTCCATCTCTTTCTTCTCCCAGTGGCCAACAATATGCCTATGGGAAGCCCATAAGCAGAACTTGAGCACAGCAGCACTCTGTTGTTCATTAGAGGTGGACATTCATCACTGGAGAGCATTCTTTGTTCCAAATAAATAAAGGGTTGCAGTTAATGGTTCCCAAAAGGGAAAGGCCACTAGCGCAACAAAGCTGCCACACACCCCTCCCTACTGTACCCCTTGATGCTCCACATAGCCGCTCTGAAAAGGTTTGTGGGGAGGAATCTAAGAAACTGGTAGAGGCACTATGCTCACATCATTGTTGAGAGACTTGCTGGGTGGGGCAGAGCCATAGTATTAGTATTTGGGGAGGTGTGTCTCTACTGCTTACCATAGGAGTAGAGTCAGATAGTAGGGAGACCAGTGTGGTGTGGGTTTCAGAAAGTATTCTATCCTGGGCATCTGACAGTATTTTAGCATTAGGTGCCTTAATACATTAAATTTTAAACAATGGGTATTTCAAGCCAAAACAAAACAGCAGCAGTTTATTAGCAGCAGGAAACACCATGTGGAATTGGACTGCCTCTGAGACGTATGCATGCATCATCAAAACATAACAGTCTCACAAAGGAAAAGGAAAACAGAGGCACATGGCAGAAGAAACAAAATTGCTGGAACACCCAAGAGTTTATCAGCTCTGTTTTCAGCTAAATGCTTGTTGCTCTGTTGCCAAGCGATGGTGTCTTCTGGTAATTTGTTAGTTGCAAGGAAAATCACTGGCTGTTTGTGCATTCCTGTGGCTTCCCCACCCGACCCCCACATACACATAACTATACTCACATACACACACATTTTTGCAATTGGCCTTTGTTTGTTCTCTTCTTTTCGTTAGCGTGGTGTAGGCAGAGGGTTTCGCCCTGTGCAGACATTGTATGCATAAGAGGCTTAACATACAAGGACGTGCCATTTACAGACCAAGCCTTCATGAATGTCTGAAATAATTAAAAAAATTAAATCACCAAAGCTAGTTGAAATTAATTCCCTAATGCATGAACAAATAATTCAATGTGTGTTTGCATGTGGCCTAAATAGAGATGCCTGCAGAATTTGACCTTTGTGAATTCTGATGCAAACCAAGCTGATCTACTCCTCCTGGAGTAATATGTGGACTGGAACATAGTTACCCTTCGGATTTCACACTTTTCCAAAAGTTGCATTGCAGTTCAAATGAATTCCTTGAAATGTGTTTTGAAATACAGTGGTACCTCGGGTTACATACGCTTCAGGTTACATACGCTTCAGGCTACAGACTCCGCTAACCCAGAAATATTACCTCAGGTAAAGAACTTTGCTTCAGGATAAGAACAGAAATCGTGCTCCAGCGGCACGGCGGCAGCAGGAGGCCCCATTAGCTAAAGTGGTGCTTCAGGTTAAGAACAGTTTCAGGTTAAGAACCGACCTCCAGAACGAATTAAGTACTTAACCTGAGGTACCACTGTACTTATTTTGATATAAAATACATTTAGAAATGAATATTTTGTGTGAAAATAAATTCAAAATAGTATTTTGTAAAAAATAAAAATAAAACAGATTAACATGGAAATCAGAGATAATGAATGAACAAATGTGAAATATAATGTAGTAGAAATAAACTGATGAGTGCATCCCTAGTCTTAAACCTTTCTCTATTGCTTTATGTACTCTGCTGAAAAATAAAGGTTACATTATGTGCACAAGGAATCCAAATTCTGCACAGGCAAGCTGCATTATTTGAATTATAAATTGTGAAGCAAGTTTGAATAACCTGGTTTATATTGAACCATTTATTCTGGTTTTGCTTGCATAGAGGGGTATATGGAACTAGGGGTGACACTAACATCCGACTCCGAGCTACTGGAAGTGCTAATCAGTCACATCTCTAGCTTCTGAGATGTCAGAAGGCATTTGGTAGAAATACATTTAAAGATTCTAGAAGCCTGGTTTCTAAAGAAAAGAAAAGGAATCTGAGATTCTCAGGAAACAAAATTACGTTCTCATTCTGTGCTGATGAAGTCTTCATAGTGAAAGTTCACCTAGATGCCTTATTTCTTGCATACAATATACTATTTAGAATCACACTTCAGTACAGAACTTTAATTATCCTTTCATTCCTGAGTTCTAACGCTCCAACAGAATGTCAATAATTCACACTTAATAACTGGGAAATCTATAATAGTTAGCATAGCTGTTCAGTTAATAAGCAAACAAATCAGGGATAAGCAATCAAGGGAATTGTGTTGCAGAATGCAGTTTACTAATTTATTTGACAAACTTAATTTCGCTTTAGGTATTTATTATAATAGATCACAGCACGCTTCTTAATGTGTGATCATGTACTTTCTTTGTGCGTGTAAAAGCTTATTATTGATAGCAGATCCCTTTCTAGACTGATGCCTTTGTACTCTTGATCGGTATGGTTTGCCCTGCCATTTGAGCAAAGATCAAAGTTCAATATCTAGTTCATTCCAATGGCTTTTGAACTATCCTGAGAGGCCAAAAGATCTTATGATGCTGGCTGTCTCAGTAGAGATCTGATGTGGACACAGTGGACTTTGTCTTTCAGAGTGGTTAAACTGTCATCAACTAGATATTAGCAAATAAATACAATTATTACAAATGAACAATAATTCTTTGAATAGTTATTCTTTATAACAAAATAAAACATAGCTAGGGACAGGCAAAGTTGTCAGTTTTGGTTTCACTCAGCTTCTCATTTTTTCAATAGTAAGTTCCTTACATTTATATATCAACATTTTTTTTAAAAAAAAAATAAAATAATTGACAGAATTTTAGTGTTAATATTTCCTCTTTTTTGCATGCAATTTTTCATAGCATACATATTTTTGCAAAGCAATTTCCCTAGTGTAATGATTTTGTCGAAGTTATTTTCACTAATATTTGCACTTCCATGCAAACCTTACTATGGTAATCAAAGAAGTGTGTGTGTGTGTCTGTGTGCGTGTGTTTGTAGGATGGCTTCTGTATTTCACTTTTGTGCATTATTTTGAAAATTTGGTAAAGGTAAAGGTAAAGGGAACCCTGACCATTAGGTCCAGTCGTGACCGACTCTGGGGTTGCAGCGCTCATCTCGCTTTATTGGCCGAGGGAGCCGGCGTACAGCTTCCGGGTCATGTGGCCAGCATGACTAAGCCGCTTCTGGCAAACCAGAGCAGTGCACGGAAATGCCGTTTACTTTCCTGTTGGAGCGATACCTATTTATCTACTTGCACTTTGACGTGCTTTCGAACTGCTAGGTTGGCAGGAGCAGGGACCGAGCAATGGGAGCTCACCCTGTCGTGGGGATTCGAACTGCCGACCTTCTGATCGGCAAGTCCTAGGCTCTGGGGTTTAACCCACAGTGCCACCTGCATCCCAAAAATTTGGTAGATACACCTTTAAATGAAAACTGAATCTAATTTCTCCCCAGGTAAGTGCTTTCAGCCCTAGAACTTTTTACTGCTTAGAGAAGTGGGATGAACTTAAGCACATTATAGGACAGGTCAGAATGGATTGCTTTTTGAGAGTATATCCCAGTTGAGTTACAATTTACAATATTCTCAGAGTGAAGAACTGACTGACTTTCTTTGCTAAGCATTTCTCTCTTTTAAAAAATCTGGAAATGGTGTTAGATAGCAAATAGGTACTTGCTGGCAATTTGTGGGCTAAATTGGTCTGATTGCTTTCACTTCTAACTGCTTGCCTTTTGCCCTTTTTTTCTTCTAGTGTTGTGTTGGAGACAGAGCATTAAAAGAACAAAGGAGTACTTAAAAGCTTACACTAAAATGCAGTATTCAGAGAAAGGTTATCATCAGGCTGAGTGTGGAATTGTCTCTCTTAATGCCTCTTTCTTCTTGAACCTCTACTGCACATAGAAAAGTTGGGAATGAAGAAAGATCTTCTTCACTCTACATTTTTAGGTGCAGTGACCTAATTTGCACCTCTTGGGCTAATATACAGATCAGAACATAATTATCCTTTGTATTCAGGACTTATTTGAATTTTGTGATATAATTATTGATTCATAAAGGTACCAAATATGTAAAAAAAAAGATTTCATATTTCAGAAAAAAATAGTTTGGAAATATGCACAACGAGATAAAATTTGTAATTAAACACATAATTTGTGATCAAAGCTATATTATGTATATACATATTTGTGTCTACATATAAACACAGATAACATAAAAATGGGACAGAAAGAATTTATGAATGAACACAAGCAAAAATGTCTAAAATAAATACAGTGTTTCCTGTATTGTACAGGAATTTGTACTGTATAAAGTGTCTTTCTTCTTCTTATCCGGCGATCACTCGTAACCAGGTAAGATTGTCATCCATAAACACAGTTTTAACAATGAGCCCGTAAGTGACTGTGGAGGCCAGTTCTCAATCCACACGTCCTTCCACAGTGTGGACATTGGTTTCCGGCTGGGAGTTGATCACAGTGTGGATTTACAAAGCATGCCTTCCTTTTAGCATGTTTCTCCCTTGCGTCCTGAGTTCAAGTGTCTTCAAAGCCCATGACACTTTTGGTAAAGGCTGTTCTCCAATTGGAGCGCTCGCAGGCAAGTGTTTCCCCATTGTTGGTGTTTATACTACATTTTTTAAAATTTGCGTTGAGACAGTCTTTCAACCTGTTTTGTTGACCACCAGCATTACGCTTTCCATTTTTAAGTTGGGAATAGAGTAGTTACAATTTGAGTGTGTAAATCCATGCAGAGTATGGGGAAGCCCTGCTGTGGAGAGCTATTTTTTTTTTTTTTTTTTTGCCAAGCACATATAGTTGAGTTCCCTTCAGCTACATGTATGTATAATGCTACTCCATTGAATTTTGCCTTGCCAAATAACCACCCAAATCTTCCCATCTCTGAATGAGTCTGCAGATTGGAGGAGATGTCACCTCTGCACTGCTATATCTTATCAATTATCACGTCGTTTTGTTTCTGCCTAACAACATGGTTAAATATTGTTTGTGTTTTTTTCAGGAAACAGAGCTTCATGAATAGCTTCATTATACTTGAGGGAAAACTATTTCCTATTTGTACTGTTAATTTGACTGAATTGTTTTTGTAGGTGAACAAATGATATTACACTGTAATCCTATCCATATCAACATAGATGAATTCATTTCATTGACAATTCTTTGGCTGAATAATGAAAAGCTGGATGAGATAGCCTGATGGTCAAGATGGAATACCTAAATTTTCTCCCAATTACAGTGCAGCTTATTTTGAAGATTTGCTTACTCCCAGGAAAGCAGAAATATGATTGCAGCATTAGAATCTTAATTTATAAAGATACAATCCAAAGAAAATCAAGTATTTTAAAATTCAGCAGATATATGCTGAACAGCTGACTTTCCCATTAAAACTTCTGAACTCTGGCTATATTATATTAGAAAGCACTATCTACAGAAATTTGTTTGCATAGAGAAATAGAGCAATACATCACTATACTGTATCAGCAGTGCTTTCTATGTTTCCCACCTTAAAATGTAAAATTAAGGATGAATTCTAGCTCATAGGAATTGGCCAGAGCATCAAGTTAATCCAATTCCCGCCCCCCTCCTAGTGGTCCTCTCTGTCAATAGTACTGTTAAGCTTCTTCTTTTCTGAACTTCTTGAAGGAGGTTAAATCACAGTGTCATTAATATTTAAGGCACACTAAATGGAAAGAGATGCTTATAAAGTCCAGACATCTTTGTCACTGGTATAATGGTACAAGGAGACAATTTTCCTCATAAGAACAGGAAGATAGTTCTATCTGTTTCATGTTAGATCATTTATCTCTGTTACACTGATGAATTCATTTCATTGACAATGCTTTGGCTGAATAATGAAAAGCTGGATGAGATAGCCTGATGGTCAAGATGGAATACTTAAATTTTCTCTCAATTACAGTGCAGCTTATTTTGAAGATTTGCTGTTCATATGATCCATCACAGATTGGTTTTCTGTTGTAATTTGTATTTGCTGCATGGTTCCTCTGTGCCAGAAACCTGATTACCATAAATGGTTTTCACACATTCTGTTATTCTGTCGTGTGATTGAGGTTGCATTCACACGACAGGTTATTCCATTTCATGCATCCTGGCTGCCCAGGGACGGTGGCAGACCCACAAGGGGAAACAACCGGAATAGGGTAAGCAGCCATTATTACCCTCCCCAACAATAACTGCAACAATAATTAGTGGGGGGTTTTCCAGGAATGGGAATGAAACAAACCCACCTTTGTACTTTGGGATCTCTCTGTGTTTAATTTTAGTTTTTATTCAGTTAAGTCATTTTCCTTTTTCCATTTTGTTTTTGTGTATTATTGATATCCTAAACTTCAATAGATCTAAAAGATCGTGATGGGATACAATGAACAGAGGCAGAAAGAGGGACGGGTCTAGAGAAATGAAATCCTTGAAAAAGACTGGTAAGAGTCAAAATAGGAAGATTTATTCACAAGGAGTGTAGACTATAAAGAAAGCTCAATATGTTTTGATAAGAATCTTCCTTGGGGAAATAAATTCTTGTGCCTTTTCATTCAAGGAAAACAAAACTCTTTGAGATACTTTCAAGAGACTGTCTTCTAGAGAGAAAAGAAAATTCTTTAAATCAACAGCACATAGATCATAATGAACAATTTGCATACTAAGCAAAATGCGGGGGGTGGGGGAGGACTTACAGGAAAAGTACCCAAACCTAATTGGATGAATAAAACCTTTTGCGCCCCAATCTTAAGCACATTTAGTTGAAAGAATGTCCCACTGAGTTCAAGGGAATTTGTGTCCAAGTAAAATGATTAGGAGAGAGAGAGACGATATTAGAGAGGGGGGCAGAGTATATAATGAATGGCAAAAGGAATTTGATTACTGGGAGTTCTTTTTTTTAAAAAAATAGTGTTATATAGTCTGTGATTAAATGTAATTTTTGATCTCTTTGAACTGAATCTGAGTACAATGATAATGACAAAGAAGCATGGGAATAAATCATCTAAGAAGCTCCTTTTTTAAAAAATGTAATTCGCAATATGCTATCATTATACTGCTTGTAAGAGTTCTTGCTGTGCTGAGCCCATTCTTTATGGCATAATGTTTGCTTTTGGTACCATTAAGGTGTTCATATGGAGAAAACCTTTGCTGGCCTTGCCTGAGTCCTCGTTTACTGAGTGCAAGTCAGTTGGCACTGGTCACCCTGAACTTTTTGCCTCCCTACAAAGCCCTGCTATCTAGCTAGGCTGGGTGCTCCGCAAAGCTTGGGATCCTCCTCCCAATGACATGTCCTGAAGTCGATCCCATGCAGCTCAGCATCACTGGACAGTCTTGCCCTTTGCAGAGTGCTAGAGCCAGCCTCTGGGAGATGAAACTCAAGGAGGAAGGAGAAGGAAGGGTAAGAAATGGGTCTATTGCCAGAGACGGTCTTCTCTTGCATTGACAACCTTGACCAGGAGAGCCTAAGAACCAAGAGCCAAAGGGTGACTGCTTCCTAACTCTCAACGCCCTGTCAACTACCTTTGAGCTGGAGAGTGGAGGCCCATCCTCTTCGGCTGCAAGAGGAACGGCAGGAAAAAGCAGTTGCAACTGAAGGAAAGCAGCTCCCCTGTTGCCACAGAATGAAGTGAAACTTACACTGGTCAGCCCAGGATTGAAGATGGACTTCTCTTTCCTTCCGTTGTTTTGGTTTCCTATTGTGACATCGCCCTTTTCTACTATATCATTGGTCATTAGTGTTTAGGGTTCAAAAGCATCCAAGCAAGTCTTGATGAGTACTGAAGGCTCCCTACTTCAGATGTTTGCCTTCCAGGTCCTTCCATCAAAGCAGATGAACAGAACTCTGAACTGAAAACAACTCACCACTGACCATAGATCCCCACCCTATGATTGATGAAATATGCAGTACACAATTGTCACAGGGACAATGATAGACTTTGAAGTTATAACTCTGGTTATGTGAAAGTGCCTTTTGTTAACCCTAGCTTAAGAATCTATCTATCTATCATCTATCTATATATATATATATGTAAGAAATACAAAGGATGAGCATAAAACACCCCAAGTGCATTGATTTCAATGGGGGCAGTGGTGCAGATGTAGCTTAAAGATGCTTAACTTTGAATGGACTGTGCCATGAGTTGTTTGCTATCTCTAACGAACGGTTATTTATTTAATTCTTACTCATAGCCCAGCCCTAACCAAATGATCGCAGGTTGGGTTACAAAATCAAAAACAAATGCTGATTTCCTTTAAATGATAAAATAAAGGCATGGAAGCCTCAAATATACAAAACATTATTCATTATTGCTAATAAATACCGTATATCAACAAAATTTAAGGAGACTGAATGGCTATGGAAGCTATTGGATGAGTAGCAAGTTGTGTTACAAAAGTAGGCAGGCTGAGAAGATTGTGCTGACAGTATGTGTCAAACAACTTTCAGTTGCACTTAAACCAAATAATACCCTGTTCATACAAAACTGTATGCTATTGTATGCTATCAGCTTGCTGTAGAATCCAGAGCACTGGTACAACATCAGTTTGGTTCAAACTGTCTGCATTTCTCTGTCTAGGTTGACTTAAGGAACAAAACTATCAACTTCCTGGCATCTTCTCAATAAGCATATTTTAAAATCATTTTATGATATGCCTCATCAAGCTGCTGCTTCATTTCTTAGAGCTGTGTTTGGATTTACTGCTGAATCCAATTACAGTGTATTATCATAAAAAGCATCAAAGTGAAAATTATTGATGGTGCTTGTTTAGTGAGCGTGCAACTGTTAATCCTAAATATAAATATTTTAATGGCACGATTTCTCACCACTACAGATGAGGAAAGAGACATAAAGCTTGTAACGTGGCATGAAAGACCACATAATTCCAGATAAACCTTGTTCTCAGGAAAAGTACAGTGCTTTCAGTGACATATGAGTGAATTATAAATTTGCACATTTACCGTCTATGGTTATCCTCGAACTTGAGAACAGAGAAAAAGCGATGTGCAGCTATTAGAGCTGAAGGATGTGAATTCATTTCCTCTGCAAGAAATAAAAATAAAAAATCAGCATCCGAGGAAATCATTAGTTGTATTTGCAACACACCCTTCAACCCTAACGTTCACTGTGAGGTATGCAACATTTCATCAAACACTGTTCATTAGAATACAGTGGTACCCTGGTTTTTGAACTTAATCTGTTCCAGAAGTCCGTTTTTAAACCAAAGCATTCTTAAACCAAGACAGGCTTTCCCATAGAAAGTAATGCAAAATGGATTAATCCATTCCAGACTTTTAGAAACAACCCCTAAAACAGCAATTTAACAAGAATTTTACTATCTAACAACACCATTGATCCATAAAATGAAAGCAATAATCAATGTACTGTACTATAAAATCAATAAAACATTATTGTAGATGATAAAAATTAAAAATCCTTTTTTTTCTTACCTGCACTGATGATAGTCATTGTTTGGATGGGGGGCTTTTACCCATTTCTGCAGTCGCACAATCAATCAATCAATCAATCAATCAATCAGTAGCTGAACTGGGATCCACACAGATCCCCCCTGCACACTGCTGTGGGAAATGCTCCCTAGAGCGTGCGCCTCCCACAGCGGCATGGAGTTACATGCCTGCCAACCAGCTGGCTGGTGGGCACGCAGCTTCCCTCCCTTGCTGCTGCGGGAAATGCCATGATGACCCCCTTTTCCGCTGCTGGACAAGGGAAGTGTGGCACTCAAAATGGAAGTGCACCCCTAAACGGAGTATGTTCAGATTCCAAAAAAAGTTCATTAACCGGAATACCTTCTTCTGGTTTTGAAGTGTCAGTGTTCCAAATAGTTCATGAACTAGGTTGTTGGTAGACTGAGTTACCACTGTACAGAAGTTGAAATAAAAATCATGAAACCAGTAAACATGATTAGAATCCTTTTTTAAAAAAAATAATACAGCAGAATTGAACTAGTCCTTAGACCAACCCTTTCCATAGGACTGAACAGTAGGCATGTAAAAGCTGTTAATAAAACTTGTATCCAGTGTGAGAGAGTTCCACATCCAGAGTGCTATCTCAGAGAAAGTTATAGTCATCGATAGAACCAGAAGCAGGGTTTCCCCAGATGATCTTAAAAGCTCAGTTCAGCAGGTAACAGGTGCTCCTTGAAATAGTTGGGCCCCAGGCCGTTTGTATACCAGTGATGTCAGCACCTTAAATAGCACCAGGTTATCAACAGATAAAACGAATAGCACTCACATGTTGCTTCCGCCACATCTTTCATTTTCACATAATGCCTATCATCAACATACTGTGATTTAGCTGGATGTGCTTACAGTATTTGATGAATTCTCCTTCCTTTCCTTTCCTTCTCATTTTGCATACAGCATTCTTGCTATATAAAATGTGTGCTGCTCTGCATAACAAGGATTCCTAAACTAAGCACCCTGGAATTCTTTCTGATGACAAAGGCACACCAGTCTATAAGGCAGTGCTTTTTTTCCTGGGGGCACCCAGGAGTACGCATACCCTTAAACATTTTGTGCATCTAAGTTTGGCCACATTGAGGGGCAGTACCGGTATTTCAATATGAGTAGGAAAATGAGAGTACCCCTAAACATTTTTTTAAGGAAAAAAAGCACTGCTATAAGGTATAGACTGGTAGAAATAAACTCAGGTTCCCCAAACCAATTGAGTAGCACAGCTCATAATGACCTTGAAAGAGGACTCAAGTGTCATGGCTAAGCCCAGTTAAGTGAAGGCAATTGATAAGGAAATCTATAGGATTTGACTGCATGTTCTAGAGTATATTCAGCAGGATCAAGGAGCAATTACTATTTTTTAACAATTTCAAGCTTCGGGTAGTGAAATTACATTACTAAATTGCCTCCCTCACGTTAGAGAAAAAAAAACCCTTCCCTGCCAGTTGAAAGCACCAGGTCAGGAAGATGGGCCCTCTAGCCTCCCCCACCAATCTTCAATGTGCAAGAGTATTTTTCATGGGAAACATTCGAAGACAAACTCCCTGCACTGGTATAAACCAAGAAAAGCATTGCCCCTTGATTCTGCTAAATATAACTCTGCAGTGGTCCTTACTTCTAAATAAACTTAATAGTGCCTACAGTGAGGGATGAAATAGGGTGGGGACCAGAAGGGCAAGACCTAATATGAAACTGGATTAAAACAGGCCACATCTGTTACTGTACTTTCCATAGCTGAATTCGCTGTGCTGTGAATCATAGAATTGTAGAGTTGGAAGAGACCCTGAAGGTCATCTAGCCCAACTCCCTACAATGATTTCCACCCCTTTTCTTTTCTGACTATTATTCATTTGACAGGTCAGTGACAGCCTGTATGCTGCCTCCTTCCTCTTTTGTGAAATTTCCTCACAGCTTCTTACGCAGAAAGAAGATAGAGGACGGTTTATAAATGACATTTTCAAAGTAAACAATAAATGACTTTCTAACAAACGTAGTTGGTCTCTAAGGTGATACTGGAAGGAATTTTTTTATTTTATTTTATCCTGGACACTCGTGAACATAAAGGTCAATCTCTCCATCACAACCAGCACCAACCAACCCACATCATGAACTCATTATAGGGACACATGGTCAAGTTCTTACTAAGGGGGAGGGGGTGGAATTAGACATGCCCTTGATCCATAATAGGCAATTACACATCTTGTTTTTCCTAAGCTAATCAGAGGCACAGAACATCCCAATTCTTACTAGGCAGGCAGCACATGCAGAGGGTTCTTCACAAGCTGGGAGCCTTAGAAAATTATTCCCATTTGCATCTGGGATGCACTTTCAGATGGGTGAAGGTTATGTTTACATTTCAGTGATGACAAACAAGGGTTTCTCTATCTTTCTCTTTTTAAGCTAGCCATCATTCCACAGGAACATAAGAACATAGGAAACTGTCCTATACTGAATCCAGCTGTTTTTGAACTACAACTCCCATCATCCCTGACCACTGGGTCCTGCTTGCCAGAGATAATGGGAGTTGTGGTCCAAAAACAGCTGGAGACCCAAGTTTAGGAGACCCTGATCTAGCTCAAAGCTATCTACATGGACTGGCAGTGGCTCCCCAGTCAAGGAGTCTTTCCCAGCCCTAACCAGAAATGCCGGGGACTGAACTTAAGACCTTATGTATGCAAATCAGATACTCTATGTCTGAGTCATGGTCCCTCCAAGTGATGATTTGACTGTGTTCAGCAGTCTACTTCCATTCTAATGGAAAGTGTGGGTCTCTAGCCCTTGGGAACACCACGATGCAAGTGTTGTTCTAAAATACATTGTTGGGGAATTGAAAAAATGTCAGCCTCTATTGCGGTTGGTTGGGCATACTCCTTGGAGAAGGAAGTTTCTATTTTTATTATTTTAGCATATTGACCCTCAAATTATTTTACCAACAGGAGTCTTTTTTGTCTCCACAAGGCATGCCTTCTTTAGTGTGCTTGGGTAGAGAAACAGTGACATCTAGACTGTCTTCCACTTAAAGGTAAATGCATGAAACATCAGCAAACTTTAGAACAGTTCTTGCCATGCCTGAGGTAATCTTGGAGCTGGGTTAAAATGGTACACGATTTAATTGTTATTAACTAAGAATGATTACTATTGAAGCAGAATTGATCCATTATCTGTTCCTGTCCATTAAGTCACCCAAGCTGAACACGTAATTCTGCACAAGCGTTTCAACTTGTGGCATTCTGTCTGTCCTGGGGGGACTGTATTGATTAAGGGAAAGAAGCCAGATGTTGGAAGTCAGGATAGAAATGGCAGCACTGAATTAAAATAATATGCAAATGCTGACTTAGTTACTTCCTTAGCAGCATCAGCGCTCAGAGAATTTAAACAAGTCACTTAAGTGGCAACATTGCCAAGTATTGGTGCACCTACTGGGACAAAAACACCAGACTTTTCTATTTGCAGATTTGCATATTAGCCTTCATTTATTTATGCATTGTGATTCTCCTCATTGTCGCACAACAATCATTAGTCTGCAACTATATTCAAGCTAAAGAACTCTGCCTTTCCCATCAGGATAACTTTTTTTTGCTTGTGAATGGTGAATGCATTTTAAATATAGTGTTATGTGCACCATATTTTCCTGAGGGGGAAGCAAAGTTTCAGTGGCAGTGTGTGCCAGAGTTGGGCTCCCTGGTAGAGCCAACATAATCTTTGCTTAGCAGGACAATGGACCAAGAACTCAAAACCAGATCCTGAGGGAGAGGGAGAGATGGAGGGGGTCTCTGCATCACAGTGCACGCCTTCAGTTTAAAAAGGCATAGTTTCCAGTTCTCACTCTCACTCTCTCTGTCTCATTCTGTCTTCCTTTTGTAAATTGCAGGGTTTTTTGTACCTTCTTTCAGTCTAGAACACACACACATCGCCAGCCTCCCTTCCTCAATCAATGAGGCTCAGCTTCTTAAAGCCAATAGTTCTTACATTCCAGCAGTTCAAGATACCTTTCTGTAAAAGAGCCCATCTTCTAACAAGCAGACCCCTTGAAGAGATTATTCACTAAACCAGTCATCTTGGACTCTTTTGTCCGAACCTCAGAATCATTCACAGCACTCAGGCAGCAAACTCATAACAATGATATGTAACTAAGTATTACATATCCACACTGTTGCTGATATTGATGTTGCTGATATACTTTTCCATGTATAAGACTATGTTTTTTAATTGAAAAATCATGTTCAAAATTATGGGTCATCTTATACATGGGTAGTGCATTGTGGGGACATGGGATTGGTTGCTGCCACGGGTTGGAGATTATTATAAGTGGCTGCGGCAAGGGCTGGTGTTGTTTGGCTGTTGATACAGCAAGTGGGCGGGCTATTTGTTGCCTTTTTTGGAGATGGGACAGAGGATAGGTTGCTTAGGCGACATGAGCGAGCAGGATTGTCAGTCTGGCGGGTGAGCATTTTTCATTTTTTGACATTCCCCCCTAAAAAAAGCTCAACAACTCAACAACTTTGGGCAATCCTCCCCCCAAAAAGCTCAACAACTTTGGGGAATCCCCTCCATTTTCTGAATTTTGAGTCCCCCCAAATAGTTGTGACTCTTTAACTGAACAATATTCCCTGCCTATGGTATACATGCTATACTGCTCCAGCCTTATCAGCATATGCTCCTAGGATATCACCTGCTTCGCATTGGTGTGGTCTGGCAACAACAACATGCACTTTTTGTGTGGCAAAGTAGCAGGTACCAGGATGCAAGCCTCTCTTCCCCTGTAAGCAAGGCCATTCAGAAGCCTCTTGTTGATGTCTCTTGAGCTCATCCTTGGCTAGCCTCTTCCTCCATGGGTCAGAGCCTTCATCCACTCTCAGCAACTGGGGCCATCCCTTCAGAGCATCCTCCTATGAGACTTGTGGGCTGACCCAGATCTTCTTCCACATCCTGCTTATCCAGCACAGGTCTTCAACTCCTGACCCCATCCTTTAAGCAAGCGTTTTGATACACCAAAACGTGCAAGTACAGCGTCAAAACAATTGCAGAAGAACAAAATCCCATAGATAGCTGAGTTCCAATCCATGAATTACTCCAGAAAGTATGGAGCAGGTAATTCTGTAAAAGGATTTGAACAGACTGAGCTTCTCAAACAAAAAGCTTTACACAGTCTTACTGTTTGTGGGTGATGGGGAGGGCTAAGCAGATCCAGGTGCAAAAGTTGTCTCATAAATGTTTCTCTCTAATATGCTGTAGTTGTGTCTCTCAAACCTGGCTTGCCTTTCATGAAGCCTGCAATTTGTTTATGTGAGAGAGACAGTAAACTTTTGAATATTTAGTTATTTAAATGCAAAGTTCACTTGTTCTGTATTGTATCCTAGAAAAGTGAAGAGTTTTGTTTTGGCTGGATCTTTATTGGATCAATTCTTTGAGTTAAACCTCACATGAGCACAAAGGCATGCAGATCTGTTTCCTAATGCATTAAAATATATAAATCAGGTGTTCTGTGAAATTTGACAAGACAATATTCATTTATTTTTGTAGGGATGTTGAATGTTTTTGATATTTCCATTTCAAACGAATATATTTCTTGTCACATACAGCTTGCATTTTTGCACCAATGTTATATATAAAAATGCACACATCTGTGATGTCTTGAGTAAGGCAAGAATTGGGAACTGTGACTATTAGGGAAAATACATGGTTTGTTAGTGACCTGGGGAAAAAATGCATTTTTGTGAGAACAATGGTGATGGTTCAGATTTGTCAAAATGCCAAGATCATCACTGCACATGGCAGGACAGGGGTAGGGCGCTGGATCTGGCGTGCTTTCCAGATCCAGAATCTTCCCACCTTCTGGAGGTGGCTTTGAAAGGTAGGTGGGACTGTCCCCCTCTCAGTCACCTGATGTCATATGGAACTAGATGATTCTTCCTTTCTTCTTTTGCAGCCACAGCTTGAATATAGGTTCTGCCTACGAAGAAAGATTATGATAAATACTTAAGCCAGGCTATGAATGAAAAATCTGGATTTGTAGGTGTGGCTTACCTTTGAGTCATGCAAAGAAAGGAAGAATCAGCAGCACAGTTTAAAGTGTAGTCCTGAGACTTCCTAGGAAGTTGAGTCACCTTACATCACTTCTCCCAAAACAGAATTCAAGGCATTATTCAAGTAAACATTTAAATAAGACACACCTTGCAGAAACCTCAGCAAAATGTATCTGCCAATATTGTGTTACTAAAATAACCTTGGTATAAATTAAGCATGGAGGAAGTATTCAGCAGCTCAGCCTAATTGTTTTTAACTTTCAGTACTAACAACGGGAACCTACAAATGAGAATGTTTTGTCCCTGAAGAAGTATTGAGCTATATTCACAAACTATTCTGAGAACAGTTTTTTTTTATAAGAAAAGCAACAACCCAACACTTTTGTCAGTCATGAACAATATTGACAATATGGTTAAAAACCCCATCATTGGCAAGAACACAAGTGAAACTTCTCACCTTATCATCTTTCCCCTCCCTGTATACTTTCCTTACATGCCCTCTGAAAGAACAGGTACACAGCTTGGGATACTTTTGGATCCTTTGCTTTTGCTTGAAGATCTGTTGGTATCAGGGGTTGCAGAGTGCCTTCCATCAGCTTGGGCTGGTGGGCCAGCTGTGCCCCTATCTGGACAGGGATAGCCTAACTTCTGTTTTCTATGCTCTGATAACCTCTAGTTTTGATCACTGTATCACATCATATGTAGGGCTGCCTCTAAATAAGTTTCAGGAACTTCGGTTACTGCAGAATTCAGCAGCAGGGTGCTCAATGGGGCAAAATTAGTTTCTGGGCCTAATTCAAAGGGCTGGTTTTGATCTATAAAGCTAAAATGGCTTAAGACCTTAATACCTCAAGGACTGCCTATCCCCATATGAATCAACTCAGACCCTGTGATCATCATCTGAGGTCCTCCTTCGTGTGCCCCCTCCATGAGATATCTGGAGGTATGCTTACCTGTCACCATCATTATATATATTTTAGGTGCCAAGCAAAATCTTTGTTAACCAAGTCTTTGCATTTTATCTATTTGTGACATTTTAGAAGTAGGCAGGATGCTTTTAATGTATTTCTCTTTAATCTTGGTTTTAATGTATCTGTGTGGGTTTTATTGTCTGTTTATCTGATTGTAAATTACTTTGTATTGCCCAGATTTAGAAGAAGAAGAAGAAGAAGAAGAAGAAGAAGAAGAAGAAGAAGAAGAAGAAGAAGAAGTTAACTTCATCACATTAAAATGAAAGAGACTAATCTGATTGGAAATCTCAAGAATGCTAGAGCTGAAAAGGGAAAAAGATATTTTTACAAATGTTAATATTCTACCCAGCATTCCAGACACCATGTTTACCTGTGCCCTAGTGAAAGAACTACTCTAACCTATTCTCTAACGCATCTCAGGCTCCATCTGTTCCATACATTTAAAGCAGTGTCATTCTACTTTAAACAGTCATGGTGAATGAATCTAGGGAACTGTACCTTTTTAAGGGCGTTGAGAGTTGTTAGGAGATCCCTATTCCCCCACAGAGCTAAAGCACCCAGAGTTCCCTGGGAAGAGGGATTGATTGTTAAACCATCATGAAAATTGTAGCTTCATGAGTGGAATATGAATTATTGTGTATTTTTTAATTTAATAAAATTATCAGTTATTGTGGGAAGATTTCTGGTGGGCCAAAGACCCATTTATTGCAGGTTTCTGTGTCCAGACATGTCCCTGTTCTGTCCTGTTTTTACTGTATGGTCCAAGCAATGGGAGCAAAGAAGCCATTTGTGTCTGCTAACAAACAGCATATGCCCATTTTGCTAGATTAACTGCAAGGCCTTCTGGCCTGCTTCTGAAACCAGAGTGTTTCTAATCCTCAAACTACTGGAGTAAATAGCAGAGTAAAGCGACAGAGACTCAAAGGCAGAAAAGGGGATTATAGCAAAAAATCCAAGAGAGAATGCATATTAAGCTTAGCAAATGGAGTGCTTAGCATTGGAAATCACAAATGAGGAGAATAATTGTATGCAGGGATCTATAGATTTTGGCTGGCATTGGTAGCAAGGCTAAAAAATGGGGACTTGCCTCTGAGACTTCAGCTCAAACCCAGACAGATGGCAGGATCTCATCCTTTGCATACCCAGTTTCTGAGGTACTTTGAAACTCTAGTATGACTGCAGAGTTTTCCCCACTTAGAAGAAGCAAAGGGTGATTCCTCCCACACTCAGCCTTTTAGTGTGACTGGGGGGGGGGCATCCTTCTACCCAACTTGTTGCTGTGGAGGCAGAGTGAGATGTTTCATCTGCTCTGCTTAGTCTTAAAGACTTTCAGCATTCTGCTGAAGACCAGTGTGACTGAATGGAGGAGCCTTCATCTTCCCATCCAGTTCAAGCCTCTGGATTGTTATCTAGTCAGCCACACTCAGAACAGATGCATTGAAATTAAACTAACTTAGATGCATTAATTACTATGTGTCAAACTCTAAGTAGATCTTAATTGGATACAACCCCAACATATACAATAAAATATTAAAACCATAAAAGCAATACAGTGTGATCATTAAAATGACTGGTTAATCAAAAACACTTGATCATCATGCTTTGTTTTGTGTTTGTCAGAGGAAGAAAGGATGCTATTGTTGTGACTGTTCTAAGAAAAGCTAGCAACTCTTGACTTCTCTTTTCCTGAAACTGTTTCCATTTTCACTGGTCATTATAAGAACTTGTTTTTTAACACTCCACCCAACTAGTGTCTGTATTTGCTCCCCCCCTTCCCCCCAATATCCTTTCCTTTTGTGTCAGGTCTTATTATTGATCTTTGTAGGTGCTGTGAGTCTTTTTTTGGCTTTAAAAGCAAATAAATCAAAAAATCAAAAAATCTGCACATGTCCTTTATACCACTTCCCAGCAATTTGGCATGCCTACATCAGGAATCCCATCCAAGAGCAGAGAGTAATTTTCTATAAAAGGGACTTTTCCAATGTGTCTTTAAAAAAAAAAAAGGAAAATGTTGAACTGCAGTATTTTCATTCAAAAGTTCATTCCTCTTGTTCTTAAGGAGACTGGAGCTGGAAACAATAGTTGTGTTGACCCCATAATACAGTTAGGCGATGCACAAAGTAATCCCATTTCTTTAACTCTAGCCTCAAGGAGGGCCATGATTTCTTCTTCTTAAGTCTCTTTCCATCTGTGTTCAACCTTCCATGTAAGGAAGGAGATTGGGAAACAGTGGACATTCTGTTCATGTCCCTCAAGTGCTGTGACTCATCCTTTTTCCGCAGTTGTTTTTGCCTGAGGGGACCCGGCTGCTAGTACTTACTGCTTTCTTCTCTCTCTTCTGCATCAATGAAAACCAGCCAAGATTGAGACCCTTGTTTTCAGCCATCTGGTCTCCCATTACATTAATAAAAAGGCAACAACTCTTGGAGGACTTAATTATTGTTTTTTTAAAAAAATGTTGTCTTTTTTCTGTATAAAAAAAGGCACACACGCAAATAGCTAGAGATATTAATCAAGCATTACTAAAAGTCCATAACATTCAAAAGTTAGAGAACAGAAGGGAAATTACATAATGATATTGAATGCTGAAGATTGCAATGACGAACATTGCAAGGAACTATTCTCAGCATGGCACTTTGTACTGAATTATTATATTAATCAGGATTCAATGACAATATTACACTGAACTCTAGATGATGTACTTCTGATAAGGCAGGGGTGTTCTGTGCAAACCCAGTGGAGGAAGCAGTTCTTCTACATACACTAAGAAGGGCCAAATGGTTGTATTTAATGTTCTTGTTGGGTTTTTAAAATAACAGATAAAGCAGATGTGATCAGTATTAGGATATAGAGATTATAGTGTACAAAGAGCGGTTAGACCCCATCTCCACTGTGCCATATTCCACTGACCCCTGACTCCACCCCATTTGCTATTTATTGTGGGGAAGAAGCTGCTTATTAGGGCAGCTGTTATTGCTATTGAGGTTTCCCCTTCACAAACCCATAAGCCTCCTATTCAGTGCTATTTTTCTAGATATTTTTCTAGATAGGTGCCAGAACTCACTATGAATGGCTCCCTTGTTCTCTTATAATGGCAATGGAGCCCACCTGAGAAATGCCAGAACTGAGTTCCTGTGAGTTCCAGCTGAAAAAAGCCCTGCTCCTATTTGTTTTTCTTATATCTTCTTATGCTCCAGATGAATTGGGCCCCACCCAAGATGTGTCTGTGAGAAAGAGTGATGGCCAATTAGTGACTAATCATCTGTTCCTTTTTTTAAAGGAATATGGCATTCAGTTACATATCAAGTATACTGGCATGCCAGATCAAGTGACCTTATCTTGTCCAACTATTTTAAATGTCTTTATGAGTTGTGTGCCTCATGTTTGTATAATTTCAGCTGCTTTGGCAGCACTGGGAGACCTGTTGAACTTCCAACACAGCTGACATTTCCATTAGAAGAGTTGACAACTTTGAAGGTTAAATGACACATAATTGAGCCAAACGGATATTCCTTTCATAAAAATATAATTTAGCTTCACTCTCGAGTGACATCTGCAGCCTTGCAATGTCTGGATTAAAAGTTTCTTATCACATATACCAACTGCTTTCTTTTACCGTTTCACTGTAGGCAAAGCAACCATAACAAATGTCTGTACCAAAACAGGTATAAGTAAAAAGACCATGGACTTTATGAAACTTGGAAAGAAACTAATAGAATACTATGGATGAAGATTTAAAAACCACATATTCATCATATTTGATTCAAATATCCTACATTCAAAAAGACTGTTTCCACAAGTTGTTCAAAGGTTTTATTTAAAGATGAGGCATCTTCTAAATGAATGATCAAACTTTGCAGGATGAAAACATGCTGGTGGGGTGGAAGACAAGAAGATCAGCAGTAGGTGGAAAGTCAATGACAGGTAGAGCCACCACTGGACTAGTCATAAGTAGGCAGGTGAGGGGGCTGGCTGAAGATAGAATGAAGGCAAACAGAGGTTGGGGGAGCACTGCCCTATTTGTCCTAAAGCACGAGCTTTCAATACCCCTATGGCTATCTTTACAATGTCATCCATAGGGATCTATCATTAATTTTCACCAATGACCCAAGACCCTGTTCTGACTCCCATCCAAAACTAGACAGCAGAGGTGTTTTATGTGTAAGCAAAGAAGTAAACTTTTATTACAGCTTTCTAACTGATATGGACTTAGCAGCCAGGAAAGAGCAGGTACTAGTGTGGGTGTTCTTACAAGGCAAAGGAGTTGCAACAGTAAATCCAGTCTGACAGCAAAGGCCAGAGTTCAAGAGTGCAAGATCAGTAGCAAAAAGTTCCAAGGGTGTGTGAGTGCTGTAGCATTGTTTCAACAAGTTTTCCTGCCTCCCTACCAGGCTCTTAAGCAGGGATGGAAACTCGTGAGAAACCCTATTCCTTCAACCATTCCTGGCTAGGAGGCTAGTGCTTCCTTGAGGGCAGTTAGAGGGGGAGGGAGCACAGGGGCAGTTGCCCTGGGAACAAAATTGTTGTTGTTTAGTCGTTTAGTGGTGTCCGACTCTTCATGACCCCATGGACCAGAGCACGCCTGTCTTGTCATGGTGAAGGGGCTTGAATAACTCAGAGAAGTTATGAACTATGCCATGCAGGGCCACCCAAGACTGACACGTCATAGTGGAGAGTTTTGACTAAATGTGATCCACCTGGAGCAGGAACCGTCAAGCCACTCCAGTATCCATACCAAGAAAACTCCATGGACAAAAACAAAATTGTTAGGGGCACACAATTTCAACACATAATTCTTCCTCAATACAGCTGTGCACTTCCATCACGGGGTTCCATTGAAAACAGCTTTCCATGTGAACCAGGAAATGACCTTTCCAGACAACGGATTGACTGCATTTAATTAGTTGAATGCATATTCTGTCCATTTTCCTCACTCCCACCCACTGCCGACATATGCTATGACACTGTTTGAAGGGGATGAATCTTCTTCCTTCTCTTGATACTTCATCCCGCCTCATCCCCTTTTGAATCCTTACTGCATCCTCTGGTGTTCTTCATTCCTGCTCTGAATCCAAAAGCCCAGAGGGAACCATGACAGCCCCAGATATTAAGTACCATTTACAAATGGCCATCATATAAACAAGGCAAAGTTCCTATTCACTTGCCTCTTCTTCCTCCCTCATCACTCCTCTCCCCTCCACCCTCTTTCAAACATAGGTATTTGATGATGGTGATGATTTCTGTTGCACCTACTTTCCCAGTCTGTAGTGTGACTGCAGCATCTCATGCTTCCCATGGGAAGACCAGGTTGGCTGGAACCTTGCGAGAGCAAGCAGATAAGCCCTTATGCTTTCCACCTCACAAAATTTCCTACAATTTCTTTCCCCGTCCTTTCCATTGAGGAGGAGCGGTGGTGACAATATTGAATAAGAAAATCCTTATAAACAACCGTTTTGGTTTTTTTTAATAAATGGCGGTGCAAGAAGAGGAAAAAGGGAATTGGATTTTCATGTGTTCCACAATGCTGATTCCACATTGATTTTTGTATTATGAATGATAATCAAAAACAACAAATATTTGTGCCCAGGCTCTGTAATAGAGAGATGACTCCAGTTTAATTGGGTTACAAACTTTATTGGTTTAACAAAAAGGATGTGCAGCGTGATGAGTTTTTCAATCCATTAAGCTCCAGACCCAGGAGGGATGCTCCTTTGACCAGCCTCACCAGGGATAGAGAGCCTCTTGCTCTCCAAATAGCCCCTCTTGGCTTTGCTAAGATAATTATTGTATGGACTGTACTTAACATGCCCACTGATGGGGTGACAGTAAAATAAATGAGTGCTTTAGTCATTTGATTGATAAATAATCTAGAACAATTCAAGCCATATCGTCTTAAAAAAAAAAAGCCTGATAGTTTAATGCATAACATAAGCTTGTGCATTGTTGTTTACTGTAATTCACATGTGCAAGGTATCGTTCCATTGGATTAACCAGAGTGACTATGCTTCGAACCAGACAAGAATGTTGGTATAAATGCACTGTCATTAAACCTATATTATATTGCTTCTTTCTGATGACTGCATTTCACTGTGGGGTGAAGTGAGTTCATGTAGCAATTAATAAATGTATAAAGCATTTTGGGGATGAAAGGCTCTCCATTAATGCAAGATCATTATCATTACTGCAAGAAACACTATTCTCATAGCCTTTGTAGTCTTGTTGGAAGTAAAAAGTTTTTTTAATATTTTTTTTTAAAGCATCTCTAAACTTCAAAGTAAGTTTGATCTGACTTTACATATCCATTTGCATCCCAAGATAACTTTCAAATAAGTAGCTAAACCTTTTAACCTGGCTGGCTTCCATCTATAGCTCAGCCTCATTCCCAGCTCTCTGCCGTGCCTATAACAGAGACCTCCCTTCTTACTCTGAACATTTCTGTAGTGGAATTCAGTGATCTTCTGCTCAAGTGGACCTTCAAGCCAACTTCTACTCTGTCTCGAGAGACCATTAAGTCTCTGGGGCTCATTTTCAGGAGAACTAAGAAGCTGTGAGGGACAAAAATCACCCCTTCCCTCAAATCAGCAGATGTTCCTGCTGAACCAAAAGCCCTTCAGTGAGAGCAAGGGCCCCAACTGGGTCCTTATTTGCTTATCATCTTAGTATTTTGCTTTTCTTTTTCCTCTGTGTATTAATTTAAATGGTTTAGGAAGCAGAAGTTTGTTATTCAGGCTCATTCACTGATCCATTTCCGTCCCACTGGCACTTGGAACGAGTGCTCCTAGAAGTAATATTTCAGTGTTGTTATCACCAGAACTCTCTTTTATATGTATGGTAGTTTGAAGAGCATTTCTACTGCTTTGCTGGGGTTTGGACTATGAGTCTATGCTTGGTGGGTACCATTCTGGACTGCAACCATTTTGATCTTACTGCCACAGATTGTCACACAATGAATGCCTGTTGGGTAGCAACTAGGAACCCTTTATTTGAATTTCTGTTCCAGCACAGGCCTCTTGAAACAGCTCAGTGAAACAAAATACTTTAATAATTTTCCAATAGGAGAAAGTGGTGACATGGAAAAATAAATAAATGGGGCTGGGGGGAGAACAGACTATACATATTCATGAAAACTAACGATTATTTTTTATAAAATAATTTATGAATTACCTTCTATATGTGTGTCAAGGTGATTAACGAATGTATCATAAAAACAGCTAAACCTCATTTTAAAAACAATACCAAAAAGTCACTGAAGAGAGGTTGTTAAAAAGTGCAATATGGACATCTAAGGCAGAGACCTTTTTACCCAACTGAAGAAGCCGTTGAAACTAGGATTGCCATACATCCAGAAATTTCCGGACATGCCAGGAAATCAGACACCTAAAATGGCACCCGGGGAAAATTTTTGAATTTTAAGAGATGTCAGGAATCTCCAGGATGTGTGGCAACCTAGGGTTTTTTTTTGTTTTGTTTTCTGGGGGGGTTTCGGTTTCTTCGGCGGAGTCCAAAAACAGGATGAGTGGAAAGGAATGGCTCTCTGTTTTAAGAAATACTACTATTCTGTTTTAATACTACTATTCTGTTTTAAGAAATACTACTATTCCTTCACAACACCCTAACTCTCCTGCTCAACTCCATAATGTCTTTTAGCTTGAGATTGCATGCTGTGAGCCAGACTTCTGGGTGTCTGGGTGCCTGTGTTTGTTTTTCAATATAGTTGTTGAATGTGTGAGGAACACTGCTTCATATTCTGGAACCTGACAAACAAGAAGCTTTGACTGAAAGCCTGTGTGAGAATTGTGTCTCCCAGGGGGCCACTAGGGGGCGCATTGGAAGATGGCCGACAATACCATCTCTCTGACCCACACGGGGTAATTAAGAGGCTGTTATGGGAGTAGGCAGCCTCCCTTGTTGCCCCAAGGAAATGGGGAACACTGCCCTTGCCTGCTGTGCCCATAAATCACCCCCTAATTCGAAAGAAGGGGGTGAGGGCCCTAGGCAGAATGCCCCCATGTGGACCTCGGCTCTCCTGGACACTGTCTCTGATCGCGCACTAGTTGCAGCAATTTGGAATAATTAATTACAAAAGAAGCAAATGCACATATTTCAAGTGAAGAAGGGGAGTGAAGTCTGCTAATTTAAGTGACCTCTGCGAAAGAAGGCGACGGGTTGGAGAAACAGGAATATTTTACGATGAAGATACACCAAAGGCTGGGTATGTTGACAACGGGACTGAATGGGGGGGGGAACCTTTTTTACTTTCCTTCTATGTGATTTACAAGAACCCCTCCTCATTAGAATCGTCGGTTGAACTGACCCAAGCAGGATGATTAAGGTCTGTGTGGAGATAAACTTTAACCAAAAGTATGCTTTATGGAGATCGAGAAGCAATAAGAGCTTTTGGAATGGCGCAGCAATTAATTCGGAGTCAACATCTTGCCAAAGGATTTATAGCCGGGAGGAAGAACGGACTTGTTTTCAGACTGCATCCTAGTGAATCTCCTCAGAGGTTTTGAGAAAGGAGGCAGATTGGTGAAGATTAATGACGCTAAGACTGTTTTGATGTATGGAAGTGATGTTATATGGAAAACGTCTGGATATGGCTACTGGGAAAAAAAATAATATCCACGCAGGATTACAAACTGTTCTAACCAGCTTGTGGAGACTATCAGAGGTCACAAAGAGAAAGGAAAAATATATGAAAATAACAACAAGAGATGTGGAAAAATAATAAGAAAGGACTGGATAGTACTGTGAACATCATAAGGTTAGATTTGTGGACATTAAAACAGCAGTAAGAAGCAAGAAGTTGATTGGATCCCCTTCGGAACTTGAAATATGGGTACCCCCAACAAAAATTTAAAATTCGGCTGTGTAATTTGGAATTTATGTAATTTGGTTTGATTTGATGTGATTGGTCGGTTAATAAAAAATTATTCTTAAAAAGAGAATTGTGTCTCCCAATCAGTTGAAAAGCATTATGGCACCAAAAAGCGACAAAGCACTGAAAAGA
Organism: Podarcis muralis; assembly: GCF_964188315.1. NCBI lineage: Eukaryota > Metazoa > Chordata > Lepidosauria > Squamata > Lacertidae > Podarcis > Podarcis muralis. The sequence continues at coordinate 86,079,863 of NC_135657.1, read as the reverse complement.
AAATGTAAGTATACCTGTTTTAGAAGAGGTAGAGATGATTTCAAAATATGTAAACCAGGTACAGTGGTACCTCAGGTTAAGTACTTAATTCGTTCCGGAGGTCCGTTCTTAACCTGAAACTGTTCTTAACCTGAAGCACCACTTTAGCTAATGGGGCCTCCTGCTGCTGCCGCCACGCCACCGGAGCACGATTTCTGTTTTTATCCTGAAGCAAAGTTCTGAACCTGAAGCACTATTTCTGGGTTAGCGGAGTCTGTAACCTGAAGCATATGTAACCCGAGGTACCACTGTATGTTTGTGTCTGTGGCACATGAAGGAACATTTGACCTGCAAACACACGTGGCATCCACAAAACACAAAAAAGCAGTTCAAGGAGAAGCTTCCTCATCAAAAGTAGCAGACCTTTTCATAAAACCAGGTAGCAAATGTTTTGAAAAGCAATGAAGAACATGAAGTAGGTTATTGTGGAGTTTCTACTGATGGGAGTAACCATGGTGCGGTAAAGTTGCTTCCAATAGCTAGTCAATATTTTGACTGGAAAAGTGGTGGTTAGCAGTCCAAACTAATTGAACTGAAAAGCCAACCCAATGAGACTGCAGATACCATCTCATCATATGTGAAAGAAACTCTTGAAAGTAGAATATTACTAAAAAAAATGCATAACATTCACAGGTGACAACTGCAACAGATTGTTTGGAGGGATATGATGGGATCCAGAAGGAAGAAATGTGTTTGCGAAGTTGAAGAATCAGCTAAATAAAAAACAACCTTTGGTTGCTGTGGAATGTCCCGCGCACATTTTGAATAACTGTATTCATCAAGCAGTAGACATTTTGGACATGGATGTTTAGGCTATCCTTTACAGCAGACATGTTCAATCAGTTGACCACGATTGACAGTTATATCCCTGGGGTGATCCTGGTCAACCGCGGGTGATTGGGGTTGACCGTGGTATTAAATGAAGTGGGCTAGGAATGTCGCCACTCCCCGCTCTAGGCAATCCTCCCCCCAAAATGCTCAAGAACTCTTGGTAATCTCCCCCCGCTTCCAGTTAGCCACCACCTTCCACCCACCTACCCAAACCACACTCCTCCTCCCTCCAACGACAATGGGTACATCACTGCCAGTTTTTTTTATAGATCACAGTCTCTTGGGAGTAGGACATGCCTGCTTTATAGGATATACAAATTCCTTTCATATCTTTACTGTCCGAATGGAGCAGTTAAAGGAGTGCTGTGAGTTTGTGGACATTGAATACAAGTTGATGCTGTCTCATAGCAAGACAAGGTGGTTGTCATTATATCCAGTCATCACTAGACTTCTTCACATATTTCCAGCTGTCAAGGCATTTTTTCTCTCACAAGACAAACCACCAGCAGTGATAAGATTTTTTTTTGAAAACGAGTTTAGTGAGCCTTATTTATTGCACTTGCAGTCTCTCATCAGTTTGTTTCACTCATATATTTCAGAACTCGAAAGGGGAAACTATTCAGTTGCAGAGGTTCTGAAAAGTTCTGCTTTCTGTCCAGGACATACTCACTGAAGGCAAGATCAACAACTTTATGTCCCTCAACATTAAGAACCTTCTAGAAGAAAAGTGTAAGGAAGGTTTTGGTGTGGAGTGTGATAAATTCCGTCCAGACATAAATGATTTATATGACAGGTGCCTTCAATATCTGGAAAAATGGAGTTAACTGTCAGGGGTCCTTTACCTTTACCTTTTTTTACCCAGTGGAGAAGCGCCCTGTATGTCCTTTAGGTGCTCTTGTGAGAAGCTGTAAGATTATGTAAACCTACTTCAGTGGAAATACCTTACACGAGAGGAAGAATATTTTTGAAATGAATAAATTAAATTAATGAATAAAGTAAATTTAAAATAAATACTTGTACAAAATATAAATTCCCCTTATGTCTTGCACATATTATTTAATGAAATGTAAATATTTGCTGGCTACTGGTTTTGATTTTTTTTTTTAATTCTTCTATCATTATAAAGGTAAAGGTAAAGGTACCCCTGCCCGTACGGGCCAGTCTTGACAGACTCTAGGGTTGTGCGCCCATCTCACTCAAGAGGCCGGGGGCCAGCGCTGTCCAGAGACACTTCCGGGTCACATGGCCAGCGTGACATCGCTGCTCTGGCGAGCCAGAGCCACACACGGAACACCGTTTACCTTCCCGCTAGTAAGCGGTCCCTATTTATCTACTTGCACCCAGGGGTGCTTTCGAATTGCTAGGTTGGCAGGCGCTGGGACCGAACAACGGGAGCGCACCCCGTCGCAGGGATTCGAACCGCCAACCTTTCGATCGGCAAGCCCTAGGCGCTGAGGCTTTTACCCACAGCGCCACCCACGTCCCTTCTATCATTATAGATACATACAAACTAGGCATTGACCAGGATCTGCAAGGATTGCAACCTGGGTTGGGGGCAGTTCATAGTGATTCAGTTTTTGGCTGTAGATTCCTGGAAAGGAAAAAAAGTCCTTGGTGGTATGACATGACATGGTGAATTTCAGAAATTTGACAGTCAAAGCTCTGGAATCTTACCTGTGGTCACCTTTGGGACATGGACAATGACATAATCTGGGTCTAGGGGTTATCTGTTGGTTTCTAGGTTCCCCCTGCCACTATTTCTGCCTTGTTCTACATGCCTGCTTGCCTTCCTGCCTGCTTTTAGTCTCCAGTTCACTTTTTATGATTGCTGGAATATCCTACAAGGCTTATTGGCATGTGTTGTGGAAGCAGAACACAGGATTTCTGAGCTCGAAGACAGCCATAGGGATACTAAATCCCAACCAGCAAAGAACAGTAATGGTATTAAGAGTCTTAAAGCTGAATTAATTGATTTGGATTCCCACACATGGCAGTGTAAAATCAGGACCACGGATATCTCTGTGGGGGCAGAAAGAGATAATCCCTTAAAATGTGTTACAGTACTCTTGACTTAGTCTCTGGCAGACCCAGTATCTGTTGGGATACAAAATGGTCACACTGGTTCCAGTCCCCAGGCTCGGGGTTAGATACAGGGAACACAGCAGTCATGGAGATTGTGGCAATCATCTTGGGCTGGCGTTACCTGGCAACCAAAACAAAATGGCAATACTAAGGATGACTCAGATCCATGCTGGCAGCAGCATTAAGCAGCAGTCAAAACTAGAGAGCTTCAGAGATGGAAACAAGTTAGGGGCTGCATTGGAGAAAGGTGTTTTCATGGCTTATATAAACTGAACTTGGTTGCAGCAAAAGAATTAACTCTCTGCCTGTTCCAGAAGAAACAACCACCACCTTGGTATTACGCCATCTGGTATTCCAGATCAACCAATCCCACTTTAAGACTTTGAATATTATTGCTGGTTTTTGCCAGCTGGGTCTATATCTCTTGGAAATCTGCCAGATATGGGTCAGATATGGATATGGTATCTGAAGACGTGTGCATGCACACAAAAGCGCATACCAATAACAAACTTAGTTAGTCTCTGAGCTGACACTGGAAGGATTTTTGTTTGTTTGTTTCAGATATGGGTCAATAAGCCTTTAAAAGGATCCTGAATGAAACACAGTGGGATATCGACTGGGAGTTCAGTCAGTGATGCATTTATTGTGTCCTCTGCCCCTGAAAGAACCACATGCAAAATTGTCTCTCGTGGAATGACATGGAAGGGTCATTGTGACATTAACAGTATTAATCCAGGAACAGGCTTTCAGATCTAATTATACTCTTATGCCAGCATGGCCAATAGGCAGGAATGATGGGAGCTGGAGTCTAGCAACTTCTGGAGGTCTGCAGGTTCTCCACTCCAGCAGTAGCCTAATCTTTCCTTTTGCCTTCCCCCATGTTATTTATATGTTTGAAAAGTCTATGCTCAGAGCAGCAAGTTGCACTATGCTACAAGATCTAGCATTTGATGGCCAACTCACTAGTAGTCAATGACTGTGAAGCCTGCATAAATATGTTTAGCAAAAAGATCAGCGTCCTATCTTCATATGCACAGCTTTCTGTATAATTTAGCTACAAGGCTATTGACTAATCCCTTGTCTGTAGGATTCTCCCCCCGCCCCATCATTTTTAGCTTGAAAAATGCTAAACAACCTGTGAGGAAGATTGAATGGAAGCTTTGGAGATCCCAACTGCTGTCCTCTGGAACCATGGCATGAAATAAGCCATCTGTAATCGGATCAAACTGAACAGTTGTCAATATGTCTTTTTCAATATGGCTTTGGATCTGATTTTTTTAGTAAGAGAGCCATCATCCTTCCTGGCCATGAATCACTGGTAATTATGACAAATTTATCAGGGAATCAGTCAAGATATTGAATTTTTCAGAAAATATATACATGCATGCATACCTCCAATTTCATGCCAGAATTTGTCTATGTCGCTTTTATAGCCGTATTCTCTTTTGTACTGAAATTACATGGGGTATAGCATAATGTGTTGTGGCGATCACAGACCATAACTTTAAATAATAGATGACAGGTGAAATGTAAACATTATTATTAAACATATGAATAATCTCCTGCATCATCAACTTTTTCCTATCTGAGGTTTATATTATAAAAGATGTCCTACATCTGTTTTGTATGGCCTTCTCCTTAAAAGGAGGGGGAAGTGTGATTTTCTGTTTCATTATTCTGCAGATAAAAGGGGGAAAGAAAGGAAAACAACAGTCTTTTCAACATAATTGATTCATTCATTCCAGGAATGTCAGAAGCGACAGCCTTTTAAATGATTGATTCATTTGCTTTCTAAATAAATCAAAACTAATGAAATCACAATAAAACTTCATAGGGAAAAAGTGCATATTAAACATTTTTAGCATTGACATGCAAAGCAAAACAGTAATGAAATTAGAAAGACAATAAACATATCCACATTGTACATTTAAAGTTCATGGCTGTCCATCGAGAATAGCCATCATAGAGTTACAATTCCCAGCACTCTTAGCAAACTACAATTCTCAGGGTCCTTTGGGGGAAGCCATGCACTTTAAATCTGCTTTAAATCTATGGTGTGGGTGTGTAGAATGCTTTGGATCCTGAGTTCCTTTCCATTGGCAAGAGCATCTCATGCCCAGTTCCTTCTTCCCACTGTAACCCTGTGTGCTCTTCCCCACCAAATATGTTCCGGAGGGTTGGAGGACCCTCTTGAATTGGTGTGAGCTGCAGATGGATTGAGGAATCCGTGGGGAACCAGAGATAATTGCCTTCCCTCCCACCAGAAAGAACCTCCACTGAATGAAAGGGGCACTTCTGTTCACTGAATGGACACTTAGGATCCAATTCAATGGGTACTAGAAAGCAGGGCATACTTGGAGTGTGCCAAGATGGTAAGTGCCAATGATATTTCTGCTCTCCTGGTATCGCTGCATGATAATAGATTGTCCAGAATTCTGCTTTCCCTACTCTTCATTTAGTGTTAAGTGTTCAGGTGTAATATAGTATGTAATAATTTTTGTCTTTCAGGAATTTTTGTTACTGTTTTAGTGTTTGCTATTATAGCTTTATAATCTGGCTTTTAATGTTGTGAGGGTGTGATCTTGTTTTATATAATGCATTGTAAAACATCTCTGGATGTCTATTTGAGGAAGGGCACTTTAAAGTTTAACAAAGAAAAAATTACTGGGGCTATGCATCAAATTTCTCATGTCTGCAATTTTCAGACCAATTGCCCACAAAACACTAAAGGAGATTAAATGATTCCCTTTTTCATCCACCCCAAAGCTGGAAAGAACATCCCTGCAAGAAAACCACTGCAGTTATCATTCCTAATTTTGGCAGGATTCACTTTCCTTGAAAGATGTGACCTTGTCTATCAATTTCATCAAATTATGATATATATTTTTAAGCCCGTTCCATGCTGAATGTGCACCGGACACCTTTGCCCGGTGGTGCTGTGGCCTATAGACTGCAGCAAAATAATGGGCAAGGTTTTGCTCAGTATCTTCTTTGTGTGGTGGACTAATGGGAAAAAGTTGTCCCATGAGCCTTTGCTGAAGAGGGGAGGGGAAAGCCTATATAAGGCTGCTTCAGCTGGAGCTGACAGCCATTTTGCTTTGAGAGCTTCCTGCCTGCCCACTCTCGGGTTAGAGCCTTCACTAAGCAATTTTGGGTCGTTGGTTGATAGGGCCATAAAGGTTTTTTTTTTCTTCCTCTCAACCTGATTGGCACTTGGTTTTGTTTTGTTTTTGCTTTTCCCTCAGTGAAATTATGGCTTTCCTTTGTTAGGCAAAAGAACATTGTATGAGGGCAGAAAATGGAATTAGTCAGGATCAACATAGTATGGGGGGGGGGAGCCGTAAGGGGCCTGAGGGGAGAACTGACCACGGCAAACCCAAGCATGGGTTTGGTAACTGCCTGGTTGGAATCTGCACCCTGGTCCCCCAGTGGGACCTTCCTTGCTTGACTTGTACCACAGCAAGGTTCAACACTCCCATCATACAGGTTTGGAGCTGTCCAAACCCAGCAGATCCATTCCATCCACATGGGGCTTATGGAATGAGGAACTGATACTGGGACCCAATGCCATGCCCACACTTGCCTGCTGCTGTCAATAAAGATTTGGCCTGATTTTATCCCATCACCATTGTACAGTCTCATTATTTTGCTGCTCTCATGGGTCACATAATGTGCCTGCCTGGGCAAAAAAAAAATGTTGGTTTTGTTTTTTAAAAAAGGTGTCCAACACAAAAGTATCTGCCAGACTTCCTCCATTCTGGAAAATTACATCCACTTCTGTCAAAGGGGGAAGGAGGGTCATCACTATTTGGTAAAAGGTAAAGGACCCTTGGACGGTTAAATTCAGTCAAAGGCAACTATGGGGTTGCGGTGCTCATCTCACTTTCAGGCCGAGGGAGCCGGTGTTTGTCCACAGATAGTTTTCCTGGTCATGTGGCCAGCATGACTAAAACACTACTGGCACACGGAGGACCATGATGAGTGCCAGAGTGCACAGAAACGCCGTTTACCTTCCAATTGCAGCAGTACCTATTTATCTACTTGCACTGGTATGCTTTTGAACTGCTAGGTTAGCAGGAGCTGGGGCCAAGCAACAGGAGCTCACCCTGTCATGGGGATTCGAACCGCCAACCTTCTAATCAGCGAGTCCAAGAGGCTCAGTGGTTTAGACCACAATGCCACCCGTGTCCCTATCACTATTTATTGATTACCCGATAGGGGAATGATGTAAGGGAGCAAAAAAGCAGAATTGTATCCCCTGAGCCAATCTATCTGAGTGTTTTAGGAGCATCCATATTGGGTTTCAGATCGTATGTAAATACTGTTTTCTTCAATGGGTTTTCCTGCAAATGTGGGCAGCAGTGGGTGGTGTCTGTGGAGCACCAGAAATGGATACACTGAATGCTTCTTCTATCTTATATTTGGACTGCATTCATGTTTCATAGTAGTTTTACACAGACATACATTCTTTTTATTTGTACCACTGCATGTAATTGGATTACAAGACTAGAAGAAATTCTGTAATGAATCCTCTTCTAACTGCTAATGTTTTAACATGAAAGTTGAAACATAAATGGCTTTCATTTCACACATGTAGTGTGCAAGGTTCTTCATTACCTGTAGCAGAAGCCAGTTGGGAAAGCTTTCTCTAAAGAAATATAGCTGTTTGCAAATCATATATTGTATTTACGTCAGGAATCATTTTGTGCAGTTTTACTCCTGCACATTGTTAAAAACTGAAGCAGGAAGAATTTTAAATATAGCCATTCATGCAAAAACACAAAGACATGAAGGAATGGAAAGTTGTAGAAAACTGCATACACAGTGCTCTGTCAAAGTTCAGAAATAATAATTGTTATTGTTTCAAGGAAAAGCTAGAAATCTATGAGAAATTCAATCTTTGGGTTTCCCCTCAAATTTTATCCAATGAGTGTATAATGAATAGTGTGTTTAGATGTAATGCTCAGTTATTTATCTACCATATTTTTCACTCTATGACGCACTTTTTCCCTCCGAAAAAGTAAGGAGCGATCCCTCTTGCTCTCCTGGCTTCAGGGATAGCCTCCCAAAACCTCCTGAGCGCAGCGGGAGCGCTCCTGCTGTGCTCAGGAGGTTTTGCGTTGCTTTCGCTGAAGCCAGGAGAGCAAGTTATTTAGATGTAATGCTCAGTAAGTGTACAATCTGTGAATACAATGGCTGAGCTGAACAAATCAACACACATACACCATTTCATATAAAACACTTGCATATGTGTAGAAACAGCTTGTACCTGTGTTGAGTGTAAAGTGTGCAGAAACCTTCTGCAAAATTCCAGTGTGAACTAACCTGATCCAAATGCTAGTGGGAGGATCTGAATGGAACCATCAGATTTCATACATCTCCAAATATTGTGATCTACATACTATCCAGCTTGAAAATGTATCCAAATGTATATTATGAGATAAAACACATTTAGAAACGCATAGTTTGAGATAAAATGTGTTCAGAAACATATATTTTAGGAGGGGGAAAAACATATTCAAAATCAAATATTCATTTGAATACATATTTAAATTCAATTTATTTGATTTTTTTTCTTTTAAAGAATGTAGATTAATGCAGAAATGGGACAGACGAGACTTATGAGTGAACTCATTTGAAAGTGACACAGAGCAGATATAGGCTGAGCCATCCATCTCTGGTGGCAGTTCTCAAGCTGGCGATAAGGTGAGCATCACAAAATGTAGCCCAGGGCGAGCTTCTCCATACTGACTCAGGCATGACAACTGCCCTCACAGCTGTCACTGCTCCTGGGAAAGAGACACTGACAAGGCAGGAGGAGAGATTTCAAGGCCAGAAGCAGGCATGCAGAACCTTTAGCTGTGGTCCTTAATCTTCCCTTTGAAGTTCTTGATCTCTCAAGTTTCATCAAAGTTGTACTCAGTTTTAGCTAGGCATTTGTGGGAAAAGTCTGCCTCAGAGGCCTGACTGTATGGGAAACTGGACATTATGAGTGGACATTCATGGATCATGCCAAGTACACCATTAAAACTGGGGGAGAGGGTGCATTTTGAAAAAGTCACATCTTTTTCTCTTTTCCACTCAACACCAACCCTTGAATCCTTTTTCTCATTTATTTCTGGTATGTGCCAGATATTTCTTACACTACCCTCTTATCTGTATAGTTTCTTCCATTTTGGGGTCACAGTAAAACATGACTGGATGCTTTAGCTCAGCGGGAGGAAGAACATTTGCTGAGCATGTTGAAGATCCCTGGTTCAAACTTTCACCATCTTCAGATAGGTCTGGAACTCAATGGACCCATTGGCCTGGTTCACACATCACTTGAAGCCACAGTTGATCTTAACTATGGCTTAAAGGTGAATGTGTACTATGCTGATACACTGGGAGAAAGTTTTGGTCATTTCTCCCCTCCCCATTCCTCCCTTTTACCTGCAGCTAAGCCATAGGGATGCGGGTGGCGCTGTGGGTTAAACCACAGAGCCTAGGACTTGCCGGTCAGAAGGTCGGCAGTTCAAATCCCTGCGACGGGGTGAGCTCCTGTTGCTCAGTCCCAGCTCCTGCCAACCTAGCAGTTCGAAAGCACATCAAAGTGCAAGTAGATAAATAGGTACCGCTCCGGCGGGAAGGTAAACGGCATTTCTGTGCGCTGCTCTGGTTCACCAGAAGTGGCTTAGTCATGCTGGCCACATGACCCGGAAGCTGTACGCCGGCTCCCTCGGCCAATAAAGCGAGATGAGTGCCGCAACCCCAGAGTCGGTCACGACTGGACCTAATGGTCAGGGGTCCCTTTACCTTTACCTAAGCCACGGTTTGGCTTGTTTATATATCCGAACCTGGGTTTGTGGTTTGTCTCTCTCCAAACAAACCATGAGCTTTAAGCAAGGTTTGCTTTTGACTTACAGCTTGGGGTTTGTTTTGGGGAAAGAAACCACTAGCCCCTGGTTCAAGCAAAACACTAAGTCAAACCAGAGCTTAACTCCCAGCAGTGCAGCAGCAGCAGGAGTGTGGGAGGAGTAAAGTGGCTGAAATCTTCCTCCTCACACCAGCATGATAGATGTTCACTTACAAACCATAGTTAAGCATAACTGTGGTTTAAAGTGATGTGCGAATGAAGCCATGGTCTGACTCGCGTTATGCGATCAGCTCCTATAGCCATTTCCTATGATAAATAAAATAGTCATGTAAGGATTTGATTAAAAAAATATATGAAACAAAGCTAAGCAATATAAAATTAGCCCAATACATGCACAATGGTGAACAGTGATACACAGTGGTGGGGTAGCAACACAGGATCATTGTTTGTGACAGGAGAACATGAAATTCTTCCTGTGATTGCCTGAGAGCTGCAGGTGAAAACAGAAACTGATGTGATCAGAAAGAAAGAAAGGAAATTACTGAAGAAGATATTAATGCTTGGCTATGTGACAACAAAGTAGGTCAGAATAGCCTGCCAGTACTCAAGGGCTGTTAACAATGATTAATTATTAATATTTTCATTATTATTAATGGTTTAGCATATTACCTGCGGGAACAACTAGTAACAGGATGCATTTTAAAAACAGAACATTTACAGTTCACACTTCAAGGATATGGAATATATTAGATATATCTGGGAAAGTGGTGAGCCTCCACTCTTGTGAGACTTTCAAAGCAGAGCAGACTGGAAAATAAATCAGAGACCCATGGGATTTTAATATATACTTAATTTTTGTGTGGGATTGCAACTCTATTCTCAATTCCAGAGCCCACTGCGTGCTTCGAAATGCACATGAAATGTTGGTGTGTGCAAGCTTCTCTGTTCATTTCAATAGGAAGAAGTATTAGAGTGACCCAGGCACTGAAATGTAGAATGTGGAAGCTCTTGTAAATGGGATCTACTAGATTGTTCGGAATTCATTTTATTTTATTTTTATTTTTGAGTTTTTTCAGTTTTATAGTTACATCTTCTTTTCCATGCTATGTACAATGAATCTATTTGACTTCCCACCCAGCATTTAATGACAGTTATTTATACATTTTATTTGGCTGCGTATACATTAATTCCTTCACCCAATTTCCCACACTCTCTTATATTTCATATTGTCGACTGTTGGTCATAAAGTACCCCCTACATGGAATTTATATTTAAGGTCCAATTTTTGTAAATATTCCCCTAGGTACTCCCACTCACTTCTCGTGAATTTGTCATCTCAGTTTCTTATTTTAGATGGCATACTGGCAAGCTCTGCATATTCAATTAGTTTGTGTAACCATTCTTCTTTCTCTGGGATTTCTCTTAATTTCCAATATCTTGCATATCCTTGCTGCTGTTGTTGTGTATAGAAATAGGTTGTAGGCTTTCTTCGGTAATTCATTCCCAATTAAACCTAGAAGAAATGCTTCTGGTTTCTTGGCAAATGTAAGTTTAATTTTTTTTATGTAACTCATTGTACACCATCTCCCAAAATTCTTTTGCCATTTGCATTTCACCACAGATGAATAAATGAACCCAGTACTTCCAAACATTTCCAGCGCATTTTTGTTCTCTCTTTTTTGGTACATTTTAGCCTGTTTCCAGTGGTGTCAAATACCATCTATACTGTATTTTATACATACTTTCTCTAATTTGGTAACATGCTAAGAATTTCATCGTTGAATTCCATGATTTTCCACACACATCCATTTCAATATTATGCCAAATATCAATGGCCCATTTTACATGCCCATGTTTTCTTTTTTAACAAGAAAGAAAATTTCACTGACTTTGCCTGCTTGAAGTATGCATGAAGTATGCATGACAAATCACAATTCCCCCAAGCATAGATACTATGCATGTCTGAATCTCTGCCCACTGTCTGAGAACTCTGATTTTTAGAACACTCAAATTACATTTTAAAAAATGATGTTGCAGCTCAGGGTGTGGACTTAAGGAACCTGAAAAAACACACACTAGAATAGAATGCCATCAGTGTGGAAGAAGAAAGAAAAACCTAAGAATATTCTGTGTGAAGATGCCATGGTGACCCAAATCTGCCTGCATATAAAGAAAAGAAATGGGTCGTCATGGCATCTGAGGATGTTGGGTGCCAGCTTGATAGATTTGGTTCACCTCCTCTCATTTGTCCTAGTCATTGATTCAAACACTGGAGATATCAGTAAGTGGGATTCTGATGTGACTTCCCTGTCTGTTGTGGAGGTAAGCAGGTTAATGAACCCACCTGAGGTACTACACAATGCATACAGGAAGAGCATGCAAGATATATCCAAATCAAGGTGTAGTTCACATCTCCATTGAAGTTTTCTTTAACAACTGCAAGTTGAGAATGAGACCTATAAGATGTGCTATATTATAAGGCAATGGTGACAAATACAGCATAATCTGTATTCATGGTTCATAAATATACACAAACACTTTAAAAAAAAATAAAGGTCACCTTGCACATCTCCTGTGTAGTTTTATATCAATTAATTTGGATAAGCGGACCAGGAATTTCAGATAACCAAGCCTCTTGATTATGCATTGGAAACCCACAAGATACAAAGGAAACAAATATGAATTCCAATGACAGAAAAATTGCTTTATATTGCCTAGCAATATCTACCATCAAAATGGAAATGAAATTGCTATTTTAAACTATGGAAAGCCTTCATTGCAGCGTACATTTATAGTGAATTGGGCAATGGCCCGCAGTAAGGAAAATGGTCTAATTTGCTCCATGCTGTTTGATATATCAGTATTACATATTTTAAGATCACATGTTATACTAATAGGATAGACTCAGATTATCAGCTGACTCAGAACAATTTGAACTCCATGATTTGCCCCACTCACTGTTCTGAAGACCAGGTTTATTTGCTCTGTTTAATGACTGACAGGTGAAACCCACGCAGCCTACTTAAATATGTTTGTTCATTCATTTGTTCATTTTTTTAATTTATCAGCTGCTTTTTGGCAAAAGTTCCCAAAGTGACATGCAATTAAACATCAAAGTATCATTTTATTTATTTATTTATGACATTTTATAGGCTATTCAACAATGGCTAAATATAAAAGATAAAACCACCAAACTAAAACCATAAAAACTAAGACATTATAAAGCCCACAATAGAGGATTAAATTAATATAGCATGCTTACAACACCACTGGAAATTTCACAAATCTTAAAACTCATAAGTAAATTTTGAAGACCCAAAATAGCTACAGTCACAGGTTAGATTCCTGCTTCTCCCTCACCCATTTGTGCCCTTGCTGGGGCATGAAGAAAAGCAACTATCTAAAGGTTTTGGTGTGACTTATTTGCCTAAAATTTCCGCAGGGCCTGTAATACAGAGTTGTTCTGCCTGGCCTTTGGCTTGGAGCCAATTTGATTACCTCCCTCTCTTTCTTTTTTCTTTTCCTTCTCCTCCTGCGAGGAGGCTACATTTTAATATTTTAATGTTTTAATATTTTAATGTTGTATTTTAATTTTGTTTTTAAGTTGTAATCATTCAACTTGTTTTTATTATTGCTTGTAAGCCGCTCTGAGCCCGGCCTTGGCTGGGGAGGGCGGGGTATAAATAAAAATTATTATTATTATTATTATTATTATTTGCAGAATTTAGATGCATTTATCTTTTTCTAACTGCTTTGAGGTGGTGGTTGTTTACAATCAAGCAGCGTATAAATTTTATGAAATAAATAATACAATTTAATGTCTAAAAAGCAAATGGCCACATTTGGCAGTTCCACCCCCAGTGACTCATATGGTCTCTGTAACTTTGCCCTGTAGCATGAAGTGCTCAATCTCAGACCAATGTACTTTGAAGTGACCTTTAAGAATCATATTATGTGGTCACTGTTCCTATTAAGTTGGGTTCATCTTGAGAAAACGGTCAACGTGTCCTCAGCCTGTTCCTTCACCTCAGTCCTGACCCTAAAATTGTCAGCGATTGTGCATTCTTCTTCAAGCAAAGGTATCTGGAATAGCAAGAAATAAAGCAAGAATAAGTCTCACAATGCTGTCGTTTCTTGCTCTGTCTGTTAAAAATGTAGGGGAAGAAAGAAGAATGAAGTAGTTCTAAGCTTGCTTTCAATAATCGCCAACTAATTGGCTTAACACTTTCACTTGCTTCATGTATCTCATCCTGTAGCATCAACATGGTTCCAGGCAATAATTCACGGTGATGTTATGGCTTTAAGAAATACACACCTTTCATCTCTTTGTGTATGTTGCAATCTCAGATAGGTGCCATGATGGGTGCTTATAATGCTAACAAGGCCACCATTTTATTTTCTCAAGAAAACGCTCAGTCTTCATTTACCATCACTCTACATTAAGCAAAACTAGACAGAATTTACAAAAACAATGAAGAAGGAAGAGGGTGGAATGATTAGTCTTCTATCCCACCATCTTAAGGACAGGCAATAACCTGAAGTAGGGGTTTGTTTTTTGTTTTTTTAATGCAGCTTATGACAGTACCTTGTCATCTCACATCGGTTTTCTGCTAACCTGAAATGAATATCTATGGAAATAAGCTAGACAGTTTTGGTATTGAGAATAGAGCATCTGTATACAAGGGCATTACTTTCTTCTTAGGTGTGGCCCTTTGTGTTCAGGTCTGGAACCTGTAGGTCTCTTTCTAAGTAGAAAGCAAGATAGCTGTTCGACAGTGGAATTTGCTGCCAAGGAGTGTGGTGGAGTCTCCTTCTTTGGAGGTCTTTAAGCAGAGGCTTGACAACCATATGTCAGGAGTGCTCTGATGGTGTTTCCTGCTTGGCAGGGGGTTGGACTCGATGGCCCTTGTGGTCTATTCCAACTCTATGATTCTATGAATTCTATGAAAATACTAGTGTATTTGAGTCCAGTGTACTCTGGTATACTGTGATGAAAGCTATTAGGAAATTCTTAGTGCTGCTTTGAATGTTAAAATGAAGCCATGGAAGAATATGGTTAACAGCTGTTTTTCTCTGCTTGTTCTACAATTACCCTCATTACTAGTTCTCGGTAGAGATGGAGAAAATTGGTTCAAGTTCTCCCATGCTGATTATATTTTAATTTCTTGTATGGTTTTCATAGATGCATGGGGTGTTGTTGGAGGCATGGTACCTTTGGTGGGGGAGGCACCCACCATGCTGCTTCTGAAGTAGTTTGTTCACCTTTGGTCCCCTCCCTGCATTCAGCTCTCACCTGTGGCTCCTGGACTGCAACCAACCACCTCAGCCTTCTTCACTTCATTGCTGCTCACTGTGCCAGCTGACCTAATGGTGGATAGAGAGCTTGTAAGTTGTGCTATCTTCTGCTGGCCTGATCATATCCCTTGTCTGGCCAGCCTCCTGCCAGTGCCGGAATGGAGAAATTGCTGGAAGGTCTTGGCATAGCAGGTTGGTGGTCTGCATGTGGAGATGCGTTATTATTGATTTGAGGAGTGCTTTGAAAGCCCTGCTTATTTATTTTTAAGAATATGTGGGACAAAAATTTATAATGGAGCTGTGAGAGCAGAAAAAATATATATCTCTAAGGCAATTGAGACTCTACTGCCATTATCTCTTTCACAGCTCTTTCTGTGCTTCTTTGAGTACAAGTGGCTTTTCTCCTCTTCTAACCAATAATCTCTTTTTTTCACAGTGGTGCATACTTCACTTCTGGTTTAAGAATAAAAAAGCACAATTCATTGGAGAACTAAAGATTATATCAATAAAACATGCAGAATTCTATTGGTTTATTTAAACATCCAGGTCTTCTTGTTATGGTCTCTGTCATCAAGCAACATTAGAGCTTTAGAAAGAAAAGGCTTGAAACTCCAATAAAGTTGTCCCATCTGCACACAAAAACCACACTTCTGCAACAGAACTTCTCCTTCGTCTCCTCTCCATTCATTCTAGAAATTGGGGGAAACCACACAGCAGATTTTGGGGGTGCCCAAGGGGAGGAATGGAAGGGGCAGTTCCATTGTGCAAGAGGAAGTTCCTTGCACAATCAGGGTGACTTCACTGAATACAACCTCATATATTTTAAATCAATTTTTTTAAAAATGTCATTGGGCACAGAATACAAAAATGGTCAACTGGCTTAATTCCTAAAAAGTCTTCCACAAATGGAAGGGTCCTTTCTGTCTGTGGAGGTAACTTTGATCCAGTGTGGGAGCCTCCTGGATGATGAGGGCAGGACAGCATTTTATGAAGACTTCCCTTTCTCTTCAAGGTTCCCTGCAACACCTGTCATCCTGTTGGAAGTATCATAAGATACTTCTGCCAGCTGAGCCTTAGCTGTGGTCCAAGCCTTTGTGGAAGGGCCTTAGCTCAGTGGTAGACCATCTGCTTTGCAAGCATGTAGTCTCCATTTCAATCTGCAGCATCTCTAGATAGGGCTGAGATAGACTCCTGTTTGAAATCCTGGAGAGCTGCTGAGCAATATTGAGTTTAATGGAACAGTGGCCAGAATTAGCATAATGCAGCTTCATGTGACCCTATGTTCCAGAGTAGTCAATAAATCCATGTTCTCATTTTTTTTAAAAAAAAAATCTTACGTTTAGTTCTCCACATTCCCACATCACTTTGCGATTTTCTAAATTTAAAGTTCTCGTGAAAATTCAGCTGCATTTGGGTGCAAATCTCGATATACATATCGTTGAATGCAATTTTGCCTAATATTCTCATTGTTGCAAAGCAATTTTCCCCAAAGTAATGCATTTTTGTATAATATTTTCATTAACATTTGCAATGTTTTGTACACACTGCTTGGTTTCATTGCAAAATTCAGTGCAGTGAAAATTCCAAAGGAAGGTTGTGTTTTGGCCTGCCTATTATTTCAGAAATTGCGAATTGGATAGATCCAGCTTTAAATGTGAATTGAGTAAAATTTCTTTTCTACCCCCTACTCCAGTGTTTTCATTTAATGCAGAAAACAAGATACATGGATACATTTCTTAGTTATTTTCCCCTCAGTAGACATTAAGACATGTAGTGGCTGGGGAAACCCAGCCAGACGGGCGAGGTATAAATAAATTGCTATTACTGTTGTTGTTGTTGTTGTCTTTATATTTGTGTTCAGCCTGAGGGTGGCTTTTTATTAACCCTTTGTCTGAATTATTTTGCAAGGTTGAGCCTGGCATAAAACCAGGTTTGCCCCAAACAGAAGCCGCTTCCCCAGACACCCCTCCTTCTCTTTCCTCCTTTTACATTTGCTCCGCATGAACACTTTCTGTTATCCCTCTGTGAGGGAAGAAACAATGAGATGACAGGCACCTGCTTTCTTCGAAGAAGTGCAGCAGTGATTAATATTATAGTGAAAATGCTTCAAAGCGTAAATTCTTTTTGTATGTTTTTACAATGCCAAATTCTTCATTATATAAGGAATCTACCTCATTTGATACTATGGAAGCCATGCTATCATTTAATTAAATAGCATTTTAAGGAACGGCTTTCCGGAATGGCTGCCCTAGGAATGTTAAGAACAATCCATCCATGGGGCATATGGGGCAATTGTCTTAAGAAAAAAGTCTACAGAAAGTTCTCAGCAGACTCACACCTTCAGCCTTGCCTTGGGTAGCCACCACCAACTGAGTATTTTGTTTGATTAACAGTAGGAGGAAGTGGATTTATGTTCATTAGGCCAACATAAAATGGCTTTCCCAGCCACCCCAATTTTGCTACTGCATAGCACATTCTGCAGTGGAATAGGCTATTCTTATGAAAAAGTTATTAAGCTTCCAATTTCCTACATATTTTGCAGACCACATGTATAACACATTTCTATGCATACCTGCACAGAAGCCTTGAGAGACAGTCTTACAGCTGGGGAAAACCCTACTGAACTTAAACGAACTTACTTCAGAGTAGACATGTAAAGGTTTGTGTGTGGGAAGACAACTCAGAAGACAAACTTGGGTTCAGGCAGGTCTTGCAATATTTTTGGATGACCAGCAAGCCCAAAATTCCATTGTGGTAGATATAACTCATTTTGTTATATGCAGACGCTGAGGAAAAGTTAATATAAGTAGCAAATCATGGGCAATTTACCCCTGTACACAGAAAAAAATGTGGTGGGGAATGTTTTTGCTAACTACTTCTGACCTACTTTTCCAAACAACATAACTGAGTGAAATAAGATTTTTAGGCTGAGATATTAATTGGTAATGAAAATAAAACAAATAGACTTTTAGGGTTTTAGGGTTTCATTGGGTGTTTTTGGTAGTCAGTGGAAAAAAAGAGAAATTCTAGTGAGAAGTCATCATAGTCTTTCTCAGGAAAAAGCAAAGCCACCTTGCGTGGTGGCCTTTCAAATGTCAAATGAGAATCAGACCGTTTTAAATAAAGCTGAAGTCCTAAACAGCCTCCAGCTTTTTCAATTATTTGTAACGTTTTAAAGATTCATATCCCGCTGTTTAGATCTATGGCTCTAATTTATAATTAAGATATCTAACAGCTTTTTTAAAAAAGCTACAAATAAGGTATGTTGTGATCTCCTTTGTACTATACATAGCCCACTGTCAAAGTTTGCTGTTGCACAGAAAAAGCAGAGCAGTAAATGTCAAAATGTAATAAAAGTTTACTGTGAATGGCTCTACATTAGACTTGGTGCTGAATAATTTAAACAGAGAGAGCTGGCGCTTCGTTCATAGTTACCCAGATTCCTGATCTTTTGTTTGTTTATTTTTAACATTCTGGTTGCATGTTACTTAAAGCTTCCCACAGAATTGTTCCCCTCTGTCCTTTGGCTGACGACATCGCACAAGTCACATCTCAGACTTGTATATGTAGGTTCATTCTGGAGACAACCTGGCTTCCCCACATATTCATATTCGACATGCCATGGGAAAAATGACCCATGTATATATATATAGGCCCAGAGGGACACGGGTGGCGCTGTGGGTTAAATCACAGAGCCTAGGTCTTGCCAATCATAAGGTCGGCGGTTCGAATCCCCATGATGGGGTGAGCTCCCTTTGCTTGGTCCCTGCTTCTGCCAACCTAGCAGTTGGAACGCACGTCAAAGTGCAAGTAGATAAATAGGTACTGCTCCGGCAGGAAGGTAAACGGCATTTCTGTGCGCTGCTCTGGTTCGCCAGAAGCGGCTTTGTCATGCTGGCCACATGACCTGGAAGCTGTTGCTGGCCACTTTTGGTTTCTCTGAGATTTCATTTTCTGCTCCCGAGAGGGACAGGGCACAAAGGGTGCCCTCCCAGAAGTAGGATAGTCGCCCAGGTGCACGGAGCGGTACACAGCCCTGCAGCTTGCAGGGCAGCAGCTGAAGGAGGAGTAAAAGGGTTTTCTTGTGTGTGTGTTTCTTTGTGGCTGATTAGCTGCTCTCCCTGTGCATAGGTCAGAGGGGGCAGGGTTTCTGTTGAGTCAGGTGATTAGCTGTAGGAGGAAATTATCAGAGCTTGCAGGGCAGCGCAGTTTGATCCATCTTTTAGATTTAGGGGAGCTAGTCTCAAACGTTTGTTGGGGGAGACCTAGGTTTTTTTTTTGGGGGGGGGGTATTTGTCCTGTCTTCACACTTTTTAAGATGGAGGACCACTGTAGCCACCCCCAACGACACGTTTTCAAGATGGAGGGTGAGGGAACAGCTGCAGTCGCCTGCGGTTCCTGCGCAATGTTTGCCATCTTGCCAAAGGTTGCAGGCAGCTTTACCTGCAGCAATTGTATGTTGATTGCCCTCTTAGAAGACAAAGTCCAGCAACTGGAGGAACGTGTAGCTATGCTCCAAAGAATTAGAGAGCTGGAGCTCTTCTTGGAAGCAACAGAGAACACCGTCTCCACCAAGGAGGAGACAGGGGACACCCCTGAGAAGGAGGCTAGTTCACCAACACAGGTGCCAGATATATGGAGAAACGTGACTCAAAGAAGTAGGAGGCCCAGGGTTCGCTCTGATTGTTTAGAAATACACAATCGCTTTGAAGTCCTTTCCCCTAGCATGGAAGACGAAGAACACCCATTGGGGCAGAGCGAGCCAACAATGGCGGACATTTGGCGCGCTGGATGCCCACGACTCTCAAGCCTCCCCCAAGCTGTCAAAATGAAGGGGACAACTTGGGGTAGGCTTGGAAGTCAAGGATGGGCAGCGTGTCAAATGTCACCCCCCTCAGCGAAGACACACGGGGTGGTCCGCCCCACTGCACTCCCTTCCTCCACCCCTCCCTTGCTAGTTTTTTTTATTGCTAAGTCCTCAAATCAACAGGAGGGCACTTGTGTTTGCATGTATCTGTTTTTTCTCTCATTTTTTAAAACCACATGCTTTAATACCATAGGCATCGCTGAAGCAGGAAAAATACTACAGTGGTACCTCAGGTTACATACGCTTCAGGGTACAGACTCCTGTAACCCAGAAATAGTGCTTCAGGTTAACAACTTTGCTTCAGGGTGAAAACAGAAATCGTGCTCTGGCGGTGCGGCGGCAGCAGGAGGCCCCATTAGCTAAAGTGGTGCTTCAGGTTAAGAACAGTTTCAGGTTAAGAACGGACCTCCGGAACGAATTAAGTACTTAACCCAAGGTACCACTGTAATACAATCGTAAGCACATGTTTCATATGTTTAAATTGCACTGTGAAATTCCTGAGAAAACTCTAGATAGCTGCTGCCATCCAGTGCAGAACTGAGATGAGGAGGCTGTGGCCCTGCAGAAGTTATGGGACTACAATAACCATAATTTTTACCTGGGGTAAAAGCCCCATATTGCCTGGAGTTGATGGAAGTTGGTTTCCAATATATGCTCACAGGTTCCCCATTTGTGGGGTAGATAACACTACGCTTGATGGACCAATGGGCTGACTCAATAGAACACAGCTCCATATGGTCCTCCAATGGTGATGTTCAAATGACTGGCCCGACAAGTAGAAAATTCTTTCTTTCCTTTGTGCTTGTTTGCTTGCTGTAAAGATACCAATGTAAGCTGCTTTTGGCATAGATTGCAGAAGCCTTTATTGCAAACAGAGTAATACCCTTGAGTGGGGGTGTGTGACTAGATAAGCTGCCAGTTTTCAGCAGCAAATGCTGGCCGATCTGAAATAATAATGATTGTTAATCCATCTTTCAACCACAGCTGTCACAATTGGAGCATTTTTTAAGGAAATAGGCACATGGAGATGAAGAACTGGTCTGAGATCATATAAACTGCAGTTTGGACAAACGTTGCCTTTTGAACCGCACCTTTGACATGTATAGATGGGCAGGTGTAGAAAATGCAGAGACAATTTGTTCCATAATATATATGTGATGAACATTTACAGACCAGCCCATGGATTTTTGTGTTGACAAAAACAAAACACCAGCAAATTACTGGAAAGACTAGAAAGCTGAGATGCAAAGATGGTTACAATTGGAGTGAAATTAACTATGTGAATATTGTTTTTTTCTTGTTGCATTTATAACTGCTATTTTGCCTGTTTATAGAGAAATGGGTTATGGTTCATAGAACCATAGAAGTAGAGCTGGAAGTGACCTTTGGTTTCTTGTGTGTTCTTTCATTATAGCCATAGTGAAATTCATTTTTGGAGGTTTTTCACTATGAACCCTTGGTGATGTAGTAGAAAGGAGATTGGAAGCAGGCGAAAGACATATTAATAAAAAGTACATGAATAGAAAAACATTTATAATTATTCTTATTTGTTTAACAACATTTATATACCACTGAATTATAAGAAAACCTCAAAGTGGTTTACAAAAATGTAAAATAAAACACTCAAATTATCAGTAAAAACAGTTGAAATGGCTATTTTAAAAAATTAAAAAATGATTTAAATCAACAGCAGCTAAAAATATATAAAACACATGTAACTTCCACATGTCTTGCCATTTATTTATTTTTTGGTTGTTGATTGACATTGCTCACTCCTCTTGTCCAACAGCATTGTTGATCAAAGTACTATATAAATCATTTGCAAAAAGAACATATTAGAACAACTGGAAAGAAATGTAATTTAACTAGATTTTGTTAAGAATTGACCCAATGGCATGAATGAACATTACTACATTAAATTCACTCATGCCAATGGGTTTACTCAGTAACACTTAGCTTAATACCATCCAAATTATGTTGTTGTATTAATGATTCAGTGGTACCTTGGGTTACATACGCTTCAGGTTACATATGCTTCAGGTTACAGACTCCGCTAACCCAGAAATATTACCTCGGGTTAAGAACTTTGCTTCAGGATGAGAACAGAAATTGTGCAGATGTGGCGCAGCGGCAGCAGGAGGCCCATTAGCTAAAGTGGTGCTTCAGGTTAAGAACAGTTTCAGGTTAAGAACAGACCTCCGGAACGAATTAAGTTCTTAACCTGAGGTACCACTGTAGTTGGCTACCATAAAAAGTAGATAATTGTGGAGATAATCTAGTATGTGTGGGGTTTAAACACTTAAATTTGCTATCTAATTATGAAGTATTAATATTAATAAAGAAATGCCTTGTAATAAAAAAAGACTTTAAAATAAAAACAAAAACTGAATGAACAGAACCGTCTTTCTAATTTTTCATTTTAAAATAAATTAATTCTTGATAAAGCAATTTGAACAGCAGATGTTTACTGCCTATCATTTCCCCCTATTCCCTTAGGATAGCAATAACTATTGACTATATAAATGACTAATCAAGTGCTTTGATAAAATCTGTGTTCAGTTAAATACACATTTGGTGGAATTTAGTGTAATGCTAAGGAGTTTGCTCTGTTAGCACAAAGATTTCTGCTTGTGTGGTGGACTATTTCCCTTCTCCCTCTATGTGCTCTTCTGGGGCATACCTGCCCCCAGAGCCAATTTGGGGGCAGGAGAGTGGGGAAGCCCCATGGTGTGAGCTTCTGCTACAAGGATCTGCTGGTTCAATCTGGCTGATTTAACATTCCAAATATCCCTTCTGGCTCTGATGACCATATGTATGGCCTTCCCCCATAAGGTTTTCTCAGTTCAATTGAGCGGATGGAGACCTCTGCAAATATATCAGAGAATGGTTGCTGTTTTTCCTACAAGCACAACACATATGGGGTTCTGTATTGGGATGTTGGACATTTTATGTCTTGTATTTTTACGAATTCACACAGCATGAACAAATATTACCTGTCACAGTTTCTATATTTGAAATTTCATTGGTTTTGTTTCTCAGCTATCTATAACAAATGCTGCATTGTGGTTTGCTGTTAAATATCCCAAACAATCAGTCATATTGAAACAATCAGTCATATTGAATGACTAAGTCATGTCATCCCAAACAATCAATCATATTGAATGACTAAGTCATGTCAGACTAACCTGATCTCGTTTTTTGACAGAATTACAAGCCTGGTAGATGAAGGGAACGCAGTGGATGTAGCCTACCTTGATTTCAGCAAGGCATTTGACAAGGTGCCCCATGATATTCTTGTAAAGAAGCTGGTAAAATGCGGTCTTGACTATGCTACCACTCAGTGGATTTGTAACTGGCTGACTGACCGAACCCAAAGGGTGCTCATCAATGGTTCCTCTTCATCCTGGAGAAGAGTGACTTGTGGGGTGCCAGAGGGTTCTGTCTTGGGCCCGGTCTTATTCAACATCTTTATCAACGACTTGGATGATGGACTCAAGGGCATCCTGATCAAGTATTGCACTTAGGCAAAAAAAATGAGAGGCACAAATACAAGATGGGGGACACCTGGCTTGAGAGCAGTACATGTGAAAAGGATCTAGGAGTCTTGGTTGACCACAAACTTGACATGAGCCAACAGTGTGATGCGGCAGCTAAAAAAGCCAATGCAATTCTGGGCTGCATCAATAGGAGTATAGCATCTAGATCAAGGGAAGTAATAGTGCCACTGGTCAGACCTCACCTGGAGTACTGTGTCCAGTTCTGGGCACCACAGTTCAAGAAGGACACCGACAAACTGGAACGTGTCCAGAGGAGGGCAACCAAATGGTCAAAGGCCTGGAAACGATGCCTTATGAGGAACGGCTAAGGGAGCTGGGCATGTTTAGCCTGGAGAAGAGGAGGTTAAGGGGTGATATGATAGCCATGTTCAAATATATAAAAGGATGTCACATAGAGGAGGGAGAAAGGTTGTTTTCTGCTGCTCCAGAGAAGCGGACACGGAGCAATGGATCCAAACTACAAGAAAGAAGATTCCACCTAAACATTAGGAAGAACTTCCTGACAGTAAGAGCTGTTCGACAGTGGAATTTGCTGCCAAGGAGTGTGGTGGAGTCTCCTTCTTTGGAGGTCTTTAAGCAGAGGCTTGACAACCATATGTCAGGAGTGCTCTGATGGTGTTTCCTGTTTGGCAGGGGGTTGGACTCGATGGCCTTTGTGGTCTCTTCCAACTCTATGATTCTATGATTCTATGATTCTATGAACTTGGCAGGATTCCCCCCCCCCCCATATACATAATTACAAATATGCATAATATGAACGGTGTTTTTTGCCTATGTAATCAACACCATTCCATTTTCATCATCAACATGTAAAGAGCCATAGGACATAAATAAAAAATAAGATAAGATAAAGAAAAGATTGCTGTCACGAACAATGCAAAATAAAAATAGGAGACAGTATTCAAGCTGACAGATATCAAATGAAAGCTGCTGTCACATTTTGGGGAAATTTAGACTGGCAGAACATTGAAGTGGAACCACTGCAATGAGAAATTGGTTAGGCTACCCATTGAGTTAAATGAGAATTGGCTATTCTTGTCAGTAGTACCGTAGTTCTTGTTGGGCCTTGTTAGTAACACTCAGATGCACAAAGGATAGCATGTGATCCAAATATTCCTTCAGAGGAATATTACTGAAGAACTGACAGCCCAAGATGTTTGAAGCTTATTTTGAAGGCCAGAATCTTGCCCCAGCCTATACAAAACAGTTTCTACCTCTTGAGTGTACATTCCCCTTAACATATATTTCTCTCTCTCAGCTGATTTGCATGAGATCCATCCCCTGCCATCCAAGATTTGTGCATCTTATTGAAATCCCCCCATTGTATATTATGAAGCGTTCATGTGAAGAAGAAGAAGAAAGTTTAACATTGTGACGAGACATAATGATTGTTTTTGACAAGTGATGAGAATATGAAATATGATTAATTACGTTTAACTTAAACGATTTCCTATAGAATGAAGATTTTACACCACAGTCTTCTACACACTTCCCTGGGAGTAAGTCCAATCAGACTTAGTGCGGCTGACTTAAAGTTAGATATGTACAGGTCTGGACTGTTAGTTTAGTAAAGCAGTGTTTGAGAGATTTCCTGCAACTCAGACTTCCCTCTACAGAGCAAGTCCATGAGCATGTTCTCTGAATAAGCAATTTGTCAGAGGTGAAGAAGTAATTTCTGTCAGCAAAGTTCTCCTTCCATCCCAACAACAGCAAGCTTCCTTGTAATACTTCTGGTAGAAAAGTGCTGACTGTCTTTTTGTATTACCATCCAAGACAAAAGTAAAGGATTTAGAAAGGTATTTTAATGCAACGGGTCTGACACATGATTGCCCCAATCTTTATCTAGTAAACTAGCCTTGTTCTGTTGTCACTCCATTGACATTCTGTGGTAAAGCTTTTGTTATTCCCTCAAGCACAATTGTGCTCAAAGATGCTTATTCTTGAAGTTGACAATAAATACCCATGGGTATATCTATGTGACATGTGTGCATGCATGAGAAAGGGAAAGAGACTCAAAGAGATATCTATCCCAAGTATCTATAAAAACTTTCTTTGCGGTTTTAAATGTAAAAACAAAACAAAATCATATCATTAAAGATGGTGTATAAAATAGTTACCTATTATTAATGTTGAATAGTTACCTATTAATGTCAAATAGCTTAATATGCTTGCATAGCTAATTTGGTCACAATGTTGGCAGCAAGATACAGGGAAGGTTAATGCTAGATAAGGGAGCATGTGAACACACAAGAGAAACCTCTCACAAAGGAGAAGTGACAGGCACCATGCAAGATCAAAACTTCTCCTGACCAACTGGTAAGTGGTGGAATTTGATTGTGTGTGGTTCTGCTTCAGGGGGCAGGAAGAAGGAGAAGTTGGGTGGGAAAAGCGTCTACCTTCCCATCTTTTTCCACCAAGAATGAGCCCAGTATACCTGAAGCAGCATCTCCACCCCCATCGTTCAGCCTGGACACTGAGGTTCAGCACCAAGCTCCTTCTGCTGATTCTCTCACTGTGAGAAGTGAGGTTACATCGAACCAGGCAGAGGGCCTTCTCGGTAGTGGCACCCATGCTGTGGAACGCCCTCCCATCAGATGTCAAGGAAGTAAATAACTATCTAACTTTTAGAAGATATCTGAAAGCAGCCCTGTTTAGGGAAGTTGTTAATGTTTGATCTTTTATCATGTTTTTAAGATTCTGTTGGTAGCAGCCCAGAGTGACTGGGAAAACCCAGCCAGATAGGCAGGATATAATTTTTTTATTATTATTATTATTATTATTATTATTATTATTATTATTATTAACATGGATGATTATGAGGAGGTGTATGATTACTGAAACATTCATTGCTCTTACTTATCCTGCAGAAATATGCATAAAACAAAAACCAAACCTTTAATTTTAACAGCATCAAACCTTCAACTATGAATGACTACACTTGTGGAATAGCAAATATGGCTTTCCAAAGCATATAAATTATTCACAGGAATGCATATGAAAATTCATATAAATTTCTATAAACAGAGGTCTCCATGGAAATGTTCCCATGAACACAGGCTGTTTCACTGGACTGATTAATTAATTTGGGGGTAAACAGCATGCTTTGGCTCTGTCCTTAAAGTTTAAACACATATTAGAATAATTAGTGCATGTGTAAGCATGGGTTGAAGTAGAGGAGAAATGTTTTCCTTTAAAACATTCTTTCTTTTTTGAGAATTTTGTGATCAAGTTATGTTGATCATGTACTTGATTACATAATTTGAAGAACAAATGCTGTAATTATTTTATTTATTAACTGATTAATTGCCACAGTGACTTCTAAGCAGTTTGCAAAACCCATAACAAAAGATGCACACACACACACACACACACACACACACAATTAAAAGAAAGCAGATCCCATGATAACAACTCTATAATACTCAGCCTTATTTCATAAAAGAAGAGGAGAAACATTTTAAGTCTGCCTTTAGAGCACACTGCCGAGTTACCTCTCCCCCAATTTGAGGCTTGAAGAGGCTGATTGAGACCATTCATTCAGTTGTGGTTAAAATCCTCTCTGCACATATTCAGAGACACCATAGTATTTATAATTTATTACTGCCTTGAGACTTCTATGAATAATATTATATAATTATATGTAACTCTTGTTGAAGTGGGATCCACCTTAAATTATTTCATCGCAGCCAGCAGAAGCCAGAATTTTAAGTCCCGGAACAGAAGAGCCTTAGATGCAAGAGTCTTCAGTTATTATATATTGGCCTGGTTGAGACATAATGAGGTATAATGTTAAATCAAACACAAGCTTTGTGCCTAGGCCCTCAGTCCTTGCCCCTTGGCTCTCTTCTTCATCTTCACACAGCCAGCCATGACGATTTTGTTACAGTTTATCATTTCACAATTTCCTGTTGCACTGTTTGTTGATGTTGTCATTATTAAAATTTGTATTCCACCCCTCATTTGCAGATCCCAGGTTGGTTCGCAACATAAAAACCACAAAATACATAGTAAAAATAAGAGCAACAATAAACCAATGATTTAAGTTTGCAAATTAAAATATGGGATCAGAATGCCAAGTTCGCACTCATCCCTATCAGGACTGGCAGAAGAATATAAAGAACAAGAATATTTTTTAAAAAAAACAACAACCCCAAAGGTGATATATGTATATGAAGACAGGAGTGCCTGGCGTGCTCTGGTCCATGGGGTCACGAAGAGTCGGACACGACTAAACGACTAAACAACAACAATGTATATATATATAATATTCTTGTTCTGTAGACTAGTTTGATTCTTAGGGTATATCATCTCAAAAATTGTCAATCAAAAACATTTGGAAAAAGACTGCCAGAGGGAAGGGGGAGGGCATGTGAGCACAATGCTTATTCTCAGTCTGATAAGTCATATGCTATCAGAGTGAGATTGTGATGCCTAAACCAAGCGACCCTTTCCATGAGCTGTCTGGGAACTTCACCTTTAGTAAATGTGTTGGTACTTTTTAACTATAAAACTGTCTTTTTTCTCAGCTGGAACTCACCGGAATTCAGTTCTGCCACCTCTCAGGTGGTTCAGTGCAGATCACACTTGCACATAAAACAACAAAGCGTGTTCTCCCTAACAGAGAGCACGTGTTGCGGTTGGGGGAACAAGCCACCCTGCAGTGACTAGGCAAATTTGGTAAGGAACCCAAGCCTTTAAGTGGTTAAATTTGGGTTGCTGGGGAGTTTTGATTGTTGCCAATTTGGAGGAGGGGTCAGAGTCTTTAAATACAGGGGCCAGACGTTGGACGTCCTCTTGGCCGTTTTGCACCGGATCACCCGCCCTCCCACCCTTTTATAGGGTGGTTTTTCTTGATCGCTTGACCTTGCTATGCCTGTCATGGGGTCGTCCACCTTGGAGCGGGGGCCTGGTAGGAATTTTGCCATTTGGCTGATTGGCTGGTGCCATTTGGTTTTTGCCTACTGCGTAGCAAATCATCACAACTTGTAAGGTTGGCGGTTAGGCATTGGTTAAATTGGTTCTTGGAGGGGTAAGTGCCTATCCCTCCAAATGATGCGGAAAGGGAATTCCGTTAAAGGAATCCAGGGGCTTGCCATTCTTTTCGTCCTTGTCCCCGGAGTCGGACTTGGGCCGTGCAAGCCGCACAGGAACATGAGGGTGAGAAGTGAGGGACTGTTGCCCAGCTTCATTTTCTCACCCAGTACTTGTTTCCCATGCTGGCTTCCGTTGGTGTCCGGAAGGCCAGCTCTGTCCTTGAGGGCAAGGACAGATAGTCATAACCAATGCCTAAGCAACCACTCACATTTTTTGTATTTTGAATAAAGTTGTGGCCAAAATTATGCCAAAAACCTTAAACAAAAATTGATGTGTGAAGTGTGAATTTTTTGGGGGGTGGCATTGTGGGACTCAGCACGCAACAACATTGTTTCTACTGGTGGAACTCATGTACTATGTTCTGTTCCAGGTGTGTGGGAGCAATGAGCTCACGTTGTCTTTGCAAATGGAAAAATGGTAGACAAGAAAAGGGCTTGTTCATACTGAAATCTCACTACTTCCACAAATCTGTATTGAGGATTAATTTTAAGGTTGCTTGCTCACTATCCCAGACATCACATTTTCTGTTTCCTTCGTAACAGTTGCACTCTGAAGTGCCAATTCATCTGTTTTGCCTGGTGTCTGATTTCAGATGTAGCAATACTCTCAGTGACTTAAATGCAGGTGCCGAATCTTAAGTGGCACATAAGTAGGGCCATTTATTTCAATAGGATTACTTATGTCCTATTTAGGATTAGGCACCTGCTGGAAAACTTTGCAAAGTCAGAGCCAGAGTGATTGCACACATACAGACAGTAATTGGTAACAACAGAGATTATGGCAACACATAGAAGCTGGTACTCATGGGAACCATTTGACTTGCTTATGCTTTAATTTACTTCTGATTACATCTAGATAAAGGCGACAATCCTGCAAAGGGGAAACCCAATATGCTGCTGCAGCTTCCCAGGTGTTGGTTAAGGGGAGCAAATTTGCCTGTAGAGTGAAATACAAAAAACAAAAAACAACCCATACCAAATGGCCATTGCAATACAATGGGTCCTTCTGAATGGTCATAGGCAATCATTGCTACCACAGTCTCCAAGTGGTGCAAAACTCCAGGAGTTCCAGGCACTTACTCAGGGTTCAGTTTTCTTGGCACAAGGGACAGCAGAGACTGTGGTGCCTTTCGGATAAATGGTTTATTTTTACATTTATATTTTCCTGAACTCACAAGTGGGGGTGGAGGCTCGCAGTATTAGCACCCCAAAAGGCCTTGGATTCAAGCAGAAATCAAGCAAGGCACACACAGGGTTTTCTCTTTATCGCTACTTGCCAGCTGAGGGAGGGAGCCCACCCATTTGTCCTCTGGCACAGAGCAACTTTCTTTCTTATACTAACGACCCATGAGTATGGACCATTGTGGCCATTGCCTGGCTAATATAACAATGGGATACTCCATTAGACTTTAATCCTCGCTGGATCCAGGTATTAGAAAGGACTCAAACACACAAATACTATACTCACCCCTGAGGTTGTATGGCCTGAGTCTCTATCAGAGAGAGAGGTGTGGGGGGAGGCACATTTAGTCCCTAGGGTTAAGATTCTCCTGTCCTGCACTACTGTCTCCCACACAATGTATTAAAACAGACCCTTCTTCTTTTTTGCCTAGAACGGCTATTGGAAATCAAGCAACACCACTGAAGTATTAATGCTTATGTCCCTTATAAGTCACACCTTCTTCCTCTGCAGCATTTTTAGGAACATAATTGTTATGTACTGAAGTTCTCACCCTGGGCCAGCAGGGAGATATTGTAGATAGTTTTCACTCAGGTCCACAGATGCAAATAAGGGATTGAAAGTGACGTTCAGTGATTGGATAGTTACAGAAAGTTGTTACAGTTGCGTTATACTGGAGCTCTATATAAGCAGGCTGGCTGAACCCTTCAGTTCAGTTCTGTTCTGGCCTGTGAATAAACAAGAGCTGTTTGAAGAATCGCTGTGTCATCTGATATGTTCACCCATAACTTAACAATAATTATGATGAATTTTTCATTCTTTACCTTGTTTATGTCATATATTTCCAGCTTCTCCACAGAAGACTGTTATCTGGGCATTACAGACAACTGAAATTACAACCATTTAACTTATTTCTTTTCCTGGAATCATTAAAATAAATTTCATAGTATGTCTTTAACTACTGAAGTGAAGCACTCCGTCAGGAAACTATCCTCCAGTTTTTCAGCTAGTGTCTGGAGACTTGTTAGTTCTTCTTCCTTCAAGAAGTATAAAACTGTGTTGATAAGGCTCGACATGGACACAGAATTCTTTGCAGTTCAGTTTCTCCTAAAGGTGTCTACTTTATGATGGCAATAATAATGATAATGATGATATCTTGTTCTTGGCTTTTCAGATTATGTTTAAATTTTACTGATTTTATACAGAAACATAGCTGTGCCTTCCTCCGGGCAGTCACCTTAAAATAGGACAGACTTTTATTTTCTGTCAAAGGCCATTGACCCACAAGTTGGAGGAAAGAAATCAATGGGAGACAGCAGACAAGCATTAATTAATTACATTTCAGGGTAGACATTGGCTGCATTCAGGCGGCACTTTATTCCATTTGCTCCAACATTTCCTTACCTGATAATTTTCACCTTTTATGTAATCTTTCACACAAAACCCACTTCTGGAAATCTAGCAGAAACTAGTGGAAGTTTAGTGCACATTTCTGTAAAATCTGTTCGCAAACTCATTAACCTGGAAAATTGTGGGGCAAAATTGCAGGCAGTATTCTGGCATACAGTTCTTTGCTGCTGATTCACCCATCTAGGGGGGAACAGAAGCACACATGCACAAAAGAACGTGTTCAAAGATGTCTGCTGTTGTGTTATGCCATGCTGACCTCTCATGGCTTCCTAGCTCAAGGGGATCTGGACAAAGAAGCCTCTCGGACCCTAAGAGCCTCATTCACTTACTGATTTGCTGGCAGATGAGGCTGACAGGGCCTTTTTTGGCAGCACTTTCAGGTTTGTGGGCAATGATGGCCTTACTGCCAGACTGAAACTTGGAAGAGAGATGGAATCATCAGTATAAGGTGAACAGCAGAGGGTACCATCCTCTAGTTCTCAGTGTGTAAGAAAAAGTGTTGCAGATTAAACACGTAAAGTTGTGGTCCATGGTTTTGCCCATTCACCAGTGTTCCATCATCTCAGGGGTGTGAAGGTCCATGGTGTCCAATGGTATGTCATTCTTAGCTTTTGATGGAGATTTGTAGCTGTTGGTGCTGCCTTTCGTAGTGCTGGCTTGCCAGTTAGTCTGGGTGGACTAATTAATTTTTATTTTCCTATTAACCTGTGTGCATGAGACAAGTGGTGGTCTTTCAATATAGGGGGAGGAATTATTAATATCATCATCATCATTTACATTATTTCTATTATTTTTGCAATAGATTGCAATAGATTGCTATTAGATTGACTGGTTTTAGTTTGGCTCTTGTACTGTATATAATACATGATATATTTGTGGATGTATAGTTTTAGTGAAAATTCTATTGTTGTTTATCACTTCGTAAGGATTTTTATTCTGAAAGGTTGAATGGAAATGTTTAAATAATAACCAAATGAATGATTAGTGTTTGGAGGTAGGTTTCTGATCACTCAAGGTGATTTATCAGTTCTTTTATTCAGCGTGAATAGAAATGTCACTCCATTGATATACTGTGAACTCATCAGAGGACTAAACTTCTGAACAACATCTTTCATTGTGTAAAAAAGCACACATATCTTGCTTTCTGCTTTTGAAACTGGCCATAGCAGTGGCAGTAAAGTGCATTAAAAATGTTTCATTAACTATAGAGAAATGTTCCTCTAAAGCGTTCTGGGTTTTGATTTTGAAAATGTGCACAACTTAAGCAATATCATCTGTTTCTATTTTAAAAGCAAACACTGGAAGACTGCCTTTAAGTCCCTGATTGTTGAACTTTTTCTTCTCAGACCTGTTGTGCCTTTTGCCAGAATGAGAGAGAACATATGCTTGTTGCTGTGAAGATGCTAAACTTGCTGGCCTCTGAGGAGGGAAGTGAGGACACAGGGAGTAGAATAACCTTATGGTGATTATGCAAATTAAATGCACACAACCTATCAAAGTGCAGGGAATTGCATGAGGGAGGAAATATTTAGTCATGCTTCAGTAAATGTATAACATCCTGCATGCTGACTGGCTGAAGCAACCCAGTTTTTCATATAAATTTGTTTAAATGCCAGCACATTCAGATATCTCAGGATGACCCAGCGTCATAAACTTCCACCGAAAGGCAATTGATAGAATCAGTGGCAACTCTCCTGAATGTGCCATGGCAGCATGATAAAAGGCAATCCATAGGAGTTGACTTGGTGGCTAGAGAACAAAAATAATTTCTAGAACTTAATTTCTCTCTAACCCTTTCCTTAAACAACAACAACAACAACTTCTTTATTGGACAAATTTGACCAAGAATAATATAGGAAGATTAAAGAAAAACACAGGGGAAAACGACTGAAAGAAAAGGCAACAAGAAGAGAAGTCAGAAAGAAAAATTCAAAAGTGGAAGAAGAAGAAGAAGAAGAGGAGGAGGAGGAGGAGGAGGAGGAGGAGGAGGAGGAGGAGGAGGAGGAGTTTGGATTCTATATCCCACTTTATCACTACCCTAAGGAGTCTCAAAGCAGCTAACAATCCCCTTTCCCTTCCTTCCCCGCAAGAAACACTCTGTGAGGTGAGTGAGACTGAGAAGTGTGACTATCCCAAGGTCACCCAGCAGCTGCATGTGGAGGAGTGGAGACACGAACCTGGTTCACCAGATTATAAGTTTACCGCTCTTAACCACTACACCACACTGGTGTGCTGGAGGAGAGGAATGCATCGCCTTTCTGGATCATAGTGAAAGTGATGATGATTTTGATCCAAGCATCCTTCCAGACCTTGACAGATATGCAGACTCTGACCAAGAGGCTGATCCAGAAAGCCATGGTGGCCGTGGGATGGACAAACAACATTCTGGCGGAAGCGCATCAGCGGTAGAAACAGCACCAAGAAGAAATAAGATCAAACTCAGCAAAGAGGACTCGTTTGCAACATTAGGTACAGACTTTTCCCTTGTGAAAGATGAAGCACCAGTATTACATCTGCTCAACAACCAAAGCTAATTTTTACCCTTCCTACTCTTATTTCAAAGCTATTTTTGTCTTTGTATCAGGGTGGTATGTAAATTCAATAAATAATAATAATTACAGTGGTACCTCGGGTTACATATGCTTCAGGTTACGTACGCTTCATGTTACAGACTCCACTAACCCAGAAATAGTGCTTCAGGTTAAGAACTTTGCTTCAGGATGAGAACAGTAATCGTGCTCCGGCGGCACAGCGGCAGCAGGAGGCCCCATTAGCTAAAGTGGTGCTTCAGGTTAAGAACAGTTTCAGGTTAAGAACGGACCTCCGGAACGAATTAAGTACTAAACCCGAGGTACCACTGTAATAATAATAATATTGGTTTTCAGAATATTGTATCTAATGCAGTGACCTCCAGCATGATCAATGGCTAAGGATGCCAGCATGATCAATGGCTAAGGATGATGGGAGATGCAGTCCAAGTCTACCTAGAGGTCAACATGCCGGTTACCCCTGATATAGCTCAAGATTGTCTACTGTGAGTGGCAGCGGCACCCTAGGGCCTCAGGCAAAGGTCTATTCACATCACCTATACAGTAACTGGAAATGCCAGGGAATGAATGCAGGCACTTCTGCATTCAAAGTATGTGTTTCCCTTCTAAATTACAGTCCCTTCCCCTATGCTTTTTACATCACGTCCAAAGCAGCTAAAGGGAACGTGTCCAACCATGAAAATGTGGGAGCATCTTCAGGACAGAAAAAGGGTATACAGGGATCCACATTTTGAATGTAGTTCATCCAGCACAATCCATCACACGTCCATTGTACATTCCTGCTCCAGAATCGAAAGAGTTGCAGTCAATGTAAAGCAGGCAGATGAAGCTCTTAGCCCTAACTTCACCATATGGAGACAGCTTAAGCAAGAATATTCCGTCATGTAAAAGTCTCACATCAGGAGTCAGCAAACCACACAATATATGGGAGAAAGGAAGAATGAAGCCTTATAAGCTTCACTTGCCTGCACTGGGCAACTAAATACGGTTAAGGTACCTTGTCTCTCTAGTGCACAGCACCACTTTCCTGTTAACCAAACTCTCAGTTTATGAGCTGTTTACTTTTCACATTACATCACAAATAACATTTCCCTGTCATATTGGGTTAGTGCAGGTAGTAAGATATCAAAGCAAGATTTCATTTTAGGGGATAACAGGGGACTGTTTATACAAATACTTACATAATTTGATTTCTGTGCACCTGGATTCTGTACACTTGATGTCTGGTGGGAGCTGAGTGAGTGAACCGATTCCATTAAAATGTGCTGCTTTGGAGGTAACATTCACAATCTATCAGGGTGTCGGATCTCTAAAGGCCGGTTCACAAGTACAAGCCATCACTGGATGTTCCACTCCCAAATCATACTTCTGTAGGGCAATTTTTGCTGCTTTGGAGGGAAAGGAAAAAAATTATTTGTTGTTGTCGATTTTTGTTGCATTTTTTTTTTAAATAGAACATGCTCAGTGCATGTGAGTTTTTAAAAACTTTACACACACACACACACACACACTTTTGTAGTGGCTCCTGAATCACCACTGCTGCACAGGGGTGAGATGATGCAGACCTTCCAAGTGTCCCTATTTTCCAGGGACGTCTCTGATTTAGAGAAGCCGTCCCAGTTTCTTATTTGATTCCTGAATGTCCCACTTTTCCTTAGGAGGTCCCTATTTTCATTGGAGAAGTGTTGGAGGGTATGGAATTATCTGACCTCCAAGCTATCTGAAGAAGGCAATCCTGTATAGGGAAGGTTTTTTTTTTAAAAAAAATGTTTAATGTTTTATTATGTGTAATGTATGTTGAAAGCTGCCCAGAGTAGCTGGGGCAACCCAGTAAGTTGTGTGGGGGTATAAATAGTAAAATTATCACTATGGAAGGGGATGTCCCTATTTTCATCAGATAAATGTTGGAGAGTAAGTTGGTGGCCTGCATACACACCATTCATTTAAAGTATACTCCCTCATGTGGCAAAAAAGAAATGGAAGAACATTGCATTTTAGGTACTACTGTGATTATCTTTTTTTAAAAAAATGGAGAGATTTTAAAAAGAAACTGCCCCCACTTTTAAAAATTAACTAAGAGAAACAACACCCCCCCACAACAACAACAACAAAATCAATGAAATTTCTCCCTCTTTGTACCAGTCTGCAGGGTACAAAATGGTCTGTCCTGTAGTTAGATAGATATTGCAAATTCCTCAGTCATGTTGCAGTGCAGATGCATGCCTTCAAAAAAAATTTTTAATTCCCAAATAGAACAAAATGTTTTATTCCACAACATGCTTCCTTTAGTTTAGTTTTCAGTGTGACACATTCACACTTTATAAAATTAATTGGCTGATTTCAACATAGGGGAAAATGATATTGTTATAGACATTCAAATGTCAGACACTTTACCGAATATAATTGCTTACGTGGAGGAAAGGAACTATTAACATTGCTCGACAACAGAATTTCCCAATGTCACTTGTCAGTTTACAATATAGAGAGGTGTTATAAATCTGAATGAGAGAATGATATTCCCCAATGTGGAAAATGTCAACGGGATCATAATCAGCAGCTGTAACATACAGTACACCGAGTTGAGCATTGTGTTAATCTTACTTGAACCTTTTTCTTTAAGTAGATTCCTCTAGAGATCCTAAGATAAGAGGATGAGACCTGATAAAGAGGCTTGGGAGCTGCTGTTCTATACTGACACCCCCACCCATCCAAAAATGATAACCAACTAATCACTGAAAACTCCAACGCATTTCACAAAGCCTTGATCTAGCTGTTATGGTGTGCGCTTGGGGACGATGAGGAACTGACTGTATTGATTATTGTGTTGCCCTAAATCAGAGATGGCATAAGACCTGTTCCCATCATCATTTCTGAAAATACTTTGAAAAGAGGTGACTTAGTTGTTGTGGGAACCCCAGACTTCCATAATCAAAAGAAGGTGTTTGATCCAGTAGAAGGATTTTGCCAACTCCTGCCAACTTCCTGCATCTCCCTTCAGCTCCCACACTGTTCTGCACGGTCTCCTATTCCTCCAGAAAAGTGTGGGAAGTGGAATTTGGGGCTACAGGAGGAGGGAAGGTTGGCGAAAATCACCACCTCTCTCTGCAAAGACTTGATCCACCCCAGTGTAAGTTTGACATACTGTGCCAGAAAAATTAATATACCTTTTTTTTTTTTTTTGCCTGATGTCGCTTTCCAGAAATTAGATGCATTTAAAAATGCACAAAAGTTTCCCTTTAGCAATGGTTAATGAGATAACGATTAATTTCCTCAAGATAGACAAGGCTGGTTTGTTTCTTTATAATAAAAAAAGTTATATTTGTACCATAAAACCTGCTTTGGGTGACATCTATTAATATCATGAGTGAAAAATATAGTGGTTTAGTTGTAAAATATTTGTAGCACCTTCATTGATTGGTTAA
Organism: Podarcis muralis; assembly: GCF_964188315.1. Lineage (NCBI taxonomy): Eukaryota > Metazoa > Chordata > Lepidosauria > Squamata > Lacertidae > Podarcis > Podarcis muralis. The sequence goes on along the minus strand of NC_135657.1, from coordinate 86,042,682 downwards.
GTTGTGACAGTTTGCTATTTTACATTAGGATATACTGCTGGAATAATAAATTTACCAAGTGCTGCAAGCAGTCTCAATGGCAGTTTATTCATGAGTTTGTTTATTTTTTAGTAAACATTTCACAGGCCATCAAAAGATAAACTTACAAAGCACCATTTAAGAATTATTTTACAGTAGATAGATTCATTACTAATATAAGTAACATGGTGTTCTAGACATAGGTTTCTTTGGTTAATATCCATCAGTATCTTCCACTGCTTGACTGCTATTCCTGACTATTCTTTGGAAGTTAAAATTTGCTAGATTTCTGCTCTGTGGCATGTTCATGTGTTTTATCTCATCAAGTTTATCTTGGATTATAGTGTACTTTGGAAATAAATCACCAGGTTTGCTAATACAAGGACCATTTGCATTCAGCCTATCTGGATTTTTGAAATTTTAATGGATGTAAACATGCACAAAATGCCATATAATCCACTCATCTGGGTGTTGGACAGGATGCAAAATCATCATCATCATCTCTGAACTTTTCCTTTAATAATGAAATGGGTCTAAATAGATGTTAGCTAAGTCAGCCCATTGCACCTTCTAGCTCAGTATTGTCCACCCCATAGCAGCCAGCAGGACAGAGTGCAGGTGGGGGGGAGTTGCTCACTGGGCCTCACAATTTAGAGGTCACTGCCAGTAACCAACAGGTAGAGGTGGTGGGAAGGTTGGTACCATGCAGGATAGGTAAAGGTGGGGAAAGGAACGCGGGTGGCGCTGTGGTCTAATCCACTGAGCCTCTTGGGCTTGCTGATCGGAAGGTCGGCAGTTTGAATCCCTGTGATGGGGTGAGCTCCCGTTGCTCTGTCCCAGCTCCTGCCAACCTAGCAGTTCGAAAGCACACCAGTGCGAGTAGATAAATAGGTACTGCTGTGGCAGGAAGGTAAATGGTGTTTCCGTGTGCTCTGGTTTCTGTCACGGTGTCCCGTTGCGCCAGAAGCAGTTTAGTCATGTTGGCCACATGACCCGGAAAGCTGTCTGCGGACAAACACCGGCTTCTTCGGCCTAAAAGCGAGATGAGCGCCGCAACCCCATAGTCGCCTTTGACTGGACTTAACCGTCCAGGGGTCCTTTACTTTTACCTTTACCTTTACCTTACTGTACAGGAGCAACAACAGAGTCAATCCATGAAGCCAGTCCTGAAGTGTTTCCTATGCTTTTTGTTTCCTTGTATAGTCTGACTAGGACAACAACCTGCTTTCAGGAATTCAGTAGAGTAACATGTGAAAATGGTGTAAGATATTTAATCCCACTTCTCTAAGTGGGAGGGGAAAGGGAGGCATGGGATGCTTAGGCCAAACCCCCAGCTGTTTTTAAGGTAAATTGCCAATAATGAATTTTCAATGCCTTTTTTTTCCCCACCCGGACACTGCTTCTGACTGTAGTATTCCAGCTACGTACAGGATATTCCAGATGTATGGCAACCCTGCCTGATAGGAAGAGGGATAGCATCCTCTCCCATCCCAACTAAGCTCTGTTCCATCTATGGAAAATCTATAGGGAGTCCTATATGCACAGAGGTTTCGCTCCACCCTTTTCCAGGGTTCCTCATCCCACAGAGGCCCTAGGCTGCATACAGCTGCACAACTAGTTGTATACAACTAGGGCCTCCCTACAGATACTACGATGAACATTTTTGAGTCAGGACTCGGGCCTCCTATGCATGTTGATTGTGTCCTTGTGAATACCTAAACAGCACTGATCTAAGGAATGGGGAACCCATTGCAGGCCAAGACTGAAGCCACTGCACCAAAACCAGGGATGGCTGGATGAAGGTGGTTGTCCATGTGATTAATTTTCCCATCCCTTCTGCCTTGGCTCATCCCCTCTGCCTTCATTTGAACTTTGTATTCAAATTAAGTATACATGCCAGGCATTTACACCTGTGTCAGATGGATCCATATGGAAACAAATACCTCTGCATTGTGTTTGAAATCATTTTTTGTGAGCGCTGTCTCCGAGCAAACATTTAGCGCTGGGAAGGTATTGATTAACTGCCCCATTGTATATTTCACAGGGAAGGCAAATGACATTTTAAATTCCTTGTCGTCCCCCCACTCTTGTTATGAGCTTTCAGACGGTTACTTACCGCCTGTGTTTAAATGGGAAGACTTGTCCCTGGCATTGTAAAAGATAAACACGGCTGTGATGTTTGACATATGAAAGCATCAGCGCCTATTAACGGTAAACACCATGTGCCTGCCTGCACTGATGGATTGAATTACTTTCATTAAACACAAAGGCAAGGTGACATGAGGAGGGAAAAGCAGCAATCTGGATTTCGGGGTTTGTTTTTTACCTTACCACACTGCTGGCATCTGAAGTGGGGGGTTTTTTGTATCGTTTTTGAAGGGGGAAAAAGTTGTCACTAGCAATTGATTCTAAGGAGTGGATTCATGACAATACCCACCCCCTCCCCAAATACCCCAGCAGCCTGTATTCTGCTAACTGTCATACTGTGATTTGATTAGTTTTGCTTCCAACTTCAGCAAAGGGAAGTGCTAAAAAAGAAGAAGAAGACCTTAAATAATTTAAGCACTTGGAAAGGTTTCTGGAGTCAGTACAAACAGCACCAGTAAACCAGCAATGATGCCTTTAAGATGAATAGTTTCAAAACAACCATACGCCCTCCTCCCAGGGGGAAATGTTATGAGGAAAGGTTGAGTATATTTAATAAATACAGTGGTAGCTCGGGTTAAGAACTTAATTTGTTCCGGAGGTCCATTCTTAACCTGAAACTGTTCTTAAGCTGAGGTACCACTTTAGCTAATGGGGCCTCCCTCTGCTGCCACACCACTGCCACACGATTTCTGTTCTCATCCTGAAGCAAAGTTCTTAACCTGAGGTACTATTTCTGGGTTAGCAGAGTCTGTAACCTGAAGCGTCTGTAACCTGAGGTACCACTGTACGGGTAAACATTGAGGTCTATGCATTACTGGCGTGGGTGGGTGGTGGGTGGTAGAGGATCATTGAGGGCACGTGGAGATGACCATTGGACTTCTTGTTCCCAAAATGAGCCTTTGAGACTGAATGCCTGCAAAAGCTCAGAGAGTAATCACTAAGAACATTCTGCTGCTGCCATTTCCCATTTCCCTGATCACCAAGGGCCCAGAAATCTACCCAGTGCAGGATAGGAAAAGGCAGCACTGAGAGGATCTGCCACAGATCCTTTTGAAGGCTTTCTCCCTGGCATAAATCATGTGAAGGTAAAATAGCTTGGGGAAAATGTGCACATCATCAAGCAAACTTGCATGCAAGAGGCTGTATATTAGGAGGAACGTGCACTAAAGAAGCTGGTATGAAGTAACACTTAGAGTGCTGAATTCAAGTTCTGGGAGACCTGGATTCAAATCCCTAATCAGTCACGAAGCTCACTGTGTGACCTTGGGCCTATCACTCTCTCAACCTAACCTACCTCATGGGGGGTGGGGGTGGAAAAAGGGAGAACCATGTATGCCACCTTGGCATCCTTGAAGATAAATAAATAAATAAATAGGCGGGAGGGGAATTCCACAAGAACCTTTTTCAGGGAGGAGAAATCACAAAGTCATGCAGAGATGTAGTGAATTGGACTTAAGATGTGAAAAAATGAGAAACTGGGGAAACCAAAACTGGCAGATTTCATCCATCTCCATTTTCCTGCCCTCCCTTTCGAAAGATATTTGGTCCTCGGAAGACTGCGAAGGAGATGGTGGTGGCCAGTGCTTTTTTCCTAAAAAAGAAATGTTTAGGGGTACTCTCATTTTCCTACTCATGTTGAAATACTGCCCCCCAGTGAGGCCAAACTTAGATTCACAAAATGTTTAGGGGTATGTATACCCCTGCATCCCCCCAGGAAAAAAGCACTGGTGGTGGCAGTGGCTATATGGCTGAGGTGTGGCAAGGCCAAGATCAACATGTAGAGCGGGGGTGCCCAAACGTTTTTCAAAGAGGGCCAGATTTGATGAAGCGAACATGTGTGAGGGCTGACCAAATGAGCTTTTTTTGGGATTTTACCCCAGGAATTAAACTGCCATAGGGGCTGGATTAAACCGACCAGCGGGCCGGATTAGGCCCCCGTAACGGACTTTGGACATGCCTTATGTACCAGCTGCACCATGACACTGGAGTATACAGAAGTCTTGGTTTGTGGTTTCTTGATGGTTCTGCAAGTCCCCTCCATGGGTGCCTAGGTGATTATCTGCAGAAGACATGTGAAGGGAAGGAGAAATGTTTGTGAGCATCCCAGCAGGGCTGCTCTCTTTTGCAGCACCCTGGTCAAATGCCAGTGATAACTCTACTCATGCTCCACTGTAGATTAGCTCAGAGGGAAGAAGTATCTCCATCTCTTCCTTTGTCTGTCCCAACTCATCTCTTCTGCAAGGAATTGCCTCTTCAAGGGTGTATGCATGGAGGTGCCTTACAGAACAATCAAGGGATTCCTGTCACCCCTGCCACAAGCCAAGACCACCCCAGTGTCATGCAGTGGTGGTGGTGGGTCCCCCCATAAGCTCAATTTGTGGAGAATATACAAAGGGTGCTTGCCACAAACCAGTTATTATCATACACTGACTCTGCAAGGATCGTGCCTACCCATGAGGAAAGTGCTATTAGTGAATCTAGAAACCTATATTTTAGTCATAATACCTAAAAATGAAGTGTCCATGTTCAGAAGCAGTATACATATCATTACGTCTGCTAAGGACAAGGAACTGGTGGGGTGGGAATGCTATCTTTCTCTTATCCTAATGGGGCTTTTCCCTAACTGACCATTGCTGGGGATACTTTTGTAAAATCCAAGGCGCTCATAGCAAAATGGTCTCCCTGTCCTGATTTTATTCTTACAACAACCCTGCAGGATAGCTTAGGTGCAGGTTCATAGCAGAGTTGGGATTTGAATCAGCCTCCTGAGTGCGCTAGTCTAACCACTATACCACACCAGCCCTCTAGGCTCAGGCAAAACAATTTTTGTATTCCTATAGCTAACTCCTAAAAAACAGGGAAACAGTACTCAATTATTCATGGAAATGACACCCTCAGATTGGGATCCTTCCATGCAACGCTATGCATGCTTACTGAGAAGTAAGTTCCACTGTGTTTGTTGTGTTTAAGTGTGTATAAGGCTGCAGTCTAACCCCAGACTAAATTCACTCTGCACAAACTCAATGACTTTTTATGTGGTCATGTGCTTAGAGATTTTTCTCTGTCCTTGGAAAAGAGGTTATGTAGCTGAGCTATGGCACAAATGACTCTCTGGCTGCACTGCCTTCGATATTTGCTTTAGTTGCTCCAAAGGAAAATGAGTAAATGTCATTGCTTCTGCAAGGAAGGATGGGGGTGGGTATTCTTCACTATATACTAAAGAAAGCACCTATGCCAATTTCATTATGATATCACAGTCTGATTTGCAATGTGAGACACCAAGTGTGTGGGGGGGGAATCTAATTCTTTATGCCACTTTGGCAATTACACTAGGTGATTGTGCAAAGAAGGTCATCAACATCCCCCCCCCCTCCCACCAGCATAATGGAAATTTCATTCCATGGTGGCATCGTTTACCTCTCCATTTGCTCTAATTGAGGGCAATTTGATTTGAATTAAATTTAGTTTTATGGCTGATGCTGTACTACAGCAGCACAGACAAAGGTGAGCAAAGTCCTCGTACTTTGCGTACTCAGACAAAGAACACCCCTGCATCAATGGGGGGAAAGAGTAGGCATGGACAAACTGCGTTTAGCAGATATCAGAGGCAGATTTAAGAATACAGCATGGGACCTTTGGATGCATCACTATGAAGGAAGGAAAGAAGCTAGAGAAGTGGTTCTCAAACTTTTTTCTCTGCGCCACATTTCCAGAATAAAAATTTGCTTGAGCCACTCTGATATAACACAACTAGGATTGTCCTTAGTATCACCCGATGCTCTTGATCTCATTTTGAAAAGATATCTATCTCCATATTCTGTCAATTTAGATAGATAGATGATAGATGATAGATAGATAGATAGATAGATAGATAGATAGATAGATAGATAGATGATAGATAGAAAGATAGGCAGGTAGATGATAGATAGATAGATAGATAGATAGATAGATAGATGATAGATAGAAAGATAGGCAGGTAGATGATAGATAGATAGATAGATAGATGATGATGATGATAGATAGATAGATAGATAGATAGATAGATGATAGATAGATAGATGATAGATGATAGATGATAGATGATAGATGATAGATTAGATAGATAGATAGATAGATAGATGATAGATAGATAGATAGATGATAGATAGAATTATAGAGATATAGAGTTAGATATAGATACTACAGTATACTACATGGGACGCGGGTGGCGCTGTGGGTTAAACCACAGAGCCTAGGACTTGCTGATCGAAAGGTCGGCAATTCAAATCCCCGCGGCGGGGTGAGCTCCTGTCATTCGGTCCCAGTTCCTGCCCACCTAGCAGTTCGAAAGCACCCCTAAGTGCAAGTAGATAAATAGGGACCGCTTTCTAGCGGGAAGGTAAACGGCGTTTCCGTGTGCGACACTGGTGCTGGCTCACCAGAGCAGCTTCGTCACGCTGGCCATGTGACCCGGAAGTGTCTTCGGACAGCGCCGGCTCCCGGCCTCTTGAGCAAGATGAGCGCGCAACCCTAGAGTCGGTCACGACTGGCCCTGACGGGCAGGGGTACCTTTACCTTTACCTTTACTACGGTATACTACAGTAAACTGAAATGTTTAGATATTTCTTTGATTGTCCTTGAATCTTCCCACCACACTTGCCACCCTCTCCTGTCACTCCAGTGTGGCACATCACACCCTTGGAGAACCACTGAGCTAGAGAAATACCAAGTGTAGTGGGCAGGACTTTTTTTTCCCCCAGTCAGACCTCACTGGAAGTCAGTTCTGGAACCCCTCAGGTGGGCACCATTATCATTCTAAGAGACCAAGTGAGGCGTTCATGGTGAGTTTCAGCACCTCTTTTTCTAGAAAAATAGCACCAGTGGTGGACATCACCAGGACACACATAGTTGTTCCAAACCAACAACTGCTTGTGGCCATGAGTGCTTTAAAGCCAGCACATTTCAATAGCTGTAGCTCCTCCAGGCATGCAAAGGATTGGTGCTTCTCCAATGAAATGAGTGGGAAAGGCTTCATGTGAGCATTGGAGCATACATGGGGCCTTGCATCAGGGAAAGTGGGTTTATAAGGGGCATAGTCTAATTGAATAGGGAGATATCAGTCACCTCAAACCAACCAGTAAGAGATCTTCATTTTTATAATAGGAAGCAGGGATGCTGGGAGGACTGGCTATTCCTGATGCTTACTAAACTTTCTGCTTTCATTTCTTTAAAAAAGGTCTGTGGCCCTTTTTTCTTCAAGAGGAAGCTGTTTTTCATCCAATCACTCAATAAATGACACAATTAAATAACTTCAAGCATATTAGGCTACCTGTATCCTGGCCATCCTGCACTGATTCCACACCTTGTGGGCCCCATCAAAACAAAGTTTCTGGCTTTGAAACTGCTGTACTGGTTTCTTGTAGCTCTGCTTTCTGGAGACCACACACATACTTCTAACCCTGATAGGGACAGGGCATTCGGTGGGTTGCATCATTGCCGCCTTCTTCTTCTTCTTCTTCTTCTTCTTCTTCTTCTTCTTCTTCTTCTTCTTTGCAGAGGAAAAACAGTTCAGCCTCTTTCTTCACATTCAAGGTGTAAACCTAGACTTACACATTTACTGTCAAGGAAATTTCTGCTGCTAAGCTTAGCCATCTTTCAGATTGTGGTTCATATGCCAGGTATCCACACAAGGCAAAAGAGCAGTGCAGCCCTGCCTCTGCTGACCACCTGGGGAATGTAACCCGAGGTACCACTGTATATATATATATACACCTGCTTATAAAACTTTCCTATGCTGAGCTGCCTTCAGATGTCTTCTAAAGGATGTATAGTTACTCATCTACTTGGCTTGGGGGGTCACATAACTCCATATCCTCCGGTGAAAGTAAAGGCATCCTACCATACCCTCCAACATTTCTCCAATAAAAATAGGAAACATCTTAAAGAAAGGTGGACATTCCAGGATCAAATCAGACACCAGGGCGACTTCTGTAAATCTGGGACTGTCCTTAGAAAATAGGGTCTGGTTGTTGCTGTTTCCTTGTGCACTGATTTAAGCATTCCAAGCAAGTCTTAGATTCCATCATGGGTATTTCAGACAGATGGTGCTTAGAAGAGATGTGCACCAGCACCATGTGGAGGTTGAATAATGAGATGAATCAAGATGATTTGTAGATCTCCCCTCCCCCTAAATCAAACTGAATTCCACAAATATCAATACGCCCCCTCCAAGTATGATCGGGGCTCTCTTGCTTTTGTTTCTGTCCTTTTCTGTGCCAATGCAGCTCTATGTTTTTCTTAATACAGTGGTACCTCAGGTTACAGACACTTCAGGTTACAGACACTTTAGGTTACAGACTCCGCTAACCCAGAAATAATACCTCGGGTTAAGAACTTTGCTTCAGGATGAGAACAGAAATCGTGCTCTGGCGGTGCGGCGGCAGCGGGAGGCCCCATTAGCTAAAGTGGTACCTCAGGTTAAGAACAGTTTCAGGTTAAGAACGGACCTCCAGAACGAATTAAGTTTTTAACCTAAGGTACCACTGTGCAGCCTCTGTGTTTCTAGGTCTATGGCCTCTGCAAAAAGCACGACTTCAACTGAAGTTAAAGTTGAAGCAGAGCACTGTAGAGTTCTGGATTGTTTCTTTGTTAAAGCACAGCAGTGGTTGGTGGTGGTTGTTGTTGTTTTTTGTAAAATAAATGAATAAAACCTACATAGCTCTGCTGTAGCAAAAACCCACATGCTAAAATCCAGAGTTATGTAGAACACAATGGGCAGCATTTTAGACAGCATCATGTGGTAATCTATCAGAGATCAGGAAATGGAGGGCTCAAACAACCGCCAGAAAGAAAAACTGATATGAAAGTGATTTAAAAATAGTACTAATGTGCAAGCAAGCCTACTCACCAAGCAGTTGGTCACCTCTTAATTATTTTGAGGTAAGTAACCAACAAACTCCCACTCCCACCCCACCCCCATCATAAGGGATTAGAGAGGGAAATGAATTCTTCTTACTTCTCCTGCTAAAAGCCCCTGGATCTATTTGCCTGCAATTTGGCAGGGCTTAATCCACTCTGAAAGGGCTCCTGTGCCTGTGAATTTCTTCCACTTTGGCTGGGGGAAAGTTATAGTCATTTTTAGATTCCCCATTATAATGAGTACAGGAACAGAGGGATTTGTTTTATATTGAGTGGCTCAAGAGCTGAATTACAGATCAAAGCAGAGAGTGCACAGAGTGACTCACAAACAGTTTTGGTGGGTTTTCTTAATGCGTAGATACAGATGCAAGGCAAATCTTAGGGTCTCTGCACATATAGCTAAGTGCTTAGAAATGAGGTGATTGGTGGATGTCCAGCTTCCTGGCCTAAATGGTGTCACCCAGGGCTGAATTTAGATGAAGAGAAGCCCTAGGCTACTCTGCTTGTGAGGCCCATCCCCATCCCCATCCCCCCCCCCACTACAAGAAAATGGAAGTGTTATAAACAAAACTGAGTGAAGCCAAGGATGATGACGGGTATTTAAAATTCTGCAATTCACAATTTCCTCCTCTAAAGGACATAAGATGTTATTGTTAAATACCATGGTGATTTTAAAAAAAATGCATAAGATTAACACTGAAAAACTTTTGCAATAACTGAATTTTGTAAACCTTTTGTGGAATAAGCATTATTTTTTTAGGAAAATAAAGTTGTAATTTCATTCTTAAAAAACACACCCTGAGTTTACAATTTATATTTGCCTGGGAAGTGTAAATAATATGATCATGATTAACCAACAGTGTGGCACTTTTAGAATCTACTTTATGTTGTCATTAAAAAGTCAGTTTTAAAATACATATTAAAAAGTAAACTACAACCATCAAAGACAGTAAGGCTAAAATGATTTCCCCCTAGCCTTCATCATAGCAAGATCACCCAAAACTTCATCAAAATTTGTATGTATAAGTTTGTCACTTTCAATGTATGGTGGTCTCCCCAGAGGAGATAGCAAAATGAAGATGTCAGGACCATTGGCCACCCAGAGCATTTAAGACTTGGGACAGTTCTGTCCTTAGTTACAGAGATGTGATGAACATCTCATGGGAATGGCTTGGTAATCTGCAGTCTAAAAATAACTAAGCAGGATGAAATTGAGCATTTAAAAGTGTATTACTTGAAGCACTGAAAGTGAAGTTGCTCAAGTGAATACAGAAGGAATTGTGGAATGTTTCCTGCTATTAGCTGGGCACACTGGATACGGTAAAGAACATAACTCAGTTTTTCCATGCACAATGCTGAAACTGCATGAACAAATCAGGCATTGAGCACTTACATAGAGTCAAAGATTGCATGGATGGAAACGAATCATGTTTGGCACAGAGCTTTAGAAGATCACTTGCTCCCTTCTGTCATTTGATAATGACTATTTAATTGTGGGATATTGTTGTGTAGACAACACATTCTAATGAGTTTATTCAAAAACTTTGTAGTCAGATATAGTACCACTGCATTAGAATGCCATGAGAGGTGAGCGAAAGTGATGAAATTCTATTCCACAAGAACTGGCATGTGAATATGTGAAGGCAATTGAATAGGAGTTGGGAATTTTTGTAGGTAGGCATGCGTTTACTTTTAAATGCATTTACTTTTAAACACCCCACGGTGTTCATACACAGCCGTTGGGGAATTTTGAGGGGGCCCAGCCCCTTCCTTTAATTTTTTTGGGGGGGATTTCTGGCCCCCTCCACTCAGATGGTGTACCTGCTTAGAACACAATCCTATTTGTCCTGTTCAGTTCAATATAATTTACTCCCAGGGAAGTGGGTTCAGTTCTGCAGCCTTAACCACTTTTCAGAGGATCATTTTGAGTGCTCTGTTGCATAATATTACCAAATTACTTCACATTATCATTTTTCCAGTTGTCTGTTTTGATACTCTAGGCATACGGCAAACAGGCCAGCACAATTTGCCACATGCTGAGCCAGGTATGGTGGCTCATCAGGGGAATCAAGATGCTCCTGCTTGCTTGGCCCTGAGAGAACAGGCAGGTGCCTGGCAGCAGGCCCAGTATCCTTGGCTGATGGGCTGTGCTTGGCTTGATGGATCTCAAGTTGCATAAGCCTGATATGGCATCACAGATCCAGAAACAAGTGGCAAGCAAGGGCATCTGACAAACAAATCACATCTATTTTATAAATTGACTCAAGCAGCATAAGATGTTAGAGAGATGGGAACCAAAGAGAACAAATTATTATTACATAACAAGTCACCAACTTTTCCGAAACTGAACCTCCAAGGTTTTAAATGGAGTTTTAATGATATAAATTGATGCTATGTGGCCACAGTCTAACCACTAATTGCCTGTTGAAAGCTGATCCCATATTTCCTGCACAAATGGTTACTAGTGCAACTTCTCACTTGCAGCTCAGTTATCTGGACCTCCTGAGGGTTTTTTTTTTTTTTTTTTTAAATAATTTTTATTCAGTTTTCAATTTTTTTTAAAAAAAAAAAAAAAACCAACTTGCATAAAAGAAATCCAAACAAAAGTAAATCAAACACAAAACAAAACATAACCAAATTTTCATTCCCTTCTTTCAGTGACTTCCCCACACTCCCCTGCCCACCTTCCATTTTCATTACATAACTCAGCAAATTATTTATTAAATCTCTTAAAAATTTTTCAAATCTTTCCTTCCAATTTATCTGTTTCCCATTTTTAAATTGTCATACTTTTACATGTTCCCTTTCCCATCTTGGATCTATTCTCCAAGGTCGGCCTAATTTTTCTCCCACAAACTCATCCCTCTTTATATTAAATCCAAAATCATAATGTTTCAATTCCAAATCCCAGGTTTTTACCACCTTACATTCCCCTCCCCCCTGCCCCCGTTTTGCCCCTACCCAAATAAGTATCCTCAAAATAAGACAACAGTTTTAGCCCGGATTTCTCACGTCCGAGGCCCTCAGGCCCCAGTTAGTCTCTCCCCGCCGATTTTGTTTATAGTCCTTTTTGTTGGTCTTCCCTTCTCCATGAAGTTCCGTCTCCAGCTCCTCATATTTTCTTTCTTCCAGGTCAAACAAAGACGGTATCTGTCCAATAGGAACAAATCTCCCAAAGTCCAACCCAAGAAAGAAGTCCCCATCAAACTTGTTCATTCTTTGTTGGCTCAGTAATCTGGTTATTCCGGGGGCTTCTCTCTTCTTCTGGCCCTGCAGACTTGTATTCCCTTGGTTGTCTTCCCTGTTTCTTTGGTTCCCAAAAGTTGCAGGTTTCTGTTTGCATTCTTGTTGAACTCTTTCTTCTTCTCCTTCCCCCAATGGGGTTATCTCTCCTTCTGTGGCTGCAGATTTTTTTTCCACTTGTTTGGTCCCATCGACAGAGATGCTAAGTTTAAGACTGAAGGTCACCAGCTGTTCAGTCATGATTGCGCTCTGTTCTTGCAAGGTTCCCACCAGACAAAACATTTTTTGTATCTCTGCCAGTAATTTTCCTTCGGCAGCCATTGCAATGTCATCAGTTCCCTCCAGGGGGATTTCCATCATAAATCTCACCCAACAGTCAGTTACTTTGTTGTTAAAGATTATTTTGTTTCCAATCAGTTCAAACAATTCAATTTCAGTGTAGCACTTAATCCAAAAAGGCAGTTGTAACACAGTTCCACGTTTCAGCTAGTCGTTTGACAGCTCTTTTTGACAGCTGTCAAACTCCTTATTCTGTTTCTCGGGCTCCCGCGCAGAGCGCCCCCCGGGTCTGGGGGGGGGTCAACTTGAAAAGCAAAACCTCTGGAATTCCTCTCTCTTCAACTCCTGCACAAATTACTTCTTAATTCAGTTTATGAAAGTTCTCAGTTTAAGCACCAAAGTCTTTCCGACCTGGTGCTCTCTCTTTGCTTTAAGTCTTTTGGTGGGGAAGGGGGAGTGCGGACTTCCTTTTTGACACGTCCCCCCGATCGTACTCGAATTCATAAATAAGAAACTTTTAGTGCCGAAATTTCCTTTTACTCACGGGTTGCATTTCCAATCCAAATTTCAAGAAGAAAGACAGCGCTCTCCGGTCATGGCTCGCGGCTTCGCTCCGCCAAGGCAGCGATCGACTCTCAGCTCCACGCCACTCTCCGGTCCACTCCGTAGCCTTTAAAAAGGCTCTTCGCGGGTCAGGGAGGGCGCTTAAGGAGCCCACCGAGTCACCATGTCCGCAGGCTTCAGCGCCTGCGGTTTCTGAGGGTCCCCGTGTCGCCGGCACGGCAAGACCCGTCCTTAGCGGAGCCGATTCCCTCCGGAGCTCGGAGGGAATCCGCCATTACCCGTTCGCGCTATCCCGGAAGTCCCCTCCTGAGGGTTTTTGTTAGGCTGGCAATCATTTGTGGCATCTCAGCCAAAATTAATCATTCTCTTGACACTACTTTTCTTTCTCAGAGACATTGACATAGATGCTAGTGCAAACAGCTTGTGGGGAGGGGAGAAGGGGACCAAACTCTATAAGACTGTTGCCACATGCTGCTGAATGAGATGGATACTTGTGGGTTTTATGGTTTGGGGGGCTTATGGGGGGTTGGGGAAGACATATCCTGTGATCAGTGATGAGCAAAGGATGGAGGAATATCGCACCACTTGTACAAGATTCCCAGTTTGGGGTGATTCCTCCCTCCCACTGGAGCCCCATAAGACACAGTCCACAATCTTTTGTAGGTTCCTCTGACCCTCTGGAGAGGCCTACCAGAAAGCAGGGTGTGGGGAGGCTATTTGCAAGGGGGAGGAGTTGGTTGGTCAAACTGCTTTCCACTTCCATGATGTCAGTTACAGCCATTTACAACTAATAAGTCTGAAGTCCTGCATTCCTACAAAGGGACTCAAATCCATACCCACAAGGTGCCCATGGGTGCTCATGTGTTGGTAACAACCTTCCATGTGTCCCCTCCCCCCAATGAAATTAGACTTGTAATAAGTATTCTGTTGCCTCCAATAGAACAGGTTGTGTGTTTGGTTACAGTGTGGTGTGAGGCCCATAAAGGTTTCTGTGGTTTGCCAGTGTGCTCATAGGCCCCCAAAGGTTGGCAAGCCATGGCTTAGGCTATTCCTGCATCACATTTCTTCAATTTGAGGCACGTAGCCTTCAATTCTGATACATTTTTGACACCCCACTATTCCATAATTTTGCTGCCTGCTTATCTGATTGCTTCAGGTTTCAGCGATACACAAGGTAGGAACAAATAGTTAAAGGCATTTGAAGCTGCATTTGTCTGGATTATAAACAGAATGAGTTGCTACAAAAATGCTTCCCGGTTTTCAGCGGAGCCCTTTAGTTTACATCTGTCTTTTGGCCATTAAGTACAAATGGATCTGGTTTTGCAACTAGACAGGTTGATTTAATATATGTGATTATAAAAGCTGCTTCAAGCCAGTGGGGCTGATGAAGTGAATTTGACTGGCTGGCTGAAACTTAGCTTCTTCATATGTTATTTTGTATCAGTCAGAGGCTTAGCTAGCTAATGGAAGCTACCATGAATTGTGTCTGCAAGTGCTATGTTTCTGTGGACCACAGTTTGTTGATTGACATGATCTACCCTAATTGGGATGCATCAATAACACACACTGTTTGCTGGGGTTTTTATATTAAAACACCCCACAAAAACAAATCCATGTATACTAGCCTGTAAACACTTGAGAGACTGATGCAAATGCCTCAAGGCCTGAATCTAAAATGTATTTATATAGACAACGGCTTTCTTCATACTGTCTGAGACTTCTAATCCAGTACATACTTCCCCCACCCCTGATATAGAATAAAGTGGAGCAGAGGAAACAAACCATTTACCAAACTGCACAACTTGCTGGACGATGGTTTTGCTTTTATTTCAAATTGGATCTGTGAGTTAGGAGGCGGCTGAATGAGTGAGGCAATGCAGGCAAATTAAATGATTGCAAAGTGCTTCGTGGGTGGGGATGAAAAAAGGTGCCACGTTGCTTGAATAAAGTGGCGTGAGTGAAATAAGTGCTAGATAAATAAGAAGTGCTAGACTTCTTTTTTTCTTTAATGAATATTTGGATCCCACAAAATAGAATGGCAAAACATATTAAATTGGAAATATTCATCTATTTGCAGAGATTTTTTGGAGACAGTGTTCTTGCTCTGTGTTGACCTGTTAATAGATCTCCCTTTCAATCTCATACTGCTCTGGGAATGCTTGGATTTATTTTATTTATTTGACAGTTTCAAAATACTTGTAACCTACTTTCCTATCCAAAGGTTAATTAAAGTGGTTATTAAGAGGACTTGAATATTTTGGAAAAATAACTCATCTTTTTAAATCAATTGTGCAATGGGATTGATAAGACCAGGCATAAGCAAACTTGGCCCTCCAGATGTTTTGGGACTACAATTCCCATCATCCCTGACCAGTGGTCCTGTTAGCTAGGGACGATGGGAGTTGTAGTCCCAAAACATCTGGAGGGCTGAGTTTGCCTATGCCTGGATAAGACTGTTGATTATTTTATTTGCTGACTCACACAGGTATTTTGAATTGTGCTAGTCAGGTACTTCGTTTCACTGAACTGGATCAACATTGGGATCTACTTAGGACACAACAAATAATTGATGTGGATGGGATCCCAATTTATACTATTAAAGTTAGAAATCAAATAAATCAATAAAACCTACTTCTAATGTGTCAATAGGAGCAAGCCCTCAGTTCCTCCACTCACATTAGAACAGAAGCAGGGAAACTACGGCTCTTCAGGTGTTGTTGCACTGAAATCTCCCAAATCCCTGATCACTGGCAATGCTGGCTGGCTGGTGCATATTGGAGTCCAGCAGTATTTGAAAGGACACATGTTTCCTTCTTCTCTTCATTTGAGGATGCATATGTGGTAGGGTGAGTAGAGACAACTATACTCCCCAGTTGTTTGAGCAAGTAGAACTTATTTGAGCAGAAGTTGCTACTCTTTTGTAGCTATATCAGGCCTGCTGCAATCCTGAATACCCTTGTGCTCCCACCAATTGGTGCTGCTGTAGAAGGAGAGAAAGCATGTGAGGTCATGTGGTTCATAAGATAGGAAGTTTATATTTCAGGTTGAATATGAAGTACGTACAAATAACTATAGGCCACAACAAGGGATGAATTGATCTGTGCGCTTCTACTGTATATTACTTTGGTATGCATTCAAGTCCAATGTCCACTCTGCCTTATTTTGGCATTAATATTCAGTTCTTATGAAATGTGCACGAGAAACCAGGTTTAAATGTATATTTAAATAAGTGGAGTTTTTTTTTTAAAAAAAAGTATTTCTTTTCTGAAATACGGATTTCCCAGACATGTGAAATCTGAAGAATATCTAGCTTCTCCTAGGTGTGGGTGGAGGAGGTCAATTCATACCAGGATTTGCAGGGATCAAATTCCTCAAGAATCACTGATTACAACAAAAATATATTTCACTTTCTTTTTTTAACTTTTGGATGATTGATTGAAAACTAGGCTTATGACTCTTACTATGATTCCTGATACAGCACCCAGACCGGTGACCTTTACTTTCCACCATCCCATTACCACCACCCATCTTGGATCTGGCTAGTGGCAGCACCTCACCTCATACCATAAAATCGATAACAACCCAGGGGCAACATAGGTTCTGGTAGGAGCCTCATCATTTGCCTGACTCGTAGATCCATTTCAAATAAATTCCCAAAGCAGTAAGGGACCACTGGTCTCAGGAGGTGGCTCTCTTTTACCATGGTGGCTGGAACCATCCGTACACATCACTCTCTTAATTCCTAGAGGATGTTTTGATAGCAAATGTGTCAACTGGATCCATTGAGAAATGTTGTGAATATTGCACAAAAGCTCTGGTTGGTGACATATGCTTTTGGTGGTTTCTTTCTGCATGCAGGCCATCACTAGGTGTTGTGGTCATATCCAGGCAAGTGTGGACTTGCCCTTTACCATCGGGCCAGAACTCACCGTGAGCTATTAGTGCCATCCAGAGAATGGTGTAGACATGATTTAGACACAAGAAGCTGTAAAGCATTTTGAAATACTGCCTTAATTGAATGCTCTGGATACAGATTTTAGAGGGCCTGGGAGACTGACTTTTTCTGGTGGCCAGCTGGCTGGAAAATCCCATCTTATGTAGGGATTGTTTTGACAGCAGCTGAGCATGAAGATGAAAAAGTGGAGGCTGCTGATGGAGCTGATTTAGTTTCCCTTGAGTATGTACTGTGGGACGATCGTACATCCTGTGAGCACTATCTGCAAGTAATGACAACTTAATAGCTTTATTTTGTGAAGGCCGGGAAGAGGTTAGTGATCACTGCAACTGAATTTTAATCTACCCACCTATCCAACTTTCCTATAGAAAAATAGATATCAATACACATACAAAATATTAGTTGCCTTAAAAAAAAGATTTAAAATGAACCCCTCCCTCAGGAAATTTGTTAAAAATAGGATTATGGCATGACAGACAATAAATACCTTGTTATTTATTTATTTATTTATTTATTTATTTATTTATTTATTTATTTGTCATCATTGATGACCAATTTTTACAGCTTTGGCGACCCTCACTGGCTAAGTTGTGCAGGGGGTGAGATGTTCCCTAGGGTGTGCCATGGTGCTATCTGCAGCTCCTTCCCAGCAGTGACAAGTGTGAGATGGGCATCCTACCATGGAGGCGCAGGTCAATTCTGTACCCAGGGCAGCTGTCTACCAGCTCCACCTGGTACGCAGGCTGAGACCCTACCTGCCCGCGGACTGTCTTGCCAGAGTGGTGCATGCTCTAGTTATCTCCCGCTTGGACTACTGCAATGCGCTCTACGTGGGGCTACCTTTGAAGGTGACCCGGAAACTACAACTAATCCAGAATGTGGCAGCTAGACTGGTGACTGGGGGCGGCTGCCAAGACCACATAACACCAGTCTTGAAAGACCTACATTGGCTCCCAGTACGTTTCCGAGCACAATTCAAAGTGTTGGTGTTGACCTTTAAAGCCCTAAACGGCCTCGGCCCAGTACACCTGAAGGAGCGTCTCCACTTTCATCGTTCTGCCCGGACGCTGAGGTCCAGCGCCAAGGGCCTTCTGGCGGTTCCCTCATTGTGAGAAGCAAAGCTACAGGGAACCAGGCAGAGGACCTTCTCGGTAGTGGCGCCCGCCCTGTAGAACGCCCTCCCATCAGATGTCAAAGAGATAAACAACTACCTGACATTCAGAAGACATCTTAAGGCAGCCCTGTTCAGGGAAGTTTTTAATGTATGACATCTTAATGTATTTTTGGTCTTTGTGGAAGCCGCCCAGAGTGGCTGGGGAAACCCAGCCAGATGGGCGGGGTACAAATAATAAATTATTATTATTATTATTATTATTATTATTATTATTATTATTATTACTATTACTACTACTACTACTACTACTACTACTACTACTACTACTACCAAGTCAGAAGGGCTCTTTGTATTCTGCCTGTGACTTGGGCAACTCTGAACACACTAAGTATGTTCACTCCGTGCCATGTGGTTTAAGTAAAGGGTACTGTTTAAGAGGCACCCCACTTAGAGTGGCAGCTTGCCCCTGGGGCACAATATTAGACGATGTGCAAAATGGCACTACACCAGGGATGGGGAACCTCAGGCCCCCAGCTGAGGCCTTGTGACTCTCCTCAGGCCACACACCTCGCCAGCTGTGATAGAGAATGCTATAGCTTTCATGTCCTGTTTGTTGGTTCTGTATAGGGAGCTAGTTGTTCACTCTGCAAAGAGGGATAGTGCATTAGAATGGCCTTTAATCAGATCCAGCAGGGCTTCTAAGAAACCTTTTTGGCTTCCCCTGATAGTCCTTAGGTGTTTCGTTGAAGGTATAACCACCAAATTGACTTGGACTTTTCCTTCCAGTGCATTATGGCGACAAATTTACTTGTTGTGGGATACTCACATTCCCTCATGAAAGCTTAATAACATTTTCAACCCATCTCGATCTTCTTCCACATACAAGGACAAAGCTACATTCAAAGCATTGCTGATCCTTTCATAAAGAAAAAGCACAAATCAGGGAGATGGATCTATAGATGGAAGTGTAATGGCACAATAATCCCACTCCAGGAATGTTTACAGCATTTGGCAGATTTTAAAAATAAGTAATGGATCTGTAGTCTGCTTTCTGACTCTGGGAAAGAAATGGAAATGGCACTTGAAATTTTAGAGTACATTTCAACTGAAATTGAGATCGGGCATAAAAATATTTCTTTTAGTAAGAGCAGACATTTGATGGGAGTCACTAACAAAATGATGTGTGGAACTATGCATATAACACAACTACACTTGCAACAGGAAAATGCTAAAGGCAGAAAGCACGTCAGGGTGTTTTTTTGAGTGTGCATGCCATTCATTCCTCTTTGGAAATGGCTCCTACATTTTCTGGATGGAATTATTTGCTCTTTGGAATTTGTTGAATAATGCAGATGTGCTATTTAAGAAACAGTCATCAAAATTGTTTGAAATCCTTGTCTTAATATTCCTTTGAATCAAAAACACCCACATCTAAAGTAGACCGGTGTGCTGCTTTATGGCATGGGCGGCGGGGGGGGGGGGACGGGACACAGAGAAAAGAAATAAACACAATTCTGCAATATATTCTTATAGCTCTAGAAGATTTTCCCCCTTCATGCATTACCTTTGAAAATGAACAAATGATAATCTGAATTTCTCTTTCCAGATTAAAAGTGCTAATGCTTGACCCTTGCCAAACAAGACATGAGTTTGTTGAACTTCAAATTCAAAAAGGGAACTTGTTTAAATCAATATTGAGATATTTATTAGGGCATTCAATGTCATGTGCCCCTCTTATTAAATTACTTATGTGGTATATCTCACAGATTAAAGATATGTTATAACACCTATGACCACTTTGTAATAGAGTATTACAAGATTATGTGTAATTAAACACAGGAAACAAATTGTTTTGTTTTATAATCTAAGATTTTGTTTTAGATCCAAGTTAAATTTAAATGCTGAAAATGAAAAGATTTTGTTTTCGATCCAGGTTCAATTTAATTGCTGAAAACCAATATAGAAAATAGGATTCTATTGATACATCATCTGATAAAATAGCTTGAAATTTTCTACATTGATGGGCAGCAACCCCTCACACTTTCAGACAGGGGAATTTCCCAACCTTGGGATTGTGCATGGGGCATTTTTTCCATGCCAAGCATGTACCCTAGCACTGAACTTCAGCCCATCTGCAACTTTGGCTGGATCGAACCCATATAATCCACATTTCTCTACAGTTGATTGCTCTGTACTGAACGATTGTCAGCCCAATGCGTGAACTGATTTAACTGAAAAGCGTCACATTAGAGGTGGTAAGAGGAGGTGCTATCAAAGCTCTGCTTGAGGTCCTTCATCTGTGATTCTCAGTCATCAAGTAAACTAACTGTATGTGTGAACCAGCTTTTGGGTTTCTGAGTGTCTGTCAAAAGTGGGATGGCTGGAAATATTCTCAACAAAAGCACGTGTTTCACAACTGCAAAATGGATGAGTATTTTACTTAACCAAACAAAAGAGGGGGAAAGAGCAACTGATTTGTTTATTTATTTGGTGAATTGGTTTGCTTGACTGAGTTTTTACTAAACACGGTGGGTGGATTTCACATGGCACCATGACTAGCTTTGACCCTGGCCTGAGAGCAACAGCACTACTTGAAATGTGTGGCACCATCCCAAACCATTAGTGATGGCAGCTTGTAGGCAACAAACCCAGCGTGTAGCAAATGATAGATAAGCTAAAATCTGGGCACCTGTCCACAACTGAATTGTAAATACAATCTTCGTGTTGCCCTCAAGAAATTCTCTTCTCTCTCTTTCTCTCACTCTCTTGTGTTCAAACAAAGTGTAATTAAGAGTTGGCATTTTAATTAATATCTCCCTTGCACCATCACCTGTTATGTTACCTTCACAGATAGCTAGCTAGCTAACTAGCAAGATCATATTACTAGAGGATTTATTTTATGACACTATCTGTGTGTGCATGTGTGCCACTGTTTTCACACACACAGCTGTGAAAAATTTGGAGCAGCCAAAAATGTCACAGTCTTTCAGGAAATATGACATATTCATTTCTAGTGATTAATGCTTATTAAAAATGAACAGCGTTCCGTTAAAAAAGATGGCTCTTGCAAGTGAAATCCAGGAAAAAGGGTTCCCTAACAAATATCTCATGAGTAAAGTCTTCAGAAGCAACACCTTAATGTATCCCTCCAGTATTAGTGCCAGCTAAAAATATTTTTGTTTAGGTAAAGCTAATCCAGAAGCTGTAGGGTCTCAGTTTGACTTGATATAAGATACCTTGATATAAGGCACAATGGACTGGGTGGCAGAATTCTAGTTTAAGTGGACTGAAGCTTTTGATTTCAACTGTCTGGTTCACAGGTAAGTCCCATTTTTTAAACAATACGCAGAGATACATTAAGTGCAATGAGATATTTGTGCCCCTAAAGATAGCAACACACCCCAAAGTGCTAGGTGTACTATATGGTAAAATAAGTGTTGTTCTAGCATAATTTTGAAGCTTTGCCTTTTGCCTCTCCCACACACCTCTTACTTTTTGTGGCTTCTTGCTTTTTAGTGCTGCCCCGCCAGATGAACACATAATGATGGTCCATAGACTGCAGGAAAAACCCAGTAGCTGACTCTGCCCTAGGGATATTATTATATGCACACACAGTTCACATCAGATGTGTCATTTGTTTATACCATACTTTACTCACATGAGCAGCATGGAGTAGTTGAGAAAAGTGTGCCACATGCTAATCAGGGACATCCAAAAATATCCCTACTCAGGCCCAAGAAAGACAGCTACCAAAGCCCATACTACTCCACATGGTGGGTGAGATGCTGAAGCCAAGAAAATGTAACAAGGCAACACTACCCTACCTAAGGTCAGGTGTCTGCCAGACTCTGATTGGCCATGCATGGCCTTGATGTTCCTTCCTCTTCCTCCTCTAGGACAAAATCTCTTCCTCCACTGTGTGGATGGGGTAAACTCACACCCATCTGAAAGACAGGGAGGGGCACCTCTTAAAAGACCCTGTCTTTCTCACTAACACTGATCTTAAAATAAAATAATGTATTGCATTTGATTTTGAATGTTTATATTGAGATGTTTGTTTTATTTGCTTGCAGCTGATGCTTCTAATCAGCTAAGTTTTTTTGTTGTTGTAAAGGTAAGGCAGGATTTACATTTTGACGCAACCACCGTCTTTTTTAGATATTCAATGTGTTCTGATGAAGAATGATCAAAATCGAGGTAATTTGCTTAAGAAAACAGAAAATATTGCAGAACGCGTATTTCCTACTGAAGTCAGCCAGGAGTTGTGCCATAATAGTACTGCAGCTGCTCACTTGTTACTTTGTACAGTCAACACATTATTTTTGCGGGGGGAAGAACTGGCTGTTTCAGCAATGTTTAACTCTTTTTTTAATTACCACCTTAGCATCCATAAAGTCAGATTAAGCAAGATTTTAGAAGAAACATGCTAGAATGATTGCAAGCCCGGGCACACAGTGCTAAGAAAACAAAATAGCCGACCAGCTGTGCAAAAGGTATCCATCTTTGCTTAGTAAATACATTTATAAAAGCTGCTGGAATCACATTTTAAGATATTTTCAGACACGAGGCTGAAAATGGGTTTTCCTATATACAATGCATTTTTCTACTTTTTTACCAATATGTTCATTTTTGTGCCCACGCTTTTTTGTACAAAGAGAGCTGCTGTGGGGAGGAGTGTCGAGAAATCACTGATGTGGAAATAGAGTTCTACTTACATTTCTTTGGCTCCAATCCATTGGGTGGCACTCAACAAAGTTTTGCTCTGAGTAGAGCTACTGAAATTAATGGGTACAACTTAGCCATGCTCATTCATTTCAGTGGGTCTACTCTGAATACATTATTTTTTAACTCACAATCTTCTCCAGGACTGGTATTCATCAGTGCACCACTTACTCGGGTTTAGTCAGGACAACCTTAAAAAAATACAACAAGGCAAGTTTCTCTTACATTAATACATTGCTGTTTTTCCAGAATAACCACTTCTGGGGCTCCTATACTCAGAACAACTGCAATATTCTTACTGGAGAGAAGGGGAACTGACATAGTGAACATCATGAAATGTTAGAAGCTAATTCATATTTCACTAACAAATGTTTCTTCTTTGAAAACATCAGATGTGATAGATCCTTCCTATTTCTACTCTTTCATAGAAAAATCCAGCAGTAAACTGTGGGTGTGGATGGATGTCAACTTGTACAGATGTAAAACGGCGTTCCATTTAGGGGTTTACCAACCATTTATTTATTCATTCGTATTTATTTAGGACAGCTACAGATGTTTAACTCCCTGCCTGTAATCTGACTTTCTTTGGCTGTGAATGTTTTGAACTTCTTGCCTTTCCCAGATCATTAAAGGACACCCCACTGAAATACAAGGGCTATTTAGAGTGTACTTTAATGGGCTTTGTGGATATAAAATAGTACCAAAATTATTCACCTACCACTACACAAAGCCTCCATAGAGGTATAATGGATACAATTCTCCTTGTCTGCCTCACTTGGCCAAGTAACCAAGGGTGGCAAACTGAAGCAGTCCAAATCAGCACATTATGGCTATTCAGCAGGCCTACACAGCATGCCCAACATAATGGGAAATGGAACAGCACAGTTGATAAGTGATGATATTTAAAAATAGAAATGGGGGAAAGATAGATTTGGGAAACATTATCAAAACTGGACTGGGGAATGGAAATAACCTCTTGGCTTAACATTAAAGGATTTAGATTGTTTTGAAGTGACAGGCAGGAATGTACTGTGGAAGAGGAAGGAGATTTACTGGAGAATGACGATTGGTAGATTTGTAAAGGGGAGAGAAAACATGTTTGGAAAGAATAATTTGTATGTATGCAGGGCATAGGCATCTGCTGCGGATCCCATTTTCTTTAGTATATCTAGTAAAATTATAGTGATTGCCATTTTTTGTTGGGAAATAATATTCACATAATGCCTGTCTTTCAGGGCTCACTCTCAGCCTTTCGTTAGACTTTCAGCTACCCAAAATGTTATTAACTGTCCTCTATGCCAATTACAGAACATATAAAGATTCATGTCCACCAAGGACTGTGAAACATGATTAGGAACCAGACAGGCAACACTGGAAGGTGTGTCACTTGCATGGTGACATCACTAGGAGACTTGGGGTCTTTTTGGCTGTGGCACTGTGGTTATTGAGTTCTCTCCTAAAAAGCACCCACCTGGCCCAGTCACTGCTTGCCTCTTAGCTCTTTGAGAATGCTTTTGGTTGGCTATCATTGTTTAGGTTAATGACTACACAGGTGCATGAAGAGAGAACGTTTGGAGGAGGGGCCACTTTCCTTCTTGGTCACTGTGGGAGGAAGGAGCTGCTAGTTAAGACGGCTGTTGGAGTTGTGATAGCCAGAGGCTATGACCCTCATTAGATTAACAGTTGACCAGCAGAAGGAAGAGGACAGCTCACAGAAAGCCTTTTACAACAATGATGCCTCTTTTAATTGTGTGCTATTATTATTGTTTATGTGCTATATTTATTCATTCTGTGCATTTTTGTTGTATATTGTTTCATTCTCCACTATTATTGTGTATAAACCACCTTGGGAGTCCTTCAGGACTGGAAGTGCCTGGTATGAAATGAAGAAAATAAATACCAGCACAACTGCCCAAATGACTGCTACCACTGCTGGAGAAGAAGCAGCGGCAACAGAACACCTGATGTGTGTGTTGGGTAGAACAAACTGTGTTCTACAAACTGTGGGACCAGTTTCAATATTATTTCACAATACTTTAATGATGTTAAAGGAAGCAGGTGGCTTATCCCCTACTGCTTCCTGTTTTTTGCCCACAGCCCAACATGAAATAACCATAAAGCTTCATTCAACATGAAGGGAGCAATCCTAATTCTACCTCCAGTCCAGCACAACTTTATAGAGTGGCAGGACCACCTTTGCACCCATAACTCTGCTGTACATGGAGTCCAGGACATAATATTAGGAGCAGGCAGAGTACTCCCCCAGCCTGGAGATGTGCAGTGATTGGCCATGGAATGGGCCTGATGCCATCATGGGACAACGGCAGGGCTGTTTGTGGATGGAATGAATTCTGGGCTGACTCAATTCCACCCCCTCCACACTCCTGGAAAGCCCCATTTTGGGCTTACTATTGGCTGTTGCCTGTGGGGATTGGGCTGAAAGCAAAGGAGCACCACATCAGCAGACTTATGTTGGTGTCACTCCACAGACAGCAGGTGGTGGGAGGCCAGTTGAGACTGGCAGAGAGACACCTCCATCCAGTCAAACCCTACCCATCCCCACAGCCTGGTGCAAAGGGTGGTTGGATTGCTCTGTATATGAGCTGAAATCTCAACCAATCAGCCCTGTCAGTGGAAGCTCTGAACAAGGACTTCTACTTGTGCAATGGAGCTTACCCACTCCACCTCCACCCCCCAAATTGGGGGAACCCCTGGCCCAGTGCACAGGAAGAGATGGAGGACTGTTCCATCTGGCCAAACCCCACCTTCCCCTCTCACAGGGGAAATCCCCCTTCCCAAATAGCAGACAACCTCAAATAGCATAGAGAATTCTAGGAAGCCATCTTTGCTCAGTGCTGTGTGTCAACCTCACTTGATATACGATCCCCTTTCAGAACACACAACCCAGTGTTGAGCTGATCCTGGGAGGTTCTAGTTTGCACTCAGCCATGCAGCTCACTAGGTGACATTGGGCCAGTCCCAGCATTGCATGAATGGACAGAGTGGGCTTCAGCAGGCAGCCTTTGTGATTTCCAACAGAATTTTTAAAAGAAGTTCTGTGAGTGATACAAGCGTTTGCTTTTCATGCTTACCCTCTTGCTGTAATACCACAGCTGGTGCCATCATTTCCACCGTGAGATGTATGATCTGAACCCACATCGCTGTGGAGATGCATGACTTTTTCTTCTTCTTTCTGGACTCATGAACATGTTTTGCAGGAGTACAGTTTCAATACCTCTGTGCTGCTTTGAAAGCCACCCTCCTGGTCTGAAACATTTATTAGTAAGCCCACAAATTTTGTACTCCACTGTTCGAGGGATGTAATTCCTCCCCCCCAAAAAAAAATCCCTCGAAGGTTGCACACTGCTGTTTGTAGTTCATTTTGCACAGCTCCTATCAGAAGCATGCAGCATCCCTCTGAGTTCTAACGTTAGGCCAACATTTGCAGTTAAAATCACTATATTATTATAAGCAACATATTGCCAAATCAGGGCAATTATGTGGAAATTCCACTTATTTTAATTGAGCTTGTTTCCAAATACAGTGGTACCTCAGGTTAAGTACTTAATTCGTTCCGGAGGTCCGTTCTTAACCTGAAACTGTTCTTAACCTGAAGCACCACTTTAGCTAATGGGGCCTCCTGCTGCACATCCTGAAGCAAAGTTCTTAACCCGAAGTATTATTTCTGGGTTAGTGGAGTCTGTAACCTGAAGCGTATGTAACCTGAAGTGTATGTAACCCGAGGTACCACTGTAAGTGGCTTAGGATCAGCCTTAGATTGCTGAAGGGTTGATTGTCTTTTCCAAAAGTTTCTTTAAATGTGTATCAAATTTGTGGCATGCCCTGTGGATCACAGCTGGATGTCTAGGTTTCTAGATATGACTAAACTAAGCACTTTTCTTTTAAGCCTGGATCCCTGTTTGGGGATCTGGAACCAGAGTTATTTAAAGATCAGGTTTCTGATTTCTTCAGTTAAGTTACAGCCACTTTCAAGATGAAGATTTCAGGCAGAATCCAGGCAAAGGTAAATGCTTTCAAGTCCCATTAATTTCAATGGCTTGTGGATCTTCAAAGTGAACCTGGTGTGTGTGTGTGTTTTTCCTCTAACACTTGAATGAACATATTATATTCTTTTGGTGTTCATAACTCTGTTATGTAGTGTAGGCTAGTCAGCCAGAAAATGTGCTGAAGGACAAGAACAGCTTCAGGTCTTTATTAAATGCTATGCAGATCTCTAGTTCCAAAATGGCAGGTATATAAATTACATTTTATAAACTCATACCAGCACCCAGTGGCAGTACTGCACATATGGAAATGGACTTCCACAAACGGACCTATTGCAGCCGATATGCAACAAATTTCTTTGCAGTGAGGACACAGGAATGCATTCCTCAAAGGGGCAATACTACAAGACCATGTGCACTGAATGTTGGACTAAGACCTCAGAGACCAGGGTTCAGATCACCACTCAGCCATGACCTGGGTGACCTTGAGCCAGTTGCAAGGTCTCAGCCTAGCCTGCCTCTCATGGTTGCTGTAAAGATAAAATGGGGAGAGGGAGAATCATGTGTGCCACCTTGAGCTCCTTGGAGGAATTGGGAATAAATGTAATAAATTAATATATAAACAGTCATTTTGTATGAAGAATCTGACCATGGCATGACCTATGATGTGCTTGTGGTTCCCTTGACCAGGGATTATGTTTCCAGGCAGGAATTCTGAAAGAGGGTCACAACATAAATGTTGAGGATCTATCAGGAATGCAAAAAGAGAAAGAAAAGTATGCTATTTTATAATGATTCAGAAAGGAAAATAATAATACATGAAATGGAAACTATTTCACATTAATGAAGTGTCAAGAAGGCTTCTGGAAAAAAACACATGTTTGAATGACAGGATGAGGTTGTTATTGCCAAAGGCTGAAAGTTTATTTGTTAGTTGTTGGCATGTACTAGATAAGCTGAAGGTCGCATGCACATCCCAGGATAAATTTTCCTAATGCAAGAACAATGCAATGCAATGCAATGCAATGCAATGCAATGCAATGCAATGCAATGCAATGAAATGAAATAATGAAATGAAATGAAATGAAATGAAATGAAATGAAATGAAATGAAATGAAATATAAAAATGTTTGTGGCCATAGTCGAAAAGGCGATAGGAAGCCTATGTATGCAACCATAAAGAGTGGCCTGTTCATTTCAGCTTAGCCACCAGAAGTGCTGTTGCTCAAGAGCAGAGCTGATCCAGGATTAGATGGGCTTGGATGGAGTTGCCTGCACTCAGCTTGAAAGATGAGGTGCTGTGGGTTTCAGGTGTTATCAGCTTTGCTCCTGAATGTTTAATATAGTGGTTCACACAAACAGGAATTAGAGTCTTCCCTTGTCACAGCTGCATTTCAAGCTGCATATGCATAGTATTTTTCATATCCTTCTTAAACTGTGGTGCTCAGAACTGGGTATTGTACTTCAGTACAAAACAGAGTGAGACCACTACCTCTCATAATCTGGACCCTATGCATCTGTTTGTACAGCCTAAGCTTAGCTATTTGAGCAGCCACATCACACTGATGGCTCATGTTCAGCTTGTGATAAATGAAGATATTTAGATCGTGTTCACAAGTAGTGCTGTTAAACCAGGTCTACCCCATCCTGAGCATGTGTCTTTGATGCCTTGCATCTAAAAGGACTGTACAATTATCTCAGTTAGACTTCATCTTCTTGGTTTTGGCCTTGCATGCCACAATAATTTTGAACCCTGCTTCTGTCTACTAGAGTATTTGCTATCCCTCCCAGCTTTGTGTCATGTGCAAATTTGATAAGCATCCCCACTGTGCCCAAGGAATATATAGCTAGGCTTGCCATATGTCAGGAAAATTCCTGACATGTCCTGGTTTGCAGGTGTAAAAATGGCATCAGGGGGAATTTTGCTGAATTGGAGAAATGTCTGGGAAAACCCGAATGTATGGCAATGTGATGGAAAAAGCAGCAGAAACAGCTTTAAAAGCTTAAAATCAGTATTTTGAGGGGAGACTTCCCCCCAACAGCTCAACAATTTGGGTTTGTTCACAAAAAAGTTAGAAATGTTACTTTTTGATATATGGCAACCCTAATATTATATAGCCCTTATGCAAGTAATTCCAATTGAGACCTCTCTGCAGGTTGACACAATGGCTTACTTCTGAGTAAGCATGCTTAGGCTGGTACTGCATCCCACCCGTTCAACTGGTTATATGTTCATTTGGTGCAATTTTATTAGGGGTAAATACAAAGGAATGCTCACAGATTTAAATAAAGTATAGTGGTACCTCGGGTTACAGACGCTTCAGGTTGCAGACTCTGCTAACTCAGAAATAGTACCTCGGTTTAAGAACTTTGCTTTAGGGTGAGAACAGAAAACATGTAGCGGTGGCGTGGCAGCAACAGCGGGAGGCTCCATTAGCTAAAGTGGTACCTCAGGTTAAAAACAGTTTCAGGTTAAGAACGGACCTCCAGAACAAATTAAGTTCTTAACCCGAGGTACCACTGTATAAGAATACACTTGGGGAATGTGATACATTGTGAGAAACATCTACAACCCTTACTAGTTAGTGTTGTAAAACAATACAGGTATGTCCTAAGAACTTCAAAGACTTCAGTATCTGTAAATTGCAGTAGATGGGAATGAGTGGCTGCATGCTCTGAACCCCTTGGCTTATTATGTCAAATGATTTACAGCACAAAATGCAAACTGTGCTGTTCATTAGATAAATTCTAATAAAGAATTCAGGTTTCTGAAAGACCTGAACTTAAGCCAGCCTACAAAAGGTGTGTGTGTGTGTGTGTGTGTGTGTGTGTGCGTGTTTTATACGGTGGGGACCACCACATAATTGATAATCAGAAACCTCTTCTTTGATTGCTTCTCTTGGTTATTATTTCTTCTTCTTTTAATATACTTTCTTTTTTTATTACTCCTAGCAAGTGCACAACCATAAAAGAGAACAAGTCACAAACATGCCCCCAAGCCCCAACATAGTGAGTCATTTATTCAATAAACTTTTCTGTTGAGAACAACATGCATCCATGTCTTCTGTTTTGCGTTCTGGCATCACACTACAAAACTAGCACTTGATGAAAGTCTCCTCAAAACAAAGTTTGGCCTGCATCTTTACTTTCTCCGCACTTCTGTTGACAAAAGCCAGAAATGGGAACCAAGCATCCAATTGGCTATCCTGTTTTGCTGAAGTCTTTGTCTACCTAATGTTGTGTGTAAGTTTTTCTGAGAGGCCAATGTTCCACATTCTTAAACAACAACCTTTTCAGGCAGTGGAAAAAAGGACTTCATGACCGTTTGTTATGGTTTACATGCCCTGAGGTCAGCCTCACAACAAACTGCAGAACCCTTGGAGATATTGTCTCCAAACACTGGTGGTGGTGTTCCCTCAGAGGGCTAGGCCTAGAGAAAGCCTCAGGGCAGTGATGAGGAATCTCAAGCCTGAGGGTCAAATGTGGCCCTCCAGGCTTCTCTTGCCCTTGGGACGTATACCCCTTCATAAGCCACATTCCTCAGCAGCCCTGCTCTGCATCTTCCTTGAGTATTTCCCCTTGGCTAGAACTCCTTGAAGTTTATTGTTTGCCTTGATAGAGAATGATGTGAGAGTGTGAAGGAAGCCAGCTGGTGAGATTTTCAGCCGGGATTGAACTCAGTTTCTTCTTCAGAGAAGTAGCAGAAATGGAACCAATAACTTTTGACGCTTAGCATTTGTCAGGGGCTCAGGAGCAGAGGCACAGGAAAGGGAGGAGATAGAGACCGAGGGGGAGGAATCCGAGGGAGATGTCAGCGATGACAGCCGTCCGAGGTCTCTGAGTCTCTCCAGCGAATCGGAGGATTCACAGAAAGGGGCTCCCGTGGTCAGAGCAAGGGGGTTGCCAAGGGGAACACCCCAGGAAGGAACGGCCAGAGGGGACTCAGAGAGCAGCAGTTGGAAATCGGGACCAGCTTCCCCACCAAAGAGCAGTAGGGGGGAGGAGTCCCAGGTATCAGCATCAGGCAGCTCTCCGTCAGCAGAAGGACATGAGTCAGGTTTGGCCACGCCTGCATCAGAGAGCGAAGAAACGGTCGAAAGGAAGGTCAAAGACAGGGCGCGCGCGCCAAGTTCAAACCTACAAGAGAGTGGCGCAGTGAGCAGCCCGGATAGGGAGCCAGGTCCTAAAGCCCGCCGAAGGGAGGGGGAAGAGTCAGAGGGGTCCGCATCCGAAGCGTCCAGGAAGGAAGGGATCCCGGGGGGTAGTAGGACCCAGAGGCGGAAGGAGAGACGGAAGAGGTGGAGTAAGGCTAGAGTCTTAAGCTGGTGTACAGGGGGCGGAGATTCAGACGGAGCTTCGCCGGTCTAGTGTCTAGACGTAGAGACGCACGCTAGGGTTTGAAAATGGATAATGTACGTAAATAAAGACTTTTGTATATTACCGCTGGCTAGCGTTGGTCCTCTGTGAGCTGGGACCTGGAGGCAGTCTCTGACAGCATTCTACATGTCCTCCTACATGTTGAGTTCCAAAACCAGGACACGATCTTTCCCGCCCATGCTCCTGTACAAGTCACATGACAGAGAGCCCAAAAGATGTGCTGGGGGGGGGAGTATGCTCACTCTTATTTTGGGGCGAGATCTTGGTGTGGAATCACATGATATCCCAGCATCCCAAAGGCCACTATGTTCTTGCAGGAAAAACAGGATGTCTTGGTTTTTCCCAGACCCTTGCGGTGTATGCATTCTATAGGCATAGCATGTGATTTACCACAAATCAAGAACCATGCTAATGAACCTAAGTATTATGTTGAAATTGTCTCAGATATTAGGAAGGAGACAAAGAAATTAAAGTGGTGCTTAGTTTGCCTCAAGCAATGATATAGCTATAGTTGACTTCATTTGAAACTGTACTGGTTTTCAACCCAGTTCATATTTTGTCGCCTCAGTTTCTATTTTGTCTCTCAGTTTCATCTTATCCGTAACTGCCTAGCCAGTAAGGTCTAGCAGTCAAGGACAGGATGTGATTGTGGGATTGGCATCCCCCTTTAGTGACATGAAAAAGAGGGTATTATAAGCTTAGGTATTAGCCATTTTTTTGTTATTGTATGTACAAAGGCCCCTTATGCATAAAACTTCTTGCCCATTTTTTAAAAAATTACCTTGCATGGTGGAGTGCCAAGCTTTGAAGCTGCCCTGAGCACTTTACACTGTTAAAACATGAAAAGAGAAATTACAGGCCCTCATAAGTACAATGTCTGAAGGCTTTGTGGATCTGTGGATGTAGAGCAGAGTTATGGTTCATTCCAAGGACTGTAGTTTGCTAAGACAAATGATTGGGGGTGGGATTGTAGCAAAATCCAATCTGTATCAAAACACTCTGACAGCCCTAGTCCTGATAAAGAATGGTTCCTGTGATTATTAGATATGTAATTAATAATGTTCACCAGAATTCCTTTTTTAAAAAATAAATAAATACAGAGAATAAGAAGAGTGCCCATTACACGGTACAGGAAGCATAAAGCAACTGTTTTCTCTGCCGAAAATCTGACAAATAGTCTATTAGTTTTCTTCAGCTGAGCAGCTTATTAATATTGTTACCTAAGGATTTAGCCACTCATTCACTCAATAATATAGAACAAAGCAGATATCCTCAAGGAATAACTTATGGTGGGAATTCTATGCATGATTACCTGGAAGGATTTTCCATTGAATCCGGATGTCTTTTGATTTCATAGGAGTAGATTACACATCCTGCACTTTCCAACATCGATAGCACACAAGCTTTTCATTCCGGGAAGGTAAACGGCGTTTCCGTGCACTGCTCTGGTTCGCCAGAAGTGGCTTAGTCCTGCTGGCCACCTGACCCGGAAGCTATACGCCGGCTCCCTCGGCCAATAAAGCGAGATGAGCGCCGCAACCCCAGAGTCGGTCACGACTGGACCTAATGGTTAGGGGTCCCTTTACCTTTTAATATGGGCTTAGTAAAGTTCAATTGAATTCAACAGGACCTGGGTCTGAGTAGCTTAGTATAGGGTGGCCCTGTGACTGCTGGAAGGACCAAGTTCCATCTTTACGTTGGACTCAGCGGGAATCTTTCAGCAAATCTCCAGTTGCTCAGCTTTTTCTCTTGCAAAATTAGAATGTCCTCAAATGGTTGTTATGAGGATAATGAAATAAGAAATGTAATGCATTTTGTATCATGCAGCCAGTCAGTCCATGGCATTCTGTATCATATAAAGAGGTATATAAATGAATACTATTAGAAGATTGTAATGTGAACAAAAGTGAGGTACAGGAACGGAACAGGAGTTAGTAATATTGTGAGGAGAAAGTGGTTAGTAATAGTATCCCTCCTGTGGCTTACCTTTCACTTTTCAAATGGATTATTTTAGTGAGAAAAACAAACAATAAGCTAGATCATGCCACGAGGGTGTGA
Organism: Podarcis muralis; assembly: GCF_964188315.1. NCBI lineage: Eukaryota > Metazoa > Chordata > Lepidosauria > Squamata > Lacertidae > Podarcis > Podarcis muralis. The sequence continues at coordinate 86,009,303 of NC_135657.1, read as the reverse complement.
CTCTTCTGCTGTATGACAAATCCAATAAATAACAGCTTATGTTTCATATAATGATTCTCTGGCCTCCCCACACTCTGTCTTTATTTTATTTACTTAAAAAAAATTACCCACAGGGTCCCAGAGGTTGCAACCACAAAACGTACAATTATAAAACAGATAAATTGGACACAACCATAAAACAATTAGAAACAATTTCCATGTATGCAAACATTTAAAAATAACTCCATATAGGCAAACATTTAGAAACAATTCCACATAAAAGCAGATTTTAAAAGTACAGTCAGGTATGTTGGTATAGAAACAGTTTTTTTATGTTTTATTATTTATATTCCACTTGGGCATGGATCAACGCGGCTTACATTTCTGCACAAAATGTAATTATTTTAACTAGTAAATACAGAAACATTTCCTTGAAAAGTGTGATTCATGACGCTTGGCTTATAGAGCAGTGTGAAATCAGAGCAAGACTGTCCTGTCCCCATCACAGAGCACCATCTGCCCTCTGAGATGGAAGAAGAGACTGAAGGAGTCAGGCAGCGATAGCATCATGGCTTGTTCCAGTTGAACTGTGACATCCCTGCCTGGGGTGTGTGTGTGTGTGTGTGTGTGTGTGAGAGAGAGAGAGAGAGAGAGAGAGAGAGAGCGCAACTTTACTTTTTATATCACTTTCTTTGGTTTGGTATTTTCAAACTGTAAACTGCCTTGGCAGAAAGGCAGTGCTTAAATACAATAAATGAATAAATAATCAATCTATATTTGATCCTTGCTTAGGGGGCTATAGACTTATGGATGCTGAGATGGATGCAATTAAATTACTAACAAATGAATTGCCTTTACAGTGTTTTCTAAGTGAAGTGTTTAATTAATGCAATTTGGCATCAAAGAAGGCAAATAAGACTGGATCCGGAACCATTCCCACAAATTCACATGGATATTGTTAGCTACAAGGCAGGAAATGTGGCAGTGATGAACTTGCTGACTCAGTCGGGAACTGATGTAGATGGGATCTCTCAGCCTTCTTTGCAAAGAAAATCAAACCACTTTTCATTGCTTGAGAAGCTCTGTGTGTGCTAAAAGGCCTTAAAAGGGTATGACACGTATATCTGAAGACTATTATGTGATGTGTCAGTGGTGAAACTCCATTTCCGCATTTCCACATTTGGATTCTTTTGGGAGAGAGGGAGAAAATAATAAGTGTGGAATGTACTGACAAATCATTTACTTCTGCCCTCATCAAAAGGTGATTTACCATCCACTCCTCTATCATTTTATATTAGATCTAACATTTCAGCCCCTTACTATGTCTCTGCTAGGAGAAGGCATGTAATATCTATTCATCAAGCTTATTAAAATACCTAGTGGGAAAATAATACTGGGAATTCAGCATTTGATGCTCATTTTAAAGTCACGCATACCCATAATATGACTAATCCCAAAATGTGCTGAGTGTTCATGTTGATTGATTACTGATTAATTTCTATACCGCTTAATACAGGGGTCGGCAAAGCTTACCTGCCATGGGCCGGATCACTCCCATGGAGATTGTCCATGGGTCGGGCCGGCTCAGCGCAATGCCGGAAATAGCGTCTGTGCATGTCTGCAGTGCAGGAAATCGCTTCTGCGCATGCCCAGATGCCGAAAATAGCACCTGCACAGAAGCAATTTTGGGCGTATGCATGCTCAGATGCGATTTTCAGTATCTGCACATGTGCAGACGTGATTTCCGGTGCCACTCAGCAAGCATCAGTTTAGCGCAGCACGTGGGCGACTTGCCGAGCGGGCGGCTCAGTTCGGGGGCGGCTTGTGGGCCGGTAAAATGGTCTTCGTGTGCCACATCCAGCCCATGGGCTGCACATTGCCGACCCCTGGCTTAATATATTAAAAATATCTCTAAGCAGTGTGCAAAAAACTGAAGCAACAGCAGGCAACTTAAACGAAACATTACAAAAATATAGAGTTAAATATAAGAATATTACAGTAATACAAAGTTACTAATATATCAAAATCAAAATCAATTCATTTTCCTTCTGGCACTGCATCCCTCTCTGTCTCTGGGTTCTCACCCAGGTTCCAAACGAACTCTAAGCTCAGGCACAAAGGTCTCGCAACAAGAAGAGTTCCTGGAAACAGCTCTGAGCAGGCCCAAGGTGGGTGGTACTTCCTCAGGCTGCCCACAGCTGTGCTCCATTCAGCTGCACTCTCCATACCCAGTTCCAGGTACAGCAGGGGTGGGTCTACACACAGGAAAAAACCCACTATAAATAAGTCAGAAATTAGAACGTTATAACAAAAGTTTTTTTAAAAAACCCTATGGAAAATCATGTTTAAATATTTCCTGCTCTCTGGCACCATCTGGTGTTGCATGTTTATAGCACATTCAGATTGTTGTTTCTTTACTAATGAAGCTGAATCCCAGTTGTGTTGAGTTTCCCAAGGGGTCCAATGGCTGGGGAAAGTGCCGCCCTCCAATCACAGCTCTTTCTTCAGCCTCTGCCCTCTCCTCCTCCCCCAGTTGCTTTATATAACTCAGTAACCATCTCCAAAGCTCTTGGGATCAAAGTGAGCTGCTTTCTGAAGCAACCAGATCATTAGTAGCTGTAATACAATTTCTCTGCCATCCATAAGTAGTGTACCGTTCATTTTTCACATATCCCAAAAGAATAATCAGTTTTTTCCCCAGGTTCCCTGTTATCAGATGTGAAGCAGAAGGTAACTGGAAAAGTGGGCTTTTCTGTGCTGGTTTTTCAATTCTGGAAGGGCAACATTCCTAGCACCCAACTTGATTTGGTTTAGTTCCAGGATAGAAACTTTTTATTTGCCTCAGTTATTAGCATTTAATTTCATGCTGCTGGTTTTGGATGTTATCTGTGTTTATTGTTTGTTGCTTTTATGTCTGTGTTTTTAAAAATCTTAATGTGTTGCTTTGTATTTCTTGCTGTTCAAATAGATGAAAGCCTCTTAAAAATCTTCTGAATTATGATGAATATATATCAGAGTTTAACTGAAGCAATTCAGAGGTCACCATGATACACAGATCCTGTGGCTTCCTCTAGCTCATATGCAGTTTCCACCTGTCCCTCCCTGTTCAAATCTCCTAAGCAATCTCTCTTGTCTTAGTCCTTCAAAGTGCATTAAGAAATAGCCTGTTTTATTGATTGTAATTACTGCTAGTGATGAAGATGTAGATGTGTTGAATGTTCACATTGACATGGTCAAGTATTCAATTCAAAAGGGGTCAGGAATTCTCATTAGCATGTCAACTATCTCTGTCTTTGTATAAGGCTGTGGTCAATTGATTGAGAGGCAATCAATAAAGGCTTGTGGGAATAAAAGAGTTTTGCAAGGAAGTAACCAAATTGTATAGAATTGCAATTATAGAGAAAGTCTTCTAGAGTAATAGCATAAGCCTCTTTTCTACCAACAACTCATCTGGGGAATCAAGTTCCTATCATTAGTTAAGCAAGAAGCACAGTTCAGCTAGCTGGAGTAAGCTGACACTCATATAATGTGCCTTTTCTCTCTTTTTTTAGTGTGCATTGAAAAAGAAACCAAGACATTTCTGGGGTGGAATCCTTCAGCCACTTGGTTTCTTAGACATGCGTTGTAATGTGCATCTGTGTTTGAATTATGTAAACTAACTAGTGCATTAATTTGGCCATTTATATGGGGGAAATAAGGTAAAGTGATCTTGTGAGTGTAATCTTTGTAAGTGCAAAATGCAACACTTCAGAGGCTCTGACCCTAAAAAATACCTGCTCTTCCAAACACCTTCAGTTGGAAGGGAAGCCACTTGCAAAGAAGCTTAAAGCAGTGATGGCCAAACTTGGCCCTCCAGCTGTTTGGGGACTACAATTTCCATCATCTTTGACCACTGGTCCTCTTAGCTAGGGATGATGGGAGTTGTATTCCCAAAACAGCTGGAGGGCCAAGCTTGGCCATCACTTTACTTTTCTAAAAGGAGCAGCCACTGGATCCACACAGGATCTGATCCTGCATATGCTGGCTCCTCCCCCCTTGCAAGTGGCTTCCCCACATGTTAGGGAAATCATTCCTGAGGAGCAGCACCAGCCAGGATCAGATCCTTCCAATGAAGAAGTGGGAGGATTGTGTCCTGCATGATGCTGTTTTAGGGTGCAGGAAGAAGAATGGAAGGCGAGAGAGAGAGAGAGAGAGAGAGAGAGAGAGAGAGAGAGAGAGGCATGAAAATAAGCCAAACGTTGTCCTCGCTCAGGGCGCCATATTGTCAAAGACTGCTCCTGCCCACAGAGATACAGATGCCTGATAGGTGCCTCCTTTTCATGGCTTCTCCTTCTTCTCTCTCACACTTGCCTCTCATTCCTTCTTGACTCCCTAGCCTGACAGCCCTGGTAGGTGCTGCACTAATCACTCAGACATGCAGGAATCTGGGGCTGGTCTTGAACATAATGGGATCAAGTTTCAATTTATAACAAGCCCTTTTGAAGACATTTGCCACAACCAGATGAAAGAGATCTACATGTCAAAGGTACGAACCATAGTTCAGCGGCAGAACATGCAGAAGATCCCAAAATTCAATCCTCAACATCTCCTGTTAAAGGAATCAGATTAAATATGATTAAATCCCTGCCTGCTAGGGATTTAGCAAGCTACCACATACAAAGTCAGACCCTTGGGTCCATGTAGCTCAGTACTGTCTGTGCTGACAGACAGTAGCTCTCCAAGTTTTCAGCCATACCTGGAAGTACCATGAACTGAATCTAAGATCTTCTAGA